>NC_054476.1:165576713-166184032 GCF_017639515.1 Carcharodon carcharias
ATTGCTCTTACCCATCTATGTCAATTGGTCGGGCACAAGTTCCTCAAATGACTTCTCAAGGCAGTCAGGCACCTCTCCATAGGAAGGGATTTACTTCATTTTGCCCTTTTGTACTTCTCAAGAGTTGAGCATTAGCAGGAGCCAGAAGCAGATTCTCTGACTGCTTTCCCAAGAGGGAGATGACTTTCCAGTCTGAGAGCGACCGTCCCCATTCTGAATAAACACCCACATTTTTTTTTATGAACATATATTTGCAGTTACTTATTTTGCTGTTTTTTTTTTAAAAAATGGAACAGAATAAATCAATTCTTCTGAGAGCCCAAAGCCCTGAGGCCTAAACCAAACCCTGAATCCAAGCTAAATCGGGTTAAACTTCTAGACTTCAGCACTCAACTGAATCCTCACCCTCAGAAAATCCTCCTATGGAGTTGGAAGTTCTGATGGTAGATGGCAGTGAGGAGGACAAAAAGCAAAGGAGGTAGGAAGTAAATTATGCACAGTAAGGAGTTAACTCTGTTAGTGTTGTTTCCTGTCAGAAGCCCCGAGACCTAATGTTACCACGTCATCCATGTATCTGGAATGTTTTTTTTCCTTTTATGAGTGTCTCAGTTCTAATAAGCAATTTCTATTCAGAAGACTGTTTGAAAGAGAAAGCCTCCTGATGTTTTTCTCAGTGTTCAAGCATAGCTTACTATTTTTTCCTCAACTCCTGCCTATCCATTAAAACCGCCAACACATCTTTCCATGATTGTCTTCCATTTGCTGATAAACATTCTAAAATTGCAAGAATGTGCCCATGCCTGAACAACAAGGCTCCTCTGAAACAGCTAACCAAAACAATGCAGCTACCCCTCCAGCGCTGGCCTCTGCTCCCTGATTATTTATGACTAAATCTTTGTCTTTTCGACTCAGCTTGGCAGTCCAAACTCAATCTCAGCTCCCTCGCCTGCTCCTGCAGCCTGAAGCTAGCGCCCGCATTTAAAAATCCAGGAATTTGCAATTAAAATCAACAGCCAGCCGGTTGACTTTGAGAAAGTCTCTGCATGTCAGCCCATTCACCCCAGCAAACACATCACCTCCCACAGACTTTGGCTGCGCTGGTTACCATTTTCAGCAGGTGTGGTGGCAACCCACTGCATCACGGGAACGGCGCTAAAACCCAAGGTTTCTTTTCGTTGCAATGAGTGCGGACATCTGGGACAGGGAATACGTTTACACAGAGCAAAAGATCTCCAGAAATCACGAGCAAAGATTGACCTAAATAGCTTCATGCATGGAAACACACGTTACAAAACACGGGCATGTCATGGGTATTGGGAATGCACTATGTAAATTTATGGATGTCCTTTAGGCAAGTGCAAGTTTCAATAACACATTTTGTAGAGAGTTTTCACTGAGGTTTCAAAACTGTAGCGAGGGCTTCTCTGAATATCTCAAAATCTACCGCTATTCAGTTATCACAGCAGAACACAAATGGTTGCTATTTGCATTTACAATTAAACAAAACACGCAGAGTGAACAAAAGACATTTTCCTTTTCTAGCATAGCTATACATGACTCCTAAAGGAAGCGAGCAATTTGCAAAGAAAGTAGAATGCAGTTTGAAATGTGTTTAACCCCTCAGGGGCTGTAGCAGGAGATGTGAGGCAAATTGAATAATTCATCAGCAAGAACATGTATTTTTCCATCTGCAGGATATTGCACACTGGAGCCATTTCAGCGCCATCTTGATTATGTCCAGAATTTGTTAAGGGACAAAGCTTTGCAATTAGTTTATCATTGTTTTTACCTCTTTCTTTTACTTTGGGAATAAAATTACGTCCTCTTGCTGTTATTCGTACTGTGCTCATCTTTGTCCCAGTGTCGCTTGTACCAAATATGAAAATCTTTTTCAAAAGATTTGATTATTTGCCAATTTTCATAACCCACCAGGAATTCCTCCCATTTCATCAGGTAATGGGCACAATTTTCTGCCTACTGGGCGGGAGGGCCCAACCCCAATCTCCGGTGGGCGGGGAGCCGATCCCCGCCACCATTTTACATGGGCCGGCCAATTAAGGCCCGCCCAGCGTGACGCCCGGCGGGAAACGCTATGCGCTCCCTGTGCAGGTGGTGGGATTCCCCAAAAGCGAGAGTGGGCTCTTTCACGCATGCGCACGACAGAGCGCACATCTCCCTGAGGCTAAGTGCAGCCTCAGGGAGATCGCTGACAGCTGTATAAACTTTAAAAATAGAAAAATAATAAAGTCCTTAACATGTCCCCCTCATGTGACAATGTCACGTGAGATGGGACATGTTCATAAATTTCACTAAAACTTTATTAAACTGTTTAAATCCCTACATGAAACCTCATCCTGCTGGTAGATGAGGTTTCATGTTTTATCTATTTGCCACCAGAGCTCCTGACCAGCCCAACAACCTTAAGGTTGGACGGGCAGGTCCTTTAATTGTTTAAATGATCCTGTCAATGGCCTCAATTGGCCATTGACAGGTCAGCGGGTCCGCAGCTGATTTTGCTGCGCCCCCACCTTCCTGAAAATTTTAATGGGGCGGGGTGACGTCGGGGGGGGGGGGTTGGGGGGGTTCCCCGCGTCATTTTGCGCGTCGGCAAGTGGACCCCACCCCCCTGCTCGCCGACGGCAAAAGTCAGCCCAAGAGTTCACATTGGAGCCCATGGCCGATCAGCTCAAGTTTTGCATGGCCCCCATCATTGGTGGATTTGGCTCCAAAGATCAAACCAATTTGAGGACAAACAAAATGAACCCAATGTTTATGAATTCATGGCCTTACTTTAATACATTGAGCTTACCTAAAAATACCTCCTGTGCCAACTTGTGCAATTGCGCATTGAAAACATATTGGGCAGACCCTTACTTCCTGAGGGCAGGGGCACACCCGACCCGATTGGGCGTAAAGTAGTGTGGGATGATGTTGGGCGCGCGTCCTGACGTCACCGCGCACTCGTGCGCTATTTCAGCTGGCAGACGCCAGTGAGAGCTGGCAGCGCGTCCGCCGACAATTAAGAGGCCATCGCTCAATTAATTAACCACTGCTTTTCACTGCCCATCCAACCTCGCGGTTGGCAGGTGGGCAAATCGACCAGGCGGCCTTTGGATTTTTGAGGAAGCCTCACCCACGGTCGGGATGAGGTTTCCGATAATAATTTTTTTTTAAAAAATGTTTGGGCAGAATTTTCAGCATCAACGTGCTTAGATGAGTGACTCTTATGTGAGGAAATTTTTTCCAGGATTTTAAGATCTTGATTTAAGAGCTTAAATTCTTCAGCTCCCTGAGGCAGCTCTCTGACTTCAGGGAGTTTCCTACCGCTCTCCCTTGTGCCCGCGCCATCTTCCGCGCTCGGCCTACTCACGCCCCCACCCCGGCAGTGCTCAGCCTATCAGTGCGTGGTTTCACGCTGGCCGGCTGTTAATTGGCCAGAAGGCGTGAAATCGCGGTTGGGGGCCTTGATTGTGGACGGCGGGCTGTTTCCCAGCTGCTCTCAGGACTGCGTGCCGTGCCTGCCCAATGACCTCAAAATCCTGCCCGGTTAAGTTTCAGAACCAAGGGGGTTTGGGCATGGGGATGGAAATACGCAAACTTATTGCAGTACAAATAGCTTCCGCCAAAGGTCTGAGCGCTGAAATGGAAACTCAGATTGTCTCCCTGACGGGTCTGAAGATGTGGCCTCGCAGTAGGGCCATCAATCTGTAGGATTGCTGAAGCAGTGCCCGGAGAGAGTGGCAGCAACGCTGCGGAGCACAAACCTACTGTCCACTCTGGGGACGACAGCGTTCGTGCTCCCACCTCTGCCAGTCTGTCAGTACCCTTGCCCTGTCAGCCAGTCAGCTCAGGCCGAAATGGCGCAGTCTGAAGCCAGGTCTTCCAGGTCTAGAGCTGCTTGAGACCACCCTCCAAGGCCATCTACAGTCTCCCCAATAGAAAGTCAGCAGACTTCCACCATCCATGCTGCAACCACTCAGGAAACACCTTCTAGGAGCACTATGTGAGGGGTAAAGGCACACAGGCACTAGACACAAGGGCAATTAGTTTACTTCTGTAGGCAGTGTGTAATGATTTATTTTATAAAATTGGATGAGAATATGTATTTGCTGGTGTGGTAACTAGAGTTTTATCTGATGTGTAGTATACCTTTAAGAAGAGTGTTATAAAGGAAGATCATGTGATCTTGTGTAACCAATAGTGGGGTAGTGTGGGCTAACTCTGTAGCTAGTTGGAAATCAGTAGTCTGCAAGTGAGCAACAGAAGTATGTAGAAGAGTTTGGTGTAGGAGCACACGTGTGTAACTGCTGAGCACCTTGTAACTAAACGGAATGTGTTCCACCTAAGAAGTGTCTGCAGAACTACTCTATCTTATCTACCAACCTGGCCACCCCACAACAAGCAAGTGTGACTCACAAGTCACAACAAACCGGTGATGAGGATAAAGTGAGGATAAAACAAGGATAAAATGAGGATAAAGCAAGGGAAAAAAACGAGGAAAAATGAGGATAAAGCGGAGACCCAGTAAACTTGCAACGAGGACACCACAAACCGGTGACGAGGAGAAAGCAAGGATAGTAGGGAAGATATAACAAACTAGCATTGAGAGTAAAATCGCTTAACAGAAGAAATCGAGAGAAGAAAAATCAGGCTGTACCTGGCATGGTAACTGTAAGTAGAATTTTCCAAATCATCAAAGTAATTCCCTCACAGAATGCCGCAATTTGGGAAAATTGATCCTTTCGATTCAGCCACGGAGGATTGGTCTAATTATATTGAACACCTCACGTTCTATTTCCAAGTGAACGAGATGACGGTGGGGAAGAGAAGATGCAGGCAATCTTCTTATCTACGTGTGAGAATAAAGCCTACAACTTAATTCGAAGTTTGATGGCACCCTAATGAATAGGTGGACCTTGTGAAGGGTCAGTACTAGCCAAAGGCCTCGGTAACAATGCAATGTTTCAAGTTTATTTCAAGGAATAGAGCCCCAGGGGAGACAGTTGCTTGTTCTGTGGCAAGTTCGAAACAGTTAGCAGGACATTGCGAGTTTGGTACATCTTGAAAGACAAGCTCAGAGAGCGCGGTGTGAATGAGGGCACGATTCAGAAGAGATTACTGTTTGAGACAAATTTGGATTCTAAGAAAGCGCTGGAGATAGCACTGGCCAAGGGAAGCCACAGCAAAGGACTCGAAAGCCATACAGGGAGTGCAAAATGGCACCTTCCTCTACACTGGGCAGGAAGTCCCAGCCAAAAACTGCGGGAAAATGCAAGACTCTGCCGAGAAGTGGGAAACGGCCACCGCTGGCAGAAAAATAAAAAGAAATGACTCAGCAGTGAAAATAAGAAATAATAGCAACAGAGGTGGAAGTAAGCAGACTAGTGATGATCGGCAGCTTAAAAATATCGAGTGTTTTTATTGTCATCGAAATGGACACATAACGAGACAGCGCAAGGGAAAAATCAAACAGACTCTCAAGCAAAAGAGAAAACCCCATGAGATTTACAGTGTAGAAGGGACTGAAGGAAAAAATTCAGATATTTATTATTTACTTTGAAGGTAGGAAAAACAGAACCAATTTATGTAACAGTAAATGTGAATGGCAGACCTATTCATATTGAGGTGGACACAGGAGCATCCACTACAGTAATTGGTGAACACACCTTCAAAAACCTGGATTATGGTGAACATAAATTAAATTTGGAAGAAACTGGTGCCAAGTTAAAAACTTACATAGGTGAAGATATCCAAGTCAAAGGCATAAGTAGAGTTACTGCCTTTTACAGAAGCCAATCAGCAAAGCTACCTTTGATAGTGATAGCAAGTGACGGGCCAAGTCTCCTTGGATGAAACTGGCTAAAGGAGATTAGGTTAGAGTGGGCTGAAATTTTCCAACTGAGAGCTAGTGGGTTACCAGAGCTACTATAAAAATACACCTCAGTCTTCAAGGATGAAGTTGGGAAGATCCAGGGGCTGCAGGCAGAAATTCATGTGGAGCTAGAGGCAACCCCATGATTCATGAAGGCACTGCGGGAAAAGATCGACACCGGATTGGACAGATTAAAGAATCTGGGCGCTATACAACCTGTGCAGTTCTTAGAGTAGACACCGGCAATAGGCCCCGTACTTAAACCCGGCCAAAGCATCTGAATTTGTGGAGACTACATATTGACAGTTAACAAAGTGCCTAAGCGGGACAGACTCCCCATTCCAAAAATTGAAGACCTGGATGCCAAGCTGACAGGTGGAACCACCTACACAAAGCTTAATACGAGTCATGCTTATCAGCGATTAGAGTTAAAGAAGGTCTCCTGAGAATTTGTCACAATTAATACCCACAATGGGTTGTACCAATATACTTGATTAGCTTTGGCGTCTCCTCAACATGCGCCATCTTCCAGAGAACAATGGAAAGCTTACTGCAGGGTCTGCCCCACGTTGTAGTTTATTCAGATGATGTTCTGGTGACAGGACTCACTGAAAAGGAGCATTTGGCGATCTTAGAAGAAGTCTTAAAATGTTTCATGCAGGTTGGAGTGCTTTTAAAAAAAAAGGCGCATGTTCCAAGCGAGGAAGGTAATCTATTTGGGTCACTGATTCACAGCACCTCTACCCAGTTGAGGAAATAGTGAGAGGCATAAGAGAGGCACCTGCGCCAAAGAACACCTCTGAGCTCAAATCATTCTTGGGAATGATCAATTATTATGGGAAATGCTTACCCAATTTGTCTACTTAAATGGCACCGTTGTATTCTCTACTCAGGAAGAACCAATGTTGATCTTGGGAGACACCCCAGAAAGAAGCTTTCACTGAGGTGAAACAATTGTAGCACTCATTCAACCTATCAGCACATTTTGACCAGAGGGAAGAATTGCTGTTGACATGCGATTCAACCCCCCCACGGAGTGGGAGCAGTGCTCTCCCATTGGATGGACGATGCCCCGGAACGGCCTATAGGATATGTGTCAAGAACGCTCACCACAGAGGAAAAGGGATATTCACGGATAGAAAACGAAAACCTGTCAAACATCTTTGGTATAAAGAAATTTCACCAGTATGTACACGGCCGCCATTTTACTGTTGTTTCAGACCACAAGCCATTGCTAGGAATGTTCAGTGAGGACAAGGCTATACCACCCATAGCCTCAGCAAGAATACAACGCTGGGCCCTGATCCTGGAAGCGTATGAGTAAAATTTTGTACCTGGGCATGGAAATCAAATTGCAAACGCTGATGCACTGAGTCGTTTGCCTTTACAAGGAAGCGATGAAGATGAACCAGTTCTACAAGAACTCATCTTGTTGTTAATTTCTTAGATTCATGGTATGTGCTCGACAGATTGGAGACTAGACAAATAGGGATCCAGTCCTATCTCAAGTACGAGAACAAGTGCTTCATGGTTTTGTATCTGACAAAATGAAACCAAACTTTAACAGGAGACATGAAGTAACCAGCCAGGATGATGTCTTATTGTGGGGAGCATGAGTGATTGTTCCTCCAAAGGGAAGAAAGCCATTGTTAATTGAACTACACAGCGCACATCCAGGAATTTCCTGAATGAAGACCATAGCACACAGCTATCTACAGTGGTCTGGAATGGATGGAGAAATAGAGAGCTTGGTGAAGAATTGTGTGAAGTGTCAGCAATTGCAAATTATAACCAATAGTGGAGTAGCGCAGGCTGACTCTGTAGTTAGTTGGAAGTCAGTAGTCTGCAAATGAGCAGCAGAAGTATGTAGATAGAGTTTGGTGTAGAAGCACCGATGTGTAACTGCTGAGTACCTTGTAAATAAACAGAAGGTGTTCCACCTAAGAAGTGTCTGCAGAACTATTCTACCTTAACTACCAACTCGGTTATCCCATAACAAGCGTGCTAGTGTGACTCACAAGTCACAGCAGCTGGTTATCTTTATTTTTGCATTGTCAGAAAGAGTTCGACATGATGATTAGAGGAAAGATAAGGGCCGGGATTTTTCAACCCCACAGTGGTGGGACCCAGTGCAGGAGGTTCAGTGGCCCAGCCAAAAGCCATTGACTTTCGGTGGGGCCAGATGATCTCGGCAGCGAGTGGGGCTGGAAATTCCCCCCCAAGGAGTGTAGTACTGTTGGTAAATGGGGAGGAGTGGTTGAGGTAACTGGTATCGCTCATAAATAATTTCATTACGTCCTGAGCAGAAAAGGGGCTTCCCATATTACAGCCTCCCTTCTTCTTCATGTTATTCCACTCCATGTGGCAATTCCTCCTCCCCTAGAAACTCAGTTTCTCACCTGATAGACAGTGGCACAGGATTGTTGCTTCATAATGGCCAGGTTATACAGCATGCAGCATACTGCCACGAATCTTGGTACCTGCTCAGCTGAGTACTGCAGGGCACTCCTAGAGTGGTTGAGGCCGCAGAGCTGCTGCTTGAGGATGCCAATGGCATGATCTATAACATTCCCTGTGGCAACACTGGCCTCCTTGTACACCTGCTGTGTATATGCGCATTGATTCCAGCTCGGAGTCATGAGCCATGTTATCAGTGGCTTAGTAACCAGCTTTTAACTTGCAATGGTGGATCAAATAAAGGACTGCTGCAGAACAAAGGATTCATAACTAATACCAGGATAATAGGCACGCAAGGTGTGCTGTCTGTGGTTGCACACTAGCTGCATATTGAGGGATGGACATTCCTTTCAGCTCATGAATATGGCCAAGTTCATGAGATGCTTGCAGTCAATGGCACTCCACATGATGGGGAAGCCTGCAATCCATGCAAACCCTCACACTCACTCTACCTGCTTGTCTCTGGCAAGAGGGAATGAGATGAGACCGTTTCCTTAAGTCTACAGGGTCTTATGTAGCAATGCACTGCAAACTACTAGATGTTGTTTTAAATCTCCAGTAGCAACCAGAAGTCAGGCACATAAAAGTTAAGAGCCACAGTCACAATGACAGCCACAGACAATGTGGTCCTTGCCCTGCTTTGAGGTTGCAGTTGTGGCTGCAGCAGTTGGCAGCTTTCAATCACAAGCCCTGATGTAAAGCAAAGATGTCTCATGCATTGGCCCTTGCTGAAGTTGAGGTAAGAGAATTGTTCCCTCATGACCCTTGTCAACTTTCCTGCTCTTCCCACTTCCAGCCACTTGTCCTGCTCTGCATGGTCTCTTCACTCTCCCAGTCAAGTTCCATTCCCGGAAGAGGCATGACCAGGACATTCATGTCTGTGAGCACTTTGTTGCTGCACAAGATTCCAAATCACCAAAAGAGCACTTCAGCACCAGCCAGGCCACTCCCTGTTGACTATTCAAACTTTAGCCGAGTACAGGGAAGCTTAAAAAATGCACTAAATTACATCAGCAGCCAGAAGAAATAATCCAGCAACTAACCTGTAAGTAATTCATGATTTCTTTAAACAGCACTGGTGGAGGGGCTGCACGACATTTAATGTCATTTTCAACTGTGTGAGATTCGGACAAGGTGTTGGCTGGATCATGCAGTTCAAAATTGGCAGTGCTGCTAGCAAGTCAGGATTACACACTGATTCCTGTCACGACCTAGCTGCTTTGCCTGATGCTGGTGGTCATTAGGATGCACAAAACCCTTTGGCAAGATGGCCTCCTGCAAACTTCCTGTCAGGGGTGTGTGCATGAACATCTCAGATCCCACTTTCAAGCGTTACGTGACTGCATAGCACCTCAAATATAGTTGTTACACCTCTCAGTTTAGCCCCATTCTGTTTATTGCACGGACATTGGTTGGAGCAGATTGTCTAGTATCAAGGTTTAACTAACTCGGCACTTGTAATCTATTTAATGTATTTAAAATTTGACATTTGCGAACACGCCTACTAACTTTGTCCATCATAAATTCATGTACGTCTGCATTTGTACTAGAAATTGCCATCGTAAACTTGTGTACAATTATACCATCCTTCCTAGTGGTGGCAATGTAGTCTCTCAATTTTACATCTCCTAACTCTTCACCCTGTATTGCACAGAAATTCCTATTGTTCAGTCAACTCCACTTCCCTGCTTCCCATATTTCCATAACTTTAAATATAAATTTAAAAAATCAAAGCGTTATTTAAAATTAATAATTAAAATGTTCGACTTTACAATAAGGACTGCTGCACACCCTGACTTCTCTTCTCCCAATTCACCTAAAAATTACACCTTGTTTTAACTCCAAGTGAGTAATTTGCACTTGCATTTCAACACAGCAGGGTGCACAGGAAGGAAGATTACATAGGTTTGTGTATTTTCAGTCTCAGACGAAGAAACGATGGGATAGAAAGCTAATTAATGAATACTGGTGCCAGCATAAAATATGTTAGGCTAAATATTATGCCCATTTGCTTATGCCAGGTATTTTAGGAATGCAGGTGTCAGCCTTGGCTCAGTGGTAACACAGTTACTTATAAGCCAGAAAGCCAACGATGCAAGTTCCACTCCAGGGCTGTGAGCATATAATCTAGGAAAAGGCTGTGCTCTCTGCTAGCTACCAGACAGAAAGCTGGGAAAAGCTTGCCTGCACATTGAAGGGAAGAAAACAACAGCAATTTAGGGACACTGGAAGATTAACCATGTCGAGGCCAGGAGAAGAAACCACTGGAGTGGCCTTACTACTGAAAGTTGTTTTGGGAGTTCTCAGAGAACTGAGGGAGAGGACTTTTAATGGTTGCTGGATGTTATGACTCAGTGAAATGGGGAGATATGAACCTTTTGGAAGCTGCAAGTGACAATCGACTGTTTCTTGCAAGGACTGCAATTTTGTGGAAAGCATGCTATAAAGTATATATATGTAGTATGGGGTCATAGGCCATGTTAAAATATTAATAAGGACTATCTTTGCTGTAGTTTAGAGTATTAGTTACCTATTAGTTAATATAATAGTTAATACAGGAGGATATAGACGAGCTGGTCAGTTAGGCTGATCAATGGCAAATGGAATTTAACCCAGATAAGTGTGAGGTGATGCACTTGGGCAGGACAAACAAGGCACGGGAATACACAATGAATGGTAGGATCCTGGGACGTACCGTGGATCAGAGGGACCTTGGTGTGCGTGTCCACCAGTCCCTGAAGGTAGCGAGGCAGGTAGATGAGGTGGTTAAGAAGGCATATGGGATACTTGCCTTTATTAGCCAAGGCATAGAATATAAGAGCAGGGAGGTTATGCTGGAACTGTATAAAACACTGGTTAGGTCACAGCCAGAGTATTGCATGCAGTTCTGGAATCCGCATTTTAGGGAGGATGTGTTTGCACTAGAGAGAGTGCAGAGGAGATTTACCAGGATGTTGCCTGGGCTGGAGAATTTTAGATATGAGAAGAGATTGGGTAGACTTGGATTATTTTCCCGGGAGCAGAGGAGATTGAGGGGGGACATGATTGAGGTGTATAAGATTATGAGGGGCATAGATAAGGTAGACAGGAAGGAACTTTTCCCCTTGGTGGAGGGATCAATAACCAGGGGGCATAGATTTAAGGTAAGGGGCAGGAGGTTTAGAGGGGATGTGAGGAAGAATTTTTTCACCCAGAGGGTGGTGGGAATCTGGAACTCACTGCCTGAAAGGGTGATAGAGGCAGATACCCTCAAAACATTTAAGAAGTATTTGGATGTGCACCAGCACATACAAGTCTATGGGCTTAGTGCTTGAAAATGGGATTAGAATAGTTAGGTACTTGTTTGACTGGCGTAGACTCGAAGGGCCAAAGGGCGTTTTTCTGTGCTGTGGATCTCTATAACTCTATATTTATTGAATGTTGCTTTTAGGTTGTTAGTTACAGTAAAAGTCTTAAAACTTAAAGTTTTTGTCAAGCAATTGCTTTCAGTTGGTCATTGGCAATTCAAATATCTTTTAAAAAGTTATCATTCTCCATGGGGATCATGACAAAGTACTTAATCGGCTGTTAAGCACCTGAGGCTGTGACACTTGCATTCCTAAAATATCTGGGATAAGCTAATAAGCTATATAAATTGTCATGAGGATATGCTTTATGCCAAATAATGATTTTCAATCCACCGGCTGGGAACCTAAATTGAACTTCTAGAAACAGACTTTTGAATTTACAGTCCAAGGTGGCTAACCACAATTTACATTGCTATCTGGTCCACATTCCAATTCCTTGGAGTGGAGTTGGTTTGACTGACTTCAGGGCGTGTGAAGGACTCTCGTCTCCTATCTCATTATCAAGGCACCAACGGCAATCACCTGAAGTATTCAACTGCTGGAGATGGGCCATTCAGACTAATCACTTGGACAATGGGACCCTGGCTAAGTTAGCTACCAGACATGGGCTAATCAAATCATCTTTGGGATAGCTGCAAAATGTCTTTTTTTTAACGCCCCTAGCAGTTGGAGAAGATAGGTCACATGACAAGCAACAGCTTTATGCGGTTTAACAAATGCTTTCTCAGCAGAGCTGAGGACAAGCCGCTTAGGGAGAAGATCTAAGTGGGGTCCCTCCTGCCTCCTTTTTTCTCCAACCCACCTGGTAAGCTTCAAGTCCTGTCTTGGACTGTGATCATCCAGGGAGGCCCCACTGCAGATAGAGATTTCTTAGGAGAACCCAACCCAGCACTGCTGTCTCCTGAAGAACAACCAACTCTGTTGTCTACAACTTAAATCAGAAGCATCAAGACCATAGATTTCAGCCTGAAGCCAGCCGAGTCACCAAACTACAGAGCGTCTACACTTTTACTTTGTGTGTGGACTCTAATTTCACAAACCTATCCTTCCCCACTCTGTAATCTCTATTTGTGTAAGTGTGGACTTCAAGTGTACGTGTGTGTGAAAGTCAGTGCCTATATTTTATTATTTCACTTCGATTGGTTTAAGTATAATAAAACTAACCTCTTTCTTTTTTAAACTCAGGAAAACCTGTCCTATTGGTCCTTTTATCATCACAGTGTATAAACAGTTAAGTACTCAAGGAATTGGCAAATATATCCTCTTGAAACAGAAAAACCTGTTGTGGTCAAACGAGAGGGCAAAGTGGAGAACCATTTGCCCCCTCCTCACCTGGCTGTGACAAAATACAAGGCTTCCTTTTTTGCACATACCAGCATATAATATAATATCACGTGTAATCCATATTAATGCATATTGAGTAATTTACTGTTTGGGCACACACAGGGCTAGGGATCAGCTAAAGTAAGTGATGCAGCTTCACTCCATCCCATTAAAAAACATAGGTCTGATTTCACATTAGCCGTTTACAATTTCTTAAATACGTGTAGTCATTTATTTTTCAATAGAAAACAATGCATGAAATATATTAGCTTATAAAATCTCTCATCTAAATGTGAAATTATTCTTTATCAACTGATCCATCCAAGTAATGGCCAGGTACATGTTCCTCGATCCTGATACATCATTATACTTGGGAAACAATTTTAATTGAAACAGCACTTTTATGGCAGAGAGTGAGTTGTGGGACCAGAATCATGACCTTCAATACACTTTTATCAACAATTAACTGGAAATTCACAACATGATTTATTTTGCAAAGGTGAATCAGCACAATAGCTGTGGTCAATTAGCAAAGTATATCAGCTTATCAAAGATTAAGTCAGTTCATTGAATGGAAGAATTTCACTTGAACATTCATACATCAATATTTGTATTCAGGTTGGTGTTTCACCGAATGTAGAAAATTAAAGCAGGACCAGTTAATTTTTGATGTCAATCATTTACTCTGCGTCTGGATCAATATTGTGAGAATTGGATAATCACATTGTCAACTTATCAATTCTTTACCCTGGGGGGTAGTGGAAATGCCACCTGTGTGCTAGCTAATGGGCTTTGAATCTCTGAAGTGAATGGAAATTGGTATTCCTGGGTAAACAGAAGGCAGTTGGATATTATAAGGCAAAACTGGGGTAATACATACAACCGCAAAACACTGGTAGTATTATGTGAATTATCTAAAGGCATTGTTACGCTATGGTTAGTGGTGTGAAACAAGTGAGTTCAATGTAAATGAAAATGGGAGATATTGTATATAATGCGCAGTTAATTCAATGGCACCCATTTGAAACTCTGTTGCCCAAAGTCAAAATGACTTTCCACCACTCAGCGAGCAGCTGCTTTCAGTCATGCCACGGATCCAGACACAGAGTCAATCCACTCACTTCTCAAGCCCACTGCATGTATTAAAGTATAAGGACACTTTGCCCATGTTTAGAAGGAACAGTCACCAATGGCCCTTCAGGTGACAGGTGGTAGATTTAACTCCACTGAAAGAGTAACATGGGGGCGTTATTTAAATTTCACTCTTCCCAGCATTCGAACCTCAAGGTAAAAGTGACTTACATTCAAATGATAAAAGCAAATACTGTTCAGGCAGGAAACCTGGGATAAAAACAGAAAATGCTGGAAGAACTCAGCAGGTCTGGCAGCATCTCTGGAGAGAGAAACGGAGTTAACGTTTCGAGTCCGTATGACTCTTCTTCAGATCTAAAGAGAAGTAGAAATGTGATAGATTTTATGCTGTTTAGGAGGGGGTGGAGCAAGATAGAAAGTCAGGGATAGGTGAGAGTTCAGCAGTCTCCACCCCCTCTTAAACAGCATAAGATCCATCACATTTCTACTTCTCGTTAGCTCTGAAGAAGAATCAGACGGACTCGAAACGTTAACTCCGTTTTTCCCTCCACAGATGCTGCCAGACCTGCTGAGCTTTTCCAGCATTTTCTGTTTGTATTACATTCAAATGAGTTTACTTCACCTTGTTTCACAAAACGTGCAGTGTAACAGTCATATAAAAGACTGATTATTTCGATCCAAATGCTACAATGGTCTTGAAGCACTTTATAATGAATACAAGTGCAGTTAAATTACAAACAAACATGTGCTCATTCTACAAGGTACTTTCCTGCAATGAGCTCCCTATTCCTACCCCCGCCCCTTGCTTCAGATCCCATGCCTGCAGTAGCTGCTAAACAATCACTTTCTGACTTGTGTAGGCTCAGCAAATAAGGCACAGACAGATTGTCTTTCCTCTTTTGTTTTTGCCAAGGTCCTCTTTCCCTACCTTGCCCCAAGAACAGACAACAGATGTCAGGTTCAAGATGGGAGTAAGACCCATGAGTCAAGCAGACAGATTGACACAGCAGGCCCAGGCATATCTTATCTTCAGTGGCCAATGCACACAGTTTGCTCTGTCTGTTGTATTTAATATTTTGATCCTGGGTTTGTACTTGTGAAATTCTTACCCTCAATAAAGGCAAAACAAATAAGTACAGTAGTAAACAGAATCCCATAGCATTGGTGAAGATGTACAAATGTCAAGGAGATGTGATGCAAGGCTCGGCATGCACGCTAGATCCCAGTGTGGAGATGAGTATTTTTAGAGCAGAGTAAGTTACGTGCCAGACCGAAGGTTCGACAGACTGCGAGCATAAGCCCAGATGCAGCAGTCTGTCTGGTCTTTAAGTGAAAGGAATTACACTTCTGCCAAGATACATATTGGTCCCTTGCGCTACTGGAACACTATTCTTTTCCAGCTATGACAAGACTTGTACCACTTGTCACCTCTGAATAATTTACCCTTCACTGCTCCATTCCAATAAATCTATTAAAAATGGAAACCACATTTATTATTGTTAAATGCACTAAAAATCAATAGCAGAACCTAAACACTAAAAGGAAAGGTAGGACTTTAATTAAACGCAAGATTTTATAACTTGCTTTCAACTTTGCTGTTTGAGAATTATGATGGTATCGTGCACATTAAATAAAAATGTTATATCACCTTTTTAGCACTTAGGCTGCTATTATCTATCTTCCTTTTTCTGTTGAGGCTATGTAGCATATTAGCACAGGGTCCTTTAAGCTGGGTACCATGGAGAAAAGATCTACAGGAATTATTTCAGATTGCTTATGCTAATACTGCAACAAGATTCCATATTGTGGGGTGCACAGGCTTTAAACCTGTTGTTTGCCTAAAGTACTGAGTGCCTTTCTCATCCAGTGGGACATAACAATGACATACACCTCATTAATCATTTAAAAGCACCCTAACCTGGTATCAACAATGGGAAATCGCTGCTACTTTGTACTGCCCATATAAAAGCGAGTGCTGCCAAGAAGCTGCTTCAAGAGTTGTGGTTAAAGGGACATATGTTATTTAATGGTGATTTTGCCATTTTGTGACTCCTCGCATCAATGTTTTCCATTTCCTATCTGGACTCCAGGTTCCATCTGTGAGTCCCCAGTGCTGTGTAAGGTGGAAGTGCCACAATACTAACCACAGGCATTTTGCTGAGTATGCCAATTCACTTGTTTGTTCCTGAGATGTCAGTGGAAAAGACAATAGGGTGGAATGTAAATGTAGTGACTCACCAACCATTGCTCCTTTTGTACTTAATCCCTGTCCAAGATTAATTTCACCGCCCCCCACCCCCATGCAGTCTACTGACACCCGTATGTAAAAAAAGGACAGCTAATGTCATACCATTATTCAAGAAGGGTGGTAAGGATAAACTAGGGAACTATAGGCCAGTGAGTCTAACTTTTGTGGTAGGGAAGCTTTTGGAAAAAACTCTGAGGGACAGAATTAATCTTCACTTGGAGAGGCAAGGATTAATCAAGGATAGTCAGCATGGCTTTGTCAGGGGGAGATCATGTCTAACAAGTTTGATTGAATTTTTCAAGGAAGTGACTAGGTGTGTAGATCAGGGTAGTGTAGTTGATGTAGTCTACATGAACTTCAGTAAGGCTTTTGACAAGGTCTCACATGGGAGACTGGTCAAGAAGGTTAGAGCCCATGGAATCCAGGGCAATTTGGCAAATTGGATCTAAAATTGGCTTACTGGCAGGCGGCAGAAGGTGATGGTCGAATGTTCTTTTTGTGACTGGAAGCCTGTGTACAGTGGCGTACCGCAGGGTTCGATGCTGGGCCCCTTGCTGTTTGTAGTGTACGTTAATGATCTAAGCATGAATGTAGGAGGTATGATCAGTAAGTTTGTAGATGACACAAGAATTGATGGTGTGGTAAATAGCGAGGAGAAAAGCCTTTGACTACAGGATGATTTAGACGGGCTGGTCAAATGGGCAGAACAGCAGCAAATGGAACTTAATCCTGTAATGCGCGAGGTGATGCATTTTGGAAGGACTAACAAGACAAGGGAGTACACGGCGAATTATAGGACCCTAGGAAATACAGAGGATCAGAGGGACCTTGGTGTGCATGTCCACAGACCCTTGAAGGCAGCAGGACAGGTAGAGGGGGGGACGTGGTTGAGGTATACAAAATTATGAGATGCGTAGATGGGGTAGATAGGAAGAAACTTTTCCCTTAGTGGGGGTGGGGGGGAGGTCAAGAACCAGGGGGCACAGATTTAAGGTAAGGGGCAGGAGGTTTAGAGGGGATTTGAGGAAAATCTTTTTCACCCAGAGGGTGGGAGGGAGGGTGAGGTGGGGGTATCTGGGACTCACTGCCTGAAAGGTTGGTGGAGGTGGGAACCCTCACAACATTTAAGAAGTATTCAGATAGATGAACACTTGGAACACCATAGCAAACAAGGCTACGGGCCAAGTGATGAGAGTAGATAGGGGCTTGATGACCAGCACAGACACGATGGGCCGAAGGTCCTCTCTCCATGCTGTAAAACTGCACGGCTCTCCGGGCAGAATTTTGCCCTCGTTGGGCAGGCTCGGTGGGAGCGAGTGGGAATGGTTAGGAAGCAGCCTGCGATCGGGCCGCAACTGTGATTTCACGCTGGCTAATTAAGGCCACCCAGCGTGAACGCCGGCTGCAGAATGTTCGAGAAGGGGAGGGCAGGGGTGGGGGGCCTTTGGCCGCCGGGTCCATAAACAGCGCAGGCAGCCCCGGAGGTGGGGGGGGGGGGGGGGGGTGGTGGGGGGCACCCCGCGTCTGAGTTGCGCAATGGCGTGGCTGCAAATGAAGAGGAAGATGCCAGGCAGGGGGTGAGGTTGGCTGGGCACTCGGTCCTCCGTTTTTCCGATGAGTGCCTCGCCACCTTCCTGGAGGAGGCGGCTGCCAGAAGGGACACCCCTGTCCCCAGAGATGGGAGGAGGAGGCCACTGCACCTCACCAAGAGGGCGTGGGAGGAGGTAGCAGCCTGGGTAAGCAGCCATGTCATGGTGCGGCGCACTTGGGTGCAGTGCCGGGAAAGGTTTAATTACCGGCTGTGCACAGGAAAGTTGAGTACCGTGGTGGTATGGGTCAGTGTGTTGAAGTGTTAAGGCCTGGCCATTGCCCCATGGAGCTCAGGGGTGTTAGGCCCTGAGTGCCAACTGTCAATGACGCCAAAGCTAGCCAAGGGGGTGAGCCCTGGTTGCATGGACTGAGTGCCTTGTGGCTCGAGGGCCACAACCCGGATGTGCCCTGTGAGGTGTTCCTCAGGTGGGGTTGGCCAGACTGCAATGGCGCTGCAGGTAGAGAGTGGACTCATCAATGCTCCTCTGTCCTTTCAGGAGAAGACATCCCATAACAATATTGAGAGGTTGCAGATTGGCAGAGGACCCCCACACCCTCTCGTCCTCTCCCGGTACGAGCAGGAGGCCTTGGAGCTCAAGAGGCGCCATGCACCTCGGTCAACTAGCCACAGAGAGGCTAGGATGTCAGACAAAGGTAAGGGTGCAGTGCACTGAGGTGAGAGTTTTGGATGCTGCAAACATCCTTGCGTAGTCTTATCATTGATGGGAGCCTCCAGACTGGATTCCTCATTGATCATTGAAAGACGGTGCCCATCCATCAATGAAGAGCAGGAAGGTCCACAGAAGCTTCAGGTTGGCACACGAGCCGCTTGTCATCTCTGCGGGCTCCTCTCAGGGCACTCCAGATGATGGCAGCACCTCCTCTGCCAATGACCGTGGCATCTGATGAGGCTGCGGCGAGTTGTGAGATGCCAGCTGTGGTACTGGCCACTCCCTCACAGACTCGACGGGCCAGAGAACGACCTCCAAGGCCAACAAGACAGCAGAGTCAGCAGTCTGTCTCCAATGTCGGTGCCACTGAGGGGGGAGAACTAAGACGTAGCACCCGTAAACTTAAGTTTAAAGCATCTTAAGTACAAGAGGGACTGGCCACGGGTGATCTTTTGTTCTCCCATTTATTTAAACTTTTTTTTAATGGTGTGACCATCAACATCTGATACTGTTCTGTTCTTAATCTGTCAGTGCCAACCATTATATTACATTTGCTTTATTGGCCTGAGTATGCTTCATTTGTTTTGTAGGTGCAGGGTATACCAGTATATAATGATGGACATGGTGGCTCAAAACTTTATTGCACAGGCACTGAGTGTATCTTGGGGGCAAAGCAAAGGGTCATTTCTGAGGTCCAGGATGGTGATAGCAGCCCTGGCATGAGGTGGTAGCGCTTATTTGGCAGCCTAGCTGAAGGAGCGTTCAATCAAGGCGTCCCTGGTGTCCCTGCCTCCCTGGAGGTTCCCGAGGTCTGGCTCCATGCCCTCAGCATTCTCCTCACCGTGCTCCTTTTCTGACTCACTACTGGACTCATCACCTGTGGCCTGTGCAGCTGTGTCAAGATCTTCTTCCTCCAGTGGGTCCCCCCTTGCCAGTGCCAGATTGTGGAGAGCACAACATGCAATAACTATCACTGACACCAGCTCTAGGGGGTTTTGCAGTGCACCCCCTGAATGGTCCAGGCATCTTGAGAAGACATATGGTTCTCTCTACCACAGCCCTTGTGGAGGCGTGGCTCCTGTTGTACCACTGCTCTGCCTCTGTTCTTGGGTGGTAGAGAGGTGTCATGAGTCACCTTTTCAATACATAACCCTTGTCATCAGCAGCCACCCATCCAGTTGGGCTGGAGACTGAACAGCCTCAGCAGCTGGGAGTGTCTGAGGGTGTAGGTGTCGTGGGAGCTGCCTGGGTACCTTGCACAGACTTGTAGAATCAGCATCCTGTGGTCACACACTATCTGCATGTTCATGGAGTGGAAGCCCTTCCTGTTGATGAAGGCACCCGGCTGACCCGCTGGCGCCTTGATGCCCACATGTGGCACCCAGGACGCGTGGGAAGCCAGCAATCGCTGCAAAGCCTCTGGCTCGCTCTGTCTGACTAGCCTCGTCCTTACGGAAATGAAGGAAAGTCAATACTCGCCTGAACAGAGCTTCTGTCACCAGCCCGACGCAACTGTGGACAGCTGATTGGGAGACTCCACACAGACCCCCCCACCAACCTCTGGAAAGAGCAGGAGGTATAGAAGTTGAGAGCCACCATGACCTTCAGAGCCACTGGCATGGGGTGTCCACCCACACAGTCAGAGCTGATCTCAGGCCTGATCATCTGATAAAGGGAGGTCACACTCTCCCTGGAGAGAAGGAGCCTCCTTTGGCATTGCATGTCTGATATATTGAGGTAGCTGCATCGCTGCCTGTAAACCCTGGCAGCAGGATAGTGGTGTCTTCTGTGGCCCCTTCCACCTTGGACTACCTCCTGGCCCTGTGCCCCTTGTGCCTGTGCCTCTCCTCCCACAGGTCCCTCCCCTGGAATCTGCATTGGGACATCTGGCCTCCTCTCCCTTCTGCCCCTCTCTTCCTCCTCAGGGGAGATGCCACTAGTGGAGACCACAATCCCCATTCCCAGGGTAAGGGAAGGCTGTCTGATACCTGGAAGGGGCCACACAGTCTGAATCCTCAGGGGGCCTTGGAGACACCAATGAGTCCTGAAATGTCGCATGGAAATGCTAAGAATGAAGCCCCAAACAGAGATGAAGCAGCCAAGTACCAATAAGCAATGAGCAGCAAACTATCTCCAAAACCCCTCACTACTCACATTGGCGATGCTGCTGACCCTTTATATCCCTCCCGTGGATGAGGTTTTGCAAATTGTGGGCTGCCCGCCTGCCCGTTTTGTCCATACGACAAGCGAAAAATCACACGGGCAATGTTAAATCGACATCAGTTGGATTCTTAAGGGCCTTAACTGGCCTGTTAATAAACGGCGGGTGTGGCTCCGACTCCCACGGGCACCTGCTGACCAAAATATCGCGCGAGTGCGCAGTGACATCGCGAAGCTCGCCCGACGTCATCGTGCGCCATTTTATGCTCGTTCGGGTCAGGTGCCCGCCTGCCCGACGAGAGGAAATCTCTGCCCCGTGACGCTAAAATTCACAAGCGGCATCCCAAAGCACTGTTCAAAGAGAAACAGGGAAGTTTGCGCAGTGTTTTGGACAACATTGATCACTCAGCCACCACCGCTGAAACAGATTAGCTGTTTGCTAATTATCTCATTGCTGTTTGCAGGAGTATGCTTTGTGGAAATTGGCTGTTGAGTTTGGCTTTGTTAGAACAGTGAGTAGACTTCAAACATACTAAGGGAGTGCTGCTCCGTCGGAGATGCACTTTTTTGGGTCTGAGGCCCCATTCACTCAAAAAAATTCCATATCATTATTTCAAAGAGTATGGAAGAGAGTTCCCCGGTGTTTTGGCCAATATTTATTCCTTAATCAACATCAGTAAAGAAATGAAATATCTGGTCATTATCACATTGCTATTTGAGGGAGTTCTCTGCATTTCCTACATTACCAAAGCGACTACACCTTGGTATATTTTGTTTTGACAGCACGATTGCTGATAAGGTTTGTACTGGAGTATCAGAGTGCACTTCGGCACCTGCAATAATATGTGCACTGCAGCAGCATGGACATGCAGTTGCATTTGTTAAGCAGGTAAACAATGGCCTGAGTGATGTGCCTATTATCAAGTAAGCAGGCAGCACCAAATGAGAGTGAACCGCTGTTGGCGATTCTTGTACATCCAAAGTGGGCCTTAACTGAACTTCCTGATTCCTGAAAATATCTATTCCTGCTGCCATGAGCCATGGCCATATAGTACTGCATTCAGGTGGTGTGCCACCTCCACCAAGGCATTGCACAAGTGCTGGAGGTTGACTCAAATTCTACTCTTCGTGCTATTCTTCACGCCAGTACCCCATAGAAAGAAATTGTATTTATATAGCAGCTTTCACATCCTGAGGATGTCATACATTGTTTCACAGCCAATGAAAGAAAGAGCTGAATAGCACCTTCCATGATCTTATGATGACGCAAAGCGCTTCACAGATAATGATGTACTTTTTGAGGTGTAGTCACTTTTGCAATGTAGGAAATGCAGAGAACTTTGTGCACAGCAAACTCCCTCAAATAGCAATGTGATAAAGACCAGAAATTCCATTTCTTTACTGGTGTTGATTGAGGAATAAATATTGGCCAGAACACCTGGGAACTCTCTTCCATACTCTTCTTTGAAATAATGACATGGAATTTTTTATGTCCATTTGAGTGAATGTGGCCTCAGATCCGAAAAAGTGCATCTCCGACGGAGCAGCACTCCCTCAGTATGTTTGAAGTCTAGTCACTGTTCTAACATAGCCAAACTCAACAGCCAATTTCCACAAAGCATACTCCTGCAAACAGCAATGAGATAGAAGGTCAGCTAATCTGTTTCACTGGTGGTGGCTAAGAGATCGATGTTGTCCAAAACACAATGCAAACTTCCCTGCTTTTCTTCAAGTAGTGCTTTGGGATCTTTCACAGCAATACCAGCTTGCATTTATAAAGCACCTTTAATGTAGGAAGACATTCCAAGTTACTTCACAGAGATGAAGTCAGGCAAAAATTGCCACAAAAGGAGATCAGGAGTGGTGACCAAAAGCTTTGTCAAAGCAGTGGATTTTAAGGTGGGACTTACGGAAGAGAGGGAGGTGGAGAGGCAGAGAGCTTTATGAATGGAATTACAAGGTAGGCTTAAATAGCTAAAGAAGCGATTTTTCCTATGCCAGAGGTAAAGTGCTAACATCATCAAATATATTTGCTTGTTTCCAGCAGCCCTAGGGCCCAGGTTTTTGCTCCTGGGTCGAGTGCGTGGAGATGGGAGAATTCCTGGCTCATGATCCCGACTTATAAAAATAGCGGCCCGCAGTTCCAATTGTTGTTCCGGGGGTGGGGGCAGACTTGATTAGAAGTCAGGCCCGGCCCCCCTAGAACAAGTGAGAAAGCAGCTGGGTGCGGAGATTGACTGGGTGGACGGCCTGCCTCTGTGCTCTGGCACTTTGTTGAATTTAATAAAAAAATTATTAAAACAAAAAACAACCCTCCAGCCCTCACCTCCACCCCCCTCCCTACCCTCCATACACACTCCCCTATGCTCCATCCTTGTCAACCTATGCCGCCTCATGTTCCCCACCAACCATCCCCATGGCCCATCATACCCCCTATGCAAACCCATGTCCCTCTACCTACCCCCATGGCCCCTCATACCCCTTATGCCCCCAACATCCCCATAGCACCTATGCCAACTTAGTGCCAATTCATGTCAACCCACCACCCTTTGCCCTTACCTGCTCCATGCCAACTCACCTAGTATCCACCATAGGCAAACCTCAGGAGCCATGCTGACATAAAGTTAGGCGTCTATTGACGATGTCATGATTTTAAACACAAAAACTCTAATTGGTAAGAAAACATTCAATACATAGAAAAACAAATATTTCTATTCCATAGCCACTTGGATCTGTCAGTCAAACTGTTCACTTAACAGGCACCTCACTGTGATAATCTTAGTTTATAAAATCAGTCATTGCAGCACAAATCCTATAATGATAACCCTCAGGCTTGCCAACAGACAAAATGAAATATCAAGCACTGATTTTTTTGGAACTCCAGACTTTTTTTTAATGTAAAGCTCAACAGAGTTAAATCCATTGACAGCTTTGACAGTTCCAATGAGTTTATACACTTTCTGCGCACAAGAATATTTACTTCTAATAATCTCAAAGGGTGTCTTGCCTCTCCAAAAGGGTGCCTTACATCTCCCAAATGTGTCCTGGGATCATATCCAAAGGGGGACCTTATCTCTCCAAAGGGGTACCCCTGGCTATCCAAACAAACCCACCAACTTCAGATCAGCTCTTACCTGGTCTAATCTGCACACTCTGGGTTCATACTCCTGGCCTATAGAAATCCAACTTCAGTGGAGGCAGCTGATGATTTAAATAGCCAGCTGCCTCCATAACATCAGCCCAACTCCAGTCCTCCTCCCACAAAAATAGGGAATGCTGTGTTCGGGGATGGGTTTTAGGATTTTCGGCCATTTCTGCTATTTTTGCCTCATCAGGGAGGCTCTCCATTATGGCAAAAATCTGGGTGTACTGGTTACAAATGTCCCAAATGATTAGACCAGCTGGAAAGGCCAGCATCAGAAACATCTAGGGTCATGCAAAATAAATCACGATGTTTAACAGAAACATTTTTGTGAGCTGTCACCAATGACCCGTGATCCATCTCCGCATAACAAAAGGGCAGAATATCGAGGACTGGCAGCAAGGCAAACAGGCCTTCCTTTGTTTCTAATTGTATCATCCAGAAATTTTGGATCGTACTTCACTAAAGATAATGCACATGAGTCTGTATACCTGATGTAGACTCTTTGTGCAAAGATGTGGCATGTTTTTTTATTGCCTTCCCATGGAAGGACAGGTTATACTATTACCCCCAAGTCTTCTTAACTTTCTCGCCTTGGATACTGAAATTACTGGAATCAGTTTCATTTGGAATCAAATTTAAAAGGACGTTTGTGCTTTGGACTGTATTCGTGACAAACTAGGACTTGATCTTGCCAAGGCCCCTTTCACATCTTTTCTGATTAGGATGGATTTGGGTTCACATTCCAAATGAATTCCACCCTTTCAGGCTTCAGAAAGAAAGCCTTCACAGAGCTGTTACAGTGCAGAAGGAGTCCATTCAGCCCATTGTGTCTGCACCAGCTCTCCAAATGAGCAGTTAACCTACTGCCATTCCCAACCTTCTCCCCCATAACCCTGCACATTTCAGGTAATAGTCTATTTCGCTTTTGAAATCCTCGATTGAACCTGCCACCACAACACTCTCAGGTGGTATATATCAGACCTTAACCACTTGCTAAGTGCTAAAGATTTTTTCTCATATCACTGATGCTTCTTTTGCCAATTACGTTAAATCTGTGCCCTCTTGTTCTCGATCCTTTCACAAGTGGGAAAATTTTCTCCCTATCTATTCTGTCCAGAGCCCTCATGATTTTGAATATCTCTGTCAAATCTGCTCTCAATCGTCTCTTCTCCAAGGAATACAGTCCCAACTTCTCCAATCTATCTTCATAATTGAAGTTCCTCATCCCTGGAACCATTTTCATGAATCTTTTCTGCACTCTCTCCATTGCCTTCACATCTTTCCTAAAAATTGGCGCCTATAACTGAACATAATACTCCAGCTGAGGCCGAACTAGTGTCTTATACAAGTCCAACATAGTCTTCTTGCTCTTGTACTCTATGCGCCTATTAACAAAGCCTAGGATACTGTAAGCCTTATTAACAGCTCTCTCAATCTATTTATGCACATATACACCCAGGTCCCTCTGTTCTTGCACCCTCTTTAGCATTGTATCCTTTATTTTATATTGTCACTCCATGTTGTTCCGACCATCTTCCGAATGCAGAAAAGATTCATTCTGACCAAAATGAATCATTTCACATTTCCCCACGTTGAACTTCATCTGCCACTTGTCCACCCAGTACACTGACTTGTCAATGTCCCTTTGCAGTTCTACATTGTCCTCCTCACAATACACAATGATTCCAAGTTTTGTATCATCCGCAAATTTTGAAATTGTGTCCTGTCACCGAGGTCTGGGTCATTAATATATATCAGAAAGAGTAAGGGTCCCTTTGGATTTGTACAGCCCTCTGCTCAGGATGTCCCAAAGTCAATGAGATACTTTTTGATATGCAGTCACTTCTGATGTAGAAATGTAAGAAAACATGGTAACACAAGGCAGGGTCCCACAAACAGCAATGAGGTAAAGACCATTTAATTTGAATTGTCAGTGTTCATGGACAGATAAGCATTGTGGAGAACACCAAAGAAAACACCTCTGTTCTTCTACAAATAGTGCCAGGGAATCTCTTGTCCTGACGCATAAGGCTTCACAACTAATTGGACAGGTTAGATGGACTGGCTGGTCTTTTCTTGTCCAATGCTTTTGTATGTTCGTATGCCTGGCAGTATTTTGGACATGGCAAAGCAAGACATTGAATGCTGGCACTGAAAGGCTACACAGAGCTTAGTTGTGGGACCCAGAGGGGGAAGTAAATCCGATACATTTCATCGCTATGGCTGGACTTCACAAGTTCTGGCAGCTGCAGATAAATTTCCTGGAAATTCAAACGTCCCCAGCTCAAATTTTCATCATCTCTTTAAAATAGTCTGGGGTCCAGTTTCACAGGTGCCACATGCTCTCTGGTACCTTGTTCAAGTGACATGTCTTCATGGGTGCGCCCAGAGTGCTGGCAGTCTATTCAATTGCCTGTGATATAGCTGCCAAGCGCTGACAGTCACACACTTCCATTGAGCAATAAAGATCGATGGATGTCTCATAGAAATGTGAGCGCTGGCTATTTTGTTCCTCCCTAGCCCAGGGACAGTGTGGTTAACAGCTAAAATCAAGTGAATTATTATCATTGTTTTCTTGATGCTCAGGAGTTTAATTTGAAAACAAGAGCCATGAGCAGTGTTGTGGATGGTTGGGATAGTTAGAAAATCCAGTCCAATGATAAATGTACTTACAACACTGCCTGGGAGAGCGTAGTTCAAGGTAAGGCATAGGCTCTTTGTTAGTATGTGGAGGCTAATTTGTTAAATTTGCTTAAAAAGTTACCAATTTTTATAAGTCCCAACAAGCACACAGAGTATTTATTCAGTTTATTAAAGTTAGCAAAATTAGAAATGTAAGTATAAAAAGATGTTTACAAATTTGTTATAAATACTGAAACTCTGACCCCCATATTTTTTTGAAAAAAATATTCAAAACTGCATTTAAGGAGAGCAGAATCAATAGCAGACTCAGAGCTGAAGAATGAATGCCCAGAGCAGTGTGTTCTGGAACACAGTGAGGAGACCTGAGGTGGCAACCCCATAGGTACAGGAACATAAAGAACTAGACAGTTCCCCAGTAAACCTGCTGCTCAAATAAAAAAATCACCACCAGCGTACCAATCTGTCCCTCGATACAGCCTATTTCAGAGTCATGTCAGCAAGTGTCAAGGGACTGAATCATCCAATCAAGCAAAAGCAAACTGCGCTAAGTTTACAAGTATTAGAATAAGGAGATATTCACTTTATTAAGACTCAAAAGCGATTAAGTAACTTGAGTGTTATTTTTTCAAATAGTTGCTTGAAAGCACAGAACTTAAATATTGCTGAGAAAAAATAATTTGTGCCCTTTAGTTCTTAGCCCTTCCACCAATGGGAACAGTTTCTCCCTGGACACTTTCTCTAATCGCCTCATGATTTTGAACACCTCTATCAAATCTCTTCTCAATCTTTTCTGCTCTAAGGCAAATGACCCCAGTTTCCCCAATCTAACCACATAATTGAAATCTCTCATCCCTGGAACTATTCTTGTAAATACTTATTGCACCCTCTCCATACCTTTCACAAACTTCCTGAAGTGCAGTGCCCTGAATTAGACACATTACTTCAGTTGGGTCTGAACCAGTATTCACCATAATGTCCTTGTTTATTTACTCTAAGCCTCTACTTATGAAACCTCGGCTCTCGTACATCTTTCTAATCACTTTATGCATGAAAACATAAGAAATGGAAGAACAAGTTGGCCATTTGCTCCACCATTCAATCAGATCATGACTGATCTGATTGTAACCTTACCTCTACTTTCCTGTCTGTCCCTCATAACCCTTGACTCCCTTGTAGATCAACATCAAACTGCCACCTTCAATGCTTTGCTCACATAAACCCCCAGAACACGCCGCTCCTACACCTCCATTAGAATTGTACCCTTTACAGTGCCTCTCCTCACCCTTCTTACCAAAATGTACCTTTTCACATCTGCATTAAAACATGTCCACCCATTCCAGCATGTCAATGCCCTCTTGTAGTCTAACACTGTCCTCCTCAGAGTTCACAATGCTTCAAATGTTTGTATCGTCTGCAAATTTTGAAAAAAGTGCCGGTACATCCAAGTCTAGACCATTAATATATATTATGAAAACAGTGGTCCCAGTACTGACCCCCAGGTGATGTAACCGGTTGTTTAACCAAGAAGGTGAATTTGCAAGACCGACGGGGAGCGGAACAATTGAATATCTCTTTCAAAGAGTTAACACAGACATGATGGGCCAATGGCCTCCTTCTGTACTACAATGTTCTACGATTCCATGACAAATAGGTGGGGACACTAGAGGGATGTTTAAGGAGAAGAATTTTAAGGAGGCTTTTGAAGGCACAGAAGGATGCAACAAGACAGAGAGATTTCAAGAGAAAATTTCAATGAAAAGGGTTAATAATTAAAGAAATGGCCTCTCATTATAGGAAGTAGGGACCATCGTACAAGTGCCTGGGGAGGAAAGGATGCAAGCAGGGACATCTGGCTGGAGAGGATCTCTCAGGTATGGTGGAGCAATCCTATGGAGGGATTTAAAATCAAAGATACAAATCATAGTGTCAAATCCTTTTTCGAATACTGAGTGGGCTACACAAATCTTCCCCATGAGTGTAATATAGCCAAGTCTCATTAACATCCAGTGAATGTTCCGCTTATATCTCAAACAAGTTCATGTTTCACTTCTGTGAAAAGCTATTTATTTCTTAAAAAGCCATTAACCAGTTTCACAGCGGGGAGTAGCACATGTGATGTTTGGATACACTAAATATGAAGATGCACTAAAACTGTCCTCATTGTTGTAGAACTCATACATTACACATTACACCAAACAATAGGAGGTACTGAAAGATAAACTAGACTAAAATGAAATGATAATTTCTCTTTGTCCAGAGTGTACAAAGCAATAAATGGCTCCCCTGCTGATTAAATGTAGAGTGTTTAATCAAAGTGCAGGAGCCAGTTATTGCTCAGGGCACTGTGGACATATGCAAGTTATTACTATAATAGGATCTTTCAGTTAAGTTTTTCACTGTTAAGCAGGAGCTCGCTCACATGAAGGATGGTCACTTGGGTGACGGGTTGATACCAGTGGAAATGCATCTCCAGCTAAGTCACTATCTATGGAGAAGGGTGTGAGAAAATGGAAGGTAGGAATGAAGTAGTCACACAGCATTCCAAATAACAGCCCACATAACACATTGTATGGACATGGATACAATTTTATCCCAGTCCAAATGTATTTTTAAGGAAAGATGCGACTTGCATTTTAAAGCACCTTTCACCAGGAATGAAACCGGACGAGCCACCCAGCATCGACCTAGGCACCAGAAACGACAACGGCAAACTCAACAAAGTCCTCCTTACTAACATCTGGGGGCTGGTGCCAAAATTGGGAGAGCTGTCTCACAGACTGGTCAAGCAACAGCCTGACATCCTCACTGAATCATATCTTACAGATAATGTCCCAGACACCACCATCAACATCCGTGGTATGTACTGTTCCAACGGCTGGACCAGACCCAGCAGAGGTGGCAGCACAGTGGTATACAGTCAGGACGGAGTTGCCCTGAGAGTCCTCAACATTGACTCCAGACCCCATAAAGCCTCATGGCATCAGGTCAAACATGGGCAAGGAAACCTCCTGCTGATTACCACGTTCCACCCTCCCTCAGCTGATGAATCAGTGCTCCTCCATGGTGAACACCGCTTGGAGGAAGCACTGAGGGTGGCAAAGCTGCAGAATGTACTCTGGGTGAGAGACTTCAATGTCCACCACCAACAGTGGCTCGGTAGCACCACTACTGATCAAGATGGCCAAGTCCTAAATGACTGGGTCTGCGGCAGGTGGTGAGGGAACCAACAAGAAGGAGAAACATACTTCCCTCATCTTCACTAACCTGCCTGCTGCAGATGCAACTGTCCATGATTGGTAGGAGTGACCACCGCACAGTCCTTGGGGAGACAAAGCCTCGCCGTCTAATTGAGGATACCCTCCATCATGTTGTGTGGTACTACCACCATGCTAAACGGGATAGACTTCGAACAGATTTGGCAACGCAAGACTGGGCATCCATGAGGTGCTGTGGGCCATCAGCAGCAGCAGAATTTTACTCGAACACAATCTGTAACCTCATGGCCCGGCATATACCCGACTCTACCAGTACCATCAAGCCAGGGGATTAACCCTGGTTCAATGAAGAGTGCAGGAGGGCCTGCCAAGACCAGCACCAGGCATATCTAAAAATGAGGTTTCAACCTGCTGAAGCTACAACACAAGACTACTTGTGCGCCAAACAGCATAAGCAGCAAGTGATAGACAGAGCTAAGCGATCCCACAACCAACGGATCAGATCTAAGCTCTGCAGTCCTGCCACATCCAGTTGTGAATGGTGGTGGACAATTAAGCAGCTCACTGGAGGAGGAGGCTCCACAAATATCCCCATCCTCAATGATGGAGGAGCCCAGCACATCAGTGCAAAAGATAAGGCTGAAGCATTTGTTACAATCTTCATCCAGAAGTGCCGAGTGGGTGGTCTATCTCAGCCTCCTTGAGAGGTCCCCAGCATCACAGATTCCAGTCTTCAGCCAGTTCAATTCATTCCATGTGATATCAAAAATCGGCTGAAGGTACTGGATAGTGCAAAGGCAATGGGCCCTGACAATATTCCAGCAATAGTACTGAAGACTTGTGCTCCAGAATTTGCTGCACCCCTAGCTATTCCAGTGGAGCTACAACACCGGCATCTACCCGGCTATTTGGAAAATTGCCCAGGAATGTCTTGTACACAAAATGCAGGGCAAATACAACCCAGCCAATTAATGCCCCATCAGTCTACTCTCGATCATCAGTAAAGTGATGGAAGGGGTCATCAACAGTGTTATCAAGTGACACTTGCTTAGCAATAACCTGCTCACTGATGCTCAGTTTGGGTTCCACTCAGTTCCTGACCTCATTATAGCCTTGGATAAAAGGGCTGAACTCCCGAGGTGAGGTGAGAGTGACTGCCCTTGACATCAAGGTCACATTTGACAGAGTGTGGCATCAAGGAGCCGTGGCGAAACTGGAGTCAACGGGAATCAGGGGGAAAACTATCCAATAGCTGAGGTTATAACTAGCACAAAGAAAGATGGTTGTGGTTGTTGAAGGTCAGTCATCTCAACTCCAGGACATCATTGCAGGAGTTCCGCTGGGTGGCATCCTTGGCCCAGCTGCTTCATCAATGACCTTCCCTCCATCATAAGGTCAGAAGTGGGATGTTCACTGATGATTGCACAATGTTCAGCACCATTCACGACTCCTCAGATACTGAAGCAGTCCATGTCCAAATGCAGCAAGACCTGGACAATATCCAGGCTTGGGCTGACAAGTGGCAAGTAACATTCACAACACACAAGTGCCAGGCAATGACCATCTTCAACAACAGAGAATCTAACCATCACCCCTTGATGTTCAATGGCATTACCATTTCTGAATCTCTCACTATCAACATCCTGGGGGGTACCATTGATCAGAAACTGAACTGGACCAGCCATATAAATACTGTGGCTACAAGAGCAGATCAGAGGCTAGGAATCGTGCAGTGAGTAACTCACCTCCTGACTCCCCAAAGCCTGTCCACCATCTACAAGGCACAAGTCAGGAGGGTGATGGAATACTCCCCAGTGGCCTGGATGAGTGCAGCTCCCACAACATTCAAGAAGCTTGACACCATCCAGGACAAGGCAGCCTGTTTGATTGGCACCACACCCACAAACATTCATTCCATCCACCACTGATGCACAGTAGCAGCAGTGTGTACCATCTACAAGAACTGCAGGAATTCACTGTCTCTTTAGACAGCACCTTCCAAACCCACAACCACTACCATCTAGAAGGACAAGGGCACCAAATAGATGGGAACACTACCACCTGGAAGTTTCCCTCCAAGTCATTCACCATCCTGACTTGGAAATATATTGCCGTTCCTTCACTGTCACTGGGTCAAAATCCTGGAAGTCCCTCCCTATCAGCACTCTGGGTGTACCTACACCACATGGACTGCAGCGATTCAAGAAGGCAGCTCACCACCACTTTCTCAAGGGCAATTAGGGATGGGCAATAAATGCTGACCCAGCCAGCGAAGCCCACATCCCATGAATGAATAAAAAAGAAACACTCTCAGGACATCTATAAAAGCCTCACAGCATTTCTTATGGACCATAGGTACTGTCGCTGGGGATGCAAATTTGCAACCAGTTTACATAGTAAGGCCCCACAAACAACAGAAACATCCAGGTGATCTAAAAAGGAAAATACTGCAGCTGATGGAACTCTGAAACAAAAGTAAGTGCTGCAAATACTCAGCGGGTCGGACAGCAGCAGTTGAGAGAGAAACAGAGTTAATGTTTCAGGTCAAAAATAAAAGCAAAATACTACAGAGGCTAGAAATCCGAAAAAAAAAGTGGAAACTAACTCTGTTTCTTTCTCCACAGATGCTGCCAGACCTGCTGAGTACTTCCAGCACTTTCTCTTGATAGTAATGGTCCGGGCTGATGGCCTGATTGATGAGCTCTGTTGAAGGTTTGAAGCAGATTTGGCTCAGATTTTCACAGAGTTGGGCTGAGTCGAGAAGGCCTTTGAGAACGGCGGGCTGGACTCAATTTTGCAATTCCCACCCCCATTCCCATTCCCAGCAATTTTGGCCAGCATGGGATAATGGTGCAGGTAGCAAGCCTGTAAAAAGCACTCCTGCCCTCGCTGGGTCTATTGCAGGGGCAGCCATTCCGAACACCCACTTTTGAGGGAGTCAGGCCCACTCCATTGGGAGACATGTTTGTGGCTTCTCAGTGGAGTCGTGAACCATGCGGGATCCCTAATCCCGAGTGGGGAAACAGAGAAAAAAACAGACATTCAACTTTCCCATTGGTTTATATTGCCCCTCGTACCGTCTCATAAAGCTGCTAGTCACAGCCATTCATAGCATCAATGACAAAAGCTTTTATCCACTTCAGACCTCTTAATCTTGTTGAGATGAGGCCATCTGGTAAAAACATTCTGCTCTAATTACTTTAGTTGCGACAGTTGCCCAATGGCCTCATTATGAATGCTTGGCTGAGCTCCAAGCATGATTAATCTACTTAGCTCTCAGCAGGGATCTGTTTACATAGCTGTTGAGGGGTGTGGCAGCTTTGTTTGAATGACATATTTATTACCTTGTAATAACCAGATCTTTTTTTAAAGAGCTTTGTTTTCAATGCCCGTGTGTTTATTTACACAATGTTAAGAGGTGTGAAGTGGATAATAGCTTTTTACCATTGATACTATAAATGGCTGTGATTAATATTGTAAGCTGAGGAGCTTTTTTTTTCACAATAGATTTGCAAAGCCTCCTAATTTATTGTGCAAATTTCAAAGACTTGCAAGACTTGCCAATGGCTCATTGATTCTGAACATAGCAGATACCAGGAGAGTGGGCATGGAAGATATGAACATCTGAATTAGGAGCAGGAGTAGGCCATTCAGCCCTGTGAGTCTACTCAGCCATGCAATGAGATCATGGCTCATCTGATTATAACCTCAACTCCACATTCCCGCCTACCCCTGATAAACATAGGACTGTAAGACATAGGGGCAGAGGTAGGCCATTCAGCCCATTGAGTCTGCTCTGCCATTCAATGAGATCATGGCTGATCTGATAATCCTCAACTCCACTTTCCTGCCTTTTCCCCCATAACCCTTGATTCCCTTACTGATAAGGCCATAAGACATAGAACCAGAAGTAGGCCATTTTTGTCTTTTTCCCCCTTTCTATAACCTTTCACCCCCTTGCTTATCAAAACTATATCCAGCTCTGCCTTAAAAATATTCAAAGACTCTGCTTTTCCACAGCCTATTGAGGAAGAGAGTTCCAAAGACTCACAACTCTCAAGAGAAAAAATTTCTCCTAATTTCTGTCCTAAATGGATAACCCCTTATTTTTAAACATTGGGCCCTAGTGGATGCATGGAAGCGAGTCAGGGGTGAGGGCTTGTGGGCCTGACATTCATGATTAGAACTGGGCTGGTGTCCCTGTAGGGCAGGCCTTCCAGTTGGTTGGCCTTGCCATCTGCCCCACCTCTGTTGCCGACTTTGGCCTACCTCTGGGGGAGCTGGTGCCAACTCCATTCAGCCTTCACCTCCTTGAAATGAAAATATGGCAGCTGGGACCTCCCTAACGGAGACAGGTTTTGCAGAATCGGGGACCCAATTTCCTGACTCCTGATACCCATCTCCTTCATGTAAACCCAGCCAAGTTAACCTTGTTGCTTTCTACAACAGATGCCCTCTGACCTGTTGAAATATTTCCAGCATTTTCTGCTTTTAACCAGAAAAATGATTCTAGCACGGTGGGTTGAGTGAAGAATATTGGCCAGGACACCAAAAGAACACTCGAGATATTTTACCTCCACCTGGATTGACACACCTTTTTTTTTGGATTAACATTTGAAAACGGACAGCTTTAATAATACAACATTCCTGAACACTGCATTGGAATGTCAGCCTTGGTTACTTGTTCAGATCTTGTTCAGAGTAGAACATTCTGACTCAGATATAACAGTACATGACCTGAAATGGTGGTGAAAGTAGATTCAGTAGTAACTTTCCAAAGGGAATTGGATAAATTAATGAAGGGAAATAAAAATAGAGGGCTATGGGGACAGGGCCAGAATGTGGGGTTAATTGGAGATGGTGTAGGTGTGATTGGCCAAATGGCCCCTTTCTCTACTGCTTTATTCTATGATTCTGAGATATAAATTAAAATAGAAATAATTATTGTTTTAACCAATGATATTTTAAATATCAGTAATCAAAAAAACTTTTTGTACATTATAATAATTTTTAAACAGCTACTGAATATGAACAGAAGCTAAAAGAGCCATTGATGGAATTCAGCACTTGCTACAAGTAACAATGGTGGCTCTTAATATAGGTGTCAGTGTTATAGAAATGGGAGCACGTTTCAGTGCTGAGATTGTGTTACAGTAGCATGTCGTGGGTTTCTTTACCCCTAAAATGTAATGGCAATTCTACAGCTCTTTTTCCTAATGACAGGTCTAATGACACCACATCACCTGGCTGGAGGTTACTGAATTCCTTTCCCTCCAGCTTTCCTTTTATAAACTACACTGAAATCATTTGTAATTGATCCAAGAAATGGTTATGGGGGACCTATTATTCCTTTTATATGCCGAGTAATGATTGAAATACTGGTTAATGATTATAGCTTTGCCACAGAAACTACAGTATAGCTTTGCACAGAAACTACAGAGCCACAAGTGGGAGTTACTTGAATCAGGGACAAATACTGGAACAAATGCACATATATTTTCAAAGAGGAAATCAGCCCCAGATTCTTTGGACTAGTTAAGGTAACTCCATCTGCTCTCTGTAGACCCAAGGGTGGGAGCTTAAGGGGACATTGTGTAACCTTCTGATTTCTGAAAGAGAGCTGTAAAGTCTACTGTCCAACACTGGACAGAAAAGTTGAGCTACGCGAATTATTTGGCCTTTATTTGGCTTCATGACAAACACAGCTTCAGGCAACTTTCTTGGAAGTCAGCATATCTCTTACCTCTCCCTTCATCTTTGAGTTAGCAAACAATATGCATAGCAGCAGGAACATCCTATTCTATATTACATAAGCTGGTGACATGCTTCATTTACATCCAAAGCTACTGCCTTAAGTAGTGATTAAGTTTCTCTCTGGTTCAGAAAGTTACAGTACTGTCCTTCTCTTCTGCAGGTCTTTGACAAATTGTCAGTTCTACTATGTGGATAACAGGTGAGTGCTCTGTTATGATGCTGACAGGACTAGATCCATCATACACCAACATTATGCTCGGCAACCAAAGTGACTTGTGGGTTGGTTGTCTTCATTCTGTTCTGCTGCCAGTTAGTGCAGGGCAAATCCACTAAAGGAATTGGGAAATGCTTTGCCTCTGGGCCTTACCGCACTTGATCTGGGAGGATGTGAAATGGGCATTCGGAAGGGACGATGATTCAACGTCAGGTGATGGCAGGGAGCCTCGCCTACTGACCATGCACAGCAAGGAACGGTGAGCAGCGTGCAGTATGTGCAGCTCGCACCCAGGCTCCTTGTTGGTAGGGCTAACTCGGGCAATTATCTCTTAGCAGCTAAAACTGAAAGAAGTTTCCATTCCTCAGGGTCAATTTCTCACTTTGAAAACTTGCTTTATGGACATGGTGAAAAATAAATGCCACAGAGATGCCACTGTGAAGTTATCACTGCAGCATAATATCCTCACAGGAAATATATGAACTAAATTCTTTTCTAAAAAAAAAATTACACCAAGGGTACTGGATTAGTGGCCATGGTTTACAAAGTAGGTGGAGCTCACAGGACCCAGCAGGATTAAAAACAAGACATTTACTGTATGCCTTTCAGCATCTGTAATGATAAAGGTGAACTAATATTTCAGGTATTAAACAGGACAAGGCATTGGCCTTGCGTTCCAAGGTTACTATATTAAAGGAGTTCTTTGCAACATGTTTCCTGTGTTGCAAATCAAACTTTAAACAGTCATATTTCAAAGTGGAATCTATATAGTTTGCAGTGAATAATTGTTAGCAGTTAACATATCTTTGTTTTGTTTATACTGGGAACTTGAAAGCCATGTGTTTGTAAAGTTACATAAATAACTCTAAGCAATCGTTAACAAAATGATTAATCATTAAGCAAATGTTTACCCCTCCACTATTTCCATCTCCAACCATACTTCCTCGATACACGGTAGCCTCCAATGCACCATTAGGCAGTCACTAAAGATCTGTGGATGTATTTTTGTTAGAGTTTCTAGCTGGCTCGTAGAGCAAGTTGTGAACCACCTTAATTGGTATAATTAGATTATTGCCAAATATTTCAGGATTGTTTTAAAATGGTATGTACGCTAGTGATTTATCCTGGTGTCTGGAGAATGTTGTGGCCATTCGCTTCTGAGTTGCCTTTAAATGCCCCTTTAAGGCCACTTATACATCGGCAAATTCAAACATTGCAGCTGCTTTATGAATCGCTAAGATCAATCTGAGGCCAGTTGCAAACGCTTACAAAATTCAGGCCTTTTCTCTCTTTCTGAAAATGGTTGCACGGCGGTAATGATGTGTGAAGGAGGAGTGCTAGATGATTAGTTGATTCACTGTGGCATTACGCACTGAAGAATAAGTAATTTTTAGGTGATGTGAGATTAGATGTAGGGTTCACAGGTGCAATTCAGTGCTCTTTTTAAATTCCTAATTCCACATTTATAATGGAAACCACCTATGTAAACTTGTCACACTGTAATGACATCCTCCCACCTGTAGTAATGCTGTTATACCTTCATTGATGGAGATGGTGTAATTACAGAATGGCTACGTTACATAGGCAGGTTCTCTTTATAAATGTGGACATAAGGATTTATCAATGAGAAAAGTCAACAAGAAGTGTGCACTCCCTTTAGTTTATTAATGGTCAGCCTCGTGTGCTGTTGGTGAATATGTTAGGTCAAGTGGATTTAGGGGCTACAGCTGGGTGATATGGAAATAAAGGGAAGGAGGGCAAGAGGAGGGCAGGGAGCAGGCAGGGGAAATTGAAGGCAGAAGATGTCAAATGGGGAGAGGGAGAAGGGGGAGAATTAGAGGAAGAGATGCAAGGAGGAGCAATGATCATATGGACACAGGGAAATGTGGGAGCAGAGGAAAGGATGAGAGGAGGAGCAAAGAGGAGGAGAGGCAGTGAGGAGTGGGGAGGAGAGAAGAGACAATCCATTGCATGAGAAGAGAGAAATAAAAACAGGGAGGAGAGGAGAGAGGATGAGATGTGTGGAGGTTATAATTGGAAGGAGGAGCAGAAACTACAGAGTGAGGCAAAGGTGAGGAAGGATAAGAAATGGAGGAGGAAGGCATGGTTGGTTTGAAAGGGGCTAAGTAGGAAAGAACAACAAGATAAGTGGGGGGTGAAACATTCTAGTTCATGACATCATGTCTACTGCCTTGTGATTTTGGTATCAGCAAAATGTTCACATTCAGAACATAAATTCTGTGCCTCACAATACAAATTCCAAATCATTCATTCGCAATCTACGTTCAGGGTCTTCCTGCTGAAAAGTAAAGTTTTGTTCCAGCTTTTGAAAACTTTCTTAGTTGACCAAGTGTGCGACAAACCTTTCATCCATTATTTCATTTGCTCTCCAGTGATATGCTCCACACTGTTTAATTCAGTCAGGGCCCTTAACATGTACCTTTTAAATTATCCCATCAGAGAAAAAAAAATCTTATAGTTATTATCAGAATGTACCACTGGGGTTTAACATTAGCTAAATAGGATCATCCATACTAATTACGGTAAGAACCTAATTAGAATAACCTTTCCTAATTGAGTTTCCTTTTTTTGGAATGTAGGTTGCTAAAGTGACAAAATTCAGCAAAGCAATAAGAAAACTAAGATTTGTTAATAAAAAAAAACAACAGAATTAACTATAAGGGAAATAAAAGCAATTATTCCCAAATGCTGCAAGTCCGACTACATTTAACTATAACTATTCATTAAGCTGGTTTTCCTGAAAGTATACTAATGACCTGCTTATCATAAGCAGTATCTGCGGTACTAATGAAATAACTCTTTAACTTATTCTATACTCATCAATACAAAATGCCTCTTAATTGATTCCCACATAATTTCTAATGGTAAGATTAGCAAGAAAGGAAACCACTGACTGACTGCTCCTTCAGTCAAAGTATCTGAAGAAAACATTTAATCTGTGTTATAATTTTAAAATTTATTTTGAGTCAGTGATGATGGGCAGAATCTTCCGTTCTCACTCGTTGCCTGAAAAAGACATTTAAGGCAGTTAAGTGGACAGTAGTGGGCCTTCCTTCAGACTGAGGACTCCTGGAGATGACTTTGCAGCTGCCAAGAGCCGTTGGCCAATCAGAGGCTGGCAGCTCTTGCACTCAGCAGTGCCACAGAGGAGACCATGGCTGCTGCTGGAACAACACCCCATCAGCAGCCACCCACCCTGCCCCACATCTATGCCCTCAATCATGCACAGATTAGTGCAGATCGAGGGAACTCCCCCTCCAACTGACATGCAGCCCGCAGAGTTTTATCAGATATGTAGGCTGCAAGTTGGCAGGCTTGCCCGGAGCTGGGCTGATTGCAGCAGAGGCAGGAATAGGCCTGTAAGTGGTCATAAATCAGCCATTTAAAGGACTCAAGTGGGGGCAGGACAAGGAGGTTGACAATGGGCCCTACCACCTTCCAGTGAAGGTGGAAAGGCGTCAGGTATCAGTCCCAATGCCAACCCGCCAAATTCTCAGGTCCGCCCGCCTCCTTCCTCACCTCCTACAGGGGCAGAAGATTCCAGCCAAAGTAGTCAGAGAGTTCATCTGTTTACCTTTTGAGAAATGTGTTTATTTTAGTTTTTGCCTATGGAGCATTCAAACCTTGTGCCTTTGCTACTGAAGTCTATCAGTTTGTCATTGGTCAGACAGGTTGCAGATGCGTATCTATTGTTTCAGGCTACCGAGCATGGAACAATGTATCATCTAATTTTTTTGTGGTACATGGGTTATTTATTTAAGCATGCAGGCCGTGTAAATATTTTAGTGTGCCGGCTGTGTAAATATTTTAGCGTGGTTGTGCACATGCGGTATCTTAAAGAGGCCAATTTGCCCGTAGCCTGGAAATATCAGTGAAACCCAAGTTATCAAGACTGACTGAAAACTCCTAGAAACATCTGCTGACAACTGGATCATATACTGGCTGTTGGGATGGCATTGGCTACTGAATATATCGATTAAAGAAGTCTTTGTCGTCTTCTGTACGTTAACAGCATGTCTTTATTCACTACTTGTAATTATATACATATATACAATAAAGGGTACAGGCAAAGAGCTATCTCCATGTCTAGGTCTTAAAACTGCTCTGCTCAATACCACACTGACATAGGTCTGGGTCGTGTGCCTTCTTACATCTCTGTGTGGGCAGCCCTGGACTCTGTCCCACATTAACCCTGTATGTGCCAGACCATTATACTACACTGGTATAGTTGACATAAAAGAAAGAAAACACATATTTGATTGGGTCTCTGAGTTATGAGATTTCATATCAAAATTGAAGCAACATTATTTTGCTTTTATGTTTACTCCAGCAGTTTTTCTCCCCTTGTTCCTCCTCTCCTGGAGGCAATCACTCATGCTGAGTCATCTCCTCTAGTGGTTTATCCTTCATGTATAAATTTCAACAGGGTTGAGGCAATAAACCATGGGCCATCACAGCCAAGTCTTCATCCAGCATCCATATGTTCAGCAAGAGCCACTGGAGGCTGAGTGGGAACTGTGGCTGGTTTCTCCCTCCAGCCTACAAGTGTTGAAATAAATATTAGTGCCTTATAAAACTTATGGACTGAGATCAGAATAGATAAATATAGACCTGGGATAAAACTTTAGACTGTCCTGTCTAATTGGCTCAGGAACACATAATGCATTATATTTACCTACTGAGCAATATGTCTGGAGGGAGGGGAGCAGATTACGTGGAGGTTTGGAGTATGAGTGGATGAGAGAACTACACTGAATTTTACAGCACAGAAACAGCTATCCAGCCAAACAGGTCCATGCTGATGTTTATGTTCCACATGAGCCTCCTCTCATCTTACTTTATATCATATTAACATATCCTTTTATTCTTCTCTCCCTCATGTATTTATCTAGCTTCCCTTTAAATGCATTTATGCTAATCACCTCAAGCACTTCGTACGAGTTCCATATTCTCACCTCTCCTTGAATTCCTTGTTGGATTTATTAGTGACTTTCTTACATTTATGACCACTAGTTCTGTTCTCCCACCAAGTGTAAACATCTTCCCCACCTCCACCCGATCAAAGTACTTCATAATTTTGAAGACCTCTCTCAAGTCCGTTTTCCCTTTTTTAGAGCAACGAACCCCAGCCTATTCAATCCTTCTCAATAGTTGTACCCTCTCAATTCTGCTTGTAAATCTTTGCACATTCTCCATGCTACTATATCCTTTTTGTAATATGGAGTCCAGAACTGTGCACATGCTTTATGTCCATAAACTAACTCAAAGGGACTGAAACCTGTTGACTTATTAACTGCATCCCTAATTGCAAACAATAACAATGAAATTCCTTTATCCCAGTCCTCTGGGTATTCAATAAGTTTTGTCATAGTCTTTAAAGTTTGATGGCATCATTCCAATACCCCTTGCAACTGTGGGTAATATGCAATCGATTTAACTTGTTTTATTCCTAAACTACACATAGACCAGAATCTTCACGCTCACCGACATGTAAAATGACGCGCGGTGACTTCGGGTGTGTATCCTGACGTGATTGGCTCTGCACCCGCTCCCGATCCCAGCCAGCCCGGCCGATGGGGAGAAAATTCTCCCCATAGTTTCCTGGAATCCTTATGACATAAAATTTGACCCTTGGTCAGATTGAATATCTCTGGGCAGTTCATGCCTCATGAAAAACTGAATTAGCCCTTTAATTACCATTATTGCAATAATCTTTAAAGGAATGGCCTCTGGGGACCTTGCAGCCAAATCCATGATAGTTAAAAGATATTGATACCGTATTCTGATTTTAGGTAAGGGTTCCACACAATCCATTAGAACCCTCCTAAATGGTTCATCAAAAGTGGGGATAGGGGTCAATGGAGTTGGTTTCATTGATGGCTGGGGTTTTCTAACCTTTCAACATGTGTGGCATGTCATGCAGAAGCCAACCACATTCCAAGTAAAATCCTTCATTACTTTAGCTTGAGTCTTTCATATTCCTAAATGTCCTGTCGCTGGAATCTCATATGCAACTCTTAATATTTCCCTGTGCTAACTAGAATTCTTTCTCAGAATACATTGTCTGAGACAATCCCTGCAAACCAGGATCTACCTGATGGGCATCAATGAAGGAAGTCAGTCTCATACTTTTAATCTTCATCCAACCGTCCAACAAAAAGTCCTAGCTAATCGAATACCTGAATCATTCACCCTCTGAGTTTATTTTGCTTCATCCTCTCTCACCTTATGAGCCTGAAACCTCATTGCAACACAAACTGGGGACAATCCAAGAAGTTCCTCCTGCAAAATCTCAGTTTCTTTCACATCAACTGGCTCTCTTGAAACTCTTGGGGATGCTAATACCATACCACCTGCCAAATCATTTCCTAATAAGAAATATACCCCTTAGCAGGCAAACTAGGAACAACTCCTCCAGTAACAACTCTGTGTACTAAGTCACTTCACGAACTTAACTTTATATAAGGGAACTGGTTCATACCACCCATAAATGCCCCCTATCAGTACATTTTATTTCACCAGACTATCTGGAAGACAAATGGTATCATCAGCCATCAATCACTAAATTGACCCAGTATCTCTCAAAATATGAATTTGTTTCCTTATTTGTTAGAGGCATAAGGAAATACATCTCTTTTAGAAACAAAAGCTTTATAACCTTCAGTAACCTGATTAATTTCATCAGTACATAAGGAAGAATCTCCCTGACAATCCTAAGCATTTGCATCTACCATTTTAGTAGGTTCTGAGGGAACACTTTGCAACTGCGCTATTGCTATGGTTTTATTACCCATTTCTTTTACTGACGCAGTCTTCTCTCAAGGTACTTCAGGCATTCCTATTCCTGCAGCTGGTTTTCCTTTAAGATTCCAACAATTTGCTTTTATGCATCCTAGCTTACCACAATAAAAATAAATGGATTTCTTTACATCACTTTTATCTCGGATGTAACAATCCTTAATAACTCAGTCTTCCCCTTAAAGCCAGAATCTTCTCCAAACTTTTGACTCCTCCAGGTTCCTTGTGGGCTCATTAATGAGGATTTAATGCTCCCTAGCTATCTATGTGAGATATCATATCCATTGGGTAAAACTGCAGCTTCCCTTGTTTTAGAAGGTTTCTGATTCTGCAAATAAGATCTAGTAGCTACGGGAATGATTTTCCTGAATTCTTCTTCCAGGATCATGGCTTCCCTCACATTTTCAAAGGTCTTACACAATTTCATTGAATGATACCACAGATCCCCCAGCATCTCTTTCTCTTTAGCATACTCCACAAAGGTTTGGTTTGGCTTTTGCTGGCAGTCCAAAATCTTAATTGATATGCAACTTCATACATGTTAAGTACCACATTTTAACTGCCTCATAATCTGAAAATTGTTCTCCCAAAAGACTGAATAAACATCCATTGCTTTTCTGACCAAAACCACTTTGCGACATCAAAGTCCATGTCTCCTTGAGCCACAGTAACTGGGCAAAATTTTTAGCTCAGCGGGCGGGCCCAACCCGCTCAAGCGTAAAACGACACGTGTTGGCGTTGGGTGAGTGTCCCGATGTCAGCGCGCTGTGTCACGATATTTTGGCTGGTGGGCGCGCACAGGAATCAGCAGCATGCCTGCCAACAATTAAAAGGCCTGTTAAGGCCATTAAAGTATCAATTGACTGACATTTTTCGCTGCCCATCCAACCTTGCAGTGGGCAGGGCAGGTGAAAAGGCCAAGAGGCCTTTGCACTTTTTAGGAAACCTCATCCACGGGCGGGATGAGGTTTCCTAAAGCAAATAACAATAAAATTTAAGATTTAATTAATAACATGTCCCTGCTCGTGTGACACAGTCATAAGAGGGGACATGTTTTATAACCTTTTTAATTTCTTTATATATTTTAAAACTCATCTTCCTGAGGCAGCTCTAAGCCTCAGGGAGATTCTGAAGGGCTCACACTCCCCTCCCCCCACCCCCCACCCCCGGCCGCCTGCTGCTCGCATTGTACACTGAGAGGACCTTACTTGACCCGCCAGCATGAAATCGCCTTCCGGCCTCGATTGCAGGTGGTGGTCAGCCTCCTGACTGCCCCTGTCCACCCCCTCTGAGCCCGCCCAACAAGGGCTAAACTCTGCCCTGTGTAGCAGCCTTCTTAAGTGAGGTAAACTGTCTTTTCAATAAATTCAGTCTTCAGTAAACTTAGGCACTAGCTGAATATTCTTTCCCAAATCGAAGTTTGAAGTTAGATTCAAAGTACTGTCCAAACCATAAGTTCCTCCTTCACCAGGTGAACGAAACCTTTCCCTGTCTATGGCAAAATTACTGTCTTTCAGCCTCTGATTCAAGTTTTTTGAAGTGCCATTTCCAGTTCAGGTTTGTGCTTTTCTCCATGAAGCTATTTCATCTGCAAATGCGTTCTGACTATCTCAAGCTGCACTTCATCTGGTTCAGCCTCTTCTATTTCCAATTCCAGGCGTTGTGCTAAAATATGCACCTTTTCTGCTTTTTTAACACCTGCTTTCGTCTACAACTTCAACTTGCTGCATGCTAGCCCTACACCTCTAACCTTGGTCAATTGTTGCAAAACACCCAGGGTTATAACTTCCGGGCCTGAATGTTGCACTCGTCATGTGCACGCAATTGGCGGACACGATATGTGCTTCCGGCCCGGGACACGATATGTGCTTCCGGCCCGGGTCACGACTGACGCGTGATTTGACGCTGGCTGGCCAATCAACTGGCAGCCAGCACGAAACACACGCCAAGAGAGGCTCAGCGCTGCTAAGGGGTGGGGGAGGGGCGGTGGGAAGAGGGCGGGCACCGAAACAAGTGAGGGGGGTTTACAACGAGCTTCCTGAAGGCTGACAACTGCTGTGGAGCTGCCTCAGGGAGCTGCAGTATTGTTCAAAGTATATGTGCACACAAAAAATGCCACAAATTATCTCTAATGCAATTACAAACAACTGCCAGCAGTGCACTTGAAGCCCCGAGGAAATTAAGTCCCTGATTGGCAGTGGGAACACTGTCGCTAGGACTTCTGGTTCCATGACGGACATTGAATTGCAGGGACCACCCCAGTAGGGTGGAAATCCACCCTACTGAACACTCTGAACTCTACCAGCCAGAGGCCAACAGCTCTCCGTTACCACCAGCACCACTGGGAGTGGTGATAGCTGCCAATAATTCACTTAGCCCTTCAACTGGGGGCTCGCTGGAGAAAGGTAATTGAGGGTGGGTTGGGGTCATGGGGAGAAGGTTGCCAGCAAGATTGAGAGGGGAGTGAGGTCAGGGGAAAGAGTGTGGCTCTCATCTGGACCTCCCCTTCCCCAAGCCGATTCCTTCCATCAGGCACAGAGGGCTTTTGAACAAGGGAACCCCCACCCCGCAAACTAGGCGGCAAACCTAAGTGCCCATTTAAGGGCCTCAGCTGACGCCTGGGCAAGAAGGCCATCTGCAAGCCTTCCTGCCCCTGGAATTATCGGGGGAAGGTGGAAGAATCTCCACCCTGCACCCTCTGCCCTGCTCCCTACACCACTCCAAACCTGCCCAGGGGATGGGGTGGGAGGGCATTAAGTCCCACCCACAGTTGCTGGCCTTGTTCACTCGGGTCCCAGCCCAGTTTCTCTTGCTGCATTGCAATCGACTTGCACTTTCAACAGCTTGCTGCCCATAATAATTTAAAAAGATCTAACGGGAGACATGTTAGATACCCTTTTCCAGCAAAATCTGGCCTCATGTCCGACATAATCTGCTACGTTGTTCCTAACATTTGTCAAGTGCCTGTGTGTTTCATGAACAATAGACCAGTTAGATTGTTTCTGGATTTACACTTGGGATTTCCACAGTCACTTGAGGGGACAATTAATACCATTAATACCATTCGCACATACCATTCACTTTCAGAACCGGCTAAACTCGAACCGGTTTATTCACAGATAAATTCATTGACAGCAGCAAGCAGCTGAAGTCGGCAGCTTTGAACCATTTAATTAAAGCCTTAAATAGACAAAACAGTTGAGTTCCTTTGAAAGGCTCTCTTTGTAGATCTTTGCAATGATAGGCAGGTGTTTCTTGGAAAGGGATTAACTATCTGAGAGCGGCGTGGAGTTGCCTCACTCAATGATAAAAAAAAATCAAAAAAAGGCATTTGGTCACTGGTAACGTGTGTTTGCATTGTGCCTCAAAAAACACTGGGCATTTACTCACTGGAGCCCAGAAGCCTGACCTTTTCTCTCTGGCAGCACTAGATTGCCCAATCCTGACAGGCAACTTGGTCTGATATGAGAGGACACATCTGACGAAAGGAACTGCAATAAATCTTGAACTTGGGGAGCAGTGGCAGAGAACAGGGACCGAATTTTCCAGCCCCAGCCGGCGAGTAATTGAAACCTCTATTCACATCGGCGGGACCGGAAGATTCTGTCGGCATGAGGGGCTGGAAAATTCCGGCCCAGGTTTTTAAAAAACAATCTATTGGGCATCAAAGTCCAGCCATGAATTTCACCACTTGTTTGAACCTAATGAATGAAGAATCTCTTTTCCTAACAAGCCTTCAAGTAGAATAGTATTATGACACAGCTGATGGTAAAGGCTGCATTGTTCAAATCCCTCTGGGGACCTGAGACAACTGTTATAATCCATTTTTGCAATTTGTAATTTTGAGATGCAGACTCTGAATTCAGTAGGAATAAGACCACCGAGTCTCATGGTTTTTATATAAAACTAAATTAAACATTTATTAATTTAACAACAAATTAAACACATACACATGGTGACAAATTACTGCTACAATAGCTTTTTAACAAATCCCCATATTAATCACCCCCAGGTAAATCTCCACTAAGGCAACAGTAACCCATAGACTTTAAATAGACACCAGGCAAAGCACATTTGATCTTAAGAATTCCAAATGAGGTTCCTTTGCAAGTTAGTTGGAGGCATACAGGCTGATTAGGTCTTAAATGCCTCTACCTTACACACACAAACTCCCTTTTTTATATACCTAGCTTTCCCTTTGAATGTAAATTTTCCATTATATCACTAGGTCTTTTGAACTTCAGCTCTTCTAACAATAAAACCCCTTTCATAGCACCAATTTTATTAATAAGCTGAAAAAATAAACACATTGTTTGGCTTCTAGCTAGGTGCAAGATTTTACCTGCAGCCTTGAATGGTTTATTCAACAAATGCAAATGAACACTTTACCTTACTGTTCTCCCAATTAACATCTCAAAACTATTCTACACCAAAGCACCCAGACTAGCTGGCTTTAATCCAGTTAAGATACAAACAGACACACACCTAGACACAGACCCCCACTAGAAGTCTATTAGAAAAATAACTTCCAATAACATTATACACATTAATATCTCTTCATGACAATAGCACAGCAGTAGTGTTAAATTAGTCTTTAATAAGGTATAAGTTATACCGTCAACCCATGTTTTGAACTGACCAAAGTTCACTTTAGAGTCAGAATGAATTTGAGCTGGATATGCAAAGCTGGATCAGTGCCAAGGCAACAGCTTACATGTTGAGGCAACATGGAAAAATGGTCCTTCTTATATTTAACAATGAGTAGGCTCAGATACCAAACTACAAGTGGAAATGAATGTTCTGCGGATTCATCCTTTCACGGCACTCCTTGAAATAGAGAAACATTTGATTAGCATTTCTTTTGGCAAAGTGGTCTAGAAAGACCGAGGTGAATACAAGATGATGTAATTTGAAGATGCCAGTCCATAACACAGAGCTAAATGCTTCTGTGTGTGTACTGATCAGTAGATTTGATACAATATAGATCAGGGAGACTGGAGTTCATTGGCTATAAAGCAATTTTTGACTTCCCAAGGATGGGAAAGGCAGTACATTAATGCAAGTTCTTTCTTTCTAATTCACTCAAGAGGCTAGACTAATGAATCTGCTATCAGAAGAGGGCATTAGTAGTTATCTTTATGATAACCTTTTGTGGAAAAAGTCATCTGAGATAAGGCTTGTGAACACAATGCTTGTTGCTGCCACTGGTCTGATTTTTGAGTCCTATTTGGAACATCAATTTTATGGAGCCTTGGAGCATCCATCAGTAAGAGTGAAACCCCTTGCAATCCATCGTGAGACAGGTGAGAAAGGAGCAATCAGTCCTGCCAACTGAACAGTCTCCCTGTGTGTAGGACTATTAAATAGGACAGATTACACACCCTCAATAAACTGCAAGCAAAACAAAGTTAACTCTTCAAATGCTGGAATTGGTAGGTTTCATTTGCGCGCTATTTGTCTCAAAAATATCATTTACAAAGAATGCATTTTTGATTTTGATAGAAACAGAATGCTGAAGAAATCTTCCTTCCATTGAAAGCACGATATAAAACAAACTTTCTACAGATGATAAATTAATGCGTCACAATTTTTTGCAGTTTATTAACAAAAACAAATGATAATGGGCTAAGGCTTAAAACTTGGTGGATTTTTCATATGATTTCATATTTAGTGACACAAATATGAAGCTTCAATAAAATGAATGGAAGTCATTTCTACTCAACCAGTTTATCTAAACAGTACACTACTGTAACAAAAAATACACAGTGGGCAAGATAAATACAGGTACAAGCAGTAATTCTCATACAATACATCATAAGTCATTAACATCCTTGTAAAATGCATTCAGCATCAGAGATGTGGAGTGCAACACGAAAATGTCACCTGATGGAACTGGAAAATTCAATATAAAGAACAATATAATGGGATAGTCTTTGAGTGCCTAGTTTACCAAGTATTAGATGGGGGCTTGAATCACGCAATTCCCCTCACTTGCCTACTTCCAAATGTCAGCTGTGTAATATGGGACAAGTCCAGAGCTATACCTTTCCTATGTTATGATCAGGTGAGGAGGGGTCGAATGGTTCCCCTCTTTTCCCTTTCCCTGTTTGGCTGCAACGTTTTATTTTACTTACCAATTCCATGGATATTTAACTGTTAACGTGTTATGACCATAAAAGGCACAATCAAACAGGGTAACTGAGTTTTGAAAAGGAAAAGACAGTAGTTTTTATTATACTTAACTGGGTCTAAGTCAAAATAATAAACAATGTTCCAACTTTCACACACACACGCACACGCACACAAACACACACACACACACACACACACACAGGAGGTTCAAATACATGTAAAAAGATTAAAGAGTGGGCAGGATAGATTAAGCAATTTGGAGTCCAGTAAAATTAAAGGGATATATCGTTCTTGGAGGCTGGTGACTTAGCTGGTTTCAGGCTGAATTCAGTGGTCCTGCAGCTTTCACTTGATAGTCTTGCTGCTTTAAGTCGGCCCTGCTGCTTTTGGCGTCGAGGTGGTTTAAAGATATAGACGGAGATTTATTTGTTCTTCTGAAGACAGCGACGCTGGATTGAGTTTTATTAAAGAAAAACTGCAACACCTGGGTAGTCAAAATCAGCAGATAGGATTCAAAAAACTTGCAAGCTGGATGGAGAGAGAGAGAAAGAGAAAGAAAGAGAAAAGGAACCCACTCAGGGTCTTGTTCTGTCACCGTATCAGTTGCTTGTCCTCTTCTGCAGAGACAACAGGTGCTCAAAACACACAGAGTCGGTTTGTCACATGACCTTCTCTCTTCAACTACCCAGTGATACTAATAAGATCATGGTTAGTGTATTCCAATTGGAACTTGATTAGATCATGGTTAGGAATTTGTCTCTCAGCCAGGCTTCCATTGTCCAAGTGATTATGTCCAATGGTTTGTCTCCACCCAGTTAAGTACACAAGTGGTTGTCTGGACACTCTGCTAATGGGGTAGGAGATGGCCACCATTCATTCTCTTTTAAGGCTATTGTTCCTAGTGTGACTTTGCAGACAGGCTGCCTCCATTTCAATAGTTTTGGAATGCGGAAGATACAGTAATGCAAATGTGCTATGATCCCAAGTCACTGGAATGTAGCTTTAGTCTTTTAAAAAAAAAAATTAGGAGTTTCCAGGCAGTAAATTCAAAAATCATTTTCTGATATAAAGCTTGGTTTCACAACACCAAAAGGAAAATAAGAAAATAAATTGGGTCAACAGTCACCTTAGGGAACCTGAAGAAACATGCTCAAGCAGGTTTAGAATTTCTCTACAATTGTCAGCAATTTCCATTATTTTATTTGTCCGACAGAAATCACTTTTATAGAAGAATGAAACTAGAATGTCAGTTTCCCACCCCCTCCCCCCCTCCTCCCCCCACCCCCTCCCCATTTCAGATGCAGTAAAGCAAACTAAAGCAAACAACCTGACAACTTTGCCAAGAATGGCTGGAGCTCAGGCTCGATGCTTATAGTTGGGGTCAATCTTGCCCATGGACTAACCCCACAATCATATCTCTTGTATTTGTGCTACCAACAACAGCCTCTATTCAGTGGGTAAATTAAAGTTTTATATTGAAGATGAATGCCTATCATATGGGGAAAGGGTTATTATTGCACATACTGTCAATTGGACAATGTCACTATTCTTTGAAAAATAGGTTCCATTTAATGTACTCCACAAATACAAGTGAAGAATCTGTGGGACATTTAACAGTTGGAATAGGTCATGTAAAAACCACCTGGAGCTCTATAGGTAATAGGTAGTCTGCAGCCTTTACCAGAGCCCTTAATGTCTTGTTAGCTGTGGATCAGAGATAACCTACTTTGAAGTCAGTAGGTTGTGGGTTCAAGTCCAACTTCAGGGACTTGAGCACAAAATCTAAGTTGACATTCCGGTACAAAAATGGTGGAGTGCTGCATTGTCTGAGGTACCACCATTCAGATGAACCATTAAACTGAGACCCTGACTGCCTTCTTGGAGGATTGCATCAATCTTGGAGGTTTGTAGTGGATGTAAAAGATCCTTAGCATATGCTCTTCCTCCCAGATGAGAGATACAAGATTGGGCAGCCATCCTGACATGGCTGCATAACCTCGTGTCCCTCATTTAGGAAGAAGAGCACATACTGGGGTGGGGAGGTCTCAGGGACCCTGTGATGATGACCAAGTTCAAGAAGGGAGACAAGTTCAATTGTAGTAACTGCAGAGGAGTGTCCCTGCTCTCTGCCACAGGGAAGATCCTCCTCAACTGCGTCCTTCCAGTGGTCGAGGAACTCCACCAGAGTCACAGAACAGTTTTTGCCCATCGAGAGGCATCACAGAAATGACCTTCACTGAAAGGCAAATTCAAGAAAAGTGCAAGGAGCAGCACTAACAGCTGTACATGACCTTTTTCAATCTCACAAAAGCCTTTGGCTCTGTTAACTGTGAAGACTTATGGCATATGCTCCGCAAGTTTGTCTGCCCTCAGAAATTTGTCACCATCTTCCATCTACTCCACGACATGCAAGCCCTAACCCTCACCGACAGAACCACCACAAATCCTATCTAAATCGGGTCAAACAAAGCTGTCTCATTTCCTCAACCCTTTTCTCCATCTTCCTCACTGGAATTCTGCACCTCACCTCCAACAAATTACCCTCAGGCATGGAGATAATCTACAGAACAGACGGGAAATTGTTCAACATACACCACCTTCAATCCAAAACCAAAACCACTCCAACCTCAGTCATAGGGCTTCAGCATACAGATGATGGGTTGTGTGTGCGCTCATTCAGAAACTGAGCTCCAGTGTTAAGACATGGCAGTTGACGTGTGCCAAGCGGATCAAATCCACAAGGGAAACTTGATCACGCAGTCAACGGTTGTACAATTTGTATTTATTTCGAGATGCATGCCCTGAATGCGGTAGTAATAAGTCCACCCAGATTTCAGGGATTTTTTTAGAAAAATAAACTATTTATTAACAAAAGAAAAGATTTCAAGCACATACATCAGTCTACAAATTACTACTGTAATGACTCCAAAAACCCCTAATTAATCTGGCTTCCAGTTACACCCCCATTAAGGCAACAGTAAAAACAAATAGATTTAAAGGCAAGTCAACACAATACCCTGGACAGTAGAATTCAAAATGGCTTTTCCCAGCTTCGGTTTCTGTAGACAGCAGCTTAATGCACAACTGGAGGCTTTTCACACTTTTGGTAGATCTAACAATGGCTTCTCTGGCACATAGCCTCTTTTCCCTTTATATATGTTTCTCCCTTTTAATGCAAGTCAAATTGTTCCCATTTGTCTTTGGATCTTTACTTTTCTCATAATATAAATCTTTTCATGGCGCTAATATTATCAGTAACCTTTGAAAAAAAATAAACACACTGTTTGGCCTAGCTTCTCTGGCTAGATGTAACATCCTACCATCTCTTTGAAATTCAAATTACCCTGATTTATCTGAAAATGCAAATTCTCCTCATCTCACATTCTAAGACTTCAGCCATGTTTACATATTTAGCATTTCAAACCTAGCTTCTTTTGATGAGTTAAAGCCTCCAGATCAGATGTCTCCCATTCAAATAAATCACACACACACACACACAAACTATCCAAACCCCACTACTAATGTACGTTTACAATAAATCACCATAGTATTATGAGAATGATTATACTTTTGTGACATCCAGGCCATTGTCAGCTCTTTCGCCAAAGTATGAGAAAATGGGCCTTTCACTAAACACCCGGAAAACTATGATCCTCTTCCAACCAGGTCCCACAACACAATGCTGCAACCCCCCCCCTCCCCTCCGATTACCCCTACCCACCAACACACCCCCCGCCCACCCCCCCACACCGATTAGGATAATGGCAAGATCCTGGAAAATGTGGACCATTTTCTGCATCTTGGGAGCCTCCTCTCAACAAATGCAGACATGGACAATGAAATTCATCATCATATCCAATGTATCAGCTCAGCTCTAAAGAGATGCCCATATCAAAACACCTCTGCTGACATAGCGAGGTGTCGGGGGAAGCATGCTAACCTGCAAACAACGCATCTACCCAATCCTTCAAGCTCTACCTGCCCCTCAGAGTCTGCAGATTGCGCATTGGATTTATCAGCCATCTGAGAATTCATCAAACCAGAGTGAAAGCAAGCCACCCTAGATCCTAAGCAGAGCGTCAGCAGAGAAGAAAAGATCCCATGGCACTATTTTGAAGACGGAAAGTTGTCCTCGGTGCCCCACGCAATATTTATTCCTCAACTGACAGCACAAATATAATTCAAAAACAGTTCCTCTGACATGTCCTCCTTCTTCCTTAACCGAGGTTTTCCACCCACGGTCGTTGACAGGGCCCTCAACCGTGTCCGGCCCATCTCCCGCGCATCCGCCCTCACTCCTTCTCCTCCCTCCCAGAAACATGATAGGGTCCCCCTTGTCCTCACTTATCACCCCACCAGCCTCCGCATTCAAAGGATCATCCTCCACCATTTCCGCCAACTCCAGCATGATGCCACTACCAAACACATCTTCCCTTCACCCCCCTTATCGGCATTCCGTAGGGATCGCTCCCTCCGGGACACCCTGGTCCACTCCTCCATCACCCCCTACTCCTCAACCCCCTCCTATGGCACAACGCCTTGCCCACGCAAAAGATGCAACACCTGCCCCTTCACTTCCTCTCTCCTCACCGTCCAAGGACCCAAACACTCCTTTCAAGTGAAGCAGCATTTCACTTGCATTTCCCCCAACTTAGTCTACTGCATTCGTTGCTCCCAATGTGGTCTCCTCTACATTGGAGAGACCAAACGTAAACTGGGCGACCGCTTTGCAGAACACCTGCGGTCTGTCCGCAAGAATGACCCAAACCTCCCTGTCGCTTGCCATTTTAACACTCCACCCTGCTCTCTTGCCCACATGTCTGTCCTTGGCTTGCTGCATTGTTCCAGTGAAGCCCAACGCAAACTGGAGGAACAACACCTCATCTTCCGACTAGGGACTTTACAGCCTTCCGGACTGAATATTGAATTCAACAACTTTAGGTCATGAGTCCCCTCCCCCATCCCCACCCCCTTTCTGTTTCCCCCCTTTTTTTTTTTCCCAATAAATTATAAAGATTTTCCTTTTCCCACCTATTTCCATTATATAAAATTAAAAAAAAACCCACTAGAGCTATACCTTGAGTGCCCTACCATCCATTCTTAATTAGCACATTCGTTTAGATAATATCACCAACTTTAACTTTAACACCTATGTGTTCTATTGTACTATTGTTGTTGACATCTTTTGATGATCTGCTTCTATCACTGCTTGTTTGTCGCTACAACCACACCAACCCCCTCCACCTCTCTGTCTCTCTATCTCTCCGCCCCCCACACACACACCTTAAACCAGCTTATATTTCAGCTCTTTCCTGGACTCGAACTCAAGTTCTGTCGAAGGGTCATGAGGACTCGAAACGTCAACTCTTTTCTTCTCCGCCGATGCTGCCAGACCTGCTGAGTTTTTCCAGGTAATTCTGTTTTTGCACAAATATAATTCCTGGTCTTTATTACATTACTGCTTCAGGGACCTTGCTCTATGTTAATTGGTTGCTGTACTTTGTACAGGTATTTCAGCGGTTGGAAACTTCTGGAAAAATGTGAGTTTTTCTTTTCTTTACAAAATCAAAACCCTCACATACTTCCAAGAACAACAACAACTTACATTTACAGTAAGTCCTCGCTTATTCCTGAAAAATGCAACTTTAAGTGCAACAAATTTAAATGAATCAGATTTTCCCATTGAAACCAATGTAAAAGCTGTAGTCAGGTTCTGTAAGACCTTTCCCATCAGAAAAAAGTTAAAACATTACACTCTGCAAGTTGAAATACTTCACATTGCTAAATTCCTATATTGGTAAATGAAATAACTTTTAAAATAAAATAAATCTAAAATAATAAAAGAAATATGCTAACTTTCTACTTACCTCCTGCTCTCTAACTCTCCAGCTTACTACACATCCTGCTCGCCAAGCATCCTGACTCTCCCACTCACCTATCCTCCTGCTCGCTGACTCTCCAGCTTACTACACATCCTGCTCGCCAAGCATCCTGACTCTCTCACTCGCCTATCCTCCTGCTCGCTGACTCTCCAGCTTACTACACATCCTGCTCGCCAAGCATCCTGACTCTCCCACTCGCCTATCCTCCTGCTCGCTGAATCTCCAGCTCATTACACACCCTGCTCCTTGACCCTTAGTCTTGCCGCCTCTCCTACTTCTCCACCCTCTTTGTCCCCACCAATCCTGTTTGCCAAACCTCCCACTTGCCACATATCCTGTTCCTGACCCACCCCCCTCGCCAAACCCTCCTGCTCACCCCTTCCCTCTCCTATAGTTCCCGAACTGCGACTCACAAGCCCCTCAGAAGAAAGAACGCTTCACTACATCAAGATTTCTTTACAATGGCTTCGTACTTACTTTACAAGAACTTATCATAAATTTCTAACAAATAGTTTATTACATACCATACAGATAACCTTTCACAAGTTTCACAACTACAGACATCATTTTATACAATTACAAAGGTTTAACCAAAGCATAAATCAATACATGTAATAAGTATGATTAGCAGAATTTAAGTATCATAGAATTATCATAACTCCTAATCTTTCACAATTTTATCAAGTATTTGCTTACTCTCTCATTTTCCAATTATTTCCCAAGTTTGTTCATCTTTTCATTCAACTCAGTAACTACTCTGTGATTTCAGGTGTCTGTGTCTTAAGGTCAGTTGTGAAACCCTTAACCAGCTTAGTAACTTCGCTTGGACATTCAGCTCATTTCAGAATCTTTCTTCTATGGCCTCTGACTGCTCTTTAATCTCCTCCAATGCACTCATTAGATCCTCAATGCGTTTCTTAAGATTGCCCTTATTTGCATTTAAATTCTGAATCTGCTCTTCCATACCATACATCTCATTCTGTTGGTTCTCTAAATTGTATGAGAGTTCAAGAATCCCATTGCTCTTTTCACGATAAAATTCTAACAGCTCATCAGTTTTGGTTTTAAATTCTACATTCAACCAACTGTTCTGATTTACCAACAATTCCTTTTCCTTCTGCTGCTTGAAGTTCATCAAGTTTTAATTGAAGATTTACCTTTGTTAAGTTTGTTTCTACAAGTTTATCATTTAGACATTTGAATTCCTCAGTTAGGCGTTTCCTGTGACTGATGCTCAATTGTTCTCATCAATTCTCTTGATTCATTAGCAAACTCATCTTTCATGTGTGAAAGTTGGTTCTCCACACTGATCAGGATTTCCAGCAATTGCTCATTATCAGCCATAAGCTTCTTATAAATATAAAGTAATTCTTTACAGTTTGGTAAGATCAACAATACAGTCATCGCCATGTTACTGTTTCTGCTAATCAAACCATTACCCAGGATAAAATCTACCCCTTCAATAGGTCACCTATTTACTAAGTTACTTCGTAAATTGATTACACAAAGGAACAGGTTTATAAATTCCATGATTATCTCCTATTAATACCTTTATCTGCATCAAACTATCTGGAACACAAACTGCATCATCAACCACCATCAATGACTGATCTGCCCAATATCTCTCAAAAGGTTAATTTGTTTACTTATTTTGTTCGAGGTATAAAGGAACATTTCTCACTTTAAGACTAAACATCTGGAGCCTCCAGTTGCCTGACTCCCTTTTGCATTAGTCAAGGAAGAAACCTCTGGACTCACCTGAGCCATATCCCCCTTTCTGGTAGGTTCTGAGTGAATATGTTTCACCATTACCACTGCTACAACTTTAAAACCCAGTTACTTAGCTGGTATAGCCTTTTCTAAGAATTTCTTAAGCATTTCTACTACTGCCACCTGCTTACCATGCAGCTTCCAACAATAGGCTTCGAGATGCCCTGTTTGATGGCAATTTTATTTTCATCCCTTTTATTCTCTACACTATCAATTTTCTTGACTGGAACCATCTTCTGCCTCCTCCACAAAGCTAGACTCTTTCCTGTTCCTCTAGTTTCCCTGTTGATTCCCACAAGTAACTGTCTGTATGAGGTATTATAAGTATCAACCAACAACTACTGCTTCTCAGATCTTTACTGCTCGACACTCATCTAAATAAGTCTAATGGTTACTGGAATGCTATTTTGGAATTGCTCCTTAATCATAATTTCCCTCATGTTCTCAAAATGTTTCTCTAACTTTAATGATCAAAACCACTGATCCCACAGCATTTCATTTTCCCCAGCAAATTCTACAAATGTCTTAATTGGGTCTTTTCCTTAATGGCCCAAAATTTTAATTGATAAGCTTCAGGGACAAGCTCAAAAGCGTTGAGTATTGCCTTTTTAATCACTTCGTAGTCTGCAGATTGACAGATTAGTGTACACAATCCTAGCTGTACCTGTCACGACACTTTGTAACATTGAGGTCCGAGCATCTTTTGGCCACTTCAACTTCACAGCTAACTTTTCAAATGAGGTAAAATATTTTTCAACTCCATCCTCTGTAAACTTGGCACTAGGCGAAGACTCTTTGGTATATCAAAACTCGATTCCTTAACCAAGCTCTCTCACCCTGTACCCTAAGCTTTCCTCCAGCCAGTTCATGCTATGCAAGTTCTTTCTCTCTTTGAGGGTCTCTGAGTGGGAGTTTCCAGCCCTGTTGAAAGTCAATGGACCTTTGGCTGGGCGGCTGAATCTCCTGCAGTGGAACCCACCTCAACGGGCCAGAAAATCCCGGCCTCTACCCCTTTCCTCTTTTGCTAACATCTCTCTCTGGAAGTCAGGTTCAAGCTTCTAAATTTCCATTTCTTTCAATTTATCTTTTCTTTTCCTTTTCCCCTATCTCCAATTCAAGCTCTCTCATTTCCATTCCTTTTCCCTCTGCTACTTCGAGTTTTTTCATCTCTTTTTCTATCTTAAGCTGCTACATTTTCAACTGAATTTTTTGCTAACTCCAGCTACGATACACCTGCCTCAGGTTTCTCCTCTTTTAATTCTAAATGCTGGGTAATTATTTTAATCCCATCATCCTTACGAGATCGTGCTTTGATTTTTGCCTTCAATTTACCTGCTAACTCCCAGTGTAGCGTTAAGCCGGTATTTTCCGGTCCGGTTGAGGTGGGACCCACCGTGGGAGATTCGGCAGCTCCTGCCAAAAGCCCATTGAGTTTCGGTGGGACCAGACGATCGGGACAGCAGATTATCCCGCCCTTGGTCAAGAATTTCAAATAATCCACTAGTAAATATTCTACTCCCAGTCTTAGCAATGGTCAAAACCATTTCTGAGTTCCAACCAGTGTAATACACTCCACAGCAAACCCTGTTCCTATGCTCAGCAATCCCACATATCTGTTTCTTTAAGAGTTCACAGGCCCCACTTAAATCTAAGGATTTTTGATCCCACAAGAGCCCCCAGCTTTGTTATGAGCCCAGTTGATGTTACTACTAGACAAGTCGGATTCCAGATGGGAACCTGGCTTGATAGATCCCAACTATTTTTTCTGAAACCGTGGAGGAAAGTTACTGAACAAACTGGTGAACTTTTAACTCAAAAATTAAAACATTTAATTAGCAAGAAAAATGAACTATATTACATCAGGCAAAAAGATTGGAATGATCTCGATACAAACACAAGAAAATAATTCAAATATTCACTATTCCTTCACCTCAGATATATCTTTAAAGACACGGTAAGATAAAACAATTTACCATATCTCATACCTTATACTCTAATGTCCAGGGTAAGTATGTGGTACATGTGAACCAACTGGTGAACTGTGGACAGACACACCACACTCCAAAGTAAATAACAGATTTGACCAAAGCAGATTCTATGGATTTCCCAACAACCCACCCAGATGATTGTCACACCATAAGCCAATGACTGAAATTCTGGGTGGGATTTTCCGGCCCCTCCCACTGGCGGGATCTTCTGGTCTCACCTAAGTCAACGGAGATTTGAATGGCTTGCCGCATTCACCGTGGGGAAACCAGCCACAGCAGGGCTAGAAAATCCTGGCTTCTGTCTTTATCACGAGGATTTCCAATCCCTGTGTTTGAAGAACTTGGAACTTTTTTCAAACTTGGGAGGCTTCCACGAGGATCCAGCTCCAGGGTTTCAATCTCACCTTCTGAGACTCCTTTCCCTTGGATCTCCGGGTGCGCTCACACATCACCTCCCAAGCACACTCTTAGATCTTCAGCTGTGCCTAGCAAAGCACCACTGCTCCAAAAGGGTACCATTGCCCTTAAAGCCTGCAACACTGCCCAGTCAGGTCTTCTGGGCTTCTGTCAAGGCCATTTCACTTCAGGCCTGCTCCCTGCAGCTCTAGCTTTAACTTGGAGCCTTTTTCTCTGCACCTGTCATTTATTTTGACTCAGTGGGATCTATCTCTGATCCTGGTCTTTGTCCCTGCCTGGGACTTTCTCTGGGACCTCTTTCTGTCCCGCTGCCTGTTTTGGGACATTCTTCTTGGTTTGGAACCTTCTCTCTGTCGTTGTCCTGCTCCCTGGGACACCTTCTCTCGAATGGTACTCCAGTTCGGGTCACCCAACCTCCAGTTTCCTGCCTTTCATTTCGTTGTTTCCTCTCTTACTGCCGGGGGGTCAGGGCCGGTTCCCAGTCTAAAGATGTAAAGGAAATGAACTGCACATGGGCAGGGCTGGATTCTGGCCTGAAGACGTGAAAGACACCAACTGCACATGTGCGGCCGTTTGCTGGCTGGCACATGAGCAGAAGTCCTGAGGCCCACTGGGAGCTGCAATTTTCGACCTGCGCCTCACAAACTCAACTTCAATTAAGTATCGCAGTTCATTACACAGCACAGAGGCGATGGGTGAACAGACTTGTTGCAAGTTTCAATATGGGCAGCAGAGTTTTGGATGAGCTGAAGTTTATGGAGAATGGAATGCTGAAGGGTGGCCCAGAGAGCATTGGAATAGTTGAGTCTGGAGATGACAAAGACATGGAGGGTTTCATAGCTTATGGACTGAGGCAGGGGCAAGAAACAGGTGATATTACAGTGGTTGGTGGTCTTGGTGATGGAATGAATACTGTTGGCTCATTTTGGAGTCAAATAGAGTGCCGAGTTTCCAAACAGTCTGATTCAGCCTCAGACAGTAGCCAGGTAGAGCAAGACCCAAAGCCCCACAAAGTGCAAAGAAGAAACAATGCAAAGTCCTTTTTATGTAGCCAGTAGCTTTTATATCTCACTTATGCAAACCTTCAGAACATGTTGTTCCATAAGACCATAAGACATAGGTGCAGAAATTAGGCCATTCGGCCCATCAAGTCTGCTCCGCCATTCAGTCATGGCTGATAAGTTTCTCAACCCCATTCTCCCGCCTTCTCCCCGTAACCTTTGATCCCCTTACCAATCAAGAACCTATCTATCTCGGTATTAAATACACTCAATTACCTGGCCTCCACAGCCTTCTGTGGCAATGAATTCCATAGATTCCTCACTCTCTGGCTAAAGAAGTTTCTCCTCATCTCTGTTCTAAAAAGTCTTCCCTTTACTCTGAGGCTGTGCCCTTGGGTCCTAGTCTCTCCTACTAATGGAAACATCGTCCCCACATCCATTCTATCCAGGCCTTTCAGTATTTTGTAAGTTTCAATCAGATCCCCCCCTTATCCTTCTAAACTCCATCGAGTTTGGAGCCAGAGTCCTCAAATGTTCCTCATATGTTAAGCCTTTCATTCCTGGGATCATTCTTGTGAACCTCCTCTGGACTCTCTCCAGGGCCAGCACATCTGTCCTGAGATACGGGGCCCAAAATTGCTCACAATATTCTAAATGTGGTCTAAACACAGCCTTATAAAGCCTCAGCAGCACATCTCTGCTTTTATATTCCAGTCCTCTCGAAATAAATGCCAACATTGCATTTGCTTTCCTAACCACTGACTCAACCTGCAAGTTAACCTTAAGAGAATCCTGAACTAGGACTCCCAAGTCCCTTTGACTCCAGATTTCTGAATTCTCTCCCCATTTAGAAAATAGTCTATGCCTCTATTCTTCCTACTAAAGTGCATGACCTCACACTTCCCCGCGTTGTATTCCATCTGCCACTTCTTTGCCCAATCTCCTAACCTGTCCAAATACTTCTGCAGCCTCCCCACCTCCTCAATACTACCTGTCCCTCCACCTATCTTTGTATCATCTGCAAACTTAGCCAGGATGCCCTCAGTTCCTTCATCTAGATCATTAATGTATAAAGTGAAAAGTTGTGGTCCCAACACAGACCCCTGCAGAACTCCACTAGTCACTGGCCACCATCCTGAGAAAGACCCCCTTATCCCCACTCTCTGCCTCATGCCAGACAGCCAATCTTCTATCCATGGTAGTACCTTGCCTCTAACACCAGGGGCTCTTATCTTACTGAGCAGCCTCCTGTGCGGCACCTTGTCAAAGGCCTTCTGGAAGTCCAAGTAGATAACATCCATTGGCTCTCCTTTGTCTAACCTACTCATTACCTGCTCAAAGAATTCTAACAGATTTGTCAGGCATGACCTCCCCTTGATGAAATCATGCTGACTTTGCCCTATTTTACCATGCACTTCCAAGTATTCTGAAATCTCATCCTTAATAATGGACTCTAAAATCTTACCAATGACGGAGGTCAGGCTAATTGGCCTGTAATTTCCTGTCTTTTGTCTCACTCCCTTCTTAAACAGGGGGGTTACATTAGCGATTTTCCAGTCCTCTGGGACCCTCCCTGACTCCAGTGATTCCTGAAAGATCACCACTAACGCCTCCACTATCTCTTCAGCTATCTCCTTCAGAACTCTGGGGTGTAATCCATCTGGCCCAGGTGATTTATCCACCTTCAGACCTTTCAGTTTTCCTAGCACCTTCTCCTTGGTAACAGCCACCATACTCACCTCTGCCCCCCGACTCTCTTGAACTTTGGGGATGTCACTCGTGTCTTCCACTGTGAAGACTGACGCAAAGTACCTATTCAGTTCCTCCGCCATTTCTTTGTTCCCCACTACTACTTCTCCAGCGTCATTTTCCAAGCAGCCCAATGTCCACTTTTGCCTCTCTCTTATCCTTTATATATCTAAAAACACTCTTGCAATCTTCTTTTATATTACTGGCTAGTTTACCCTCATATTTAATCTTCTCCCTCCTTATTTCTTTTTTAGTTGTCCTCTGTTGGTCTTTGGAGGCTTCCCAATCCCCTGGTTTCCCACTGCTCTTCGCCGCATTGTATGCTTTCTCTTTAGCTTTTATGCTGTCCCTGACTTCCCTTGTCAGCCATGGTTGCCTCGTCCTCCCTTTAGCATGCTTCTTCTTCCTAGGGATGAATTTTTGCTGTGTCTCCCAAATTACTCCCAGAAACTCCTGCCATTGCTGTTCCACTGTCTTTCCTGCTAGGCTCATCTCCCAGTCAATTCTGGCCAGCTCCTCCCTCATGCCTCTGTAGTTGCCTTTATTCAACTATAATACTGTTACATCTGATTCCAGCTTTTTCCTCTCAAATTGCAGGGTAAATTCTATCATATTATGGTCACTTTCTCCTAAGGGTTCCTTCACCTGAAGCTCCCTTATCAAATCTGCATCATTACACATCACTAAATCTAGAATTGCCTGTTCCCTAGTGGCTCCACCACAAGCTGCCCCAAAAAGCCATCTCGTAGACATTCCACAAATTCCTTTTCTTGGGATCCACTACCAACCTGATTTTCCCAGTCTACCTACATATTGAAATCCCCCATGATCACTGTAACCTTGCATTTCTTACACACCTTTTCTATCTCCTGGTGTATCTTGTGCCCCACATCCTGACTACTGTTCAGAGGCCTGTACATAACTCCCATTATGGTGTTTTTACCTTTGCGATTCCTCAACTCTACCCACACAGATTCTACATCATCTGATCCTACATCATTTCTTGCTATTGATTTAATTTAATTTCTTACTAACAAAGCAACCCCACCCCCTCTGCCAACCTGCCTATCTTTTCGATAGGATGTATATCCTTGGATATTTAGCTCCCAGTCCTGATCCGCTTGCAGCCATGTCTCTGTGATGCCCACCACATCATACCTGCCAATTTCAATCTGCGCCACAAGCTCATTTATCTTATTTCGTACACTGCGTGCATTCAGATACAACACCTTCAGTCCTGTATTTCCCATCCCCTTTCTCATTGTCATCCCTTTATCTGATGTGCTTGAAGTTAGATTCCTAGCCCTTTCCAAACACTCTGTCCTGATTTGTGTTCTGGAGACTTTAATAGCCTCTCCTGGGCTCTCCTTTCTTTTCAGTTTTTTCATAATTTTCCATGAAGTTGAATCCATCACCCCACATGCTAACCTGCTGTTTTGTTTCCCATTAGTCATACTTCTTGGAGTTTTACCCTTCCCTGCCCACCCCCCACCCCCCCCACTTTCTAGTTTAAAGTCCTGCTGACCACCCTATTTACCCTTTTTGCTAGAACATTGGTCCCAGATCGGTTCAGGTGGAGACCGTCCCAATGGTACAGATCCCTCCTGCTCCAATACTGATGCCAGTGCCCCACGAAATGGAACCCCTCTTTACCGCACCTCTCCTTTAGCCACATGTTTACTTCCCTTATTCTCGCACCCCCATGCCATTCTGCACATGGCTCGGGTAGTAATCCGGAGATTATAACCCTTGAGGACCTGTTCTTTAATTTAGTTCCTAGTTCCTGATAATCCCCAAACAGGTCCTCTTTCCTCATCTTACCTATGTTATTTGTCCCGACGTGGACCACAACAACTGGATCCTCCCCCTCCCTCTTCAATTCCGAGAGTGTTCAAAAATTTGACAACGCCGTCCCCCACCCCATGCACCAATGCCTCCGTTACAAGTGCCGTCTGGCAAAACAATATGGTGGTTTCACAAAATATATGCATGGACTCTTTTTATTGTTTTCTTAAAAAAGAGGTAGTGTCCTTTTCAGACCAAGCAAGCCAATAGTGTGCATCAATCAGGAGCTACAGCCATTAGCCCAGAGTGTTTCTGCAATCTCACCATTTCAACTGTGTACATTAATTCAGCTCCCTCATTCTGTCAGTACAGTAGCTGCCACCGACCCCCTGACCCTCGCTAATCCCCCCAGCTTCCAGTCCTATTTCAGGATGATTTAGTCAACATTCGGTGTTGAAAGAAAAAGATTTGGAAATGTAAAAAAAAATGTGGAATGGCAGAAGAAAAGAACATTAATTGCAATTAAGAATCTTAATTATAACCGGTGAGACATTTTTCTTCTCTAATAAGCAGTAAGGCATGAGAGTCTGTTGTGAACTGCACACGTGATCAGTTTAGCTGCCTGTTTCTAAATGAACTAAATGTATGGGGATTTTGTAGGGTTGTTGACATTTGGGATGTAAGAATTTGCGTCATTAATTGATGTGACCTGGTCAGCTTTCAACTGGCCATGCAATCTGACTGCCTCTCAAATGCTCATCCATCTGACATTCCTTTCTCTCAGCTAGCTAAAACCACCTTTGTCCAATACGTTAGACTCTTTAAACACTTAATCGTAAGCTCATGATATAATTTCAAGGCTGATAACTCACTGAGGGAAGGTACACTAAGCTGATCATTCCCCCTTTCAGTGGCAAATGTGAATTATGGGGTCAGTTTTATATCACATACACACATCACCTGGAAGAGGACAAAAGTCAACCAAATTTATTTTACCTGGAACCTCTAATAAGCCCCAATACATACAAAGAGTCAGGCTTAATCTGTCCAGGTTAAACTTAAAACAGTGGGGGTTGGAAAGTGAGTCGGGATGGTGCATGGTTCATGGAGGTGTAAGTTAGGGTTCTAACACAAACAAAGCTCCCCTCAAACCTGTTCATTTTTCAAAAGGAGTTCGGCATGCTATGTGTTCCACGTATTAAGCATTTTACAATTAGCTTCAGCTAACCACTCCTGAAAGAAAGCCAAACTCTAAACGACTGAAGGAACCCCAGTTAGCAAGTGCACATGCATTTAATATATTTTGCCTCATCTGGTTTACTACCCTGCTATCACTGAAAGTGTCTAAAAAAAATGGCAACATCTAAATACTGTGTGCAGCTTCACGGAAATCTTGTGATAGAGTGTTGTAAAGTATTTCCTGCTTGATTACATGTTTAATTTACTTCACATCTCAAAATTGTCCAGTATGACAGAGCCAATTTGTTTTGAACCTACACAAGTGTCACTAAAAATCTGGGCTGCCACAATCGTTGTGGAGCTAATGGAATCTCAATGAATTCAGCAGCAAAGATAGTACTCTATTGCTGCCATATCCATTTCGATGGTGTCCATTTTACTGGTGAGTGTTTCCGATGCAACTATTATCATCATTCCAGTTCTTTAAAGCAGCTGTTTTAGATGGAAAGCAAATTATAATTATCTGTTTCTTTACCTTTGGTGACTTCAAGATCAGGCTCTCTGAAATTATAGTATTTTAAACGTGTTCCATACAGAGATTTGCTCAATCAGTGGATAAGGTTTTATAATCACCAAGAGGGTTAGAGAAAACATCCTCATCGCCTCCATCTTTTGTATAAATTATATTTTAAACACTGAATTTAAAATGAAATATTATAAACCAGGCCATGCAAACCTAGCAAGTTCCAGGAATGATCTGTGATTCATTTAGCTGACTTTAACAAAGGACACTATAATTGGCCTTTGGTTAGGGAAGTGAATAGAAAAATCATATTTGTCCTCCTGATTGCTATCCGGAGACTCCCCTCGGTGAACAATTGAGTGTGGATGCCATTTGACGACAGAATCAGACACAGGCAGTTGATGGCCTAGCATGCCTTAGGCCTTTCTAAGTCTCTGGCCTCTGGCTTCCTCCAGCTTTATAAATCCACCTCAAATTCTGGCACTGGACTCTTGTGCAACCACCAATTTTTACCCCACAAATGTTTCCAGTCACCCAGATCCCATTCCCTTGAATTCCATCCCAAACCTCTCTACTTTCTACCTCCATGTTTATTTTTGTCCCCATTAAGGGACCATGTAAATGCCAGGTGCTGCTGACTTAGCTGTTCATGAAGAAAGGCCTCTAAAGGGATTGGATGTTGAGCAAGACCCATGGAACCATGGTCTTCCAGAGTTAAGCCTAATGCATTTAACAAATGGATGAAAGTAAAAACAAGAGTCTGTCTCAGAGGCAGAAGTCAGAGATTCTCCCTGGTTTAGCAAAAAGAGATTTAAGGACTCTGAAACAAAAATAGTTTTTCAGAACCAGGTGTCCTGGAACCTCTGTGGGTGCAAATAACACAGTTAAAATAGCTCCTCTTTTTGAAGGCATCATACAACTTGGTACTGATCTAGAGGTCTTTGATAGGGTTTCACAAGTGCCAGCAGCCCTCTTTATCTCATGTAATCTATTCTCATGTGGGTGACTATTGGCAGGCGATACAGTCACAAGGAGCATCTCAGCTCAGTTAGTCTGAGCCCATGCCTGCAGGGTCCCTAGACAATAGTCTGGCTATTTAACTCCATTGGCTCAATGTGCAGCCCATGTTACCATCCTGATCAGAGAGCTAAGTAGGAATCAGGAATTGTGCCTGGGACTTGACTGATCTGTATGTGCTCATTACCATTCCAGGTAGTGCGTTTACCCATTAAATCATAGGAGAGCTTAATAATGTAAAACTCTCAAAAGAGAACAAGTGCACTAGGGTTTCGGAAACACAGAGCAAAATCGGGCAGTTCCTATAAGCAGTCTATTAGTATAAGTATTGATAAGTTCTGGGTTCTTTAACTGGGACACATTTCACAATTGGGAGTTTGCATGCATCACCCAGAACTTTCACAAAGTAATATAAAATCAAATTGATGAACTTTGTGCTTATCAAGATGTTGGAGTTCACAGAGTACGACTGCCACTTTTTGCAACCATATCATGGGTTTTATTTGCTGTGGGTCAACAGTCCATTAACAATAATGCTGAAGTTACTCCAGACTCATTTCACATAAAAACCCTGAGGAAGCAGAAGGAGGAGATTTTCATTCCACCATTCTGGACTAGTTTAAAAAGCAGGTGAAAGGACAGCATGCTAACCCAGTACCACCAATCCCTACACAATGCCATTTATTTCTGAAAGTTAATAGGATTTGTGAAACCAATGAATTGAAAACCATCACAATACAACACAAGTGGGTTCTCACAGGATCTATTCAGATTTGATCTTAAACAATCAATTCAGCCATTTGGTCATAATGGATCAAAACTGTTTTAGAATGCTTCACTTGATTTTAAAACCTAAAAAAAACTATCGAATGCTAATGTACTTTGTTCTTTTGTAAAGGCATTCCCACAGTGCATTGCAAAATGCACCACTTGGGAGGAAGTTACGCTATGTGCAACAAAATGGCAGGTGGTATTTACAGTTTTGTTACATGCCTACAAGAGTAAATCTTCCCATCATCTGATTGTGGCTCTGTAATCACTTTGAAAATCACTCAAAAAGGAGCTAGTATTGAAGAATGGAGCTTGTGATGTGGGATATTCCTTTTTCCCCCTTCCTATTGTGCACTTCTCAAAAACATATGCAAATATTTCAAACGCTAAGGCGAGAAAATGCTTTGCACAAATCGAGCAGTTTTGTTATAAATGTTGAAGAATTGCCTCACTTAGAGACGAATATGCCACAGGGGTAATTTTAACAGGAACTACGGGTCTGTTGTGACATCTTCACCAATAATCGTTAGTCTGATAAAGGGTCTTATGCTAATGTAGGGGGATCTGTATAGATCACACACAGGCTGCTTGCCTGCCTGCTCTCTTGAGTAGGTAATGGTGCACAGCATATATCTCTAAAGCAAAGTGTCATTCAGATCAAGCAATATAGATTATACAATACAAACTCATACCTTTTTTAACAAAGATAGATGTACCAGTGGTTCACAGTTTTCTACTAGAGGCACTGGCTCCAGTCCTTCTTATTAGGTTTAAATATTTATTTTAAAAATAAAGATTTCCAACTGTAAAGTGCCTTTTGCAACCACAGGACAACCCAAAGCACTTTACAGCCAATGATGTACTTTTGAAGGCTAATCACTGTTGTGAGAAATGCATCAACCAATTTGCACACAAGGCCCCACAATGTGATAATGATCAATAAACTGTTTTGAATGTTGATTGTAGGATAAATACCAGCCAGGACACATGGAATAACTCTCCTGTGAAACAGTGCCATGGGATCTTTTATGTCCACCTGAGAGGGAAGACAGGACCTCAGTTTCAATCTCATCCAAAAGACAGCTCCTCCAACTGTGCAGAACTCCCTCTGTAATGCGCTCAAGTGTCAGCCTGGGTTTTTGGAGTGGAACTTGAACCTACAGCCTTCTGGCTCAAATGCAAGGATTCAAACCTAATGAGCCACAGTTCACATTTCCAATAATATTTACAGCCCATACTACGACCAATCTACTGAAAGAAAGAGCTGGGATTTATACAGCATCTTGAATAAGGCGATCCAAGTGCTTCACAATCAATGGATTGCTTGTGAAGTATAGTAATTGTTTGTAGGGAAACATGGTAGCTAATTCACACAGCAAAAATAAACAGTAGTGAGATAATAACCACTTACTCTGTCCTGCTGATGAATGTGAGATGGATGTTGGTCTTCAAATCTTTTGGGTTCACTTGAATTAGCATCAGGAACTTGGCTTAAGATCTCATCCAAACATGAGCAGCTCCAGCACTATAGCGCTCCCTCGGGTACTCCCTGAAACATTAGCCTACTTTGCATATTCACGCTCTTTCGTGAAACTTGAATCCCTAGCATTCTGACCCAGATGCAATAATGTTACCACTGATCCATTATTACCTAGATGAACTTGCACAATGCCAAGTGTGCCAGGGCTACATCAGGTGCCACAAGAGAAAATGGACAGTGCCTTGACATATCTTAGGCACTGTTTCCCTTCTAACTCAGAGTGCTAGAGTAGCAATTACTCTTCACAGCTTGATAGATACTCCAGCAATTTAATTCTCCAATGTTCCTCATTGAAGTAAAAACCATGCTCCACACCGCACCCACAGTACACCCTATAATATTTAGATCACGCTTCTATCTTAAATATGGTCTTGCAAAAATGTATAAAACAGGCATATTTGGCATTCACAAATTTCCTCATAGGCTTTATTTTCAGATTCTTTTTGGCATAAAACAATTGTTCAAGTAAAAGGGGAGAAGAATGTAATACTTATTCTGGTGTCCTAGACACCGCCATCAAAAACAGATACTTTTCATTGCTATGTGTCGGGTCACTTCATAAACAGGCTACACTTCCCTGCATCACACTCATTGCAGTTCAAAGTGCATTTCTTTACCCAGTGAACGTCGAACCCACCAGGACAAGGAGCAATTGAGGTAAATATCACAGATGCATTTAAGGGAAATCTAGACAAACACATGAGGAAGAAAAGAATAGAAGGGTCAGCTAGAAGGGTTCTACAAAGAGGGTTGGGAGAAGGCTTATGTGGAGCACAAGTATCAGCAAAGATAAATTAGGGCGAATGGTTTGTTTCTATGCTGTAATTCTATCTTTTTCACAACGTGTGACGGGCACTAAGACATTCATGAGACTTATGTTAAGGTGATAACAATTTTCAGTGACATTCCACTGATGGTGAGGATCTCTGCTGGTGTACAGTCAACATGCACAGGCAACAGTCTGGTGCTGAATGCTATCACTGGCTGAGGAGGAAAATTAACGAGGAACTGGAGAGCTAGTGCTACATAGAGGCCTGCTAGATCACCATGTTTGAACTCCTCCTCTCTCCTCACCCACCCCCCACCAATGAATAAGGTTCAAGAGACTTTTTTTAAAATTCTAAGCAATGCTGCATGTGCCGCGGTAAGATGCCATCAATAACACTAGTTTGAAGAGGATACTGAGGTGGCGTTATTCCCATCGTTCACAGTATGTTCCCTCTACAGCTGTCCCTGATGGGATTACTGGCGATTCTTACAACTTTAGTGCCCCTTTTCTTTTTTTCCTGTTGAATTCTTTGTTGCATGCATCTAGAGCAATGGCCTCTAAATGCTCCAGATGCTATGTGCAGCCACAGTTCTTGAATTCCCAGCAGAAACTCTGCAGTGCACCAAATGTAAGTATTTAAACCAATATTTGAATATTCCTGCAGTGATGCTAATTTCCCTTTATTGTGGCAGTCAGCACTGCCCTAAGAATCACTGTTGCTGCCAATTGTGGGCAAAAACAAGCCACGCTTATCCCAACGTTAAATAATTCATTCATCACGTTAAAGGAAATTCATTTTCAAATTTATGTCAATAGCAATTTAGGTGAGTTTCCTCCAAGTGGGCCCCAAAACTTCAAGATATCCACATCTGTGGTGTAATTAAGTGCTAAAAAACCAAATGCACTTAAGACAAAATTCCTTAATCACTCTGCATTGATGGCCATTATATACACATTATGGCAGTCATAGTTGCTGCTGTTTGTTGTCTGTAAGCTATCAACGAGGGAGACAAGGCAGATTTGATAACAAACATAAAAATAACAGCAGGTAATAAATCACATAACTCCAGGAATAGGTTAGCTGAAAGTTAATCAATACTAGTTCTACCTTAGCTATTGTGAAAACTGAACACCATTTATTATTGTGGTGTAGTTTAAAAGTTGGGTGCTAGTCCCTTCGAAAGTGGAAAATTTCAACGCAGAAGAAAAGGTGTTTGTAAAAAAGAAAAACCACATCTTCCGCTTTTGTAACTAATCTGTTTGGAGCACTGTTTTGCATTAATGATTTAGGCCCATTATTAGAGTAGCACAGATCATAAAATAAGTAAAAGCTAGCAACTGAAATTTGTTTTCTGAAAAAGCTATTGCTATAAAATAATCCTGTTAAAGGACCTGCAAGAAAGTCTTAAATATCAATTCCGTAAGTCTTACTGAAAGGAAGAATAAGATTAGGCATTAATATTTTGCCCAGCTGAGAGTCCAGATATTTATTGCATGCCGTAGAGGACACTATAAAGTAGTAGATTTACTATGTGACGGGTCTATCTTTATCTAACGGGCACCATATTCTCTCGTTCTACCAGAGAAGATTGTAAGCACTATGAACATCATTGCTTAGTGGAGATAACAAATGTATTAATCTCCTAAATTGTCCTTTCTGCTTTGGCTGCAAAGCCTAAGCACTATTTAGTGGCATTTAGATTTATTACACTGATTCAAATGACCAAGTTTAGGGTGCTAATGTTCTGGCATTGAAACATCTGTACATAGAAGTTCTTTAGAATCATAATAATCTCAGCCAGCACCAACCTACATAGTAAGGTTTCATTGTGGATTCATCTGACAATCATCACGGTGCTATGATCAGTCTGTACCTACACTGGCCATAGGTGCTGCACCTACTTGTACCATTCTCACAGTACATTAAATAACACTGGAGCCAGTCACATTTTAATATTCTCAAACTGAAATATGAAATCCACTATATTGCGTTTCTATGGCTCTTACTTCCACTGACAAGGTAGAACAGATTCTGAGTGATTTCCCAGCGATTTCTGTCATAGTTCAGGCCTCACTAAATGGTTGAGGCCTGGACTTTTTACTAAATACTAGCATTACAACTTGATTTACGTAGCCCTATCCCAGACAAGTAACCGGCATACTTCGCTCCAATACCACTCCCACCGTCATCCAGCTGGACGAGACTGCACTTACCTGGCTCCATTATTCTTATCTATCCAGTCGCAGCTGGGAAATCACAATGGCTTCTCTTCCTGCTCCCACACCATTACCTCTGGCGTTCTCCAGGAACTAACCTTGGCTCTCTCTCCTATTTCTCAACTACAAGCTGCTCCTTGGCAACACCATCCAAAAACACAGCATCATCTTTCACATTTACGCAGACAATACCCCAGCTGCATCTCACCACCAGCTCTCCATCTCTCCATTGGGCAGAATTTTCCGTGCCCGCTGGTGGTGGGTGTGATGGGTGGCGGTGGGCGGACAATATGGCGCGATCGGTTTCACGACGGCGGGAAGGCCAGGTCGCGATTGTCCGCTCTGCCCACCGACGGCGAGCCATGTTTCTCGCCATCGGTCGTCGGTGACCTCATCATAATACATCATTATCAGGCCCATCCCGCCAGGCTCTTGCACCCCCCGCTGGATCGTCCGTCCGCCTTGGCGGGAAAGCACGCCCACGTGTTTCACAACAGCACACGGTCAACGTGCATTTGGCGGCTGCACCTTGGGTAAACTGGAGACGAGTGAACAGCAACGTCCTGCAGGGTTTGCCAGGGTTGCCTGTTGCTTTGCAGGCTTCAGGGACACTGGGGGGAATCAGGGGGCAAGTGCAGCCCTGCCTTTGAGGCGATTTTTCAGGGTGAGTGGGAGCACAGTGACAAGACTTCAGGGAGGGTGCCCCCCAATTCCTCTTCAGAGGTTTCTTCAGGGCTGGACTGGAGGCCCTGGGTCATGGACTCTGTCGGCTGTTTGGCAGATGTGCCGGCGAATGCAAGGAGAGATAATTAGTGCATGGCAGTGGCCTGTGAAACAGGACACATCACTCACAGCATGGTTGTCTGATGGATGTTGCACTGTTGGACCCTCACTTGGTAGAGCAGCACCAACCTCCTTGTCAGCACAGGACCGGTCCAGATCCTTGCCGGCCAGTTGGATGGCTGTGTTTTCAAAATCTGCAAGGACCTTGATTTCAGGCATTCCTCCACCAGTCTGTGACCTCTCCCTGTTGTTGTGTGCCAGCTTGTCCTGCATAGATAGAGATGGAGAGAGGGTAAGCAGGATGCCTGCCAGGCCAGGTGATAGATGTGCCTGGCTTGTGTGGGTGGTGAGTGGTCCCATGGATGGGATGAGGACAATGACGGTGAATGTGAGAGACCGAATGGTGATGTCCCTTGAACTGGCAATGAGCGCGGGCCCTGTGGGTGTGCGATGCGTTTGTGAGTGTGTGAGTTGAGAGTAATGAGAAGAGTGACTTACCCTGGCGGAACGGAGGAGATCATTCATCCTCTTGCGGCGCTGGGTGGCTGTCCTCTTCTGCAGGGTGTTGGCACTGACCATCAATCCCACACTTCCCAAGCCGGGTTAGTGCTGTTGCTGCCCATCCTGTGGCCAAAGCGGGGGTAGAGGACACCCTGGTGGGCCTCCATGGCTCGAGAGATGTGTCGCTGAACCTGCGGGCTGCAGTCTTCAGTTTCAAGGCCATGTCGTCCGTGCAGCGGTGGTGATGAGCTGGAAGCACTGAGACTTGTGCTTTGCGGCTGGACTTTAAACATGGTGCCCGGCGTGACGCAGCAGAGGAGATGTCCGGTAGGCAAGTGTGAGACTGCCCGCCAAGGAAATGGCGCGTTTCCCGGGAGTGCGTAGATAGTGAGGCTGGATCGGGACGATTCGGTGTGAAAACCCATCATCATGGTCGCTTTACCCACCCGTTACCGCACTTACTGCAAATTTTGGAAAATTCTGCCCATTGTCTTTAAATTGTCAAACTCCTCGTTCAAAATCCAGTAATGGCTGAGCAGAAATTTCATCCAACTAAAACATTGGGAAGACAGAAACCATTGTCTTTGGTCCCTGACACAAAGTCTCTTCCCTTGCTGCCCAGTCCATCCCCCAGAGCCTGAACCAGAGTGCTCGGAACCTGGCCTGAGTATATGACCACATACTTGTGCCATCATTAAATCTGCCCCATTTCCACTTCCGTAACATCACCTGACTTTGCCCTCGTCTCAGCTCATCCGCTGCCGAAACCCTCATTCATGCCTTTGTTACCACTAGACGTGACTATTCACACACACCCGGCCAGCCTCCATCATTCTATCTTCCACAACCTTGATGCCATTCAAAACACAGCTGTTCATGTCCAGTAACTCACGTCAAGTCCCATACCCTTTGGTCCTAATTTTACATATTTAGAACAGGTATAGTTCCAAATACCATTTCTACTTTTCTGAATCCGAGTGCTTTTGGAGGCATTTGCTTTGATAGTGACTGCAACAAAATACAGATATTTTACGTCATATGAACTTACAATGGACTGGCAATTCAGATTTAAAAGCAGCTTCATCCAACTGCATCAGTTAAGGATGCCCCTTTTTTCTCTGACAGTTGATCGGAGCTATCAGAAAGTTCAATGAGAAACAGCTATCTGAAATGGGTTATATTATGGCAGCATTTTGAATTCAGTGGGGGCCCGGAAATAGCAGGCCCAGGAGTGGCCCGGGAATGGACCCCTGACTGCGGTTTCCCAGTGGCTAATGGTCAACCAGCATGAAAGGCTCGGCGCTGTCAGAGTGGGGATGGTGGGGGGGGCGGGGGAAGGCGAGCATTGAAGTTAGTATGGGCGCAGGGGAGCGCGCAGTGAATGCTCCATGGAGGCTAGAGAGCTGCCTCAGGGAGCTGAAGAATTTAAATGCCAAAGATAAAGATTTTAAAAACCGGGAAAAAACGTCCACGCATCAGAATCAGTCACCGGAACATACGGATGGTGAAAACTCTGTCCAAGCATTTTTTTAAAAAAAAATTAACATCGGAAACATCCCACCTACGGATGGATGAGGCTTCCTGAAAAGTGCAAAGGGCCACCCGGCTGATTTGCCCACTCGGCAACTGTAACGTTGGACGGGCAGTGAAAAGTGTCAGCTAATTAATACTTTAATGGCCTTAATCGAGCTCTTAATTGTCGGCAGGCGCGCTTCCAACTCTCGCACACACCCGCCGACTGAAATATCGTTCGAGTGTCACTCGCCCGATGTCATCACACCCTATTTCACGCTCTAGTGGATCGGGCACATGCCCATACATCGAGCAAAAAATTCTGCCCTATGTCTTTGTTTCGAAATTAGGTTAAAAAAAGTTACTTAGCGATCAGAATACATGAAACGTCAATGTCTGTGGATTGACAGGTGTCAGAATTTACTCTGATAGCTAAACCATGAAGGGAAATGTTTGGAGGGCAATCGTAATATCTAGTCATTAACCCCTCACCCTACATGGAAGCTGCTGTACTCTCAGTTTGACTGTGGACTTCAAAGAAATGTCAGCAACATTTAAAAATTCCTGTGGCATAAATCATAAAGCTTTGCTCCAGACTCATAATCTAAACTGAGTGCATGTCATCCAGATTTACATCGCATTTGAATGTCTATTAAAATCTCATTCACTCAAAAGGCCTATCGCTTATCATGTTGTGTACAAAAAGGACATTTTAACCCATTGAGGGCTGATTTTATTTTTGTCATTTTTAAGTGTCGTACTCTCACCATTTTACTGCGCCTTACTCCTTCTATGTATTATCCAACATGTGAGCAAATCTGATTGCTGGGATTAGCTTTTACACACTGGTCTGATGGCCTGAGTTTCAAAGTGTCAGGGAAATGTGGCAGGCATCTTAAGTGATCTCTAATTAGAGAATCACTTCCATACGCAGCACCACTGGGGCACATTCAGACAAAGGAAATTCGGTCTCCTTATGTAAACTGGCATTTTGCAGTGACCACAAAACAGAAGTGCCAGGAGTACTCCCAGGCACTAGTGAGGTTTTAACAAATATTTTGCTTTTTTTTGGTTCAACCTACACTTAGCAGTCAGGAATGACAGCATTACCCCTCCTTCAAACTGCAAGTATTCTCCGCTCTGGTCCATATGAGAAAAGGCCAATGAGAAATGTAAGTGTTCAAATAGGCTTGCCCAGAACATCACTACAATAAGGCTATTTTTCTAACCAGAAACTCAAAAAGCTCATTGTTGGAACAGGATTCCGGTCTAATTCTGCCTGTTTGGTTGGTTATGCTCACCAAAAATACATGAAATTGTAGGTGATCATATTTTACGTTAAGGGTAAGAAGATGGGGTTGCTGATGCTGGGACAGCAGTGTAAAGCATCAGGTATTATTTTTACTGTTCTGGTGCAGCTGGATTTAAATAGCCTATCCTCTGAAGATCACAAAGTCTAATTGCTGTAAACAGGTATATCCTGAGATCAAATTGCCACTAAGTGTCGACAAAGCAAGTTTGCAGGTTGGCGGATGCTTCTAAGTTTAAAGTTACAGCTCAGTAAGAAAGGAGGCATAAAATAGCTGCCTGTCTTTCTCTTTCTTTCATACTTTCATGTGAAATGTCCAAAGTACAATGGACTCCACATCTCAAAGCACACATAACACACACACTGTATTTGTGCGTCACACTTCCAGTATCACACTTACTCCCTGTAACATTTCCTCCTTATATTTTGTTAAAGACATTCCAACTGTTAGAAAACAGCACCCTGAGGTACCACAAGCAGCAGCACAGGAGATAGGTGAATATATAACTCACCTCCCTTGATTATCAAAGATCTGACTGTGGCAGCATCAAGTATTGTGAAATAGTCTTTCCTTCTAAATTCTATTAAAATTGTCTCATTTTGTTTCACGACTTACCCCCTCTGCCTCTGGTCCACCACCAAAGATAGCTCTTTCAGTCCCCACAAATATGCAGTTTGGAATTCTTTCCCAAAATACTTATCTTTTCATTTCTCTCCCTTCCATCAATAACCTCATGCAAATCTACCTCACTGTACATTCAATGCCCAATTCCTTCAATCTTTCCCATTTCCCACTCAGTTCTTCCTCTCTCACCTGTAAGTGCTCAATGTGTCTTCCTCCTAGGAGTATTCATATAAATGCAAATGAATAAAGTACGTAACTAATTGAATCTCCCACCTGAAAATGCTGCACAAACTATGAGGCATCAATTTGACATAAAACTAAAGCAGAAAAACTGTTTCATGAGGCATATCAGTCAAACCTAAGGGTTGGGCCACTAGAAGAATACTTCTATGGAGTTTGAAGAATTTTGAACAGGATACAAATTAATAGCTCTTGTTGGAAAGGATAAACCAGGGCTTCCCAAACTGTGGGTCGTGACCTCCAGTGAGGTGAGACTCTGGGATCATGAGATCAGAGACAGCAATAGCTGCCGGGGAACTCCAACTAAATGTTAATAGCTGCAAGGTCCCTTTAAATCCTCGCTTTTTTCTAATGACGGGAGTGGTACAACTGGCCAATGTTTGGGGACTGTTTCCTGCTCCAAAAAATCCAGCAAAAAGGTAAGTTTTTGAAAAATCCCTGAAGATTAAATGCTTCCTCCTCCCCAACCACTCTCAGAAACCCCCAACCGCGCCCCCCACCCCCCCACCCCCCCTGCTCTCACAGGTTTCTCCATCCCACTCCCACTATAGGGGGTCACGGAAATTTTCAAGTACCAAAATGGGGTAACAGCGGGAAAAAGTTTGGGAAGCACTGGAATAAAGTTACATGCAGGCCATTTGGCCCAAGTGTTTCATGCTGCTCATCTTACTCCACACAAACCGCTTCCCATTCTAATGACCTCTTCCCACTCTGTCCCATCCTCTCACACCCACAGCCCTTTATTAGCCTCTCCCTCATGCATGTACCAAGCTTCCCTTTAAATGCTACTGCTTCACAATGTTAACATTTGGAATTAATCTTAGCAATCAGATTACAATAGTTCTAAGAAGTGTTTCAGACTGTTTTATTTCTTTAAAAAGTACAACCAAAAACTTCTGCAATGTAGAGATTGCACTTTAACTGAAAATACTAACAGTCTTATAACATATATTTTCATATACATTGCATCGCCCTTATTCGTTAATTAATCCAGAACACCTTAATATATTTGAAGTTCACATCTGTTCATTCATAAGCATGAAATTCTGCACTAAGTCTTCGCTGATGTGGCTATAGTTCATGCCACTGGCTGATATGTTATAAGCTTTATTCCCATTGCCTAGGTTAACAAGCTGATCCCTTAATACACAAAACAGACCTACAAGCTTAACCTTATCCCCTCCCTTAAGACGTTCACTGGCTTACTAATACTATTTTGAGCCACGCTGGTCATTGTACTGTATGAATCCTTTCAAATTCACACAATTTCCTGCACAGCAGTGTATATAATAATGCTGCGAGCCAATATGTTTCTATAATTGGACCTGTTGTGGGGCAGAGTCCAAAGCAATTAATCCAACCTCCTTTCTTGTTTGCAGTCAGATAGGGCTGACAAAATACAGAGTAATTGGAAATGAACAAGCTATTCCTAGCTTAAATTAATATTTTCCTCTTCTGATTTAATTTTGCCTGGTAACAGTGACACGAACAGACAATGTCAAGTGTTCAGTAATCTGGTACAATTCCTTAAAGAGATGAGGTTTCCTTTTACAAACATTCAATTTTACTTTCCAATATTTTGGGGGCCTCTGCTCTTATTTTGGAATAAGAAGGGCCTTTTATATCTCCATGCATCTTACTTACTGACATTCTTGATCTTTGCTAATGTTCATCACCTGAGTAATATTTTAGACACATTTTTAGGAAACATGAGGTAGATTTGCTTTTTTTAATTGTAGGAACTGGAAAATCATCGACAATTTGCTGTTTTTAACTCAACCGAATAAGGAACTCCATCTTACTGTAAGCTGACTGAACAGTCATCAGCAAACTGTGTGAAAAAACAGAAACATAAATAAATGATTCTTATTGATTTCAATTATATTTGGGTTTCTCAATGCCACACTTGGTTGAAAGCTGCTTTAATGTTATGGGCAGTTACTCTCACATAAAAAAATAGGAGCAGGAGTAGATCAAATGGTGCTTCCTGCCTGCTCCACCATTCAATATGATCAAGGCTGATCTTCTGCCTTAACTCTGGTTTCTTGCCCACTTTCCATATCCCTTGATTTCCTGAGAGACCAAAAATCTATCTCGCCTTGAATATTATCAGCCATGGAGCATCCACAACCCTCAGGGGAACCCCAAAGATTCACAACTTTCAGAGTGCACAAATTTCTCTTCACCTCAGTCCTAAATGATCGACCCCTTATCCTGAGACTGTGCCCCCATTTTTCAGACTCCTGAGCCAGTGAAAACAACCTCTCAGTATCTGCCCTGTCAAGTCCTTTCAGAATCGTGCATGTTTCAATGAGACTGCCTCTCATTCTTTCAAACTTCAGAGAATATAGACCCAATTTACTCAGCCTCTGATCATAGGACAACTTTCTAATTCCAGGTACCAATCTAATGAATCTTCATTGTAGTAGCTACAATGCAAATATATACTTCTTTAAACATGGAGACCAAACTGCACACAGTAATCGTGGTGTGGTCTCACCTTACACAATTGTAGCAAGACTTCCTTACTCTTGTACTCCAATCCCCTTGCACTATAGGCCTACATGCAATTTGCTGTCCTAATTGCTTGCTGTACCTGTATGCTAACTTTCTATGTTCCATGTTTGAGTGCGCCAAAAGAAATTATAATTTTTCCTAGTATTACTGGAGGGCTGTGCATATGTTTGTGAGTGTGTGAGACTAGTTCAATTAAACTGAGGACAGTCGCACTGCAAGGTTTAAATCATCAAAGGGATTAGGCGTGAAAGCAGGCATTTTGAAATTGAGATGGGCGAACTAAGATGAGATCCCAGTAGATACAGAATGAATGGGAATTTACATTAGGAGATAAGTGGAGTGAATTGTTAGCTTTTGAATTTCAAAGAGGCATAACAGGAAGTTTTACAACTGGCAAAAATCATAAATAAATAAGGCAACATTTACGAAATATATTTTCCCAAAATTGCTAGCCATAAAGACAACATGAAAGATTTTTTATTCAGGGAAAAGTAACTTCCAAAGAAAGTTAAAGCAATGGGTTTAAAGATCAAAGGGGAGAAAATATATTGAAGGAAAGATTGAAAGCTAAATGAGGTGAGTGGCCGTGTGAGACCTTGATAGGTGGGATGTGCAAAGTCAGACCTGTGAAAATCAGCCTCTAATCACCCCAGAGAAGTACTTGTTTGTTCCAGAAAGCAAGGTTTTATTAAAAGCCTTGCATTTCCATTGTCAAGTGAGGAGGAGAGAGAAGCTGCAAAATATCTCCCTTATAGCAACAGAGGGTGCCTTGTGGTAATATTATTGGATGTTTTATAGACTAAAAATCTATTTGGACTGTTACCTGAAAAAGGGTGTCTTTTGGGAGTCTAGTTAAGTAGAAGTCTTTTGGGAAATGTTGTAAGACTAAATTTAACTGTGCAACTGTAATCTTGTGTGTTTATGTTTTCTTTTCTTTTGCTAATACATGTTTTAATTTAATATTTATAATCTCCAAAAGCGGTAGTGGAATCTTTACTTTTGACTTCAGTGCACACACCTTCTCATAATAAAATATAAATTGCAACTCGTTGTGAAAGCTTGGCCAAGTTTCCCTTTGTGACTTAGTCACTCCGGCAATTACTACCTGCCATATCATAACACAAGTCCCTCAGAACATCAACATAAAACTAATAATTAGAATTCCCTTAGTGACTGCAAGTGAAGAGTGAAGAGCCCAGTGTCAAATCCCCACTTGCCTGGAGGGCATGGGAAATGTGGCGTACAGAAGATCTTTCTCCGATGAGGTTTAGAAGTTCGTGATTTTTAAAAATATCCTGCCTTTTTATTCTTACTCCCAAAGTGAATAATCTCACTCTTCTCCGTATCATATTCCATCCCAGACCTGTTGACCCTCCAAAGTCCTCCTCACTAACACCTGAGGTGCCAAAGTTGGGAGAGCAGACCCACAAGACTAGAAAAACAACAATCTGACATATTGATACTCACAAAATTATATTTAGAAAAAAACAAAGGTACATTTTGAAGTGAAGTTACTGTTGCAAGGTAAGAAATGTCGTTGCCAACTTGCACACAACAAGTTCCCACAAACGCAATGTGATAATACCAAGATAATCTATTTTTAGTAATGTTGACTGAAGGATAGTTAATGGCCAGGATACAGGGGCAACTCCCCTGCTCTTCCTCAAAATCGTAATTTTTTTTGTGATTTATGAACAAGCCCCTCTCATACACCTTCAGTTCCATCCCTCGATATGTCCTATCCCACCAGCAGGACAGGCCCACCAGAGGTAGGAGCAGAATGGTAAACAGACAGGAGAGAATGGCCCTGGGAGGTCCTCAACATCAACTCAGAGCCCTATCACATCTGATGGTTTTAAGTCAAACATGGACACGGAAACCACCTACCACCCTCACTCAGCTGATGAATCAGTGCTCCTCTGTGTTTAACACAACTTGGAGGAAGCAGTGAGGGTACCAGGAGCACAAAATTCACTTTTGTGGGTCTAACCAAGAGTGCCTCAATAGTACCATCTCTGACTGGACTCTGAAAGCCATAGTTTCCAGACTAGGCTTGCAGCAAGTGGTGAGAAAAACAACGTAAAGGGTAATTTACTTGATCTGATCCTCAACAATTACCTGTTACAGATGCATCTGTGTATAACATTAGAATAAGTAACAATCACACAGTCCCATCGTCACACTGACGGTCTTCACACTGTTATGCGGCACTGCTGCTAGGCTAAGCAGGATTTCTTTACTCTTTTATGGATGTGGACTTCACTGACAAGGCCAAAATTTGTTGCTCCTCCCTAATTGCCCTTGAGTTGCATGGCATGTGGGCCCAGCCAGGTAAGGAGAGCAGATTTCCTTCCCTAGTGAACCAGATGGGTTTTTACCACCATCGATGACAGTTTCATGGTCACCATTACTGGGAATACTTTTATATTCCAGATTTATTAATTGACTTTAAATTCCATGGCGGCAGAGTGTGCTTGACACAATTTGGAGGAAACTTAACCAAGAGTAGTTGAGGCAGACCATCAGCCTGGATTACTAGTCCAGATTCCACCATCTCCCCACCCTGACAGATGGATTATATATATTATAGGGCTAGAATAAGAATAGATATAGCAGCTCAAAACAGAGCATCTTTGCAGCACTGGCCTACTCAACATGATTGTAAAGAAACATAACTTAGAAACTTTTAAAAATCCACGTAGCTAAAGAACCACTCATAATAGGTTAGAATTAACTGGAAGATTGGCTTGGAGGTGAATTCATGTAGAAAGGTGAATAATCAATAACAAAGCGTTAATCTCTATGATAGCGCTATTCATTTATTGATGTAATAAAACTATTTTTTAGAAGTTGTCTCACTTATCAAACATCAACAATGCACTCTTTTCATTGCCGAAAATAGCAAATAGCTCGAGGAATATCACCAGGTATTAAACTGGTCAAGAAGCTGCTAGCTCACTTCAATCCCAAAGTTTGATCGATTCCCTGGAGTCACTTAGTGGTGTTATTTTTTATTTATGATACATATATGTTCTTCCCAAGAAGGTAGGAACCAACAGTTTGCTTAATGTTGAAGTTTTCTTGATCTCATTTCAAAATGAAACTGCTATAATATGGCCTCAGAATCTTTTACTGTTAAGAAACCACGACACAAAAGGGTGGAATTTTATGATCCCATCGTGGCGGTGGGGTGGGGGGGGCCAGAAAACGCGGCGAGCCATTGATAAGTCCATAGACACAGGCGGGACCTGAAAATCCCACTGGCCGGAGGGGCCATAAAATTCCGCCTGGAGCGCTGGACTCTGCTCATGATGAAAGAGAGTCGAGTGGAAGAGGGATGAGTCAAGCACTTTGAATCCAGCCGTGCACAGTGGTTAGATATTGCCAAGCTCAGCTTTTAGAAGGATGTGGATTTCAGAACGAGGAAGGGAGGGAGGTAAGGGCCTCGGTCCTACCCGTCCCCAGGGACCTTCCGGTCCCGTCGAAGGTCAGTGGACTTTTGGATGGCCTGCTGCATCCCCCATGCTGGGCTTCACCACGGCAAGAGGGGAAAACCCCAGCCCAGGTTTCTGCAGGAGAAGACGTGGGAACCTTCGGTTTGAACGCCGGAACAATTAAAGGGCGCAGTAGACAGCGGAGTTGGAGTCTAGGAAAACCCGAGCCTGAGTTTCACACTTGGCCTGTGTGCCAAGCTGACGGGAGCAGAAGTGACTGTGGAATCCTCTCCCGGCTGCTGATGTGCAGCAAACGCAGTTTCGCGCTGGACGGTCAACTAAGGTTCACCCAGCACGAAACCCCCCTCTCAATGGTCAGCAAGGGCCGGGCGAGAGTGGGGGCCTGTTGGGAACCGGGTCCAATGGCAACACAGCAGGCGCTTTAAAACCGGCAGAGGCAGCTCCCTGAAGGCTGCCGCGGGAGAATATTCGGAGTCTGTCCAGGAGGCTGGAACAATGGCCTTCCTAGTGGCCGGAAAGGTCAGCTATCTTCTCTGGATAGCTACTCTTTGGTGAATCCCAAAGATCAAGAGTTTTCCCAGTGCGGCTCTCATTCTGCTGCCATACCTCTTGCTGGAAGTGTGGCAGGAATTCTATTTCTTCCCTCTGAATAATTCCTCCTTCATGGGCTGAATCTTCGGCTTGGCCAGCGAGGAGAGGGCCCACCCGCCGAGGCGTAACAGGACGCGGGGTGATGTCAGGCGTGCGTACCGACTTCACCAAGTGTCATTTAGATTTTCAGTTCGGCAGGAGCGCAGCCGAGTTGACTGTGCGCCCGCCGAACTGTCAAAGGCCTGGTTAAGGCCGTTAATGAACTAATTAAGGCTATTGAGAAAGCTTAAGGTTGTCGGCGGCATTGGGGGGGAGGGGGGGGGGTGGCGGGCGCAGGCAAAGAGCCCAGGAGGTCTTCGCATTTTTCATGGAACCTCATCCACGGGCGGGATGAGGCTTCATGGAGAGGTTATCAATTAAATAAATTTTTTTCATCAATGTTCCTCGGCATGTCCCAGCTCACGTGACACTGTCACAAGAGGGGACACGTCTTAAATTTTCTTTTTCTTCATTAACATTTTTGGAACTTAAACTAATCTCCCTGAGAGTGCAGGCCCCGGCTCAAGGAACCCCCCCCCCGCCCAACCCCCACCCCCACCCCGCGTGCACAGAGAGCGCTCGTGTAAAATGGCAGCGCAGACCCGATTGGGGGCGCCAACTGGGTCCACACCCACCCTGCACAACCTGAACGGTCCAGGCATCGGAAGCGAGTCTTCAGAAGACCTATTGTCCTCTCTATCATCGCCTTTGTGGAGGCTATTGTAACGCTGCTCTGCCTATGTTCTTGGGTGGTGGAGAAGTGTCAGAAGCCACCTTTTCAAGGGATAGCCCTTGTCACCCAGCAGCCATCCATCCAGTTGGGCTGGAGCACTGAAGAGCCCCGGCACCTGGGAGTGTCTGAGGGTGTGGGTGTCGTGGGAGCTGCCTGGGTACCATGCACAGACTTGTAGAATCAGCATCCTGTGGTCACACACTATCTGAATGTTCATGGAGTGGAATCCCTTCCTGTTGGTCAAAATCCTCCAGGGGCCTTGGGGACAACAATGAGCCCTGTAATGGAGCCTAGAAATGCTAAGACTGAAGCACAGAACAGAGGTGAAGCTGTCACGTTCAAATAAGCAACCAGCACCAAACTAGCTACTGAACTACTCACTACTCACACTGGCGATGCTGTCGACCCGCTTAAACCCACCCTTGGATGAGGTTTCGTTAAAATTGGGTTGCCCACCTGCCCATTTTGCCAGTGCCATGAGCGCAAAATTACGCAGGCAAAGTAAAATCAAGTACAATTGGCTTTTTAGTGGACTTAAGTGGCACTTTAATTATTGGTGGGTTTGGCTCTGACACCCGCGCGTGCCTGATGACCTGAAGATTGCTCGGGTGCGGGATGATATTGGGACACTCGCCTGACGTTATCTTGCGCTATTTCACATCCGTTCGGGTTAGGCAGGCACCACCCTCGCAAGAGAACAGTTACTTGTGGAGAAATCTACAGAGGAGCAGTGGGGGGTGTTCAAAAAGGAAATGGGGAGGGTACAGCTCAACATGTTCCCTCTAGGGTGATAGGAAGGAGTAACAAGCCCAGAGAACCATGGATGACCAGAGATATTCAGGTTACGATGAGAAAGAAAAGAGAGGCTTTTAGCAGGTACAAGGGGAGCAAATCAGCGGAGACATTAGTGGAGTACAGACAGTGCAGCGTGGAGCTTAAGAAAGCAATTAGGAGAGCAAAGAGAGGATATGAGAAAGCTCTGGCTGGTAAAAGTAGGGAAAATCCCACAATATTCCATAAGTATATCAATGGGAAGAGGATAACCAGGGAAAGAGTAGGGCCCAATCTATGGGTGGAGCCAGAGGACATTGGTAGAGTGTCGAATGAATGTTTCACATCCATCTTCACCCAAGAGAATGAGGATGAAGGTATGGAACTCGAGGAGAGAGACTGTGAGGTTCTTGAGCAAATTGATATAGGGAGTGACAAGGTATTGGAGATGTTGGCAGGCTTAAAAGTGGACAAATCTCCAGGTCCAGATGATTTGTGTCTCAGACTGCTGGGGGAGGCAAGAGAAGAGATCGCAGGGGCTCTGACCCAAATTTTTAAGTCCTCTCTGGTCACAGGCGAAGTGCCAGAGGACTGGAGAACAGCTTATGTAGTTCCGCTATTTAAGGGGCAGCAGAAGACACCACTATCCTGCTACCAGGGTATACAGGCAGCGACGCAGTTACCTCAATATGTCTGAGATGCAATGCTGAAGGAGGCTCCGCCTCTACAGGGAGACCATGACCTCCATTTGTTAGATGATTGGGCCTGAGATCAGCTCCGACTGTGTAGATGGACACCCCATGCCAGTGGCCCTGAAGTTGAAATTATTCAGAGGCCTTCAACTTCTAAGCCTCTGGATCTTTCCAGGGGTCGGTGGGGGATCTTTGTGGAGCCTCCCAATCAGCTGTCCACAGTTGAGTCAAGCTGGTGACAGAAGCTCAAAAAATTCAATCAAATTTGTTAGGCATGACCTCCCTCTGACAAAGCCATGCTGACTATCCCTGATCAAACCTTGCCTCTCCAAGTGGAGATAGATAGTCTCCTTCAGAACTTTCTCCAATAGCTTCCCTACCACTGACGTGAGACTCACTGGCCTGTAGTTCCCTGGCTTATCTCTACAACCCTTCTTAAATAGCGGGACCACATTAGCTGTTCTCCAGTCCTCTGGCACCTTCCCTATGACCAGAGAGGAATTAAACATTTTTGACCCTGAAGTATATTGAATTTTAGAAGTATTTTTTTCAAATTAGGTATATTTTTATACATGAGCCAATTATTATAATGAAACGAACATAATGATTAGCAATTAAAGAAGTAAAAGGTACATTACACATTCTACTCTATTATATTTCGTGTGTTTTTTTACTGTTTCCAAGGGCAGAAATATCCGCTCAGTGGGAAAGTTAGCAAGTAATGTAAATTTTTCACTGTCTGTCCAACCTAACGGTTGGCGAGCAGGTGAAAAGGCCAAGCGGCCTTTGCACTGTTTTGGAAACTTCATCCACGGACGGGATGAGGTTTCCAAAAGCAAATAAAAATAAAATAAAAACTTTATATTTTCATTACAAAATGTCCCTGCCCATGTGACAGAGTCACGTGAGGGGACATGTTTTATTACATTTTTATGCTATTTATTATTTTTTTTAAAAATATCTCTTCATCTCCCCGAGACAGCTCCGTGCCTCAGGGGGATTATGCAGCGATCAGTCGTGCACATTGCGTGAAGTTTGCCCTTGGCCGACTCGCACTCCCACCCCCTCCCCGCACGGGCAGCACTCAGCGCTGCCGCTCTCATATCACGCTGGGCGGGCCTTAGTTGGCCCCCCAGCAAGAAATCACAGTGCGGGTGCCGATCGTGGGCGGAAGTCAGCTTCCCGACCGTCCCCACCCACTCCCGCCGATCCCACACGCCAAGGGCAAAATTCTGCCCCAAGCTACAATAAGCAAAGGACCAAACATCCAATTGCTCTGATTTTAAGCGGGATTCACTTTTACTCCAGATTCAACATCAAACTGAGCTAACTCAGCACCAAGATCCCAGTGTGCGCTCAACAATAGAGTGGCAATTTCTATAAACGCAGTGCTTCCAAGACATGAGGTACAGTATGTTTTAACAGATGTCAGTACATTCTCAGCATGGTACAGATTCATAACCATAATAATCTCATTAGTATAGGCTAAAATACTACAGTAGATACATGTATAAGTTTTATGGTTTTATATTATGAAAGCCTGTCTGCATATATTGTTAAACCATACAGAGTGCTTGTTAATACCCATTGCCCCAACATTTTTAGGTTTTAATTCAATGAGTCATTCCCGGTTAAAAGCTTTACTATCATGAACTGGAAATGCAGAGAAAATGAGCAGGATGGAGTTCATTGTCACAAATGCCACCACCTAGAATAGATTACATTAGTGACCAGTGAGGTATAACAAACCCAATCTGTTGTGTTATCATCTATTGCATTTTAGTAGTGTTACCAACAGGTCAAAAATCAAGAATCTGGGTAAACAAACTCTGGTGCTACTCGTTTGCTCAAAACAATTTTTTCTTTTAGTTACGCTCAGTAACGAGTAGACTGTAGACTTTTAGCACATCCAAGGAAAACGCAGGCTCCGCCACCAAGTTTGCTGGGGTCTGACGGCAGAATGAATGGGACATGATGAGACACTTATCCCAGGCATATGGAGCTGCACCCAGAAGTTATCCAAAGAACGCAGAGAATGGATGAAAATGTAGCTGCTTTCTTTATTTCAATTCTCACATCTTCACTAACCATGCGGCCAAAACCATTTGGCTCCCAGGAACAAAAAAGCTTAGTCAAAAATAACTGACAACATTCAAGCTGTGCCTAACACTGGAGACAGTCAATTTCCTTCCAGTTTTGATGAAACGTCACCGATCTGAAAAATTGCCTCAGTTTCTTTCTCCACAGATGCTGCCTGACCTGCTGACAGTTTCCACCAGTTTTTGTCAATGTTTCCATGTAGATAGATTGATGCTACAGAGTGAATTCCAGGCAGCAATATGGTCTTAGTAAACAGGGGACCTTACAAACAAAGGAAACAGCAAATTGTAATTATAAAGGGCCTTTAACATAGTAAAATATCCCAAGACACTTCACTGGAGCATCGTCAAATAAAATCTGACACCAAGCCACATAAGGAGATATTAGGACAGGTAAAATAAAGCTTGATTAAGGAGATAGGTTTTAAGGGCCAATGAGGAGTAAGGAGCAGTAGAGAGGTTGGGAGATTTATGGAGGGAGTTGCAGAGCTTTGGGACTTAGGCAGCCAAAGGCATGGCCATTAATAGTGGATTCATTTAAATTGGGAATGTGCAAGATGCCGGAATTGGAAAAGCGTAGAGATCTCAGAGGACTGGAAGAGGTTACAGAGGTAAGGAGGGGCAAGGTCTTGGACAGTATTGAAAACAAGAATGAGAATTTAAAAAGTGAGGTTTTGCTGCACTGTGAACTCATGTAGGTCAGCAAACAGGGTGATGATAAGTGAACAGGACTTGGTGCGAGTCAAGATACAGGCAGCAGAACATCATCCACATGGTTTAAGACATGATCTGAATCTTTTAATTAGAGAACTGCTTTGTTGTTGTTTCCAGCCATCTGATGTCCAGAATAATGTCAGTCTAATGAACTCTAATAAACAGCCTAACGTGTTAAGATCAATAACCATTCTTAAATCAGTTTGATGACCAAATCAAAAATGTGAGGGGTTAGAAAGTGATACTAAATAAATATAAGGCATTTACTTTCAGATGTTAATGAAATGTTTCAAAAATATTTAACCATTTTAACATATTGATACTCATATGTGTGTGACATAGTGCCTCAACTTCTAAAAACGCACAATAGGCAGAATGCAAGCCACTTTGAGTTTTGAATATTAACAACACTACAGTAACATATCTTACAACAAATCTATAATGGTACAGGCAGCAATTACAATGATTGTGCACATGTTCTCGCTATATTTTAGGCAAGCATGCCAAATATTTCTAATTCATTTTGTACTAATGGATGGGTATTTGATAATTGATCTCAGTCTTTATAGATTAAGCAATCATTTCCACAAAGATTCATGGAAATGACATGGCAGAACAAAGGTACTACGAATATACATTTGTGATTTAGGGCTCCTCATCAAAACTCAGAAATAATAGATTAAGAAATACTGTTCACATATCGTAGCCAAACAAAATTAATATATTGCTTAATATTGAAAATGAGTTTCATTTCTTTCGCCCAGTTTCTTTCCCAGCTTGACTCAGTGGAAACATACTCGCTTCTTGAGTCATTGGGTTCCAACCCCATTAAGGACCTAAGCACAAGAATCAGGCTCTGGCAATCCAATGCAGAACTACCATTGTGCCGTTGCTCAGCTGAAATGTTGAATGACGGTCCCAACAGCCTATTCAGATAGGCAGATAGATGAAACATCCTATCGCATCATGGAAGCGAGCTTCCACATTTGTCTACTTAATGATACTTCAAAAAGTAATTCACTGATTGCAAAACTCATTGGGACTTCCTGTGAACATGTTTCGTGTTTACATTGCATGGTGAAATTTTATTTAGAGCTGGTGTACTAGGTCAGGGCCTTTGTCTCTTCCATGGTGCACATTGCGCCTGGCTGCCTTCCCAGGCAGCAGCAGGTACACTGAGATCTGGATCTCCTGGCAGCTAGTGGTTGAGTGCTTGTTGTAATGGGCCAATGCGCTCAAATATCGTTCACAACTGCGCTCATAATGCTTGAGGCCTTGGAGGAGATGCTGATGGCGGGATGAACCTGTTTATCATTTTGTACATGTCAGTCAAGCAACTCTCCTTCCTACTCCAGGTCTGGCTGTCCTTTTGCTGTGATTTTACTCACAATTTTCTTGCTGACCTTCCTGGGTGTTGGTTTTGTCTCCTCAGACATAGCCAAATTCAAATTCAGACAAAAAAACTGTGAACTTGAGAACGATAAGAACATGTTTATACATGCAAGTCTTCCTTTCTCTCCTGAGGGTGTTTACTGTCAATGGGTATAGTCCACGTCCCTGCTCAAGTGGCCATTCTGCACGTGTAAGCCTAGATGATGAGTGCAGTCAGCATCACAGGGAAGTGCTATTCTGTCTGTAGCCAATGATAGATTTCTTTTCATAGACGTTTGATTGAGGGCACTTTCTAATTGTAACTTCATGTTCTGGGGAAGGTCCCTGTGGATTAAGTTGCCTACTGTTCATCATTGCTGGCACTTGTTCTGCTGTACTTGAATTAAATCAGAGTATAATAATTGAGCTTTCAACTAACTGATGCTTATCTGTCTAAAGTTTTGACAGTACCTGTGAGACACTTCTTAAAATGTAAGAGTATTGAAAAGGGGACTAAGTTATAAAGGCAATTATTCTGAAATTTGGCTTATTCTTTGCTGATGTAGAGCCTCAAATTTACAATTACATTCTACACTTCTCCCACCAAGCGTTGATAAATCTCAGACTCGGGGCAGTGGGTGGGTGCAGTCGGCTGGCCAGGGATTGGCTGGGAAATGGGCTGCTGCCTGTGATTGGCTCCCGACCGTGATTTCACACTGGCGGTCTAATTAGGCCCGCCCAGCGTGAAACGTGGCTCCCCATTGGTCAGGAAGGACCGAACGGGGGCGGGGGCCTGTCGGCCACCGGGTCCAATGGCAACCTGGTGGCCAGTTTAAAAAGGGCACGGGCAGCCCCTGTAGGCTACCACGGAAGACCGTCTCCTCCGCACTGTCAAAATTCGAGCAATGGAGTCAAATGCGGCTGGACACCACAAGCGGGAGGGCAGGTCGGGTGGGAACTCGGCACCCCCCCAACCCCGCTTTTCGGATGAGTGCCTCTCGGTCCTCCCGGAGGAAGTGGCTGCCAGGAGGGGCACCTGTCCCCAGAGATGGGAGGAGGAGGCCACCACACCTCACAAAGAGGGCATGGGGGGAAGTGGCAGCACTGGTGGGCAGCCATGATGTAGTGGCAGCGCACATAGATGCAGCGCTGGGAGAGGTTCAATGACCCTGCTGCACTCAGGAAAGGTGATTATCGTGTTGGCATGGGTCAGTGTGCAGATGTGGCCGTGTTTCCCCACCCCACCCCCTGCTGTGGACCTCAGGGGTGCTAGAGTCTGAGTGCCAACTGTCAGTGATGCCAGAGCTGGCCAAGAGGGTGACCTCTGGCTGTTTGGACTGAGTGCCTTGCGGCTCGAGGGCCACAACTCAGGGTGCCCTGCAAGGTGTTCCACAGCTGGGGCTGGCCAGGATGTAATGGTGCTGCAGGTAGAGAGTGGACTCATCAATGCTCCTCTGTCCTTTCAGGAGAAGACAAGCTATAGCCAATTGGAGAGGTCACAGACAGGCGGAGGCTCCGCCCAACCTGCTAGTGCTGACCAGGCTCGAGCAGGACACCCTTGAGCTGGAGAGCTCTTTGTGCAACTGGTCATGGAGAGGCGGAGGTACCAGGCGAAGGTAAGGGTGCAGTGTGCAGAGGTGAGAGTTTCAGATTGTGCAGCTACTCTGCTGTAGTCTCTTCATTGATAGGAGCCTCAAACCCTGGAGTCCCCAATGATCATTGGAAGACAATGGCACCGTGATGCAGATCTCCATTGTCTCACCAGGGTGCCTGATACACACAGTGACAGAGTGATGACTTAAACTCATGACATGTCCTTGTTCTCCCTCTTAGATTCACCAGCACGCACTCGCTCTCCAGACCCCTAACACCAGAGGACCACCGGGCTTTATTTGCACCTGTGTCACACACGCTCTCTGAACCAGGCACCAGCGCAGGTACCAGCACCTCGGTGGGCATTAGATCGGTGGCTAGAATGTCTGTGCACATTGGTGAGGGCACTTCACACTCGTTTGAGGTGCAGGCAGAGGCAGAGGGTGCCCAGGGCGCCGGCAGTGCTGGGGATCAGAACGATGTGGCACTGGCTGCTCCCTCGGAGGCGAGGCCAGCACAAGCTCCAATGGCCAGAGGGTGACCGCTAAGACAGCAGGCTGTTTCCAATGCTGGTGCCAGCGAGGGAAGGTGGGGAGAGGTGGGCACCATGGTGTAGCACCGCAAACGTAACTTAAAGGCATCATGAGCACAAGATGGACAGTTCACAGGTGATTTTCTGTTCATTCATGTTTGGTTTATATGTCTGCTGGTAGTGGACATCAAAACCAGTAATGGTAATGTCATTATGCTATCAATGTGACAATAACATTAAATTTGCTTTGGTTCTGATGGCCTGAGTATTCTTCACTTTTCTTCTTTCTGGTGTGGGATACACCAGTATGTAATGCTGGATGTGAATGGCGCAATACTTTATTGCACAGGCACTGAATGGACTTTGGGCACAAACGAAAGGGTCATTTCAGACATCTGGGATGGAGGTGGCAACCCTGGTCTGAGGTGGAAGCAGATCTTTGGTAGCCTAGCTGAAGGAGCATCGGATCAAGGCCTCCCTCCCTCCCTGGAGGTTGCCGAGGTCTTCCTCCACACCCTCAGCAATCTCCTCACCGTGCTCCTCTTCTGACTCGCTACTGGATTTATCCTCTGTGGCCTGGGGAGCTGTGTCAAGATCCTCTTCCTCCAGTGTGCCCCCAGTTGCCAGTGCCAGATTGTGGAGAGTGCAGCATGCAACCACCAACAGTGACACCCGCTCTAGGGGGTATTGTAGTGCGCCCCCTGAATGATCCAGGCATTGGAAGCTCATCTTCAGAAGACCTGTGGTCCTCTCTACCACCGCCCTTGTGGAGGCATGACTGCTATTATAACGCTGCTCTGCCTCTGTTCTTGAGTGCCGGAGAGGTGTCTTAAGCCACCTTTTCGGTTGATAGCCCTCAGTACCTAGCAGCTCCGACTTCCCCGCCTGCCAACCAAAATATCGCGCAAGGGGAGTGATGACCTCACCCAAAGTCATCGCATGCTATTTTATGCTTGAGCGCCCGACCACTCAATGAAAAATTCTGCCCTAGGCTTAATTATAACAATTAGACGTCGTGACCTTAAAGTTACAAGTCATCTTAACTACAGTCCCTGAACAATAGCAGCAGAATAGAAGACTCGGGCGTGAATGTTACACTCCACTGCTGGCAAGTTTGAAGGCTGGGGTAACGCATGAAATCTACCAATTGCACTCAAAATTGCTGTGGTTTGCCAGAGTGAAGTGACAGTGCAAGTTTCCACTCAAATTCATTTGCGTAATTACAAACGTAAAATCTTCCGTGAACCAGCACAGTCAGTCACTGTTTGAGATTGCAATTGTTCAGTTTTTTTTTCTCCTTCCTTTAAAGAACGTTCATTGATATATTTTAGTGTGGTAACCTGGTGTGGGTTTATAATGTAGCTGAAAATAGGTGAATCACAATAAATAAGCATTTTAAAATAGGCCTGTGAATAAGCTGATTTTAAATCACTGAAAATTACTTTGAAATGCTATGTGGAACTATTGACTAGTGTCATTGCTGTTTCCGGTTAGTTTCTCAGTAAATGTTTTTCAGGATTTAAAGACCCTTCAAAACGGGCCCACGAGTGTCCTGGTGTCGACAAACACAGGGTGGAATTTTATGCCGGCGGGATTTTACAGTCCCACTGGAGCCAATGGAGTTTTGAATGGCTCGCTGCATATTACAGCCCCACCCCCACCACAAAGTGACCATAAAATTGGGCCCATTGTTTAAGAGCCACCTCGAAGTGCAGCCAATGTACGCGATTGGCAGAAACCTGTTACGCTCTTTCGTTCCGTCAGGGCCGTGCAACAGTCTTTAAAGCAGCACAAACGATCGTTTAGCACGGGGGCATAGTCTGCTCTTGAAATTCCTCGAACTCCTGCGCCGGGTTTGTCAGATCTCAGGCAAATGGTTCTCAGCAGAAACTCTACCTTCGTGTGGTACAACGATCCTCATAAAACAGCGTAACAATCGAGATTAGCACGAGCAATGCCGCAGGTGGTCAGTTAATAATTATTATCATTGCAAGGTCCTTCTGGTGAAACTTTATCTTCTTCATTTGGGTTCCGATGAAAGGTCAGTGACCTGCACCACTGGGCTGGATTTTAAGGGGCCCTGCAGTTCCTGGTCCCTGGCTAAAATGTTGGGGTGGAGCCCACCCACGACCCCGATGGCTTCCCTGCAGCAGTTTGCCACTAGGAACAGCATTAATTGCTTTAAGGTGAGACTTCTGCCCCTTCCTAGGGACCAAGTCCTGCCTTAGAGAGCTGCTGGCCAAGTCCTGGCAGCACCAGCCAGGTGGTAGCCATTTCTAGGACTACAGGCAGTCCCACCACGCCAAGTAGCACAAGTTAAGTCCGGGATCGAGTTGTTAGTTGAGTTCAAGAGACTGCGGTGGTAGTGGTGGTGGTGGTGGGGGGGTGCACGATTGGGGGGGGGGGGGGGGGGCGGGGGGTGCAGTTTAAAGCGGGTAGGATGATCTTGAGGTTGGAGCCTCCAATGAGCACAGGGACCGGCAAAGGAGGTCCCATCCACTTGCTGAACACCAGCCTGTGCAGCTAAAGCTGCCAGGGTAATATATTGCCAGTGGCCATTAAATGGCCGCTTAAGGGTCTCAATAGCCCCATGGGCAGGCTGCCTGACATCTCCCCTGCCTCTCCATGATGGAGACAGGTCAATAGTGTGTGGGTGGGCAGCGGGAAAGCCACCCTTTAGATTTTCGATGCCCCCGCCTTCAAACTCACCAGCAGGGGAGCATAAAATCCAGTCTATTCGCTCTATTTCTCGAAGATAAAAGCAAAATACTGCGGATTCTGGAAATCGAAAACAAAAACATAAAACGCTGGAAAACCTCAGCAGGATTGGCAACATCCATGGAGAGAGAAACAGAGTTAACGTTTCTGACCCATTGGTTACTTGTTCCACATTGTTCTTTCACAGAGTGCTGACCCTTGTTCTGCTATTATCACATTCTGCTTTCTTACCTTTATGCCACTTATCAGCACCTTTTTTAGCCCTTACCACTACCGTTAACACTCCCTTTGTCCTCCAGTTCATGACATCTTTATCAATCTCTCTTTTGTCCCCACCTATTGCCAGCCCTCTATCCAGCTTCACCTACTCCAACCCCCTTAAACGGTATAAATTTCATTGCATTTCCACTTCTCTTTAGCTCTGAAGAGTCATATGGGCTCGAAATATTAACTCTATTTCTCTCTCTACAGATGCTGCCTGATCTGCTGAGCATTTCCAGCGTTTTACTTCAGATTTCCAGCATCCGCAGTATTTTGCTACAACATTCAGCATAGTTTTATCATTTCTATCAACTCATTTACATTCCCCTCAGATTTTAGATTCCACCATTTCACTGCTACTTGCACAACGTTTCAGATTTTGCCACCCCAATGCCACTTTCTCCACAATTTCCGAGGCGTTGCCATGGAAACATCGGGCAGAATTTTACACTGATCGGGTGGGCGCGCGATAATTCAGTCAGCAGGCGCGTCCATGGGTTTCCGAGCCGTGCCTGCCATCGATTAAGAGGCCGGTTAAGGCCGTTAAAAAGGCAATCGACCAAGATTTCGCGCTGCCCATGTGATTTCACGCTCGTCACAGGGGACAACAGGCAGGTGGGCAGCTCACGCTTTGCAAAACCTCATCCAAGGACGGGATCAAAAGAGTCAGCAGCATTGCCAGTGTGAGCAGTGAGGAGTTTAGGAGGTAGCTTGCTGCGGGTTGCTTACTAGTACTTGTCAGCTTCATCTCAGTTCTGGGCTCCATTCTTAGCATTTCCAGGCTTCACTTTCAGGACTCACTGCTGTCTGCAAGGGCCCCGGAGGATTCAGGCTGCGTGGACCCTTTCAGGTAACCATCAGCCTTCTGTGACCCCGGTAATGGGGATTTTGGTCTCCGCTAGTAACACCTCCTTCGAGCAGGAAGAGAGGGGCAGGAAAGGAGAGAAGGTCACATGTCGTAACGCAGCTTCCAGGAGAGGGACCTGCAGGAAGAGAGGCTCAGGCACAAACGGTGCAGCAGGTAGTCCAAAGCATGAGGGGCCACAGATGACACCACTATCCTGCTGCCAGGGTTTACAGGCAGTGATGCAGCTACCTCTATAAGTTCGAGGTGCAATGCCGAAGGAGGCTCCGTCTCTCACTGCAGACAGTAACCTCTATCTGTCAGTTGATCGGGCCTGAGATCAGCTCCGACTGTCTGGGTGGACACCCCATGCCAGTGGCTCTGAAGGTCACAGTGAACCTCAACTTCTATGCATCTGGCTCTTTCCAGGGGTCAGTGGGGGAATCTGTGTGGATTCTCCTAATCAGCTGTCCACAGTTGCACTGGTAACAGAAGCTCTGTTCAGGCAGGTACTGACCTTTACTCTTTACCATATGGATGAGACCAGCCAGACACAGCGAGCCAGAGGCTTCACAGCCATTGCTGGCTTCCCCCGTGTCCAGGGTGCTATAGACTGTACACATGTGGCCATCAAGGCGCCAGCAGGTCAGCCCGGTGCCTTCGTCAACAGGAAGGGCTTCCACTCCATGAACGTGCAGATAGTGTGTGATCACAGGATGCTGATTCTACAAGTCTGTGCAAGGTACCCAGGCAGCTCCCACGACACCTACATCCTCAGACACTCCCAGGTGCCGGGGCTCTTCAGTGCTCCAACCCGGCTGGATGAATGGCTGCTGGGTGACAGGGGCTATCATTAAAAAGATGGCTTCTGACGCCTCTCCACCACCTAAGAACAGAGGCAGAGCAGCGTTATAATAGGAGCCATGGTCACTGGTGGAGGGGCTGCTGCCATCATCCAGAGTGCCCAGAGAGGAGCCTGCAGATATGATACGCAGCTCGTGCATCAACATGAGGTTGCTCTGGACCTCCCTGCTCACCATTGATGTACGGGCACCTAGCTGGGATACTGGGTGCCTCATCCATCTGCCACACTGGCACTGACCACCTGAGGTCAGTGTGTCTGTGAGGGTTTGCAGGTCCTAGCGCAACCCCAGGAACCCCTGATTCTGTCCCTGGAGCTGCCTCTCCATGAGAGTCGCAACTGTCTCAATGGAGGGGGTAGCACACCTGCTCCCCATGGGCTCCTCCACAATGGAGACCATGGCACCCAGACCCTCATGAATCTCCGCCAGATCATCCTGCGCATCCCGCTGGATGTCCAGCATCTGCCACTAATGGACCACTCCAGAGGCTCATCATCTGCCTTCAACCCAACATCGTTCTGGTCCCCAGCAGTCCTCCGACTGCCAGCTCCATGGGCACTCTTTGTTTCCGCCTGCACCTCAAGCTAGTGTGAAGTGCCCTCACCAATGTGCACCGCCAATGTAGCTGATGATCTAATACCAACCGAGGTGCTGGTATCTGTGCTGGTGCCTCGTTCAGCAGTGGGTGTGACGCAGGTGCAGATGAAACCCGGTGGTCCTCTGGCATCAGGGGTGTCTCTTTGGGGTCCTGGGAATAAGTGCCTGCTGGTAAAACTAAGGGAGAACAAGGAAATATCATTGGTTAATGCCAAGACACTGTCACTGTACATGCCAGGCACCCCGGTGAGACAATGGAGATCTGCATCATGGTGCCAGCGTCTTTCAGTGATCAATGGGGACTCCAAGTCTGAGGCTCCTATCAATGAAGAGACGACAGCTGAATGGTTGCACAATCTAAAACTCTCACCTCTATGCACTGCATTCTTTGTCTGACATCCCTTCCTGTCTATGCCCAGTCAGAACCATAGAAAAGTTACAGCACAGAAGGAGGCCATTCGGCCCATCTTGTCCATGCCAGCCCGAGGACACCCAGCTGCCCTTTCTAATCCCACCTTCCTGCACCCGGCCCATAGCCCTGCGGCTTACAGCACTTTAGGTGCAGATCCAGGTACTTTTTAAAAGAGTTTTAAGTTTCTGCCTCTACCACCAACTTGGGCAGCGAATTCCAGACACCCAGCACCCTCTGTGTAAAAAAGTTCTTCATGTCCCCCCTACACCTTCTGCCACTCACCTTGAATCTATGTTGCACGGGAGCGTGCCAGCTCTCCAGCTCAAGGGTGTCCTACTTGAATATGGTCAGCAGCAGCAGGCTGGGCGGGTTTCTGCCTGGTTGTGACCCCTCCAATTGGTTATGGCTTGTCTTCCCCTGAAATGACAGAGGAGCATTGATTAGGCCACTGTCTACCTGCAGCGCCACTGCAGCCTGGCCAACCCCAGCTGAGGAACGCATCGCAGGGCATATCCGAGCCATGGCCCTCGAGCTGCAAGTCCAAGCCACCAGGCTCACCCCCTTGGCCAGTTCCAGCATCATTGACAGTTGGCACTCAGACTCTAGCACCCCTGAGCTCCATGGTGGTGGGGGGGGGTGGTGGTGGGGGCGGCCAGACACTTCAACACACTGACCCATGCCAACACAATACCCACCCTTGCTGAGCGCAGCAGGTCTTTGAAGCTCTTCCGGCACTGCACCCATGTGCGCCGCACCACGTCATGGCTGCTGACCTGTGCTTGCCACCTCCTCCCATGCTTTCTTCGTGAGGTGCGGTGGCCTCCTCCTTCCATCTCTGGGTCCTTCCTGGCAGCCAGGTCCTCATCCAAAAAGCTGGGGGGGCGGGGGGGGGGGGGTGGCGCCGAGTGCCCACCTGACCTGCCCTCTCACCTGGCGTCACCAGCCACACTTGATTCCATAACTTTACTGTTGAAAAGGCAGAAGATTGCGTTCTTCCATGGCAGCCTTCAAGGGCCATTTTTAGACCAGCCATTGGACCCAGCGGCCGACAGGCCCCTGCCCCAGCCGGTCACCTGGGGAGCCACGTTTCACGATGGGCGGGGCCTTAATTGGCCCACCAGCGTGAAATCGCGGGCGTGGGCCGATCGGAGGCGGAGGCCCGTTTCCCGGTCAATCCCGGGCCCACTGATCCTGCCCGCCCGCCAACCTGAAAATCCTGCCCACGTTCTGTGAGGCAGCTTCAGTCGCTTTGATGTAGACACAACTGGTCTGCAGCATCTGGAATGGACCAATTTTTACAGGCTTCTCCTTCAGATAAGAAGCTGGAACTTCTCCACGTGATCTAGCTGCTGCCTCACAATGTGCAACATCAGCATTGTGACCTTCTCAACCATAGTTTACAATAGTCAAACATCCTGGTTAAGTATAAGATCCTGCATTACATCCTTTAGTCACGAAGGTAAGTATAAAAACCATTATATAAACCTGCCATCTTGCACTGTCCTTCAAATGAAACTTGACCTCCCTTCATTTAATGCTCTTCATCCTCTCTCTGAGCAATTTCACACAATCGTGCTCTCTCTCAGAGTGAGCCCCTGGAGACATCTACTGATTAATTTTACTGAAAATATAGCATATTGAAAAATGTGATAGATTCAAATCTAGCACAGACAGAGTAGAGCTTGCTTTCTATGCTCACTGTTAATGCCTTATTTAAGATAAGTTTGGTGGTCCCAAATCAACGCAACATAAAACTATCTTCAATTTGACATAAGCTGGCATTAAATTTAATATTTCCTCAATATTAAATTTAATAGATCATTGAACAGTTCATATGGAACATAAAAAAAAATCATACAGGCAGAGTGAGAGGTGCTATTATGATGTTGCAGAGAGGGCCGAACTGATAGGAAAGACCAGAAATAGATTCCTTCTGCTAAACTGGAAGCATTTGATGTCGACTCTGAAACCAACAGAGAGCATTATTGCAATGGTGATGATTCGTACCTCAACAAGCATAAAAGTACAATAAAAAAACTATATTTATTTAAAAGGACTAACCACTAGAATTGTAAATCCAACTTCAGTCACTTCTGTGAATCAGCTTCTGATCCTACTTTCTTTCCTGGAGAAAGCTGGTACAATTTTTGGACTGAAAAGAACTCATTTTTCCTTTTGGTCACCTCACTAAGAACTCTGCAGGTCCAAAAAGATCGATTGTGATTTTTTTTCTACTCAGCAAAAATATCCTTTACCCTGGAGCTGAACAGCCACCTACTTTCAACGGAGATTCCCAGTGATTTCCTGGTGGTCAAACCAAATAGTGCATCCCCTTGGGTAGCTATTTTGCAGAGAGCCATTATGTTCAATGCAATGAGGCAGATGAAAAGCTAATCACCCTTAAAGCTTCCGCTGCAGGTTCTCAACATTTGGCTTGCTCCACCAAATCTTACAATCTTCTCTGAATGAGCTGTTGGTATACAGCTATATATGCAAGATAATCTCCAGATGAAAGTTATAGGCTAAAACTCTCAAGGTCAGCCCTGTGTCAAAGATGTTGGTCCTTTCCAGCCTCAAGGAGTTGAATAACTGGACCCGGGAAGTCTTGTAAAAAAAAAACTACCAGCTCAAGGAGGCGAAGTCTGAATTCTTTGTGTTGCATTCTGAGAATCAAAGGTTCACCCCCTTTCAAGTTGGACTTTGGGGTTTCAGGGGCCTTGACCAGATGCAGTCAATTAATAAGCAGCACACTGAATAGAATAGTCTTGCCCTGTGATTATAATTACCTGATTAGGAACTCCAAGGAACTCCCCTTGCTGTCTGCGCCTTTGATGCCCAGTATTAGTCAGTTCTTTCAGTTTGGTTATTTCACCACCAAAGGACACAACATGCAATAAGATACTTCATATTGGGTTCATGGAATGAGAAACTGAGAACCTTTGAATGTTCTGGTTGAACAATGGATAGATTAGTAGTGCTTGTCCATAGAGTCATGTTAGGAAATAAATTGTGGACTGGGTGTAGCGTTGATCGATAATACCAAACAGTCAAGAAGCACAGTAAGAATGTGCTAAGTTTCTTATTTTTAGCTTCATATACTTTAAGATAATGCATGTAGGAGTTAACTCTTCCAGGATTCAAACAAAAGACCTTCCAACCCTAAGTTCAGCACTAAACTTACTAAGCAATCCAAGCCAGTCTCCCGGAAAAAGGTGAGAGTGGGGCTTCCAACGCTCAGCAGTATGTCCATTTATACTATGCATGAGTTGTGCAGGTCTCCCCCTAACATGTTGGCAATGGAATTGAAAAGTCCATAAAGTTTCAGGACCCATATTCTTTCTGCTTTTTGGTGCTTATTGATTTATTGCCACATTAATTCTGTTGATTAACAGAAATTTCAACTGATCTGAAACTCTGTTGATCCTATCCTAACTCACAACGAGTCCCATTCAGCTGACCTACACTGGCTCCCGGCTGAGCAACGCCTCGATTTTAAAATTCTCACGCTTGCTTTCAAATCCTTTCGTAGCCACGCCCTGCCTATCTCTGTAATCTCCTCCAGTCCGACAACGCTTTGAGATATCTACACTCCTCTAATTCTGGCCCCTTGCGCATCCCCAATTTTAATCACTCAACCATTGGTGAGCGTGCCTTCAGTTGCTTGGCCCCTAAGCTCTGGAACCTCTTTGCCTCGCTACTTCTCAAATGTTCCTTTAAGACTCTCTTTAAACCTAAATCTTTAACCAAACCTTTGGTCGCCTATCCTAAGCTTTTATTCGATAATGCTCTTTTGAAATGCCTTGGGAGGTTTCACTGGCCAGGATTTTCCAGTGGTCAGGTGGGCTCGGTGGGTGGGCCTGGGAGCACCTTGGAAGCCAACAGAGATTTCACGCTGGCTGGCCAATTAATGGCCAGTCAACGTGAACCATGCGCCGCCACGCTCAGCGGTGCCAGGGTGGGGGCAGAAGTTTGCAAGTGCGCGCCGGTGTGCACAGTAAAAGCTCCCCGAGGTACAGAGCAGCCTCAGGGAGTTGAAGATTTTTCAACTGAAAACAATAAAGATGTTAAAAATGCTTTAAAACATATCCCCTCATGTGACTCTGTCACACGAGCAGGGACACGTTAGAGGTGAGTGTGAAAAGGTTATCTTTTAATCACTGGTCAAAATCTCATCCCTCCCGTGGATGAGGTTTCGCCAAAAATGCAAAGGCCGCTTGGCCTTTTCACACCCACCACCCCCCCCTCAACCCTGCCAACTGAACAGCTCGACAGGCAGCAAAAAATTTGAATCAATTACTTCATTAAGGGCCCGAATAGGCCGCTTAATTGTCGGTTGGCGCGCTGCAGACTCCTGTGCATCAAGCGAGCGCGCGCTGAAATTGGGACGCTCGCCCGACATCATCGCGCACCATTTTACGCTCGTTCAGGTCGGGTGCACACCCGCCCGACGAGCGCAACATTCTGCCCATTGGATTAAAAGGCGCCATATAAATGTGAGTTTCTGTTGTTGATGTGCGCCCCTGAAGAACGTTTCCTGCAATTGCAACTTTCCTCTTCACGTGGTAGAAAAAGCATCAACTCTTTTCTTCTCCGCCGATGCTGCCAGACCTGCTGAGTTTTTCCAGGTAATTCTGTTTTTGTTTTGGATTTCCAGCATCCGCAGTTTTTTTGTTTTTATATTTGGAGGTTGGAGCAGGGGTTTCCTGAAGTGTGTCGAAGTTTTCAGGGTACCTCCCCCACAAAGAAAATCATCACCTTACATTATAAATCAAACCAGGGCGTGACCTCCACACTAGATTTTACATGACTCTGAAGGACTCAGAACAGGAGAAAAGTGGAAGAAAATGTGCACTCCTTGTGGTGTCTTGTCTGAAGTGCTTTACCAGCAGAAATCAACTTGTGGTAAAGGCGTCAATAGAAAGGGGAATTATAACTGGATGTCACCAGATCATTAAAAAGGAGGGGGAGGAGTAGGTTATTCAGCTCAAATGGGCCTGCTCCACCCTTCAGTAAGACCATGGCCAGAATGGGTAGGCCCCGCTCGCCAACTCCTAAAATGACACACGGTGACATCCGGCCTGTGTCCTGGTGTCATCGCCCGTCACTCAGATCTTCAATTCGGCGGGCACGCACCAGAGTCGGCTGCACGCCCGAACTGTCAAAGGCCTATTATGTCAATTTAAATAATTAACATAGCTGCCCGTCCAACCTTAAGGTCGTCGGCCTTCACATTTATCATGAAGCCTCATCCACAGGCGGGATGAGGCTTCATGAAGGTTTTTCAACTTCAATAAAACTTTTTAATAAAATTCGTAGACCTGTCCCAGCTTACGTGACACTGTCACATGAGGGGGACATTGTCTTGAGAAACTCTTTCTTTCTTTATTTAAATTTTTAAAAATCAAACTAATCTCCCTGAGGCAGCTTTGTGCCTCAGGGAGATTTCTGCACTCTCTCGCATGCATGTGCGAAAGAGGGCAGGCCCTGACTCATCCCATCCCCCACCACCGCCACCCCCCCCCCCCCCACCCGCACATGGAGCACTTCCGGGTGCACGTCACGCTGGGCAGGCCTTAATCGGCCCGCCCACGTAAAATGATGGCGGGCAGCCGATCGTGGGTGGCAATTGGCTGGGCGCCCGCCGTGCCCACTCCCAACCAGCCCCCCTGACGGGGAGGAAATTCTCCCTCATGGCTTATCTGATTGTGGCTTTAACGCCCCTTTCCTGCTTGCCCCTCATTGCCCACGATCAAAAACCTACCTAACTCGGCCTTGAATGAATGCAATGACCCAGCCTCTACTGCTCTCTGGGAAAGAGAATTCAAAAGGATAACAACCCTCAGGGAAGAAATTCCTTCTCATCACCATCTTAAATGGGAGACCTCTCATTTTTAAACTGTACCCCCTAGTTCTACAATCCCCCATGAGGGGAAACATCCTCTCAGTATCTGTCCTGCCAAGTCCCCTCAGAATCTTATATGTGTCAATAAGATCCCCTCTCAAAAACACATGAGTATAAGCCCAATCTGCTCAACATCTCCACAACCCCATCATCCCAGGAATCAGCCAAATGAACATTGCTTCCAATGCAAATATATCCTTCCATAAATAAGGAGACCAAATCTATACATGGTAGTCTAGGTGCGGTCTCACCAACGAGCTGTACAGTTATAGAAAGACTTCCTTACTTTTATACTCCAGCCCCCTTATAATAAAGGCAACATCCATTTGCCTTCCTAACTATTTGCTGTACCTGCACGTTAACTCTTTGTGATTCATGTACAAGGACATCCAGATCCTTCTGTACTGCACCATTCTGCAATCTTTCTCCATTTAAATAATATTCTGCTTTTCTATTCTTCCTGCCAATGTGGACAACTTCACATTTTCCGATATTATACTCCGTCCAGCAATGTTTTGCCCACTCACTTAACCTATCTTTGTATCTTCTTCATAACTTGCTTTCCTCCCTATCTTGGCATCATCTGCAAATTTGGCTAATGCAGTCAGTCCTTTCATTGAAATCATTAATATAGATGGTAAATAGTTGAGGCTTCAGCACTAATCCCATGGCACTCCCTCATTACAGTCTGCCAACCTGAAAATTACCCATTTATCCTGACTCTGTTTCCTGTTAGTTGGCCAATCCTCCACCAATCACATACATTACCCCAAATGTAAGGTGATGATTTTCAAAGTTTCCTTTTGTGGGGGCATACCCTGAAAACTTCGACACACTTCTGGACACCCCTGCTCTAACTTCCAAATGATAATGTCTATGACATAAAGAAGAGGAATGCTGTAATTGCAGAAAGCATTCTTCAGTGGCGTCCATCAACAGTAGCTCTTATCTTGTTCGGTAATCTTTTATGCCATTTAATGATACCCCTTTATCCATCCGGCTGGTTACATCCTCAAAGAACCTAAATCTATAAATTTGTCAAATATAATTTCCCTTTCACAAAACCATGTTGACTCTGCCAGATAATATTATATGATTTTCTAAATGTCCTTCAGCTACCTCCATAATATTGGATTCTAGCATTTTCCCAATTACAGGTGTTATGTTAACTAGCCTATAGCTTTTCCTGCTTTCTGCCTCCCTCCTTTCTTGAACGATGGTGTTATATTTGTGGTTTTCCAATCCACTGGAGTCTAGCCAGTTTTGGAAGATTACAACCAATGCATCTATTATCTCTGCAACCACTTCTGTTAAGAACCTAAGATGCAGGTCATCAGGTCAAGGAGACTTGTCAGTCTTCAGTCTCATTAGTTTTCTTAGTACTTCCTCTCTGGTGATAGTGATTGTTTTAATTTCCCCCCTCCCTTTTGCCTCTTGAATTTCTTTAATCTTGGGATGCTTCTATCATCTTCTGCTTTGAAGCCAAACACAAAATATATTACATGTTCAAAGTCTCTTGCTCCCATTACTAATTCCCCAGTCTCACCCGTTAAGGAATCAACACCCACTTTAGCTACTATTTTCCTTGTCAAATACTTGTAGGAGCTTTTTTATTGTCTGTTTTTTATATTTCTTGCTAATTTTCTCTCATTCTCCAATTTCTCCCTCTTTATTAATCTTTTAGTCATACTTTGCTGGTTTCTAAAATGTTCCCAATTCTCTGGCCTACCACTAATCTCTACAGCATTGTCTGTCTTTTCTTTCAATTTGATACCATTCTTACTTTCCTGAGTGAGCCCCGGATGATGCACTCTTCTCATAGAGTCTTTGGGCAGAATTTCACGTCTGTGGGTGGGCATGCGCCTGACCTGATCAGGCATAAAATTGCTCAAGACAACGTCGGGTGAGGGTCCCGACATCATCCCGCGCTTGTGCGATATTTTGTTTAGCAGTCACGCGCAAAAGTCGGGAACACACACCCGCCGACAACTAAGAGAGCAATTAAGCCCATTAATGGCGCAATTGTCTCTGATTTTTCGCAGTCTTATGATTGGCAGGCGGACTTAGCATTTTTCATGAAACCTCATCAAAGGGCAGGAGGAGGTTTCCGTTATTAAATAAAATAAAAATAAAAATTGACGGGGACAGCATTTTTATCATCTACACGTTCAGGTGCCCGAATGTGATGCTTGGACATTTTTTTTCCCCAATGATTTTCGAAACCTTATCTCATGGTTTTCGGGTCTGCAGCTCCCTGAAGCAGCTCTTCGCCTTCAAGGAGCTTTCCCTCAGCGCGTGCCCACCCCAGCGGAAAAGTCATTGCTTTCCCTCCTCCTGCCACCCCACCACCCCACGCCCCCCACCCCCCCCACCCCCCCAACCCCCACCCCAGCAGTGCTGAGCTTTTCAGCACACGCTTCACAGCAGCTGGTTGTTAATTGGCCAGCCAGCGTGAAATCGCGGTCGGGGGCCGATCGTGGCTGGTGGTCCGTTTCCCTACTGCTCTCAGGCCCACCCACCGAGCTGAAGATTCAGGCCTTTACTTCTCAGTGGAATACATCTTTTCTGAGAGTTAAAAAAAATCTGCTTAAATGTCGGATAATGCTTCTCTACCATCTTACCTATTTTTCCATTCTACCTTAGCCAACTGTCTTCATACTCTTGAAATTGCTTTTAAGTTTAAGACTCTAGGTTCAAACACACATTTCTCACCTTCAAACTGAATGTGAAATTCTATCATGTTATGTTCATTCTTATCAATAGATCCTTTACTTTGGGGTCATTAATTATACATTACTAAGTCTAAAATAACCTGTTCCAAGGTTAGTTCCAGAATTTATTGTTCTAAGAAACGATCCTAAATACACGCTATGAACTCATCCTCCAGGCTGTCTTTGCTAATTTGATTCATCCAATCTATATGAAGATTAAAATCGTCCACAATTATTGCAATTCCTTTCTTATAAGCCCACATTATTTCTTGATTTATACTCTGTCCTACAGTGTAGCTACTGTCAGGGGACCTATAAACTACTCCCACCAGTGACTTCTTTCCTATGCTGTTTGTTATATCCATCCAAACTCATTCTACATTCTGATCCTCTGAGCTAAGATCATTTCTCACTACTGTCCTAATCTCACCTTTTGTTAACAGAGCTACCCCACCTCCTTTTCCTTTCTTCTTCGTGCTAAGGCCAAAAGGTAAAACACAACTGAGGTACTTTGTGTGACCTATAGCCATAGGTTATATGTTTCAGATTCAGGAATGGATTCTGTGGCAGGAGTACCAATAAGCCCAGATACATTGCAATGGCTTAGTCCAACATGGCATAAGCTACTCATGTGCCTACACAGCAAATAAAGCTAGCTTTCAAAGTGAAAGAAAAGTGCCAATGGAAGCAATTAAGCCACATGAGCCCCTGGCATAAAATGATTGAATTCTCATTTTGCTGCTCATCGTTATTTTTATGGTGTGATAAATATATGAACCAGCGTCAGTATGTGGCATGCGGATAACATTAGTTTGATCATCCTCAAGTGTATAACAATTGTTTGTTTTTCTAGTCATTTGGAACATTATCCTACATCAACACTGAAATTATAGAGTGCACCATTTCCTGAAATAAAAATTTCAAAGTCATCATCTACATTTTTTTCTGTTAGTAATTCTGTTATGAATTATTCCCGTATTTATTTTCAGATGGAAAGCACATTGATGTGCTAAAGGGTATAGCAAATTCATTACTCAAATAGGTAAAGGGCCATTGAGCTGGATCAAAGGTTGTACTGTCCAGTATATATTACTGATGACAACTAAATAATAGAACCTTAATCATTCGTCTCAAGTTGGTAAATAGTGCAGTAAACTGGTCTTCTGAGGATGATATGTGAAACAATTCCTGTGAAAAAAACAGTTAACTATGTTTGGGCCAGAACCAAACAGTAAGATGAAAATATGTTATCTTCCCTTTTCCAATACAACACATGGGACTGTGCTCATCACATAAGCAGCAAAATGATGTTCTGAACAGTGCCGATCTTAAAGAGTCATATAGTCGAGACGAAGGCTATTCGCCCATTGTGTCTGTGCTAGCTCTATGAAAGAGCAATGCAATTAGTCCCACTGCCTTGCTCTTCCCCATTAGCCCTGCAAACCTGAAGCTTACAAGAGGGGTCGGCATGTCCTAGCATCGCAAACTCAGGGAAAATCGTGGCACTGGTGCAAGTAACCACGCGGTCCCGTTTTATAACCTCTCTCTGGATCAATTAGTTAAAATATGAGAACAGATCAGTCTGTCAGGAAAGGAAGTTACAGAATGGAGATCATCTTTTTCCACCTACCTTTGGGTTATTGAATGGTAGAAAGAACAGAAATTTTACCTGTGACTATTAGCTAAGTCAAGAAAAGTATTGAAAGTCCAAATACGGATATAGCTTTCCAACATTCCTTAGTGAACTGCAGTCTGTGCGTGTGTGCGTGTGTAGCTGCAGTTGCAACCTTTGCTACTGACAGCCCATGGGCAAAATACTATATTCCAGCTTGGCCCTTGCTGAAGGTGGCACTGAAGTGCTCGGTGAAAGGTCAGTCAAAAACTTCAGAATAAATGACTGAGCAGGTGTGAGGAGGACTGGGCAGACAGCAAGCAATTCTGTTATGGCTGTAACCTTTCCTTAGGTGACAGAGAGGAGAGAAAAAAACTGCTATGGCCAGCATAAAAAGCCTAAATGAAGCAGTGGCTTGGCAGCAGCTGTATAAACGGCGGCTTCTACTTTGATCTACAGTTAAAACAAATCAATAGCAGTGTAATAATACTCAGCATGCTCTGTAATTTTTATATCATTAGTTTTCATTTTCTGCTCCCCATGCATCAAACTTACAACGGCCTCATAAAGTTTATTTAGTATTCTATGAATTCCTAATCAGTTCATTTCATAATGATTCAGAGCAACGCTGAGTTTGTGTCAGAAATCAATAAAACCAACACAGTTTTCCTGATGGCGGTTCAGAGGGATCTATTGTAAGAGAATTATGATTTATGGCTGGGCTGTTCACTGAGCCACATAACCCGTCAGCCTGACTCACTAGCTGAGATGTTCGCCAATAATGATTTATGCTTACCCTTGCGAGCACTGCTACACGGCACATATGCTGGGTGTTAGCGGAATCATCTCTCATCGGGGTGATATTCCTGAGCTTGCTGCCATTGCTGCATGATGAATTCAGAACAAATCGCTCTGCAGATGAGCAGGAGGATGGTTCAATTTTCAACTGTGCAGGTGCCATTTGTCTTTACCAATCCTGTCAAAGACTTTTTAGTCACAAAAACCCTGTGTGCAAAAAAAACAAGAAGAACAGCAGCCTGATTTTTAAAACTGCGGATGCAAAAAAAAAAAGGCTTTCCTTCCTCCAAACTGTGTAAAGCAAACAGAAAGTTATGTCATGCTAAAGTCACCTCTGGGCCCACTAGCAAGGAATGTTTCTTTTACACAGCTGCAACAATGGATCACACCAGGCTTGCAAAGGGAACCACATTGAGCTTCCACAGTACCACTGGTGTTTGTTGCAAAAAAAATTACCACAGATTTTGCCAGTAATCTCTTTGACAGTCGAAGTCAATTTACCCTTCACTTTGAAGAATATTTATGAATTATAAGGCACTTTCAGGTCTCAGTGTTTGGAATTTTTCATCTTGGTGCCCTGGCTTTTAATACATTGCACAAGCGGAAGTCAACACAACTGGTAAACCTGCCCCTAAACGCTCTACCTGGGTTTCCAAAGGACACCAGTTTCCAGTTAAATAACGTCAGGGTCCTAAGGTATGTATTCAATGCCTTCGTGTAAGGGTTAAGTGCTGTATAAATTCCACCAGGAAAATAATAAGCACGGTGTTACTGATTATATAGGTATATATATATTTATTAATTTATATATATAGGAACAGCTAACACTGGGAGGATTGATGTATCATCACTTGTTCAGGGGTTCTGTGGCATTCATTAAGTGCGTCTACAAAGGGAGGGTTAAACAGCGCGGCCTCTTTCTGTGATTCAGCCATACATCACAGAGTGCTCCAGGTTAAACACAAAGAATACCACAACAGATGGATGAAAGGGAGCTGCAGTTCCTTCACCCTGAGTACTTAACCCAGGAAAATTAGTTTCAGTGTTTGTGTCATTTTAAAAAATGAATGTGCAGCTCTGTAATGTGGAAGCAGAATTTTTCTAAGCCAATACTGTATGAAATTGGCAAATTTGGCAGCCGTTATTTCATTATGAGACCCAAAAAAAGTAGGAAAAAAATCAATGAAGCTTATAAATAATATTAACGTATGATCATCCTCAAGCGTGATCTAACAATCTACTGACTACATTTAAAATTACTAAATTACTGTTAAGGCATTTCTGCTTAATAAACCTGTAAGGTCCATTGTGTTTTTAATATATCAGGAATAATTGCTATCGAACACTATGGCAGTGGTGTTCCCACAGGAAATAAGCGCAGATATTCAGTGTAAAACTCTTCATGTGAGCCAGGATGGGAAAGATGTGCGGACACTTAATTTCCACCTTCTGATCTGCCCCATCTGGTGTAAACGATAGCCCAGCACTCAAAAAGAAAATCAAACCCGCACCATCCTAGTGACAGACCTCAGTGACAGACCTGCAATGGTGACAGGTCCCAGCATGCTAGAGATGCCACAAGCAGACAAGTGAAAATTTAGTTGGGTGTAGGTGAAGGTGAAAGAAGCGACTTGTTATTTTTACCCCCTGTAATGTTGAAAATGTATGTTTTTTTTTATTATTTATAGATATGATGGCCAAGAAGGAAAAGAAAAACCTTCAATTGACTCAGGAGTTATGAAAGTTTTCACTGCTTCATGATTTCAGTTGTTTGAGAGAACTTGGACACAAAATAAAGTTTCAAGGACACCCTTTAGAATCTAGAAAACACAAAGCTGAAAATTATAGCTTATAGCAATAATCAGCGTACAGAATACCAAAATGAATTTTAATGTCACTGCTTGATCTGCATGTGCAGTGTTTTTGGAATTCAATAACAGATAGTGCTTAGGCTAAAATAATTTTTAAAAAGCAATAAACTCGTTAACTGTCCACGTTAGGTGCTGTGATATTTAATCCTGAATCTATTACATTCAGCAGGAGACTGCCTACAACTTGAAGAGTATGAGAGTCTAATAGTTAAAGTAGTGGACAAACAAACTAGAAGCCATGGACAGAATCTTCTGGTTAGCGAGTGGGGGTGGGTCCCCCACCTCCGCTCGTAAAATGACACACACAGTGATGTCGGGCAAGCGTCCCGACTTCACCACACGCCATCGCGATATTTCATTGGGCGGGCACATGATGATCTCTGCTGCGCAGCCGCCATTAATTAATGGGCCACTTAAGGCCCCTGACTCACTAATCAACACCGATTTTTCGGTGCCCGTGCAATCTTCGGGTTGGCACATGGGCACAACGGGCAGGTGGATAGGGGACATTTGTATAAACCTCATCCACGGGCGGGATAAGAGGGCTTAGCGGAGTCGCAAGTGTGCTCTGTCAAATATTGATTTTTCAAAGTTATTGAAACGTGCCTGTGTGATCTGCAATACTCCAAAACGTGTCCTAGCTGCTTTGTCTGGACTCTTAACCTTCAGGTCAGCTCTCTGCAGTGAGGATTCTTTTCTGGGCCTGCAGGTTTCAGGAAGCCTTCCCTTAGCCTGGGAATGGGAGCTGAACTCTCCACTGGAGGCAGCTCCTCTGAGGAGGAAGGGAGGCTTAGAAGGTGGAGGAGGTCAGGAATGCACATTCAGCCTCCAGGGGAGCCACCTTCGGGAGGACAGATGCAGGCACAAGGGGTGCAGGGTCAAAAGCTAGCCCCAGGCGGAAAGAGCCACAAAAGACGCCACTATCCTGCTGCCAGGGTATACAGGTGGTGAAACAGTTATCTCAATATGTCTGAGGTGCAGTGCTGAAGGAGGCTCCATCTCTCAAGGGAGACAGTCAAATAGATCTGTCAAAAGATTGGCCCTGAGATCTCCCCTAACTGTGTGGGTGGACACCCCATGCCAGCGGCTCTGTAGGTCACAGCTGCCCTCAACTTCTATGCCTCTGGCTCCTTCCAGGGCTTGGTGGGTGATCTTTGTGGTGTCTCCCAATCAGCTGTCCACACTTGTGTCAAGCAGGTTACAGACACTCTGTTCAGACAGGCATTGACCTTCATCCACTTCCACTGCGACCAGATAAGTCAGACACATTGAGCCAGAGGCTTCGTGGCCATTGCTGGCTTCCCCCGTGTCCAGGGTGCTATAGACTGTACACATGTGGCCATCAATGCGCCAGCAGGTGAGCCCGGTGCCTTCAGCAGGAAGGGCTTCCACTCCATGAACGTGCAGATAGTGTGTGACCACAGGATGCTGATTCTACAAGTCTGTGCAAGGTACCCAGGCAGCTCCCACGACACCTACACCCTCAGACACTCCCAGGTGCCGGGGCTCTTCAGTGCTCCAGCCCGGCTGGATGGATGGCTGCTGGGTGACAAGGGCTATCTCCTCAGAAGGTGGCTCATGACGCCTCTCCACCATCCAAGAAAAGAAGCTGAGCAGCGGTACAATAGGAGCCAGGGCACCACAAGGGCTGTGGTGGAGAGAGCCATCAGTCTTCCCAAGATGCGCTTCTGATGCCTGGACTGCTCAGGGGGCGCATTCCAGTACCCCCCAGATCGTGTGTCACTGATAGTTGTTACATGCTGCACTCTCCACAATCTTGCCCTGGAAAGGGGGGACACAGTGGATGATGAAGACATTGATACAGTGGCTGCGGCTGCACACAATGAGTCCAGCAGTGAGTCCGAGGATGAGCACACACAGGGAAATGCTGAGGGGGTAGACGCTGACCCGGGCATACTCCAGGGAGGCAGGGACACCCGGGAGGCTTTAATCCAACGGACCTTCAGCTAGCACACCACAGATGGACCTCCCGGACAAGCCTGGGCTGTGGGCTCCATACTCGATACCTAAGTGCAAAATCTACCAGGTTAGGAACAGTAACTAAGGGTCTTGTTAATAAAGCTGAATGTCCCACAAAACACTCATAACGTTTTTGGCAACCAGAAGTAAAGAGGCACCTTCAGCCATGGTGACATGTCTGAATTTAATATCACAGGCAAAGAAACTTAATGAAACAAAATGACAAGGGTGTTCCAATTCAAAGCAAATCATAAAGGCCTCATCTCAGGCCAACACAAAAGCCCCAGTGAGAAACCCGTGCTGTGTCTATGGTACCTTATGTTTATGTTTCCGGGTGCTGTGTCTTGGTGCTGCCCCCTCGCTGGGAGTGGTATCTGAGACAGCTGCTGACTCTGCTGTCCTGTTGGCCTCGATGACCTTGGTGGACGTCCTCTGGCCTGTGGAGCCTGTGCTGGCCCCGCCTGGGAGGGAGCTGCCAGTTCCACAGCTGGCACCTCCCCAGTCGTCACCACCTCATTGGGTGCTGCGGTCACTGGCAGAGGGGCGGAGGAGCTGCCGCCCTCATCCAGAGCGCCCTGAGAGATGCCAGGCAGCTGCTGCACCGACGTGAGGCCACTTTGAACCTCCCTGCTCACCGTGGATGGATGGGCACTGAGCTGGGAAACTTGGTGCCCAGACCATCTCCCACACTGGCACTGACCAGCTGAGGTCAATGCTGATGTCAGGGTTTGCTGGTCAGAGAGCATCCCCAGGAAGCCCTGATTGCTCTCCTGGAGGAGCCTCTCCACGAGAGTCACCACTCTCTCCATGGAGGACGCATGGCGCTCGGACATGAGGCTCATTGCTTCGGCGATCGTCCGCATAGACTCCTCCACCACGGAGACCAAGCCAAGCACAGCCTCATGTATCTCCCCCAGATGCTCCCACACACCCGGCCGCATTTCCTGCACCTGCTGCATCGCGGACGACTCCAGAGGGACATCATCAGGCACCGACTGAGCATGTGCCTGACCCCTGCAGCCCTCCTACTGCTGGCGCCATGGGCACTCTCTGTCTCTGCCAGCTCCTCCAGCGACTGTGAAGTGCCCTCACCACTGTGCCCCAGGACACTAGCCAATATTCGAATTCCCACCGAGGTGGTAGTATCTGCTCTAGTGCCTGCCTGGCAGAGATGGTGTGACGCTGGTGAGACTTCAGGGCCCTCAGGTGTGAGAGGGGGCCTCTGCTGCTCCTCCTCCCGGCCCTGCTCCACTGATGCTGAAAGGAAGAACAAGGACATTGGATCAGTTAACGTGGAGACAATGACAATGTACATCCCTGTCCCCTGGATCATTATGGGCTCATCCTTCCATAAGCAATGGTCAAGCCATGTTGCAAACTTCAATCATTGAACATTCAGCACTGTCATGGCTGTTGGGAGAACAATGGTGACCTCACTGCTGGGCAAACATACCTGCCCCACTGACCTCACCAACACCAGTGGACCTGGGCACATGGAGCCTCTCCAGATCTAGGGCCTCCTGCTTGAAGCGGTTGAGAATCGCCACCTGGGCTGGCCCTCCGCCAGTCCTCACCCGCTCAGCAACATTATGTACATTCTTCTCCTGAAAAGGAGAGAAGAGCATTGATTGGTGCTACTTGTACCTGGATTCTCTTCGCACACGGCCCACCCCAACCAGAGTGGGACATATCAGGCTCCAGTGCCTCCTCACCCCGCTGCTGCCGAACACTCACACAAAGATGCTGGGCCTGTCCCCACCCCCACCCACCCCCTTGGCCACATGCTGCCTACATCACATTAGGCACCACACGGTCTAACCTTCCATAACAAGGAGGCACAAGCACGTGGAGCGCAGAGGGCAGCAGATCGATCAGTGCCAACGCCACCTTGAAGCTCCCCTCCCAGCATCTCATCACCCTGACTTGGACATGTCCTGGAGTTCCAGCTCTGCGCCTGGGTACAGCTCCTCCAGGTTACCCCCAAAACAGTCATGTGGGTCTCAGTGTACCACATGCTGCGGGGGCAGAACCCATCTCTTCACCACCCTCTCAGGGTGACCTTGGCATGGGCAATATCTGCTGGCCCACCCAGCGAAGGACACATGCCGTCAATGATTCAATGCAGTCACTACACTTAGACTTGGGGTGGGGGTTGGGCAGCAGGGGGAAAACTGGCCTGCTGGGTTAAATGCCCAATGCCAACATTGTCCTCACCCTTCCCGAGTGCAACAAGTCGTTGAAGCGTTTGTGACACTGGATCCAGGTGCTCCACACCACATCGCGGGAGCTCACCACCTCCACCACCTCCTCCCAGGCACGTTTCATCATGTGGGGGGGGTCTCCTCCTCCCATCCTGGGGAACCAGCACCTCCCCCCGTGCTGCCACCTCCTCAAAAACAAGGGACACACTGCCCCCACCCCCCCACCCTCCACCCTACCCTCCGGCCTGGCCTGCCCCGATGACCTACCCTCCAGCCTGGCCTGTCCCACTGGCCTACCCTCCAGACTTGCGTCACTTCTATTGCCCCTCTGCAGAGCCCCTTCGCCCAGCCATTGTGAACAGCCTTTCCGAGGCGGCCAGGCCTTCCTTTATACAGGCCGCAGGGTCACCATTGGACCCGGTGGGTTGAGCGCACCCAACTCTGCCCGCCCACTCCCGCTATGCACGGGAGTCGTGAAGTACGCTGGGCAGCCTTAATTGACCCACCCGTGTAAAATGGGGGCACAGACCCGATCGCGAGCGGCAATCAGATCCTCTCCGCCCCCTCCCCCCCCCACCACCATCCAGAAAATTCTGCCCCATGAGTTCAAATCCCACCTTGTAAAATCAAACTAGATGAAATTTACCAATTTATGGTTTGGTACAAAAAAAAAATGACCATGAAATCCACTGTTTAATTGTAAATCCAGCTGGTTCCCTAATATCCTTCAGGGAAGGGAGTTGCCACCCCCTAAGCAGTCAAACTTGATGTGTGGCTTCTGTCCCAAACTGTAGGAGAAATTTGTAACTCCTGGGTGGGACAGGGAGGCTGCCTTACTGGGTGCTGAAGTGGGAGATAAGAACATAAGAACTAGGAGCAGGAGTAGGCAATTCAGCCCCTCGGGCCTGCCCCGCCATTCAATACGATCATGGCTGAACTGGGCCTAATGACTGGGCCTCTTCTGCCAGTCAGCTGCTGTCCTGACGAAGCTCGCCATTGTGGGCCAAGGAGATTGGGCAGCCTGAAGCCTGGCACTGCAGCCCTTCCTGAGCCCCAAAAACATACCGTTTAACCCTAGCTGACAATGTCTTTGCTCTTGCCAGCTTTTCCTGAGCGTGAATACCAAGTCGCTAAAATAGCATGTTTATATTAAGCTGTGGCTCACTGGTGGCACACTTCCTTGTGAGCGAGGAGGTTATGGGTTCAAGCCCAACTCCAGAGACTTGAGCCATCAACCAGGCTCACCTTTCAAAGCCATACAATAATCGGAGGTCTCACCTTTTCAGATAAGATATGATGCCAATATGCAGTGTGCCTTCTGAAAGTTTTGGAATTTTTATTTTAATATCTCAACCAACACCACTAAAAATAGATTATATGGTCTTTACCACATTGCTGCCTGTGGGATCTTTCCATATACAAATTGCCTGCTGTGTTTCCTACATTACAACAATAACTACACTGTTAAATTACTTAATTCGCTGTATTGCACTTCTGGACATCCTGGGGTTGGGAAAGGTGTTATGTAATCGCATGGCATCATAGGAGCCCATTTTACATTGCCTTTTTATCATTTCATGGGATGTGAGTGTCGTTGGCTAGGCCAGCATTTGTTGCTCATCCCTAATTGCCCATGAGAAGGCGGTGGTGAGTCGTCTTCTTGAGCTACTGCTGTCATCTAGGGTAGGTATTCATGAGATTCGAGCCCATCAGGTGAGTATCTTGACCATCCAAGCAAGTGGAGTATTAAAATGGCCACTGAGGCACATGGTACCTGCATGAGGTGCAATGCCATCCTCAATGCCAACAGCCAAGGAGAATTTGACATTTGGATTATACATTGAATGGGTGGTAGCATACACTACCCCTGCCAGAGAACCTTCCAGAACAGCCACTGCGTCAAAATTGAATGCTCTGACAATTGGTATTTAGGCCTTGGGGGACTCTTGGAGTGAATAGGGTACCTTTGGACAACATTTCACAGGTCCCAACTAATCCCAACAGGTTGGACCTCCTGCTGATCAGTGACCATTAAGCTACAAAACCCATCACAAGTGGCAAGACTAGCACTTGTCTTCATAATGCTGTCCTTTCTCCTAATGAACATTTTTTAAAAAATCTTTCACCAGTTGTGGGCATCGCTGGCAAGGTCAACATTGTTTGTCTTTGAGAATTGGTGGTAAGTCACCATCTTGACAACTGAATAGCTGGCTGGGCCATTTCCAAGGGCAGTTAAGAATCAACCACAATGCTGTGGATCTGGAATCACCTATAGACTGGGTAAGGATGGCAGATTTCCTTCCCTATAGGACAATAGTTAACCAGATGGGTTTTTTTATGACAATTAGTTAGCTACATGATTACTATTACTCATACTAGTTTTTTTATTACTAGTTTTTTATTCCCAGTTTGCTTATTCAATTTAAATTCCACAGCTACCATGGCGGAATTTCAAATCATACCTCCAGACCTCTGGATCACTAGTCCAATTACATAACCACTATGCTACCAGTGGCTTTCCCCACACAGCCTACTTGGGAGGTTGCTAATGTAAATGTCAGGAGGAGCAGGCGGTCTATACACCTGCAATGGCGATACAGCCCACTGAAGAGTCTCCATAGGACTCAAAAGGTTTGAGACAAGGGCCACCTCAATCAGGAGAGGTGAACCATCACTGGCACCCCAGCCCTCCGGTGTCAACTTGGTATTAGAACAGTACATCAAGGCAATAGGAATAGGCTCCTTGGTAATAAGAAACACCTGATGTTGTGCATATAGTAAAATAACTTTCATAAAAAGTCCAATGTTCTGAAGCTAGTCTACTTTTATATTTGGCGGGATATTTGGAGATCAGTTTGCAATGGAAGCTGGAGTTCCTTCCATGCCTCCTTACTGAATCACTCCCTCCTTAAGCAGGCTACATCTGGCAAATACTCAAGGCAGTGGCATGGTCTGTGGACTTTGGTGGTAGGGTACCTTCAAGTTGGTCACCTACTGCTTTGACGTAATCTTATCCGGTGTGTCTCCCTCATATCGTTTTCTCCTGACTACTTCTTCTGCCTTCATCATGAGGACATATATGGGGAGTGCCCTTAGTAATTCTTTAACATGAGCTCCATGAGAGAAGGTTGAGAAACAACAGCTTCCGATAGGAACGTAGGACATGGGGACGTAGGACTAGTAGGTGGTTTGGTCCTTCAATGCATTCTCCGCCATTCGATAAGATCATGGCTGATCTGATTGTGGTCTCATCTTACTTTTCTGTCCGCACCCCCCCCACCCCCCATAACCCTCCTTTATCTATCAAAAATCTATCTAACTCAGACTTGAAAAAATTCAATGACCCAGCCTCCACTGGTTCTGAATTCCACAGACCAACGATCCTCTGAGAGAAGAAATTTCTCCTCATTTCCGCCATAAAAGGGAGACCTTGTGTTCTTAAGCCGTGCCCCCTTGGTCTAGTCTCCCCAACTGGAGGAAGCATCCTCCCAACATCCATGCTGTCAAGTCCCTCAGGATCTTATATGTCTCAATAGGATCACCTCTCTTTCTGCTAAACTTCAGTGGGTATAGGCCCAACCTGTTCTTCATAAGAAAGTCCTTCATCCCAACAATGAGTCGTGTGAACTTTCTCTGAACTGCTTCTAACACAATTATATCCTGTTTCAGATAAGGAGACTAAAACTGTACATAGTACTGTAGATGTGGACTCACCAAGGCCCTGTACCACTTCAGTAAAGCTTCCCTAATTTTATTCCATTCCCCTTGCAATAAACACCAACATTCCATTTGCCTTCCTAGTCACTTGCTGTACCTGCATACCCACATTTTGTGATTCATGCACCCAAACCTCTCTGTAACACCAAGTTCTGCAATCTCCCTTCATTTATATAACATGCTGCTTTTCTATTCTTCCTACCAAAGTAGACAAGATCTCATCTTCCCACATTATACTCAATCTGCCAAATGTTTGCTTGCTCACTTAACCTATCTGTATCCCTTTGTAGACTCTTTAACTCCACTTGACAATTTACTTTCCTACCTATCTTTGTGTTATCAGTAAATTTAGCTGCCATACATTTGGTCCCTTCATCCAAATCATTGATATAGCAAATATTTGAGGCTCCACCACTGATCCCTGTGGCACTCCACAGGTTCTAGCTGGCCTACCCAAAAAAAGAACTATTTATCCCAACTCTCTGCTTCCTGTTAGCTAACCAATCCTTTATCCATTCTAATATACAATGTGTGCTCTTATCTTCTGCAGAGGAGAGGTGGTGGCATAGTGGTAATGCCCTGGGGACCCGGGTTCCAACCCCACCAATGCAGATAGTGAAATTTGAATTCATTACAAAAAACTGGAATTAAAAGTCTGATGCCACAAAACCATTGACAATTTTTGTAAAACCCTTCAGGTTCACTAATGTCCTTTAGGGAAGAAAATCTGCTGTCCTTATCTGTTGACTCTCAAATGCCCTCTGACAATTAGAGAAGGGCAATAAACACTGGCTCAACCAGTGACACCCACATTCCATGAATGAATAATAAAAAACAACTTTGGTGTGGCACCTTTTCAATCACATCCACAGGTTCCCCTCTATCCACCTTGCTTGTTACTTCCTCAAAGAACTCTAATAAATCACTTCAACATGATTTCCCTTTGACAAAGCCATATTGATCCCATTATGATTCTCCAAGTATCCTGCTATAAACTCCTTTATAATGGATTTGAGCAATTTTCATTTCATAGATATTAGGCTAACTGGTCTATAATTTCCTGCTTTCTATCTCCCTCCTTTCTTGAATAAAGGTATTACATTTGCTATTTTCCAATCCATTGGGACCCTTCGAGAATGTAATGAATTTGGGAAGATTATAACCAACGCCTCCACTATCTCTGCAGCCACTTCTTTTAAGATCCTAGGATGCAGAGCATCTGGTCCCGGGAATTGTCAGCCTTTAGGTGTAATAGTTTTCCCAGTACCTCTTCCCCAGTGATGGTGATTGTTTTAGGTTCCTCCCTTTCGCCCCTTGATTTTCAAGTATCTTTGGGAATTTTTCTAAGCCTTCTACAGCGAGAGACATACAAAAAATACCTGTTCAACACCTCTGACATTTCCTTGTTTTCTACAATCAATTCCCCAGACTCTGTTTCTCGAGGACCAACATTAGCTTTAGTTACTATTTTCCCATTTAATATTTGTAGAAACTCTTACTATCTGTTTTTATGTCAGCAGATAGCTTTCTCTCATACTCTACTTTCTCCCTCTTTATTTTTTTAGGAATTCTTTACTGATTCTTAAAATCTGGCCAATCCTCTGACCTACCACTAATCTTTGCAGATTTGGACAGTGTTTCTTGCAATTTAATACTATCCTTAACTTCCTTATTTAGCCACAGATGGTGCATCCTTCTCAAAGTGTCCTCCTTTCTCACTGGGATAAATCTTTGCTATGAGTTACTAAATATCACCTTATAAGGCTGCAACTGCACATCCACTGTCCTACCCTTTAACCTAATTTCCCAGCTCACTTTAGCTAGCTTTGCTTTCATACTCTTATAATTTAGGTTTAAAACAATAGTCTTGGACCTACACTCCTCCCCTTCAAACTAAATGTGAAATCCTATCATGTTATGGCCACTGTCACCTAGAGACTCCCTTACCATGAGGTTATTGATGAATCCTGTCTCATTGTACATTACCAGATCAAGAATAGCCTGCCTCTGGTTGGCTTTAGAATGTACTGCTCTACGAATACACTCTATACACTCATTTTCCAGGATAACTTTGCCAATCTGATTCACCTAATCTACAAGTAGATTAAAGACACCCGTGATTATTGCAGTATCTCTCTTATATGCCCCATTTATTTTTTCCTGTATATTCTGTCGTGCAGTGTAACTACTGTTGGGGGGGGCCTATAAACCACTCCCACAAGAGATCTTTCATATTTCTTATCTCTACCAAAACTGATTCTCCATCTTGCTCCTTTGAGCTAAGAGAATCTCTTTCAACTGTACTAATTACATCTGTAATTACAGAGCTACTCCATCACCTTTTCCTAGCATCCTGTCATTTTGAAATGCCAAATGCCCTTCAATATTCATGTCCTGGCCTTGGTCACCTTGCAACAATCTCTCTGCCATGGCTATCAGGTCATTCATATTTATTTCTATCTGTGCTAACAATTCACCCATTTTGTTACGAATGCTGCGCACATTCAGATACAAAGCCTTTAACACTGTCTTTTTACCATTTTTGCAATCTCTGATCTTATTTGCGAGTGCACTCTTAATTTGTATGCCCTGTCCCTTCCTGCCGCTCTGGTTATTATCACCCAAATGGTGACCCTGCTCTATTACCTTGTTGTTTCCCTTTGATTTAATAAACATCCTCTCACATAATCCTTTCCCCCCCATTATATAGTTTAAAACCCTCCCTAAAGTCCTAGTTATATGACTCATCAGAACATTGGTTCCAGCATCGTTCAGGCAAAGACCATCCCACTTACCCCAATACTGGCGCCAGTGCCCCATGAATCGAAACCCATTTCTCCTACACCAGTCTTTGAGCCACACATTCATCTCTTTAATCTTATTTACCCTGCATCATTTGCTCGTGGATCAGGTAATAATCCAGAGACTATAACTTTGAGGCTCTGCTTTTTAATTTAGCCCCTAGCTACTCATATTCCTTATGTAGAACCTCCTTCCTAGACCTATCTATGTCATCAGTACCTAAGTGGACCATGACAACTGGATTCCCCCCTCCCTTTGCAAGTTGCTCTCCATTCCAGAGCAGATGTCCCAAACCCTGGCACTAGGCAGACAACGCAACCTTCTGGACTCTCACTCTCGCTTGCAGATAACTATGTCTATGCCCCTGACCATATTACCGCCTACTACCACTACATCACTATTTATCACCAACCACTAACCCCCAACCCCCGGCCCCATTGAATAGTTTCCTGTACCACAGTGGCATGGTCAGTTCACTCATCCACCTTGCAGGCCTCACTCTCATCCATACAAACTGCAAAAACCTCAAACCCATTGGACAATTGTTATGTTGAGGCTTCTCCACTTCTACCTTCTTGATCCCCCTAGCTGCCTCACTCACAGTCATGCCCTCCTGTCCCTGACCATTGACCAAATCAAGGACAACCCTAAGGTGTGTGACTGCCTTCTGGAACAATGTGTCCAGGTAATTTTCCCCCTCTCTGATGCACTGCAATGTCCATAGCTCAACCTCCAGCTCACCAACTCTGAACTGAAGCTCCTCGAGTCGCAGGCAGTTACTGTCTTAGCCTTGGATCACATTGAGGTCCATCAGCTGCCACATGCTGCAGCTGCAAAACGTCACGAGCCATAGAACCATAGAACACTACAGCACAGAAAAACAGGCCATTCAGCCCTTCTAGTCTGTGCCGAAATATTATTCCTGCATGAAAGACAGAATTCTTTCTCAGTAGCACCGCTGAGAAGAGAGCTTTCTAACCACTTTAGTCAAAGCTGTTTTTTCAGAGCAAGTCTGGACCTCAAAGGCCCGTGGACTCAACAAATTCCTGTTTTAGCAAGTCAAACCTCTCTTTCTCACAGCCTTAAGTCAGGTTTAAGTCTGGTGTAAATGGTGGAATTTCTGGGTCACCAGCTTTTGTCCTGCCTTATGTTGTCATTTACAAATGTGTTTGTCTGTGGACTCATCTTCAGCCAACGGACACCTCTGCTGCAATTTAAGTCGTAATTTAGAATGGGTGTAACTCTGTTGTATCTCACAGGTTAGTCCCATATCAGCCAGGGCTACATCACTGTAGCAGCAAAGAATCTGTGAATTTGGGGCCAAGGTTTGAGCGGGGGGGGGGGACAGTTAATGATCTACAACATCAGCAAAGCAAGATTTTTAATCATTTATGACAGATATCAGCAATATTTAACAACCTCTGTAGAGACTGTTAATGTTAAAGAAACATTCAAACACCCAGTGATCAACTGAAAGAAATAACACCACAAGGTTCCACTGTTTAAAACAAAATGAAATTTACTATACAAGAAACATGTAAAGCAAGCAGTACAAAATAAACATTGTCTTAGGTGAATATTTATGCCTTGGATCGAAAGGCATAATAAAACACAATCACATTTATTTTAGACTAAAATTCACAACTGAAATTCTCCTTTTTCCAAAACAAAAACAAAAATACCTGGAAAAACTCAGCAGGTCTGGCAGCATCTGCGGATAGGAAACACAGTTAACGTTTCGAGTCCGAACGACCCTTCAACAGAACTCTCCTTTTTCCTTATGACTTCACCCCAGGAAGTCTTTGGCTACTTATCAGGCCCTTGAGGGTTCCTTCACTTCCTGGCACCAGACCGACACGACACAGTTCCTAACAAATTCACTTCAATTTTACTCAGTTTTCCTGCTACACTCTGAGGTATGAGCTTCCTTGAGGTCCTCCCAGTAGCCTCTAGCTAAGCAACCCTCCACCGCTCCTTAAGCACCTCACGCCAACTCAAGCGTGAGCTGCACTGGCCTCTCGCTTAGTGCCTCCACCTTGATAGCCCTTTTGATTTTTGTCGACAGCTGCTTTTCAGCTCTAAGCAGAACCTTACTTTCTCTGCCTGCTCAACTCGGAGCTTACCCCCACCAACTTGGGTGCTTTCAGCTCCAACCCCAAAATAACGTCTGGAAAAGTCTCAAATTCCCAGAATTCCAACCAAGGCTCTACCCTGAACTACTCACCTCCATGGCAACAGATGTCGGGTAGATTTTTAGATTAATTAACTTTGTGCTTTAAAATCAAATCTTTTGGACTCTGGGGTCTACATGATGTTATGATGTGGCAGATGATGTGTGCCAGGTGGAATGAATCCACAAGGGAAGCTTGGTCACACAATCACAACGGTTTTGCAGTTTGTATTTATTACGAGAACATGTGTGCACTGAATTCAGAAGTCCACCAAGTCCTTTAGAGATTTTTTAAACACTAAATTTAAATATTTATTAACAAAACAGAAAATTTCAAGCACATACATACGACTACAATTACTTACCACTATAACAATTCCTAAAATTCCTAACTGACCTGACTTCCAGTTACACACCCTCCTTTAAGGCAACAGTCCAAAACAGATTTTAGATTTAAAACAAAATCAGTAAGTTAAGACACTACCCGCTTGACAGTGGAATTCTAAATGGTTTTTTCTCCAACTTCAGTTACTTTATATAGCAGATTTATACACAAATGGCTGGAGGCTTCTTGAAGGCTGTTTCACACACACCTGTTGGATCTTACATGGCCTTCTCTCACATAGCCTTTCATTCTTTTTTTTATATGTTCCTCTCTCTTTAATATGTGAATTCTATTGCTCCATATGTCCTTGAACCTGTATCTTCCTCATAATATAATAACTTTCATGTTGCCAATATTGGGAAAAATAAACACACTCCTTAGCCTTGCTTAAATGGCTAATTGTAAACAGACTAAGATCCCTTTGAAATCCAAAATATCCCTTCATTTTTCTAAAAATACAAATTCCCTTCACACCTTACAAGCAAAGCCAGCATCCATGTTTACTCATTAGCATGTCAAGCACCTAGCTTCTTCTAATGATTTCAAGCTTGCATTCTACTTGACTCCAAATATAATTAAATCATACAGACAAACCCAGCTACAATCACATCCATAAGCCTACTTCACAATAAACCAGAAAAATATTATGAAAATTATTAGACTTTCACCACAATGAATAATTTAAATTTCTAATGAAGTCAGGGCAATTCTGCTCAGACTTACTGAGTGAAATCCTGAGCCGGCAACAGAGGTCACAGCCATTGCCTGGAGACCCAGCAAGAGCTCAACATCACATCTTTCTGGCAAGGACCACCGGTAGTACTGGCCAATCAGGCAGTTGACAGGTCAGCAGCAGGCCTTTCCCAGGGATCAGGACCCCAGAAAGGAAGTCTCACCCGCTGAGAGCTGCCAGCCAATCAGAGGTCAGCAGCTCTGTTGAATGGCAGCCCCATCAGAGAAGTGGTGGCTGCTGCTGGAACAACACCCGCACTAGGCCCAGGACACAGGCCACTGGTGAGTGGCAGCGGGAGGGAGTTTGCAGGGTGAAGCCGGCAGGGAAGGGGAGTTACCATCAAGGGCCAGAGTGAGTGCACGATGACTTTGGGACCCTCACCCGGCGTCATCACGTGCTATTTTACACTCGAGTGGGTCGGGCGCATGCTCACCCGCTGAGTGGAAAAATTCTGCCCCACGTATCCTAGATGAACACTGGCTGCAGAAGCTTGAGCTCTGGGTTTTGGAACTCGAGCACTGTCTCCATGAGGCAGACAACTATGTAGATAGCATGCTTAGTGAGGTAGTCACACCACAGGTTCTAAGTGTGCAGGCAGAGAGGGAATGGGTGACTGCCAGGCAGTCTAAGAGAACCAGATAGACTAAGGGGACTCCTGCACATCCTATCTTGCTTGCTAATTGATTTGCCATTTTGGATACTGGTAAGGGTGATGGTTCCTCTACTGCAGCCAGAGCCAAGTCCATAGCACAAAATGTGGCTCAGCTGCACAGGAGGGGAGGAAAAAGAGGAGGAGAAGAGCAATAATGATAAGGTGTTCAATAGTCTGGAGATTCACAGGTGGTTCTGCAGCTATAAATGTGATGCCAGGAGGATGTGTTGCCTCCCTGGTGCCAGGGTCAAGGATGTCATGAAGCAGCTGCAGGACAGGCTTCTGGGGGAGGATGAACAGCCAGAGGCTGTGGTCCACATTGGTACTAATGACATGGGTAGAAGAAGGATGAGGTCCTGAATGCAGATTTCATGGAGTAAGGAAAGAAATGAAAAAGCAGGACTTCAAAAGCAGTAACCTCAGGATTACTCCCTGTGCCACATACTAATGAGCATAGGAATAGGAGGATTGAGCAGTTGAACATGTGGCTGGAAAATTCATGTAGGGGGAGGGCATCATCTTCCTGAGGCATTGGGACTGGATCTGGGGCAGGTGGGACTTGTACAAAATGGACAGGTTACACCTTAACAGGACCGAGTCTAAAGTCCTCATAGGGAGATTTGCTGGTTCAGTTGGGGAGGGTTTAAACTAGCTTGTCAGGGGGGTGGGAACCTGAGGGGTAGCTCAACTTGGAAGGAAGTAAAGCTGGTAACAGGAAGTAGAAAAGTAGCAAGTGAAATTAGAAGGCAGGTGAAATGAAGGTAGGCATCAACTAGGCTCAGCATACAGAATAATCTTAAAAATAAAAAGTTAAGGGTACTCTCCCTGATTGCACGCAGCATCTGCAGCAAGGAAGATGATTCAAAGGCACAAATAGAGGTAAATGGGTATGATCTAATTTCCATTACAGGATGACCAAGGCTGGGAACTGAATGTTCGGCATTTAGGAAGGACAGGGAAATATAAAAAGTGGTTGCGCTGATAAGGGATGGGATCAGTACATTAGTAAAGGAGGATCTCTGATCAGAAGAAGAAAATGTGGAATCTGTTTGGGTGCAGCTAAAACAGCAAGAAGCAGCAGACATTAGTAGGAATTGTTGAGAAGCCACTACCAGTAGTGGTAGTGTGGGGCTTGGTATTAATCAGCATGTAGCATGGGTAATACAGTAATCATGGGTGACTCCAATCTACAATTAGACTGGGTAAACCTAACGAGCACTAATACTGTGGAGGACCAGTTTCTGAAGTGTTAGGGATGATTTTTCTGGAGCACAATGTGGAGAAACTGACTAGAGAACAGGCTATTTTGGACCTAGTATTATGTAACGAAAGGCTAATTAATAATCTTGTTGTAAAGATCCTTTAGGGATGAGTGATCATAATACGATAGAATGTTACATTATGTTTTAAAGTGAGGTAGTTCAATCTGAAGCCAGGGTGTTAAATTTGAACAAAGGAAATTATGAAGGTAAGAGGGGCAAACTGGCTGGGGTGAACTGGAAAATAACATTAAATGGTATGATGGTATATAGGCAATGGATAGTTTTTAAAGTTTTTTTTATATTCATTTGTGGGATGCGGGTGTCACTGGCTAGGCCAACATTTATTGCCCATCCCTAATTGCCCTTGAGAAGGTGGTGGTGAGCTTCCTTCTTGAATCCCTGCAGTCCACATCATGTAGGTACAACCACAGTGCTGTCAGGAAGGGAGTTCCAGGATTTTGACCCAGTGACAGTGAAGGAACGGTGATATATTTCCAAGTCAGGATAGTGTGTGGCTTGGAGGGGAACTTCCAGGTGGTGGTAATCCCATGTATCTGCTCCTTTTGTCCTTCTAGATGGTAACGGTTATGGGTTTGGAAGGTGCTGCCTAAGAAGCCTTGGTGAATTCCTGCAGTGCATCTTGTAGATGGTACACACTGCTGTTACTGTTCAGCAATGGTGGGGAAATGAACATTTGTGTAAGGGGAGCCAATCAAGCTGGCTGCTTTGTCCTGGATGGTGTCAAGCTTCTTCAGAGTTGTTGGAGCTGCAGTTGTCCAGGCAAGTGGAGAGTATTCGCTCCTGACTTGTGCCTTGTAGATGGTGGACAGGCTTTGGGGAGTCAGGAGGTGCATTACTTGCCACAGGATTCCTAGCCTCTGACCTGCTCTAACCCCTGGGCTGTCGATAGTGGGGTTCTAGTGATGGTAATGCCATTGAATATCAGGGGGCAATGGTTAGATTCTCTCTTGTTGGAGATGGTCATTGCCTGACACTTGAGTGGCTCAAATGTTGCTTGCTACTTGTCAGCCCAAGCCTGGATATTGTCCAGCTCTTGCTGCATTTGGACATGGACTACTTCAGTATCTGAGGAGTTGCAAATAGTGCTGAACATTGTGCAATCATCAGCGAACATCCTTTCATTGTGATCAGAAGTGGGGAAGGTCATTGATGCAGCTGAAGATGGTTGGGCCTAGCACACTACTCTGAGGAACTCCTGCAGTGATGTCCTGGAACTGAGATGATTGACCTCCAACAAACACAACCGTCTTCCTTTGTACTAGGTATGGCTCCAACCAGCAGAGAATTTTCCCCCTGATTCCAATTGACTCCAGTTTTGCTGGGGCTCCTTGATGCCACACTCATTCAAATGCTGCCTTGATGTCAAGGGCAGTCAATCCTCACCTCCAGTTCATCTCTTTACAGTCTTGGTTCAAACATGGACTAATGAGGTCAGACGCTGAGTAATGCTCAGTTTCGGTTCCACCAGGGTCAGTGAACAGGTTATTACTAAGCAAGTGCCGCTTAATGACACTGTTGATGACTTCTTCCATCACTTTACTGATAGAGAGTAGACAGAGTTTACAGCAACTATACATTCCTTCAGCGGCAAAAAACCCAAAAAGAAAAGTCAGTCAACCATGATCAAGGAAGTTAAGGATTGTATAAGATTAAAAGAAAAGGCCTATAAAGTTGCCAAAAATAGTGGTAAACCTGAGGATTGGGAGCATTTTGGAATACGGCAAAGAAGAACCAAAAAACTAACTGATAAAGAAAGGAGAATAGAATATGAATATAAATTAGCAAAAAAAAACCTTTTACAGTCTATTCTTATAGATATGTAAAAAGGAAATGTTTAGCTAAGACAAATGTGGGTCCATTACAGGCAGAGTCAAGAGAATTTATAATGGCGGAGATTTAAAGAGAGCAGGGAGCTGAGAGTCAGAGCAGAGATTTAAAAAGAGCAGGAACTGGACTCGGGGCTGAAAGCGGCAAGAGGATGTCACGATTCAAAAAGTAACGTGACGCAGAGGAGGATTCTGATTGGTAGGTAGGGTCAGGTGAGTACTTCTACTTCTACTTTTTCTACTACTTCAACTGCTGCAGTCCATTAGCTTAAACAAAATAAGGTGAAGACTTTGGACTAGTGAGAGTGTTCAGAGTGGAATAAGGCTCCTAGTGTAAATCGTATTTTTTAATGGGAATAACTAACGAACTTAATCTAAAGAGAAGTCATGGCAGCAGAGCTTGTACCCATGATATGCTCAACCTGTGCTATGTGGGAAGTCATGGACACTTCCAGTGTCCCTGGAGACCATGTGTACAGGGAGTGTGTCCAGCTGCAGCTACTGGCCAACCACATTTCAGAGCTGGAACTGCGGGTGGATTCACTGTGGAGCATCTGCCATGCTGAGATTATCATGGACAGCACACTCATTGAGGTGGTCAAACTGCAATAAAGACTGAACAGGCAGAAAGGGGATGGGTGACGAACAGGCAGAGTAGAGGAAGGCAGGTAGTACAGGAGTCCCCTGTGGCCGTCCCCCTCTCTAACAGATATACCGTTTTGGATACTGTTGAGGGAGATGACTTCTCAGGGAAAGCAGCAGGAGCCAAGTCCATGGCACCACAGGTGTCTCTGCCGCACAAGAGGGGAGGAAGAGAAGTGACAGGGCTATAGTGATAGGGGATTCAATAGTAAGGGGAACAGACAGGTGGTTCTGCGGCCGCAAAAGAGACTCCAGGATGGCATGTTGCTCCCCTGATGCCAGGGTCAAGGATGTCTCGGAGAGGCTGCAAGACATTGTGAAGGGGAAGGGTGAACAGCCAGTGACTGTGGTACATATTGGTACCAACGACATAGGTGAGAAAAAAGGGATGAGGTCCTACAAGCTGAATATAGAGGGTTAGGATGTAAATTTAAAGATTAGGGCCTCAAAGGTAGTAATCTCGGGATTACTAACAGTGCCACATGCTAGCGAGAGTAGAAATGACAGGATATATCAGATGAATATGTGGCTGAAGAAATGGTGTATGGGGGAGAGATTCAGATTTCTTGGAAATTTGGACCGGTTCTGGGGAAAGTGGGATCAGTACAAACAGGACGGGTTACATGTGGGCAGGACAGGGACCAATGTCCTCAGGGGGGTGTTTGCTAGTGCAGTCGGGGATGGTCTAAACTAGAATGGCAGGAGGAAGGGAACCTGAGCAGGGAGACAGAGGAGGGAGAAACAAGGATAGAAACAAAAGACAAAAAAGTGAGAAGCAAAAGTAGAAGGCAGAAAAAACAAAGGCGAGAAACAAATGGGGTCATAATGCAAAATAAAGCTAAAATGACTAATAAGGTTAAAGAGACAAATCTAAAGGAATTGTATCTTAATGCACAGACCATTCGCAATAAGGTAGATGAATTAAGAGCGCAAACAGATATAAACGGTTATGATATAGTTGCAATTACAGAGACATGGCTGCAGGGTGACCAAGGATGGGAACTGAACATCCAGGGGTATTCAATATTTAGGAAAGACAGACAAATAGGGAAAGGAGATGGGATGGCACTGTTAATAAAGGAGAAAATCAATGCAATAGTGAGGAAGGATATTGGCTTGGAAAATCATGATGTGAATCTGTTTGGATGGAGATAAGAAATACCAAGGGGCAGAAAACATTGGTGGGGGTTGTCTTTGGACCCCAAACAGTAATGGAGATGTAAGGAAAGGTATTAAACAGGAAATTAAAGACACATGCTATATGAGTACAACTGTAATCATGGGTGACTTTAATCTACATATAGATTGGACAAACCAAACTAGCAATAATACTGTGGAAGAGGATTTCCTGGAGTGTGTACGTGATGGTTTTTTAGACCAATATGTTGAGGAACCAACTAGAGAGCTGGCTATCTAGACTGGGTATTGTGCAATGAGAAAGGATTAATTAACAATCTGGTTGTGTGGGGTCACTTGGGGAAGAGTGACCATAAAATGATAGAATTGTTCATTAGGATGGAGAGTAAAGAAGTTGAATCTGAAACTAGGGTCCTGAATACAAATAAAAGGAACTACAAAGGTATGAGGCACAAGTTAGCAATGATGGATTGGGGAACCTTACTAAAATGGTTGACAGTGGATAGGCAATGGCTAATATTTAAGGAACATATGCATGAATTACAACAATTACTCATTCCCGTCTGGCGCAAAAATAAAACGAGAAAGGTGGCACAACCATGGCTTACAAAAGAAATTAGGGATAGTATTAGATTCAAAGAGGAGATATATAAAATTGCCAGAAAAAGCAGCAAGCCTGAGGTAAAAGCAAAATACTGTGGATGCTGGAAATCTGAAACAAAAACAAAAACCTGGAGAAACTCAGCAGGTCTGACAGCACCTGTGGAGAGAAAGACAGAGTTAACATTTCGAGTCTGTATGACTCTTCTTTAGAACTGATCAGAATCAGCAAGCCTGAGGATTGGGAGCAGTTTAGAATTCAGCAAAAGTGGACAAAAAGATTGATCAAGAAGGGGAAAATGGAGTATGAGAGTAAACTTGCAGGGAACATAAAAACTGACTGTAAAAGCTTCTACAAATGTGTGAAGAGAAAAAGATTAGTGAAGACAAATATAGGTCCCTTACAGTCATAAACGGGGGGAAATTATAACGGTGAACAAAGAAATGGCAGAAGACTTGAACACATATTTTGGTTCTGTCTTCACAAAAGAGGACAAAAATAATTTCCCAGAAATGTTAGGGAACCAAAGGACTAGTGAGAGGGAGGAATTGAAGAAAATCAGTATTAGTTTAAAAAAAAATGGTGCTAGAGAAATTACTGGGGTTAAAGGCTGAAAAATCCCCAGGGCCTGTTCATCTGCATCCGAGAATACTAAAGGAAGTGGCCCTGGAAATATTGGAAGCATTTGTGGTCATCTCCCAAAATCCTATAGACTCTGGAACAGTTCCTACAGATTGGAGGGTGGCAAATGTAACCCCACTATTTAAAAAAAAGAAGGAAAGAAAAAAAACAGAGAATTACAGAGCAGTTAGCCTAACATCAGTAGTGGGGAAAATGCTAGTATAAAAGACATGGTAACTGAACACTCTGAAAGCATTAACGGGATTAGACAAAGTACTGCTGAGTTTTTCCAGGTATTTTTATTTTTGTTTTGGATTTCCAGCATCCACAGTTTTTTGCTTTTATCTTAGACAAAGTCAGCATGGGTTTATGAAAGGGAAATCATGCTTAACTAATCTACTGGAGTTTTTTGAGGATGTAATTAGTAGAATAGATAAGGGAGAGCCAGTGGATGCAGTGTATTTGGATTTCAAGAAGGCTTTTGATAAGGTCCCACATAAGAGACTACTGGGCAAAATTAAAGCACATGGGATCAAGGGTAATACACTGGCATGGATTGAGAATTGGTTGACAGACCGGAAACAGAGAGTGGGAAGAAATGGGTCTTTTTCCAGGTGGCAGGTAGTGACTAATGGTGTACCACGGGGATCAGTGCTTGGGGCCCCAGCTATTCACGATATATATAAATGACTTGGATGAGGGAAACAAAAGCAACATTTCCAAGTTTGCTGATGACACAAAACTGGGCGGAGTTGTGAGGAGGACGCAAGGGGGCTTCAGGGCAATTTAGTCAGTGGGCAAACACATGGCAGAAGCAGTATAATGTAGATAATTGTGAAATTATACACTTCGATGTGAAAAACAGAAAGGCAGAGTATTATTTAAATGGTGATATATTGGGAAATGTGGATGTACAAAGGGATCTGGATGTCCTTGTACACCAGTCAGTGAAAGTATATAGGCAGGTGCAGCAAGCAGTTAGGAAGGCAAATGGTATGTTGGCCTTCATTGAAAAAGGATTTGAGTTCAGAAGTAGAAATGTCTCACTGCAGTTATACAGGGCCTTGGTGAGACCACACCTGGAGTATTGCGTGCAGTTTTGGTCTCCCTACCTAAGAAAGGATAAACTTGCTGTAGAGGGAGTGCAGCGAAGGTTCACTAGGCTGAGACAGGGGATGGCAGGACTCTCATATGAGGAGAGATTGGTTCAACTGGGCCTGTATTCACTAGAGTTTAGAAAAATGAGAGGGGATCTGATTGAAACGTATAAAATTCTATCAGGGTTAGACAGACTGGGTGCAGGGAGGATGTTTCCCCTGGTTGGGGAGTCTAGAACCAGGGGCCACACTATCCAGATATGGGGCAGGTCATTTAGGACTGAGATGAGGAAAAATTTCTTCACGCAGAGGGTGGTCAACCTGTGGAATTCTCTACCACAGAGGCTGTGGGGGCCGGGTCACTGAGTATATTCGAGAAAGAAATTGATAAATTTTTGGATATTAGGGGCACCAGGGGTATGGAGAGAAAGCGGGAATATGGCGTTGAGATAGAGGATCAGCCATGATCATATTGAATGGCAGGAATGAAGGGCTGAATGGCCTACTCCTGCTTCTAGTTTCTATGAATAGAACAATGGTAGATACAATAAATCTCCCAGAATTAGAGATCCAAGGGACTAGCAAAAATTAGCAATTGAAGGAAATTAGTATAAGTAAGAAGGTTGTATTGGAGACATTAATGGGACTGAAAGTTGCTAAGTCCCTGGGGCCTGATATTCTACATCCCAGGGTGTCGAAAGAGGTAGCAATGGAGATAGTGGACACATTGGTGATCATCTTCCAAAATTCTAAAGATTCTGGAACAGTTTCTGCAGATTGGAAGATAGCAAATGTCACCCCACTATTTGAGAAGGGAGGGAGAGAAAACTGGGAACTAAAGACCTGTTAGCCTTACATCAGTAGTAGGGAAAATGCTGGAGTCTGTTATAAAGGATGAGATAAATGGACACTTAAAAAATAATTTGATTTGGCGTAGTCAACACGGATTTATGAATAGGAAATCATGTGTGGCAAACCTGTTGGAGTTTTTTTTGAGAATGTTACTAACAGAATTGAAAAGGAGGAGTTGGCGAACACAGTTGTACTTGCATTTACTTGGATTTTCAGAAGGCTTTCAATAAAGCCCCCCACAGGATGTTGGTTAGCAAAATTAAAGCACATGGGATAGGAGGTAATAAAGTGGATTAAGGGTTGGTTAACGAGCAGAAGGGTTAGTTAACTAGCAGAAAACGGTATGAATAAACAGGTCATTCTTGCATTGGCAGGCTGTGACTAGTGGGGTACCACAAGGATCAGTACTTGGGGCCCCAGCAGTTCACAATATATATCAATGATTTGGATGTGGGGGCCAAATGTAATATTTCAAAATCCGTGGGTGACAAAGCTAAGTGTGAATGTGGGCTGAGGAAGATGCAAAGTGGCTTCAAGGGGATTTGGGCAGACTTAGTGAGTGGGAAAGAACATGACAGATGGAATATAGTATGGAAAAAAGTGACATTATCCACTTTGTAAGAGGAAATGATGTGCAGAATATTTTCTAAATGGTAAGAGATTAGAAATTGTAGATGTACAAAGGGACCTGGGTGTCCTCTTCAATAAGTCACTGAAAGCTAATAGGCAGGTGCAGCAAGCAATTAGGAAGGCTACTGGTATGTTGGCCTTTATTGCAAGAGGATTCAAGTATGGGAGTTGCAAAGTCTTGCCTCAATTATATAGAACCTTGGTTAGACCGCACTTTGAGTGTTGTAGCAGTTTGGGCCCCTTCCCTTTGGAAGGATATTATTGCCATAGAGGGACTGCAGCAAAGGCTCACCAGACTTGTTCCCAGGATGACCAGATTGTCCTATGAAGAGAGACTGGGGAAACTGGGCCTGTATTCTCTAGACTTTTGAGGAATGAGAGGTGATCTCATTGAAACCTACAAAATATTTAAAGGAATAGATAGGGTAGATGCAGGTAAGATGTTTCCCCTGGTTGGGAAGTCTAGAACCAGGAGACACAATTTCGAAATAAGGGGGAAGCTACTTAAGACTGAGATGAGGAGATTTTTTTTTTTACACAGGGTTGTGAATCTTTGGAATTCTCTACCCCAGAAGCCTGTGGAAGTTCAGTCATTGAGTATGTTTAAAGCAGAGATTGACAGATTTCTAAATACCACTGAACTAAAGGGATTTTGGGATAGTGTGGGGGGAAAATGGCATTGAAGTGGATTATCAGCCATGATCGTATTGAATGGCAGAGCAGGCTCGATGGGCTGAATGGCCTACTCATGTTCCTAAACCTGCCAGGGCTTGCTTGTCATGCAGCCCTTGTGGTGACTGCCTGCCTGCTGAAGCAGGATGAAGTCCTTAAGTGGGCAATAACCCGATTTAATCCAGGAGGAAGCGGGAAGGCTCTAGGGTGCCCGCCCGCCACCCTCCCATCTGATTAAATGCCCTCCCCTGCACCAAACTCGCCACAGGGAAGGGCACAAGATTCCACCCACTGTCTGCAGTTCCCCAGCTAAATGAAGGCCACCTGCCATTTTTATGGCTTTCACCCACCTAACTCTGACCCCAAAATTACACATGGAACTCTTTGAACTGCCATTATTTGAGGTATTCTGGCAATTTCTAAAGTCTGGCAATTTAATTACCTCCCTGCTACAGCTTCAATTTTCCCAGAACTAAAACCTGCCTCATATTAATTATGAACCATGAACTGGATGATTGTGGCATACGACAAATGAGCAACGTAAATCAAGTTTCCACCTATATTTTCGGTCTTTTTTTTATTTACTAATAGAACAATTCCAGCTGATTTCAATAATACAATTCATCAATGTCTCAATCAGCTGCTGGTTTTCCCCATAAGAGAGAGGTTAACCAGATCTGACTGCATAAAGAGCTGGTCTTTTACTGAATGGAAACACAATTCCCTTTATCTGGGAATCCTCAGCCTGGAAAAGCATTGAATTTGTAATACAATTTGTAAAACTTGCAGGTTTTCTTTCAATGCGGCATCTGTGCAAATTATATATCCTAAGCCTCTTGCCAGAAGTCATAGTGAATAGTAAGATGTGGTCATTATTCTTGATAAATGAGGTTGGCTGGATAACACAGTAGTGATAAAGTTACAAATAGGACACAGTTGGCCTCCCAAAGAAAGTGGGCTACACTATTGAACATCCCTCCACTTGTTCTCCCTCTTTTTTTCCTTTCTTTCCTGGAACGTTGAAGCCTTGCTTGGGTACAGTTCTATGAATGCAATGGGTCTCCACTATCTTGGCTACTTGGTGCTCTCCATCTGGAAGTCCAGATAATGAATGCCTACTGCTATGCAACCACAAAGTACCCTCCATCGCATCTTTAATTCTGCCAAGATGTATAAGGAGATGGAAAGGCCTGCCAATTCACGATCACACATTCAACGCCATCTTTCAAAGTCAAAATTTACCCTATTCTGTCTGGAATCTTTGAAGGGGAATAATCAGGCCAGACAGTTTCCACTTGTGGCAAAGGAAGAAACAGAGCAAGTGCAAAAGAAAGGTACACATATCCTAGCTCAATTCAGCAGTTACAAACTATTTGTTTCCTACTACACAAGGAACTACCAAGCTTAATAAGTATCAATATATTGTGTTATTGTTTTTATTTGCTTGTTTACTAATGTTTAATAAATTTGTCTGACCGATTATCAAAAGTAAAGAGGATCATGTGAGATAATGTGGCACAATTGTTAGTTAAAGTAAACTAATGATGTTCGCTGCTAATTCCCTGGACATGCACCAGATTTATCTAGAAAGTATTGGGAACTGTTTACACGCATGAGGTAATCGGAAACATAAAAGTCAAAAATATCTTGAGTTTAAAGGAAGAGTAAAGTAGCCTAAATGCGCAACAGCAGTTGCAGCAGAGCTGAGTTTGAAGTAAGCAGAGCAGCAGCAGGCAATAGGAAGTAAAAATGCCAAGGAGAGCTCAAAGATATGGGTAGAGGCTCATTTTACTGCTGAAGCTAAAGATTGTAAAGACTGGTGACAGGCGTTGAACCCGAGTAAAACACCATGGCCTGAATTTTTCAGTCGTCAGGCACGTGTGATCGGTGGGCATGGGAGAAGATGGGAAATGGGCCACCGGCCGTGATTGGCCCCCCCGCCCCGACTGCGATTTCACACTGCCGGCCAGCGTGAAACATATGCTGAAATGCTCAATACTGCCGGGGTGGAGGCAGGAAGAGGGTGGGCACCGATATAACTGAAGGTGTGGGGTGAGCGTTTCGAGAGGGTTCCCTGGAGACAGACGGCTGCCCCAGGGAGCTGTAGACCTCCACAGATTAAAGGACCTGACAAAAGTGCTGCAAAATAGGTCCATGCAGCACAATCAAGCGCCTGAAAGCACACCTCAAAACAAAAAACCCATTACCCGGGCATCTCTTTTTTAAAATTTCCCGACAGGGTCTTCATCCCGCCCTGGATCGAGGTTTGGTCAAAAAATGTGAATGGGAGAATGGCCCATCCACCAACCGTAAACAGGCCACGTAAAATCGCTGTTGGTTGCGTCGTTAATGGGCTTAATTACCAATTAAGTGTCGGCGGGCGCACTTCCGACTGCAGCTTCCACCCGCCGAGCGAAATATCGCACGAGTGCGCAATGACGTCAGGACCCTCGCCCGACATCATCTCACGTTATTCCACGTCCATTTGGGTTGGGTGTGCACCCCGCCTGCGGAACATACAATTCTGGCCCGTGGATTCCAGGCGAAGGAACAGAAGAAATAACGTGAAATAAGAACGAGAGAAAGCACTGTCAAACGGGCGGACAGGGTGTATCGGCAGCAATAGCAGAGACTTAGGGTACGTATCACCCGTATCTTTGTCGGGAGTAATTTCATTAAACCCCAATTTGATGCCAAGGACTAAATGCTTCATTTCTTGACAGAAAATCATGGGCTGGCAGATGACACAGAAAAGCTAAGTCATAACTTTTTGTTAATTATTAGCAAATCACTGTAATTAAAACAAAAGCTTGGGTTAAAGGACTGATCAACACCTAGCAGTAAAGTGCTCAGTTAATTTTCTTGTGTCAATCAGTTGGAGCACAAACACCAGCATTGGCCAGTTAGACCGAATGGTCCATTTCTGCACTGTAATTTCGGTGCAGTCTGATGGAAAATATGGGTTATGAAATGGAGAAACCTGTTATTCTAACTGTACGTAACTTAAATCCTGAAGCATATAGGCAATATTCTTCAGAAGTTGCAGAAAGCTCTGTACTGTACTTTCAGAGAATTGATCGTAGAACTGAAGGATGTTTGGAAGTTGCAGCTAGGAAGGGAGAATATAACTGATTATATAAGTTTGTGCCAAGTGATGGGAAGAGATGATTGATGAATATTGTTGTTTGACTAGGAATGTAATAGATAGCCTAAGGTAGTTAGGCAAACACATTGCATTCATGGCAACAAAATGGTCAAAGGACCTGGCGACTCAATGGCCAGTCATATTCTTCCCTCTGGCCAGCCAGGGAGAAAGTAATCACGTTGCCAAGATCCCATGTTCCCCCCCACCTCACCACCCTGCTGAAACTGTAGCTGCAGCTTGAGAGCCAGAGGGTGCACTGAAGCACAGGACATCAGGCAACACTGGAGATGTTCAGCTGTAACAAAGTAGGCCAAAGTCCAGTTAATTGTTGGCCCAGGCAAGGGGCCAGATTCCTATTAGTAATACTATTCTTTGTCATTAGACATGAGCAAAGACATTCTAATTCAAGGAATATGAAGGCATTTCTTTCTGATCTTACTGTATCCACAGAGTTCTTCCCATCTGAATTTCTATGGGGACACTAATCTGAGAGGCATGGTCAGCTAAAATCATTGAGGACAGAAATGTAGTAAAGTATGTTCTATAACTGAGGTTGGCTGAACATGTACGGTACAATCTGGAATAAGTGCATGACACAAGAAAAACTAGGACAAAAATAGTGCCAGGCATTAAGTGTATCAAATAAACCAAAGCATTTTAATTCAGTAGCCAATGAAGTGTGCAGAGCCTACAGGCTGGCCCACACACAGCACTGGAGAGGAGGATCAATATAGTTTATGTAGCTGATACAGATTTGGTCATTTATTACCAAGTCTACCATGTGAATATCCACAAGGAAGTTTTTTTCATTCATTCATAGGATCTGTGTGTTGCTAGCAAGACCAGAACATATTGCCCATCCATAATTATCCTTGAGCATCTTTTTTCAGCTATCTTTTTGAACCAGTGTAGTCCATGTGGTGAAGATACTCAAACAGTGCTCTTAGGGAGGAGTTCCTGGATTTCGACCCAGCAACAATGAAGGAATGGCGATATATTTCCAAATCAGGATGGTGTGCAACTTATAGAGAAACTTGGAAGGCCGCAGTGTACTCATGCACCTGCTGCCATTGTCTCCTAGGTGACAGAGGGCTCAAACATTGGTGAGTTACTGCAGTGTGTCTTGCAGATGGCACACACACTTCAGCCATAGTATCCCAATGATGAGGGAGTAAATATTTAACATATATATTAACACATTAGTTGGTGTTTGAAATAATATGGGCAGAGAGACTGAATAACTGAACAGACACTGATGGTTATTGACCTAAGAACAGAGCACTAACACCATGTGTGCTTCTTCAATCACCTCCAGCTCGAGAATTACAGTTACCCAAGAAGCCCATGCTGTGTACCGATTGGTCAATACAGTCACATGGTCAACTAACTACATTCTCTTAAAGGTACATGGCTCTCCACTTTATTACATACCTCCTTCTTTACTTGAAAGTACAATTGACAAGCAACATCCCAACTATTTACATGAACAACTATTTACAGGTCAAGTCTTTCAGGAGGCTTCCTCAGGTGTATTGAGTGTCGTAGCTCAAAGGCCTCGGCTGATTTTTCAGTGACCCCCTTCTCAGGGGTCAACTGTCCACCAGGCTCTTCGGTGGAAGTGGGCAAGTTTATGTCTTCGACCCTCTCGGGTCCAACAGGCCCCATGGGTACTTGCAAGTCGTGTGATATTTCTTCCACATGCACTGCAGACTCAAATGCAAATGATGGTGACATTCCTTCTTGTGGGACTGTCTCTCTTCTCCAGAGATGATCCACGCATCGTCTAATTATTCAGCAGTTTACTGACATATTATAGGAGAGAGGTCCTGTCACGGCACTCACTTCGCCTAATAGCCAATTGGGCTCATCTCCAAAGTTCTTTGCGAGAACTGCGTCTCCCACCATGAAATTTCTTTCACGGTTTAGTCATCATGCCTAGCCTTCAGGGCCTCTTGGCTTCTCCCCACCCTTCCCCCTAAATTCGGCCTGGTAAGAGTTAGGCGAATGCGGAGGCGTCTCTTGATTAGTAATTCAGCGGGGGCAATACCAGTGGCCGTGTGTGTGGCGTCGACTAGTATGCAAACAGGGACCGTGACAATCTGGTGCTGATGGAATCCCCGTCCAGCTTTTTCATCCCAGACTTAAAAGTTTGGATCACTCGCTCAGCCAAACCATTAGAGGTGGGGTGGTAAGACGAGGTTTTGATATGAGTTATTCCGTTGAGGGTTGTAAACCTGTGGAACTACCAGCTGGTAAATGCAGTCCTGTTGTCTGACATGAGCACCTCCGATAAACTGTGCAGTGCAAAACTCTGTTGCAAACAGTCTATGGTGGCAGCAGATGTGGGTGACCGGACTTCGTAGACATCCACGCACTTGGAGTAGGCGCCTATTAGTAAAAGGAACATCGTGCCCAAGAAGGACCCCACGTAGTCGACATGGAGGCACCCGTTGCTGCCCTGGCCATTCCCAGGGGTGCAATGGAGCTAAGGGGGATAGCTTTTGTAGCTGCTGGCATTGAAGACAACTTTTGTCTAGAGTTTTGATATCCTGGTCCATCCCTGGCCACCACAAGTAGCTGCGTGCGAGTATCTTCATCCTACCAATGTCAGGGTGAGTGCTATGTAATTCGGCCAGTAATGGCCTTCACCCTCTCAGGGGCCACAATAACCCTTGCTCCCCAGGGCAATATGCAATCCTGGCAGGTGAGCTCATATCTGCGATTGAGATAGGGCTTCATGTGCTCAGACTTTGGCTCGCCTGACCATTCAAGACCTGCTCCCGGACGTGAGATAAAAGTGGACCTCGGTTAGTCCACTCACAGATTTGTTTGACCTTGACGGAAGGAATCCAAAAAATTTACTAAGACAAGTTCCTGGGGAATGTGAACCTTCACGTTGTTATCCGGCAGGGGGAGGCGACTCAGTGCGTCAGCCTGTGTGATCTGGCTTCCCGATTGGTGAATAAAAGTGTATTTGTAAGCAGCCAATATCAGAGCCGACTTCTGGGTGTGAACAGATGCGATGGGGAGTATCGCCTTATCCTCTCCAGATAATCCTAGCAGGGGCTTGTGGATGGATACAATGTGAAAATGGTGACCGTGGAGGTATTGATGGAATTTCCCAACACCAAACACAACAGACGAGTCCTCCTTCTCAATTTGAGAATGTCATCGCTCTGCAACACTGAGCATGCAAGATACATAACCAATAGGTCAGTCTGAGCCATCCGATGTGAAAGTACAGCCCCTACTCCATTAGGGGATGTGTCGCAAGTTAAAATTAATTATTTCTTTGGGTCAAAGTGGACCAGTAGCGCTGATGATTTTAACAATTGCTTTACCTTCAGAAACGTATCCTGGTGCGGAGCTTGCCAAACCCATTTATGGTTTTTCTTAAGCAATGTGTATAACGGAGCCAGTATGGCTGATAGATTTGGAAGAAATCACCCATAGTAGTTTATGTCTAAAAAGGCCGTTAGTTCTGGAGTGTTTCTCGGTGCAGGTGCTTTGTGAATTGACCTTGTCTTCCACGGGATACAGGTCCTGCATGTTGACCTTATGGCCCAAGTAAACTACCCCCTTGGCCTGGAAAAGACAATTTTCTTGCTTCAAGCGCACCCCAGCTTGTGAGAAGTATTTCAGCACCTCCTCCAGATTAGCTAAGTGTTCTTCGTCAGTTCGTCCAGTGACTAAGACATCATCCAGATAAACAACGACATGGGGCAGTCCCTGAAGCAGATTTTCCATGGTACTCTGGAAAATAGCACGTCTATAAGACCCCAAAGGGTAGTCGAGTATATTAATACAATCCTCAACGTGTATTGATGGTCACGAATTCCCTAGAGTCTTCTTCCAACTCTGCCTGCTGTAGGTGTGGCTCATGTCTAATTTTGAATATGTCATGTCCCCTGCCAATAATTCATCAATCTCGGGTATCGGGTGACTATCAACTTTGGCCACTCTGTTTACAGTTAACTTACAGAAACCGCCTAAATGAACACTTTGGTCTGGCTTCAGTATGGGTACTATGGGTGCTGCCCACTTGGAAAATTGCACCGGTTGTAAGATACCCAACTTTTTCCGGCCTCTTTATCTCGATCTCAACCTTGTAACATAGAGCATAAGGAGCTGGTCTGGCTCTGATAAATCTGGGGATTGCATTAGGGTCTACGTGGATTTTGGCTTGTAGCCCACGATTCCTTCCTAGCTCGTCACTGAAAATGGAAGCGTACTTTTGTAACAATTCCTGTAAACTTCTCGTTCTGATTTGAAAAATCTCAGGCCATCGCAATTTAATCTTTCTGAGCCGGTTGTAACTAATTAAGCTGGGGCCTGTCCCAGCTACTACCATAAGGGGTAAATTTCTGACTGATCCCCATATTACACCAGGATTTCACATATCCTTTCACTCGTGTTTCTTCACCTGTATATGTTTTTAATTTAGTGACTGATTCTTCCAAAATTAAAGGATGGACTCCTTTATTCTAGTATCGGAACGTACGTTCTCCAGTGACAGACATTGATGCCCCATCTTGATGGATTGTTCATTGACTCTAATGACTACCTGGATTGGCTCACTTCTACTCATTTTCAGGTTGTATAATGAATAGATGTCAGATTCTGCTTCCTCTGGTTCTTCAACGAGACAGATTTCACAATTTCCACCCTTGTTTTTAAAATGCTGTCTCAGTCGATCCTGACGGTGCCGCACATTATGTGATCGTTGCAGTGGCAGAAAAAGCATCCGATATTCCTGACCTGTCGATCCCTGCAGGCTGCCTGGACGCATTTCTCTCATTAATGTTGTGGGTTTTCATTGTATCACTGTTGTTCTTCAATGGTCTGTACATAAGTGGGTGTTCCCTGCCCTTCTGCGGAGTCTGACATTTTCACGTCTTTTGTTACCGGCCATTCCCGCCCTACAAGATGGAAGGTGCCATTCTGTGTATCTTTTATTGCCTCCGAGTCTCAACCAGTGCCCTCCATGGCTGTTGACAATTCTAATGCCTTCCTGAAGTCCAGATCAGTTTCGAATAGCAATCGCTTTTGAATAGCATCGTCCCCGATTCCGCATATCAGTCGGTCACTCAACATGTCATTAATTGAAGTTCTGAACTCACAATATTCCGTTAATTCCTTTAAAGCAGCTACATAGCCAGCGATTGTCTCTCCTGGAAGCCTAGTCCTCAAATTGAATTTAAAACGCTGCATAGTGACTGAGGGCTTTGGCTTCAGGTGGTTTTTAACAATATTTACTAACTCGTCGAAAGTCTTCGTATCGGGGGTGTTAGGTGACGTGAGGCTGCGGATCAGCCCATACGTTTTGCTCCCACTTGTGGAGAAAAGGATCGCCCTCTTCTTGTCCTCCCCTACAATGTTGTTAGCAATAAAGAAGAATGCCAGGCGTTCGACATAATGAGACCAGTCATCAGAAATGGGGTTGAATGGTTCGAGGTGCCCAAACTGTGGCATACTCGATGATTAAGGAGACTGCGCTTTCAAACAACTTTCTAGGTAGTGGCGAAGTAACGTAGCTGACTTACCGCAGCTTTCTTGATTGCTGCCAATTAATCCTGTTTATCCTCATTGCCAATTTTCTGTTTTTGGTTATCAGGTGCCCTTGATATTAACACATTAGTTGTTGCTTGAAACAATATAGGCAGAGAGATCAATTAACTGAACAAACACTGGTGTCTTCTTGGAACTAAGAACAGCGCACTAACGCCATTTTGCTTCTTCAATCACCTCAAGCTCTAGACTTACAGTTACACAAGAAGCCCGCGCTATGTAGCGATTGGTCAATACTGTCACATGGCCAACTAACTACATTCTAACTAACTAGGTACATAGCAAAAACAGAATTACCTGGAAAAACTCATCTGGTCTGGCAGCATCGGCGGAGAAGAAAAGAGTTGATGTTTTGAATCCTCATGACCCTTCGACAGAACTTGAGTGAGTCCAAGAAAGGGGTGAAATATAAGCTGGTTTAAGGTGTGTGTGGTTGGGGGGGGGGGGGGGGGGGGGGGGGTGGCGGCCGGGGGAGTGGGTTGGGTGGAAGGAGAGGGAGAGAGAAGTGGAGGGGGTTGGTGTGGTTGTAGGGACAAGCAAGCAGTGATAGAAGCAGATCATCAAAAGATGTCACAAACAACAGAACAAAAGAACACATAGGTGTTAAAGTTGGTGATATTATCTAAACAAATGTGCTAATTAAGAATGGATGGTAGGGCACTCAAGGTATAGCTCTAGTGGGGGTGGGGAAGCATAAAAGATTTAAAAATATTTAAAAATAATGGAAATAGGTGGGAAAAGAAAAAAATTTATTAGAAAAAACAAAAGGAAGGGGGAAAGAGAAAGGGGGTGGGGATGGAGGAGGGAGCTCAAGACCTACAGTTGTTGAATTCAATATTCAGTCCGGAAGGCTGTAAAGTGCCTAGTTGGAAGATGAGGTGTTGTTCCTCCAGTTTGCGTTGGGCTTCACTGGAACAATGCAGCAGGCCAAGGACAGACATGTGGGCAAGAGAGCAGGGTGGAGTGTTAAAATGGCAAGTGACAGGGAGGTTTGGGTCATTCTTGCGGACAGACCGCAGGTGTTCTGCAAAGCGGTCGCCCAGTTTACGTTTGGTCTCTCCAATGTAGAGGAGACCACATTGGGAACAACGAATGCAGTAGACTATGTTGGGGGAAATGCAAGTGAAATGCTGCTTCACTTGAAAGGAGTGTTTGGGTCCTTGGACAGTGAGGAGAGAGGAAGTGAAGGGGCAGGTGTTGCATCTTTTGCGTGGGCATGGGGTGGTGCCATAGTTGGGGGTTGGGGAGTAGGGGGTGATGGAGGAGTGGACCAGGGTGTCCCAGAGGGAACGATCCCTACGGAATGCCGATAGGGGGGGTGAAGGGAAGATGTGTTTGGTGGTGGCATCATGCTGGAGTTGGTGGAAATGGCAGAAGATGATCCTTTGAATGCGGAGGCTGGTGGGGTGATAAGTGAGGACAAGGGGGACCCTATCATGTTTCTGGGAGGGAGGAGAAGGCGTGAGGGCGGATGCGCGGGAGATGGGCCGGACACGGTTGAGGGCCCTGTCAACGACCGTGGGTAGAAAACCTCGGTCAAGGAAGAAGGAGGACATGTCAGAGGAACTGTTTTTGAAGGTAGCATCATCGGAACAGATGCGACGGAGGCGAAGGAACTGAGAGAATGGGATGGAGTCCTTACATGAAGCGGGGTGTGAGGAGCTGTAGTTGAAGTAGCTGTGGGAGTGGGTAGGTTTGTAATGGATATTGGTGGACAGTCTATCACCAGAGATTGAGATAGAGAGGTCAAGGAAAGGAAGGGAAGTGTCAGAGATGGACCACGTGAAAATGATGGAGGGGTGGAGATTGGAAGCAAAATTAATAAATTTTTCCAAGTCCCGACGAGAGCATGAACCAGCACCGAAGTAATCATCGATGTACCGGAGAATGAGTTGTGGAAGGGGGCCGGAGTAGGACTGGAACAAGGAATGTTCCACATACCCCATAAAGAGACAGGCATAGCTGGGGCCCATGCGGGTACCCATAGCCACACCTTTTATTTGGAAGAAGTGAGAGAAGTTGAAGGAGAAATTGTTCACTGTTCAAGGAGAGTAGTGGTGGATGGGGATTGTTCGGGCCTCTGTTCGAGGAAGAAGCTAAGGGCCCTCAGACCATTCTGGTGGGGGATGGAGGTGTAGAGGGATTGGATGTCCATGGTGAAGAGGGAGCGGTTGGGGCCAGAGAAGTGGAAATTGTTGATGTGACGTAAGGTGTCAGAGGAATCACGGATGTAGGTGGGAAGGGACTGGATAAGGGGAGAGAGAAGGGAGTCAAGATAACGAGAAATGAGTTCTGTGGGGCAGGAGCAAGCTGAGACGATCGGTCTCCTGGGGCAGTTCTGTTTGTGGATTTTGGGTAGGAGGTAGAAGCGGGCCATCCGAGATTGGGCGACGATCAGGTTGGAAGCTGTGGGAGGAAGATCCCCAGAGGAGATGAGGTCAGTGACAGTCCTGGAAACAATGGCTTGATGTTCAGTGGTGGGGTCATGGTCCAGGGAGAGGTAGGAGGAAGTGTCTGTGAGTTGACGCTCAGCCTCCGCGAGGTAGAGGTAGGTACATAGCATTCCACTTTACCACAATTCCACAGCTGATGGTTGCTCTCCAGTACTTGAACCTGGAGCCTATTCTCATGTCTAAGCCTTGAATGTCAGATTGTGGGAGACATCAAAGCCAAATTTACCCTCCATCTACACAAACCCACTACCAGCAACTGTCACTGTAAAGAAATCTGGGCCAGAACCCCCAGTTGATATGTCCTTCCTTAACATAGGGGCATAATGACAGCAGGCCTACCCAGAAGGGTCATGAGGACTCGAAACATCAACTCTTTTCTTCTCTGCCGATGCTGCCAGACCTGCTGAGTTTTTCCAGGTAATTCTGTTTTTGTTTTGGATTTCCAGCATCTGCAGTTTTTTGTTTCTACCCAGCACCTGGGCTGGGTCAATTAATTTAGGACAAAGCTGGAAAAGAAACCTGGCACCTTCCAGATCTGTGTGACCTAGAGGTGATGATGTGATGTTTGAACCATCAGGGCAATCTTAATGAGCATTCTCATGACTGTTGTAATGCAAGGAAAATGAGTTAAGAACTTGCTGTGTGATTCAACTTTGCTTTTGATTGTTATGTACACATATGTGAACTCCACTGAGATTTCTCCACACAGAGTAAGTAAAATCACTTTTCCAAATGGTCTTTTGAGGCCAATCAATTTGAAATAAAATCCCTTCCATTGTTTTTATTAATAAGCAAAACTTAAGGCCAGCACACCAACTTTTCAGTGCTATGCCAGAATGTGCAAATAAAATAGATTACCATAAAGTGTGATCCAGCAATCTAATATTTCCTGTCATTAGTTATTCTTTGGAAGCCAATACCCTTCCTTTCAAATTGAAATATGGTCAGGGTTATATTTTGCACTATTCCCTACTTCTGGTAAGCGTTTGGTAAAAAGTAGATGTGATTATAAAATGATGCACTGTGCTTTATATTCACCTCTCTTTTCTCCACTAAGCTTTGCTTGCCAGGAAAACAAGAAATGCCTAATAAGTGATATCTCTTTCAACAACTTGCATTTATACAATGTTCTTATCATAGGAAAGCGTCCCTAGGTGTTTCAGAGGAGCATAACAGGTCAATGGTGACCCCAGCATTAACATCCTGGGGGTCAAGTGCAGGTCAGAGGCTGAATATTCAGCAGCAAGTGACTTACCTCCTGATTTCCCATAGCCTTTCCACCATCTACAAGACAAAATGTCAAGGTTGTGATGGAATACTCTCCAATTGTCTGGATGATTGCAGATCCAACAATACTTCAAGGAGCTCAACACCACCCAGATCAGCACCCCATTTGTAAACCTTCACTTCCTCCAGCCCTAGCACACCATGGCTGCGGTGTGTCTCATCTACAAGATGCACCGCAGTAACTTGCCGAAACTTCTTCGACAGCAGAATCCCAATCTGCAACATCTCCAGCCTAGAAAGATAAAAGCAGCAGATCCATGGGAGTACCACCACCTACAAGTTCCTCTCCAAGTCACACACCATCCTGAGTTGGAAAAATGTCACCATTCCTTCTTCACTGCTGGGTCAAAATCCTGGAACTCCCTACCAAACAGCAGCAACAGTACACCTTCACTACATAGACTGCAGCGATTTAAGAAGGTGGCTCACTACCACTTTCTTAAAGGAAATTAGCGATGGGCTGGTCTTGTCACCGATACCCACATCGTACGAATGAATAAAAATAGACAAATATTGACGCTGAGCCAAATAAAGATATATTAAGGCAAGTGACTAAAAACTCGGCCAGAGAGGTAGGTTTTAAGGACGATTTTAAAGGGGAGAGAGAAGTAGAAAGCTTCAGGAAGGGAATTCCAGAGGGTTGGGCCTAGACAGCTGAAGGCACAAGCTGCCATTGTTGGAATAAAGAAAATGAGGTTTGCAAGAGAGTGCAGGGTTCTCAGGAGGGATCGTAGGCTGAAAGAACGATTTACTTTTATATGGTGCCTGTCATGAGTTCAGGACATCCCAAAGTGCCTTACAATCAATGAGGTACTTTTGAAGTGTAGTCACTGTTGTAATGTAGGAAGCAGGTTATAAAGATAGGGAGGGGGAAGGCTATGGTGGGATTTGAAAATTGAGACATTGGTAGGCCAGAGCCCAGTATAAGTCATCGAGCACAGGGGTGACTGGGACTTGGTGCGGGTTAGAATATGGGCAGCAGTGTTTTTAGATGAGCTCAAGTTTATGAAGAGTGGCAGTTGGAAGGCTGGGTAGGAAAGCATTGGAATAGTCTAATCTGGAGGCTGAAAAAGCATAGAAGAGGGTTTCAGCAGCAGGAGAAGCTAAGGCACCTGTAAAGGGTGTAGTAAGTGGGCATTTGTTGAGGAAGCAAGCTTTAAGAACTACTCGGCTTCTGATGTTTTGCCCATATTTACTATATCATTACAATATTAGTAATTAGCATTCAATAGTGATACAATGTTTTCTATAATTTCATTTCAGGTGGAGGAACATTGTTAAAAGTTTAACCACTGACCCAATCAAGTGAGACATTTATGTTACATGCTCTTCCTTCTCACTATATCCTCACTTTAAAATCAAGACTCCACTCATCTTTCTATTCTAGTTCTCCGTCAAATTTGTGAGACTCCTTTTGTCTCCTCATTGTGTTACTAGGCCAGCAATTCAGAGGCCTGGACTAGTAGCCCCAGAGAACAATAATTCCTATCTCACCACCGCATGGAGAATTTGAATTACACTCTTTTTAAAAGAATCTGAAAATAAATAGGTGTAGTTGGTAAAAACAACCAAATAGTTCACCACAGTCCTTTACAGAAGGAAACCTGCCATCCTAACCCAGTCCGGCCTATATGTGACTCAGTTCCACCCTGATATGGTTGACTCCTAACTACCCTGTGAAAGGTCCATGCCAGACAGGTCAGCTCGGGGTAGGTGATAAATACAGGCCTTGCCAGCAATGTATGCATTCGGAGAATAAGTTAAAACATTTTAAAAATTCCTTTTACAGTAACTTCATTACGTATGTAAAGTCTTGCTAATTTTGTTTTAAAACAGCATAAATATTTAATTACCAGCTTTAATCGGTATGTACTCCTGTTTTAGCGCATGCTGGAGCATCTTCCACTAACCATCTTTATATCTAATTGCTTTATTAATATGGTTAGCACATTAATATATTCAGTCGAGAATCACAAGCCCACATTCAATATATTCCAACAGTTTATTGTCACATTACGTAAAATGGCAACCCATTGAGGCATTTAAACAGTAGTATGTTCGCAATTAGTTCATTTATGGGCTTTAGGATAATACAGAGACCATGGCAGGCTGAAGTTCAAGGATGAAATATGTGTGAGAACCAGTAATGCGACATCAGGATGAATCTGGATCACCTATGGGCCTGGAAATAGCAGGGAACTGCTTTTTCTTTGAATAGAATATTTCAACATTGAACTCCCAGTATCCATACATAATGTTGCAAACATGGATAAGTTAATCAATAGCATATCGAAAGACACCAAATGTGCACAAGTTGACTCAAATGCTACAAATCTGATCAGATCATTGCTTAATTTTCACTCATCCTCCTTGACCCCCTTTCAAACCTTGTGAGCTGCATTTAGCTATAGTAAAAAAAAATGGCTTTTTTTCTTCCAAATTGAAAAGTTCAGACTTCCAACTGCAAATTTCATTTCCTTGCTGAGTGGCCACTAGGAGCAGCTTGTGTCTCTCTTCCTTTTGCACGATACATACCAATTCTTCAAGCGTAGGAAGAGATTTATATCTGAAAGATGGTGATCTATTAGCAGCTCCGAGGAAGGGAGAAGGAGGATTTAGTGCCTGTTCTGGATGAGCATTTGAGCGAGCACGTGTATTTACATCCGTTAGGAGCCCGTAAAAGTCTAAATCCAAACCGAAATGATATTTGTCGGTCAAAATCGCAAAGCAAAGTTTGGAAAACAATTACTCATGCCCCATAGTTGGTCGTCAGCATTAAAACACGACTCATCTTATGCATGTGCCGAGGGTGGCAGGTGGCAGTTCACACAGCGATTGTCCACGTGGTGAGCCTCCACTCTCCCCAGTGGTATCGGGAATGGCAGACGTCGAAGGGAGATTGGCAGTGAGTCACTTCCAGCAGGAAGAATACGCTGGGTACAGACCATCCGTTCTTCACCCAGAGGCCGCAAGGGGAGAACATAAAAATCCCCAGCAGAACTGCCCCAGGAATAACCGAGCACCGGCCAGCATTAGGATCAGCAGTTAGCAGCTTTCCTTCTCAGTAGCAGAGTGCGATCAAAACAAAGCAAGGAAACACGTAGGAAAATAACGAGGGAAAGAAAACATTAGGCCTGATCTTTGCTTCCCCAAACCCCACCTGTGCTCAAGAATAGGCGGGCATGAGGTTACCATCCTGGCAATGAGCTATTCACTTCACCCAAGTTGTTCACCCCATTTTAACAGGTGAAATTCAGGCCAGCAGAGTGCTAGACCTAGCCTGTGGAAGGCCTCGCTGACATTTAATAATGAGTGGTCTGATATAATTCAGACCCCCAATGACATTTTAACAGTGAGTTTTAATGTTTGGTGCCCAGTGCCGGTCGACAGAGGTACTGGGTTTTAGGGGGCTTTAGGCCCAGAAGAGAGTCAAAGAGATCATCATTTTATTTTTTGAAAGGTTTCTTCATGCACCAAGAGGAACAGTTCTGCTCCTTTGACCCCTACAAGGAAACATGATGGCCGACATTCCCTGACTGTGATTAATAATCCCACTCGCCACCCCTCCCCCACATCGCTTACCTGCTGCTGAGTGTCAAGGGTTAACACCAGGAGTACCTGATACTGATGTAACTACTTATGTAACAAAGATGCAATGTCACATGACTGACAGACCTGGCGGGAAGCAGAAGTACAACCTTGTGTAGGGTACCAACATGTACATAAGTCAGTAAATAAACAAGAATGGTTTTTACAAGCATCAGTCTACGGTAGCATTCTTAGGGTAACAGGCAAAGCCAAGAAAAACACCCATCTAGTCCCTAAACTCGAGGCGAAACACCAAGGACCATCGTCACGGTTTCCCAGCTGCAGCCTCCTGGCACACTTGCCAGATTCCTGTCCACTGCCTCATGTCACTGAATTCAGGTGAGATTTGAGCCTGGAGTATGTAGATGAGGTACAGGAATTAAATTGACTGGGTCTTTACACCAGCGAGCCAATCGTTCATCCCATCTGGCCTCCAAATGTCATTAGCCCTTAGTTAAAATCGGAGATTTGTGTCGCTTACCTTGTATGTAAAGACTCCCTCTTCAATCCAAATAAATATTAATTAGACCAACAGAACTACAGCAACACAACCATGGATCATGTGTTCAGGAGAAGTAGACTTATTGGAGCAGTAAAGAATGTTGATTCTTGGACTGGGATTAAACCTCTTTAATATTAAAATTTCCTCTTCTCTCAATTCCAAGTTGGCAGCTCAGCATTTATCGCTGTTGGTCCAATAAAACATATAGAAAGCCTTATTTGTTTTTTTAAGAAGCAGCGTTGAATGTATTTGGGTCACTACAGCAAATGCAGATTAGCAACTCATTAACCCTTTTAGTGCCTGACAGCAAGTTATGAATCACAGTTATGACTATCCCTTACATTTTGGTTTTTAATAGATACAGACATGAATAAATAAATAATTAAGATAGTTAAATGTGGATATATAATGATACAGTGCAAGAAGAGTGTATAAATGGTACAATGAAAGAAATTATAATAGAAAAGGTACAATTTATGAATCGTAGCTGATAGTACAATTTTAAAATTAATATATTATAGGGGTTTTTTCTTCAACGAAAACTATTGTTTCTGCCATGCTCATAGCTGCTGTTTTGTTTGTGTCTGCACCTCCCTCAATGTACTTAACATTTTCACTTTACAGTAATCAGTTTGGAGTTTAACTCTATTGACAAAAATTAATCTTTACATACTGCAGAAATATTTTTTGACTTTAGTTATTTTAGCGAGCTATTTGTTTAATTCAATATTTAATCCCCAAACAGAAAACAGTCTAAAAATCTTACTAATGGCCCTTTTCTCCCATTAAATTATATCCAAGTTCCTACAACTTTAAAAAGGCAGCACGCTTTTGAGTAATAAAAGCAAAACACTGCAAATGTTGGAGATCTCAATAGAAACAAAGTGCTGGAAAAACTCAGCTGGCCGGGCAGCATAAATGGAGAATGGAACAGAGTTAATGGGCAGAATTTTGCCATCAGTGATCGGGGGGTGGGGCCCACTCGCCAACGCGTAAAATGACGCAGGATGATGTTGGGCGGAACCCCTGATGTCATCCCGCCCCATTTAAATTTTCAGGAAGGTGGGGGTACAGCAAAATCAGCTGCGGGCCCGCCGACCTGTCAATGGCCAATTGAGGTCATTCACAGGATCATTTATACAATTAAAGGACCTGCCCATCCAACCTTAAGGTTGGCGGGTCAACCAGGAGCCCCAGTGGGAACTAAAGAAAACATGAAACCTCATCCACTGGCGGGATGAGGTTTGATGTAGGGTTTAAAAAAAGTTTAATAAAGTTATTTTGTAAATTATGAACATGTCCCAACTCATGTGACATTGTCACATGAGAGGGACATATGAGGGAATTTGTTTTTTCTATGTATATTATTTTTCAAAGTCCAGGCGATCTCCCTGAGGCTGCACTTAGCCTCAGGGAGATGTGCACTCTTTTGTGCACATGCATAAAAGGGCACACTCTTAATTTTAGTGAATCCCCCCCTCCACCCGCACAGGGAGCGCATAGCGCTTCCCACCGGACGTCACACTGGGCGGGCCTTAATTGGCCCACCCACTTAAAATGGCGGTGCAGCCCGTTTCTCCACTGGGGATCGGCTCCACGCCCACTGGAGATTGGGTCAGGCCCCCCCACCCACCCAACAGGCAAATAATTCAGCCCAATGTTTCAAATCCAATATGACTCTTCTTCAGAACTGAAGAGAAGTGGGGATATGATGGGTTATATATTGTTAAAAATGAGGGGAGGTGCAGGTGGAGCCAAAGAAAAGATCAGGGATAGGTTAAAGGGCAGGAAGATTAAATGACAGAGATGTAATGGAACACAAGGCAAAAGGGGGGTAATGATAGTATTAGAGACACAAAGCATTGGTGCAGAGTAGGTGTTAATAGCAGGATAAAGGTCAGTGCTGTCTAAACAAAACATGAAAACAAAAACATTAGAACAAGATACAGACTGGCAATTGGGGGGAGAAAAAAATCAAAATGCAGGACAGAGTTCATGGTCTGAAACTGTTGAACTCAACATTGAGTCCAGAAGGCTGTAAAGTGCCTAATTGGAAGATGAGGTGCTGTTCCTCCAGCTTGCATTGGGTTTCACTGGAACATAGCTTCACTTTGGAGTAATATTTTTTACCATTTAATTACACCGAAAAATATGCCATGAATTTAGTTTGCTCACAGTAAGAGTTTTAATTAAATTGACCCAAGGTACAGATAACATTTTGCTGACAGATCATTATGTGGTGTTCCTGTTCTGCAACCGCTTAGACTTACTGAGCTAAATCTAATATTTAATAATTTTAACGCATGTGTTCAGTGTGCATTGGAGTATGAAATGGTCTAAGTGCACTGGCTAAGTGACATGTTTGAGGATGGAGGGGACACCAACGTAATGACCAAAGCCATCATTCACAGCATTGCTTTAATCAACAAAAGATGCCAGTGCAAAAAAAACCAGTCATGCACAGGTAGGTCAGCACGCAGCATGGTTCCTATAATAAGCCTAACCCACAAACTGCTCCCTGACCAATTTCACATTGGACTTCAGTTCATGAAATTATAGACTCTGCAAAAAGCTTCAAACATCTTTAATTAAGTTCAACTCTTCCATTAGAAATGCAGTTGTTATCATTTATTGAATATGCAACATCCTCCTGACATCATTTATGGTTAAGTTTTTGTACATTGATTGTATGAAATAGCAATCTAAGATCCAATTGCATGGACATAGGCCAAACTTACAAACATTTGTCTATTGCCTCTCTAAATTTATTCTCCTCAGAAATGTATTGCCCAGGAAGAAATTCTTGCTATAAAGTACATTTATCCCATATCCACTTTTGTCTTTACCGATCAGCACTGGAACACTCATTCCTGTGTGATTCTGCCTGACCTCTATCATGAAGGGTGGAGTAGTTGGCCCGCAGCAGGACTGATAGACCAAGGATTTCAGAATCAATCTGGATCCATGTTCATCAAGAATAGGTAAACTGGTCCACACTCAAATTTTCAAGTCAGCCTGACACAGACTTGCTTTAAGGACTTTGAAACAAAAACAGAATTACGTGGAAAAACTCAGCAGGTCTAGGAGCATCGGTGGAGAAGAAAAGAGTTGACGGTTCGAGTCCTCATGACCCTTCGACAGAACTTGAGTGAATCCAAGAAAGGGGTGAAATATAAGCTGGTATAAATTTAATATAAATTTAAGGACTTTGAACTTGATCCCAGATTGAAACCAGCCAATGCACAGCCAATGGTACAGGTGAAGTTTTTGGTCCATTAAGGTTTAGATTCTTTGCTACACAAAGAGTTCTCTCATTTTTCTTGATAAAATGCAAACCTAGGTCAGTCAATCCAGGCAAGTATAGACGGGGTTAGCTTTTCATCCTTGTGATCACTCACAATGTTTATAATGCCATAAATTTAAGATTTGTGTACAGCCAAGTGAGTAGGGGCCTAGAGATCTTTTTCTTTAATACGAGACACTCAAGTTTCAATGGACCCTTATCAATAATATGTCATTGAAGCAGTTCCCCGCTGGCCCAGTGATAGAAGTCCAATCTAATACTAAGCTACATAGCATAGAAGGCCTTAGTTACAACCTAATCTGCATTGTGTTATGAATGTGAGATTTTATACGATGATTATGTTTGAAAGTGTCACCTTTCTTCAGAGTAAAATTGAGTCATTTGGAGAGGGGGAAATGGAGACAAGGCCATGTGACCTGATTGCCAATGGAGACATGGGGCCCAGGTCAAAACCCATTGAAAGTAAGATGCAAGCTTTTGCACCTGAACACAAGGAGGTGGTAGCTGGCCTTACAGCTGCTGGACTCTCAGGGTCAGTCAGATCAAATAATTTGGGAGAAGATGACCCTCAGCTGGTACCGCTTTGCCAGGCAGAAGTAAAGGACTACTTTTAGGTGGATCAGCAAGTGGAGGCTATTGAAGACAGAACCCATGGGTGGAATTTTCTGGTCCCACCAGCAACAGGAATCGTGGCGGGTGGGGGAGCAAGATTTGGCGGAAAGCCAAAAATCCGATTCCTAACATCAGAAAATCCGTTTGGAATTTCATTCCCCCAACTTTCATGGAGGCTTAAAGGCAGGTTGAATGTCCCGCTCAGTTCTGTCAGGAGCCCCATTTGCATTTCATAAATGCCCATTAAAAGACCAACACACCAGAATCTTGTTCCCTCTCCAAATTAAGCGCCCCACCAGCAGGAATTTAGAACATTCTGCTTCACGACTGTACATAAGTGGTATGCACCTGGCGAGGTAGACTTCTTCCTGGAGTTTCAGGCCAGTAGATGCTGATTTCGCCTTCCTTTCACACCATCACTGAGAGCTGCCTGTCAAACAATCTGTGCCAAGGCTGAGCACAGGGGAGGGATGAGACTGAGGCTGGGCTTGGGGTAGGGGAGTGCGGGAACAGGAGGTGGAGGCAGGGAGAGTCAAGGATCAGCGTGCAAGAGTCAATGGCTGCCCAGGTGCCATTCAAATATGGCGACCAGATGTTGGAGCCTATGAGGTGATGGTGGGCGGGGTGATGCAGACCACTTCCTGCCCCTCCACCACGAGATTCAATTGTGGCTGCATAATTAATGACCTGAACAGTGCAGGATCACACATGTCCAGCCCCGCTCTGCAGCAGAAGCCATCCAGACTTTCGCTTCTGCCACCGTCCTTAGTCTCTGGAATGGAAAGTTCTGCCCCATGTTAGAGGAGACAAGGATTGTGGAGAGTTAAAGACCATGGAATCACCAGAGGGTATCGTGCAATGGGAAGTCCATCAATTATGCTCAACAGGTTGAGTGAAGTGGACTTTGTTTAAAAGGACACTGGAAGGTTCACCCTCTTGAAGCAGGGAGAAGAGATCCCGTTAAAGCCGGCGGAGCTTTGGACTTTAATCAGAAGACTACATCACTGCGGAGAGTGCGGTGTAATGTATAATGTTTTTCGAGGGCTGTATTAGAAAGTTATCAGGAATACCTTTTTCTGTAGTTTAGTGTATTCGTTGCCTGCTAAGTTTTTGTTATTCTAAAGTGATTTCAGTGTGCTTATTACAGTAAAAGTCTTAAAACTTGAAATCCCGGCACGTGATTCTTGGAGTCAGTCATCGTAAAATTCAAAATTTTTTATCGCTCTCTATGAGAATTGGAACAATTAGTGGATCTCAGCTGGGCCAGAGGTTAGGACAATATGAATGAGCTCAGCTCCCCTGGGCCATGGGAGGTAGTGGTAAGCCCTCAGTTAAGGTACAACTTCTACTTGCCATCCACTTACCCCTGCTAGAAAATGTGCAAGTTTGGATACCGAGTCAGGGCAAGGCTTGATTGAGACATCCTTGACTAATTTGTGGACATTCGTTGTCCGGGCACAAACATAAAGATTGGTCCCTGGGTGAGATATTAGGGGGTTGCAGGCACCAAACAGATTCCTTGCAGAGGTGGGGGGGGGGGTGCAGTGGAATCTCTAAACACATGTTCGTGAGTGACTGGATTTTTGCTCACCTGTAACCCATAGATCAAACATTAACTGAACATGGACTCGCATGACTTAAGAAGGTGGGAGAATGTTTTTTTCTAAATCTCGCAATTAACAACGCAGTGACAAAGCCCACATGCTCAAAAACTGTAGCCTATTGCCTGAGCACTTATCACAAAGAAAAGCAAGTTCCCCTTCATTTTCATTTCAAGTTCTCAATTTTTGTCTGATTCCACTCCTGCAAAGCACCTTGGAACATTTTACTACATTAAGGGCGCTCTATAAATTCAAGTTGTTATTGGTGGTATTTTCTTCTTTTGCTATTGGTGGCCAGGACACAGTGGTAAAACATGTTGTATAAGGGTCCGGTACATATAGGGTTAATGTGGGACTGAGTACAGTACCGCCCACACAGTGATGTAAGAGAGCACATGACCCTCACCCAGGGTCAGTCGAGTGTTGGACAGAGCCGTGTGTACCAGCAAGCATGGAGATCCTAGCTTGTACCCTTTACTGTATATTTGCAAATACTTCTACAAGTCAGTAAAGATTTACAGTAAACCTACGTATGACTACGAAGGCTTCTTCAGACCTGCCGAACCCTACAACAGAACACACAGCCTCCAATTATTTCTTTTTAATGTTTACAGAGAATTGCAGTTTTTGTTTAGTTTTCAGAACAAACAGATGCAATACAGTGGGAGTCATGTGGGTTGTAACTGACAGGGAACTTCCTCCTCTGGTTTGCACCCCAGTGCTGTTGCAGACAGTATTTTCAATGCGGTGCTATTGGGTTTTGTTTCACTGCATCTTGCAGGAAAATAAAGTAACATATTGTGGGGAGAGCGGGAAGGGTGTGGTGGATGGTTGGAAGGGTTGCCATCTGTCCAAATGATGGCTTGCGGTGGGGGGGAATGGTAGTTAAAGTTTATGATTGGCCTAGACTACCCTGTGGAAAAGGCTCACAACAAGTTGTCCCACAAAAGCAATGAAGGTAGAACGTAACATTCTCACCACCCTACAGATTTGAGAATAGAGAAATAAAGTCGCAATATCAGCAAGCTAAAGTCTCCAGTCTGGTACCATAATTAAGGCTTTATTGGAGGAATGCAAACATAAACATATCAATCTCAATCTGTAGATATGCATTTATGATGCTGTACGGATGTCATAAAGAAATCTTTGCCAAATCCCAATTTATTCTCTACTTTGTAACCACTGCTCGCCTGATAAAACTAGAAATTTCAGACTTCCTACAGCAGCATGATATACGGAAAGGCACGAGAGCAAGAGTATTATATATAAATCTCCTTCAGATAGCAACAACCCGAACTAAAGGTAGAACATAAGAGGAGGGGAAAAGAGGTTTGAAAATGTCCCTGTCAAGCTCAGGGGAATAATAGATTGTGGGAAAAAATAGACTAGATCCCTGCGGTAAAACGATTAAGAGTCCGTAAATTACAAAACTATTAAACAGAATATAGTTCCCAATTAAAAGATGATTTGACTCTGAAATCCGATGGCTGAATTTTGATTAAATTGTGATCCATTAGAAGCCCAGGGATATGACTTACTGCTGTCAGTTCTGGAGTTAAAAAGTAGTTTTTTTTTAAATTTTGGGCGAAATAAGGTTAATTACTTTGAATAAGACAGCTGGAGCCTGAGGACAAATAGAAAAAAAATCTACATTTTCCTCTGGAGTTTTATTTAAATGGGATAAGTGTCTCCCTGGAGGTACTGAAACAAGAGGGTCATCTTAAAATGGATGTACAAATGACAATCAAAAGAAACTGGGTTTACAAGAGTAAGAGTTAAATCTTTCGAATCGCTCATGTGACTACTACAAACCTTGACATCTGCTGTACTCTTGAATCCTAACATATTACTGGTGGTTTGTCTTGTCTATTTTAATGCTGGCAGCTGAAGCAATGACCCTGACTCTTCTTTAGCCCAATCCACATTTATGAGGCTGTCCATTTCTTCATTCAACTTAAATTTAAGGATTATCAGCGCTGCCTTTCAATCACTCTTTCTTGATCACCACTGAAGCACTGACCACTTTCTGTTTCCATTTGTTTGATGTCCTTGCAAAAACTGACATTTGCAATATGAATTTCTCTCCTTTATCAGATAGCTTGATGATTATTTCAACCAACACCTAAACCTGTGTTTGGATTTTCTAGGTCAAGCAATAGTGCACTTTTTTATGACACACACTCTCATGAGAAATACAATTGATGTGCAGAAGACAAACCTCCCCCCTCCAAAATATATGGATGAATACTTGTGACAAGGTGTATGTTGAATAATTCTTATAATACTATAGAAACCCATGGGACACAATTTTAAGTTTGAACACCTGCTAGGTGGGCAGTGTACACTGTGCCCACTTGAAGGAACAATTTTTTGTGGCCAGATCTCATTTACATTAATTCAATGAATTGCAGCTCATAACAAATTTCCTTTAGGCAGCTTGTTGATCTGGATCAAGGGAAAGCTGCAGGGTGATTATTCTAAACATCAACTATTTATTATTTAAGTTGGAAAATGTTGTGGATGCCAGGTGTATCTAGCACCAGAGATTTAACTTTATAGTCTGTTTCTCTAAAGAGCCAAACCACCGTTGATATAAACTGAGTCAAATTTAGTTCTCATTCTAAGACATAGGCTTAAGATTCTACTCCATTATTCCACCACAAGTTAGGTTGGATAGTGGTGGGAAACACAGGCAAAATCAGACGCTATTGCCTGCTGCCACATTCTACCTCACCTCTATTATCCTTGCTCTGCCCCAGATAGGAAAGTCATCACCGTGTGTAAAACTACTCGATTTCCCTGCCTTCTCTCGATGGGGCAATCCTTGAGGTAGCAGCAGGAAGCCCCTTTCTTCATTGATTGGAGGATGAGGGCCTCTTCTCCTTCTATAATGGCACCAGAACTACAACTGGTGAAGGCCTCAGTCCAAGCAAGGCCTTCAATACAAAATGCAATGTACTGAAATGCTCTTCTGCCCATTCAATTGCATCTGCCACCTCATCTGGTGCCAAAGTGGGTGCTCCGCTTTAGGAGCACTTTATCATCTTTCTTAGCCATGGTAGGTACCCACTTGTGGACAGGGATTTTCAGGGGTCCTGTGCTGTGTAAACAATCAGCTCTCCCCACCCCAAGAAATTCGGCTAAGATCATTGCAGAGTCAGCTCAAATCTCCCTCACACCATGGCATTCGTTTACCAGCTCTGCGAGTAAAAGACAGTTTAGTTATGAGCAAACTAACCACGTGAGGATTTATGTTAATTCTTTCCTGATTGCCAAGATCTGAATTTACAAGAGTACCAAGGAGGAAAGTTCTTGGGGAAAGGACAAGCATCACCTGCCATCTCCCCGAGACAAGAGAATTTCTGAGAAGGAACTTTGGATCCTAAAACCTACATGTTACAATTCTTAATTTTTTATTCAAAAGCTCAATACAGAAGTCTCTTTGAATGCTAAGGGAATCTCCTTTTCCCAGAGACTTCCACGGTTGACCTTCCATCTGGATAGTTTTAAAGATTTGCTCAGACTTCCTAAAAAAATCTCCCTCAACCAGTTTCCTTTCAAGTGGTTGCAACAACTTCACAAAAATGCTTGAAATATATAACTAGGTGTTGTCTATGGAGCTAATGTTCCATAATAATCTTCATCAGCATTTCTTTGTATTTCCAAAACCTGCATAATATTAACTATAAGGAAATGTGCAGTCACTCCAAAAGTTATATCAATCTCCCGGGGTCTAAAATGATTTGATCTAATTTTGAGATGAGCACTGAAGACAAAGGAACTCTGAAGAAGAGTCATACAGACTGAAAACGTTAACTTTGTTTCCCTCTCCACAGATACTGCCAGACCTGCTGAGTTTTTCCAGCATTTTGTGTTTTTATAACTGAAAGCAAAGGATCTGTCCACTGGTATTTCTGATCTATAGACTTCATAAGGAGAAGGATTGGACCTATTTGGACACATGTCAGTTTGAACTCAACCTAAGTCTAATTCAAAGACATGGGGCTGCATAATAGAACATGCTCCACATCGAAGCGCTCCACAGCCATAAAGCGCTGCGGGGTGGACTAATGAGGGCTGAGTGGAACTTCCACCCCTCCCGCCCTCTGGAGCTGCCTCCCAATCCGATTGGCCGGCAGCTCCATCTGTCCCAGCAGCACCAGGAAGGGGTCAATGGCTGCTGCTAGCACTGCAGGAGAAGAAAGGACTCCAAGGTCTTGCATCCCCAGAGCAGGTAACTCTGGGGCCTTTGTCTGGCAAGGTTTGGGTAGGTTAGGGAGAGGGGCAGTGGGAGGAGGAGGGGGTAGGAAGGAGCAAGGGTTCAACCGAAGTTGAGGGCCACCTCACAATTGGCAAAGGACAGTCCCTGAAGAGTGCTGTCCGCCTTCCTTCTCACTCTTTAAGCACTTGAGATAAAAATTGGGCTTCCCACTCCCACCTTGCTGCCCATGTCAAACGTTTTATGGTGTGGGCAGCGTATTATCAAGGTCAATTGGCTGGATAGCAAGCTTAATTGGCCCTTACTTGCTCATTTAAATATGGCATGTGGGCTGTTGATTTTGGTGCCCACACCCCCATTCCCCATATTATGAGGGTGAGCAGTAAGCTGATGGGATGGGCATTCTCCCCATTTTACGCACCCCCCCCCCACCCCACCACCAACCCCCACAATCCCGCAGGGAACACGTCCACTGGGGGCACGTTAAATTCAGCCCATGGTTCTCGGTTAACAATATTTTTAGTTCACTCATGGGATGTGGGCATCAGTGGCTGTGGCAGTATTTATTGCCCATCCCTAACTGCCCTTGAGAAGGTGGTGTTGAGCTGCCTTCTTGAACCGCTGCAGTCCATGTGGTGTAGGTACACCCACAGTGCTGGTAGGGAGGGAGTTCCAGGATTTTGACCCAGTGACAGTGAAGGAACAGCGATATATTTCCAAGTCAGGATGGTGTGGGGCTTGGAGGGGAACTTCCAAGTGATGGTGTTCCCATGCATCTGCCATCTTTGTCCTTTTAGATAGTATCAGTCATAGGTTTGGAAAGTGCTGTCCAAAGAGTGTTGGTGAGTTCCTGCAGTGCATCTTGTAGATGATATCCAATGTTGCCACTGTGCATTGGTGGTGGAAGGAGTGAATGTTTGTGGATGGGGTGCCAATCAAACAGGCTGCTTTGTCCTGGATGGTGTCAAGCTTCTTGAATGTTGTTGGAGCTACACTCATTCAGGCAAGTGGAGAATATTCCATCACACTCCTGACTTGTGCCTTGTAGATGGTGGAGAGGTTCTGGGGAGTCAGGAGGTGAGTTACTCTCTGCAGGATTCCCAGCCTCTGACCTGCTCTTGTAGCCACAGTATTTATATGGCGAGTCCAGTTCAGTTTCTGGTCAGTGATAACCCCCAGGATGTTGATGGTAATGTAATGGTAATTCAGCTATGGTAATGCCATTGAATGTCAAGGGCAATGTTTAGATTCTCCCTTGTTGGAGATGGCCATTGCCTGGCACTTGTGAGGCTCAAATGTTACTTGCCATTTGTCAGTCCAAGCCTGGATATTGTCTGGGTCTTGCTGCATTTGGACATGGACTGCTTCAGTATCTGAGGAATGGTGCTGAACATTATGCAATCATCACCGAACATCCCCACTTCTGACCTTATGGTGGAAGGAAGGTCATAGATGAAACAGCTGAAGATGGTTGGGCCGAGGACACTATCTTGAGGAACTATCAAGATAAAGAAGCCATGTTGAGTTCAAAACTTTTCCTTATCCTTTTAAAGCTAGCAGAGAGGCATTGAATTGTGATGATGTTTAAAACAAAGGGAATGCAGTAGCTAGCAGGCACCGGCAAGGTCATTTCATAGTTTCTTGCAAGCAGCTGATTTCCTGTTTTCAGGCTGCTTTAAGCGTGAATTGTCTCAACCAGCAGCCAGAAATTCAAACTGGACTATTTTTTAAAATGGCTAAGGTAAAATCTTAAAATGTTACGCCAAACCGAGTATTATCAAAATCTTACAAAACTCCGTAGGTGATGCTGAATCATCAGGATTTAAAAATTAGGACAAGTGTGGGAATGATACCTTATGTATAATTGGATGGTCACATGACTCAAGTTCCTGGAGAAACTTCTGGGAGAACTTGTATGGCTGTACTTGCCTACACTTAGAGTTGGTAAGGCACCAGGACTGGGTGAGATGCACCTAAGGATGCTGAGGGAAGAGAGAGTGGAAATTCTAGAGGCACTGGCCATAATTTTCCAGTCTTCCTTAGACTCAGGGGTGGTGCCAGAAGATTTTGTTGGAAAGAGGTGTGAAGATAAGCTCAACAACTAGAGGCCAGTCAGTTTAACCTCAGTGGTGGGAATCTTTTAGAAATAATAATGTGGAATAATAATTAATAATAACTTGGGCAAACGCAGGTTAATTAAGGAAAGCCAGAGCAGATTTGTTAAATCATGTTTAAATAATTTGCTGGATTTTACTAATGAGGTAACAGAGATGGTTGATGAGAATAATGCTGTTGATGTGGTGTGCTTGGACTTGCAAAGGAAATCTGATAAAGTGCCACTCAACGGACTTGTGGGGAAAGTTATAGCCTATGGGAAAAAAGGGAAAGTAGTGACAGGAAACAGAGTAGTGGTTAATGGATGTTTTTCAGACTGGAGAAAGGTCTATAGTGGAGTTCACCAGTGGGCGCTGTTGAGAACTTTGCTCTTCCTGTTATATATTAATAACCTTGGTGTACAGGACACAATTTCAAAATATGTGGACGATATGAAACCTGGAAGCATTGTGAACTGTGTGGTTAATAGTGTAGACCTTCATAAGGACATGGACAGGTTGGTGGAATGGGTGGACATGTGGCAGATGAAATTTAATGCAGAGAAGTGTGAAATGATTCAGTTTGGTAGGAAGAACGTGGAGCGACAATATAAAATAAAGGGTACAGTCCTAAAGTGGGTGCAAGGCAAAGGGACCTGGATGTATATGTGCATTGAAGGTGACAGGACAGGTTGAGAGAAAAACTAATAAAGCAAAAAGTATCCTAGGCTTTATTAATAGGGACAGATAAAAGCAAGGAAGTTACGTGAAACTTGTATAGAACACTGGCTCAGTCTCAATTGATGTATTGTGTCCAGTCCTGGTCGCTGCCCTTTAAGAAAGTTATGAAGGCATTACAGCAAGTGCAGAAAATATTCACAAGAATGGTCCCAGAGACGAGGAACATCAGTTACCTGGGTAGGCTGGAGAAATTGGGAATGTTTTCCTTGCAGAAGAGAAGATTGAGAGGAGAGTTGATAGAGGTATTCAAAATCATGAGGTGTTGATATCGAGTAAAAAGGGAAAAACTATTCCCATTGGAAGAATTGAGAACAAGAGGGCACAGATTTAAGGTAATTGGAAAAGAAGCAATGCAATATGATGAAAAACATTTTTCATGCAGTGAGTGGTTAGGAAGTGGAATGCATTGCCGGAGCATATGGTGGAGACAGGTTCAACTGAGACATTCATGAGGGAGTTGGATTGTTATCTGAAAAGGAAGAACGTGCGGGGCTACGGGCAAAAGGCAGGCGATGGCAATAGGTAAAATGCTCACACGGAGTGCTGGCACAGGCATGATGGGCCAAATGGCCTCCTTCTGTTATGTAACAATTCTGTGATTGTCCCAGTCAAATTAATTCAGTGAGGGACAGACTTAATGTAACATTCCTGCGCTTGTGGCATTCTTGCAATAATTTTTTTTAATGTTTGTTAGAAAATGTTCTTGTCTTCTTCAGAGTACAAGAGGTTGAACTATTTCCACCATTCCAGCAGCAACATTCTAGGATAACAATCTGGTCATAAAGTGGTTAAAGCTGCCACTAATCATTATTCACAAGATCAGCTAAGGCTAACATACACCATCAATTTGGTTTCCCTGCTGGTGAGTGCAACACATTATGGCTCTATTATGATACAGTTAATGAGTATGGACTTGGCTTGTCAAAGGCTTATAGGACTTGGATAATACATATAAGAATGTGTTTAGTTTAATGAACATAGGAAAATACAACAATCCCTGGGCTTACAATACAATAGCTACCCTAACATTTTAATGAGTAAAGACACTGTTTAGTGTAGTTCTGAGCCATGGAGGCCAAGAAAGTCTCATGTACAACCCCTCCTCTGTGCAGCACTGGCTGATAATCCAGCAGGTATCAGCACCCTCAAGAAAGGAAGGGAGAAAATATGAACGGGGTGCATAGCAATAACTATTCACATTTATATAGCATCTTTAGCATAGAATAAGCATCCCAAGGCGCTTGGTAGGACCATTATCAACTAATATGTGACACCAAGCCACATAAGTAGAATTAGGGCAGGACACCATAAGCTTGGTCAAATAGGGAGGTTTGAAGAAGTGTCTTAAAGGAATAATGAGAAATAGTGAGGCAGCGAGATCTAGGCAGGGATTTACAGAGCTTAAGATCTAGACAGCTGAAGACATGGCCACCAATTTTGAGGTAAAGGAAATCGGGGCCAGAATTAGAGGAATGCAGCATTTTGGGCTCGAGGGGGACAAAGGAGAATGAGTAAAAGCAGGTCAGCCCGACCCAGCTAAGTTCTTGAACAGGCCAAGTTTAATATGTCCTTGTCAGGCACTCAAATCCATTTGCTTTCGAAGGGAGGCAGATAAGCCAGAGGTAAAACATCCAAGGTGCTAAACTTCTGTGAAATTTCACCCTGACCTCCAACATAAACATGCTTAGCTCTAAGATTATTTTCTGTTTTTGAACGTGACCTGCAGTCCGCTGGTGAAATCAAATTCTCAGAAATCACAGCATGCTTTGAAGCCACGTATTCTACAATTTCATTTGTGAGTTATTAACTGTCATTAGCAAGTTATTATGGAGGACAACAGGCATTCTCCTGTTGTGTGTTAAAAGAGGAACTTCGGGCCCTTTTAATCTAGCATTACAACCTACATTATTCATCTCTGACCACTTTCATTCCACAGTTGACACCTATTTGGTCCCAACAGTTCAGGGACCATCATGTTCGAAGGAGTATCTGATTAGTCCTGTCTATACTTATCCTTACAGCCCTCAATCCCATTCTTAACCAGATATTTGTTCAGCTCTGTTATAAAGGAGTTAATAGACACAGCATTAGCAGCTTTTGCTAGAGTCTATCCCACATATCTCCAACTAATAAATTCTAACATCCAGTCTTGCTTGAGGCTTGTTAATTTTAAACTCGTGACATGTAGTTCTGCAACCACGTCCAAACTAGATAAGCTCTATACATCTATATTACCCATGGCTAGTCATTGAGCACATACTGCAATATCTTGCCTGCTTTTATTTATTTTGACATTTCGTTATAAAAATGTGCTCAGATTAAATATATAAATAGCTAAATTAATAACAAGCGGAAGATAACGTCTTTGCTAGCAGAAAACGTTTTATGGTCTGCAGTGACCATATGATCTTGTGTAGAAGGCAGGGAGTTGCCACTATATTCATTCAATAACCAACACGATAATGACTTTAGAGAGGAGACTGGGCCAATGCTAATAAAATTTACTTCATGTGAAGTGTGAGAGAACAAATGTAGGCTATGACTGCAACTATCTTTATCTTACCATAATATACTGTACACCTGTTGTAACAATACCTGTGTAACTTAATCACCTTAGACATGGCTAGGCCAGCACAACATGCACTGATTGATGGCCTGTCACAGAGAATCATTAACATGGATCATTTCTATTAAACAAACTACAGAATTTTTTTTGTAAAATCACCAAAACACAATTTGTACAATTACAATCCTGGCCAGTTCATTCAAGTTTACTTTTCTTTTATGTTTAAGAGAAAGTTTTTATTGCCTATATGCTGCTTTCTTTTGATAAGATTTATCTGCCTTATTATTATTTATCTAATAATATTTTGTTCCACTGGGGCAGAGAATAATTAGTGTTTTATTTAATTATTAGTTTATCTGCCATGGTTTTACTCACGGGAAATCAAGACCAAGTATAGTCTTGAGGTGAAGCAAGGTTAGAAGATGAGAAATAATTGGACTAGGGCATGCCGACATAAATTAGTCTCCATTTTAAAGCCATATATATGTCCTCATTTTTTTTATTTTCATCATAAATTTCTGTACCAAATTTAAAATAAGAACTTTCTGTACAAACCTGTAGTACATCCTCTGATCACTGGTGGTATTGCAGTGCCCTCACTGGTAGGAGGGAATAATTATGGTGTGATAAAGGCAAAATACTGCAGATGCTGGAAATCTGAAACAAAAACAAAAAGTGCTGGAAAAACTCAGCAGGTCTGACTGCATCTGTGGAGAGAGAAAGACAGAGTTAACGTTTCCAGTCCATATGACTCTTCTTCAGAACTAAAGATAAGTAAAAATATGATGAAATATATACTGTTTAAGGGGAGGTGGGACAGGTGAAGCTGGATAGAAGGCCAGCGATAGGTGGAGGCAAAGGAGAGATTGCAAAAGGTGTCATAAACAAAAGGTTGAAGTGGTGTTGGTGGTGATGATGCTGGCTAAAGGAGGTGCTAACGGTGACATTAAGGCTGGATTTTACTGTCGGCGAAAGGGGCGGGGCCCGCACGCTGACAGGTAAAATGGCGCGCGGTGATGTCAGGCGGAACTCCCAATGTCACCCCGCCCCATTTAAATGTTCAGGAAGGCGGGGGCCACAGCAAAATCAGCTGCGGGCCCGCCGACCTGTCAATGGCCAACTGAGGCCATTGGGAGAGCAATTAAAGTAATTAGCGGACCTGCCCGTCCAACCTTAGCCCCAGCGGGAATTAAGAAAAACGTGAAACCTCATCCACGGGTGGGGTAAGGTTTCATGTAGGGTTTTAAAAATGTTAATAAAGCTTTTTTGGAAATTATGAACATGTCCCAAGTCATGTGACTTTCTCACATGAGGGGACATGTAAGGGAATTTTTTTTCTCTATTTTTAATATTTTTGAAAGTAGTGGTGATCTCCCTGAGGCAGCACTTAGCCTCAGGGAGATGAGTGTGGTCTTTAACGCCCTTGTGCAAAAGAGCGCACTCTCGATTTTAAGCATTCCCCCCCCCACCATACAAATGTCACACTGGGCGGGTCTTAATTGGCCCACCCACGTAAAATGGTGTCACACCTCCGATCAGGGGCGCCAATCGGAAGCGTACCCGCCCATCAACCTCCCCACTGATGATGGAGAACATTCAGCCCTAAGAATGAGCAAGTGACAGATTGGCCCTGGTGGGGGTGGGGTGGGGGGAGGGGATGGTGTGGGAAAAAAAATCGAAATAGGCTAAAAGGTGGGGATAAAACAATGAATAAAAATGGAAATAAATTTAAAAATAATAAGAACAAAAATAGGTGGGAAAAAAATTATATATATAAAAAAATTTTAAAAATAAAAATTTGAAAAAGGGGGTCAAAAAGGGGGTGAGGATGGAAGAGCAAGTTCACGGTCTGAAGTTGTTGAGCTCAATGTTAAGTCCGAAAGGCTGTAAAGTGCCTAATCTGAACATCAGGTGCTGTTCCTCCAGTTTGCGTTGAGCTTCACTGGAACATTGCAGCAAGCCAAGGATGGACACGTGGGCATGAGAGCAGGGTGGAGTGTTGAAATGGCAAGCGACAGGGAGGTCTGGGTCATGCTTGCGGACAGACCGAAGGTGTTCTGCAAAGCGGCCACCCAGTCTGTGTTTGGTCACTCCAATGTAGAGGAAACCGCGTTGGGAGCAGCAAATGCAGTAGACTAAATTGAGGGAAGTGCAAGTGAAGTGCTGCTTCACTTGAAAGGAGTGTTTGGGCCCTTGGATGGCGAGGAGAGGGGAAATAAAGGGGCAGGTGTTGCATCTTCTGTAGTTGTATGGGAAGGTGCCGTGGGAGGGGGTTGAGGTGTTGGGGGTGATGGAGGAGTGGATCAGGGTATCCCAGAGGAAACGATCCCTGCGGAATGCTGACAGGGGGGGTGGGGGTGAAGGGAAGGTGTGTTTGGTGGTGGCATCATGCTGGAGTTAACTGAAATGGCGGAGGATGATCCTTTGAATGCGGAGGCTAGTGGGATGAAAAGTGAGGACATGGGGGACATGGTTCTGGGAGGGAGAGGAAGGTGTGAGGGCAGAGGCGTGGGAGATGGGTCAGACACGGTTGAGGACCCTGTCTCCTCTACATTGGAGAGACCAAACGCAGACTGGGTGACCGCTTTGCAGAACACCTTCGGTCTGTCCACAGGGATGACCCAGACCTCCATGTCGCTTGTCATTTCAACACTCCACCCTGCTCTCATGCCCACATGTCCATCCTTGGCTTGCTGCAATGTTCCAGTGAAGCTCAACGCAAACTGGAGGAACAGCACCTGATGTTCAGATTAGGTACTTTACAGCCTTCCGGACTTAACATTGAACTCAACAACTTCAGACCATAAACTCGTTCCTTCATTCTCATCCCTTTTTAACCCCCTATTTCAAATTTTTATTTTTTATATAAATAATTTTTCCCACCTCTTTTTTATTATTATTGTTTTTTAATTTATTTCCATTTTTATTAATTGTTTTTTCCCACCTTTTAGCCTATTTCAATCTTTTTTCCCACACTGTCCCCTCCCCCCACCCCCACCAGGACCATCTGTCACTTGCTCATTCTGCTTTCTACTCTTAATGTCACCATTAACGCCTCCTTTAGCCAGTATCACCACCATCAATACCCCTTCGACCTTTTGTTTATGACTTCTTTTGCAATCTTTCCTTTGCCTCCACCTATCGCTGGCCTCCTATCCAGTTTCACCTGTCCCATCCCCCTTAAACAGTATATATTTCACCTTTTTGTCACTTCTCTTTAGTTCTGGAGAGGAGTCATAGGGACTGGAAACGTTAGCTCTGTCTTTCTCTCCACAGATGCTGTCAGACCTGCTGAGTTTTTCCAGCACTTTTTGTTATAATTGTTGTGCGATAAGCTTACATAAGTCATTTCATAAGCCTTATAAGCATTTATAACGACAATGAGTTGACAGGAAGTGCACAAAGAAGTAAGTTCTTCACTCTATCACTAATCAATTACCTGAGGCATTTCGCACAAGGCCCAGACTATCGCTCTCTGGTTGGTTTCATGAAGATGGGAGAATTCCCAGCTCTGACAACCCAACCTTTAAAAATGACTGCCTAAACTTCCAATTTTCAGTCTGGTCAGGGGGAGGGCAGTCTAGAATAGGAATCACGGCGGGCAACCCTGTAAGTAGTGAGAGGTGGGAGGCAGGCCTGGTGCAGGTTGAGCAACTCGGGCACAGATAAAAAGAAGGCTGTCAAAGGCCCATTGAGAGGTTGGTCGCCAAATGTGAAGTCTTTGTGCCTTGGAGGAGACATCGTTGCCTTGTCAGGTGAGTGTTCAAGCTGTAAATGTTATCCAACTGTTAGCTAACCCTGAAAGAGCTGACACATCATGGGCTTTCCTTATAGGAAAATTGTCATTGTTGCCGCGTAATTTAAGTGTACTTTACTCAACCACTGGAATCATGGATTTGATGCTCAAGACACAGCCATGGAGATGGCATTGTCTTCCCACCACTATCTGGTACAGTCATTATGCAGTCATGTAGTTAACTGACAAGACTTAGTGGGTCGATGAATGATGAACAGTGCCATGCTCATTATCCCATCCACTTGCGCTCTTGCCACTCACATCTATCAGGATGTGCCAACACTGTTGATCCTTGACCAGGTCCCTTATACTGTCACAGCATAACAGTGTGACTAACAGGAGGGATGTCAGTGGTCACGGAGCACAGCGTTCTGCCTTGGAGTCACAGCTACAACATACATGCACCAAGCATTTGTGCAGAGCCAATTTCTCCACCACACTTTACCAGTAATCATTGATGATATACTGAAAATAGTTAGTGTATGTAAGCACACAAAAGTAAAGAGAGCGCTGTAATCTGAATGGCTCTCGGCCCTTCTAACCTTACATTTTTATTCATGGAATGTCACACACAGACAATGTGGGAGAAGGGATGGGTCCAGCTGCCCATCCCTGTTCTAACCAGGACCTTCATGTTTTGGTGGAAGAGGTCCAAGAGAGGACACCAGTCCTCTAATCTGCTGGCTGCTGTAATGCCCCTGCAGCGGGGCATTCAAATTCAAACTGCGGCTGCAGTGAGCACAGCAGGAGACCACCGGCGTTTATAGATTCAGTGCAAGAAAAGGTTCAATGACCTGCTATGTTCCGCTTGGCTAATCCAGACAGAGCTCCAAGGGAAGGGCCATGTCTATATGCTGCAGCTGTGGTGAGAAACACGGGTTTCTCTGTTTCTCTGGTGCACTGATGCCCTGAGTGTGTTTCTCTTGGGCACTGATGCACTGAACGTGTTTCTCTTGGGCACTGATGCCCTGAGTGTGTTTCTCTTGGGCACTGATGCACTGAACGTGTTTCTCTTGGGCACTGATGCCCTGAGTGTGTTTCTGAGGGGCACTGATGCCCTGAGCGTGTTTCTCTGGGGCACTGATGCCCTGAGTGTTTTTGCGTTGGGCCCTGATTTCCTGAGTGTGTTTCTGTTGGGCACTGATGCCAAGATCTCTGCTTCAGCACTGAGGCTTGTATGTGTAAGCAGCTCGTGTATGTGTGCAAAGGACACATGTGAACGAGCACTGTGATACACAGATACAGTGAAGAGCAATATCCCTCCGTGCTCTGTATATCAAGCTAACATAAATTCACGTGGTTGGTGCTGTCAAAAAGGGTGAAGAGTGCCACAGAGATGGCCTGGACTGGGGTGGATCAGCTGGGGGAGACGCATCCGTCCCATGGAACAGATGGCCATGGGGATCGGCAGGTTGCCGGAACAGCTGGTGATGGTGAATCACTGATGTCAGGTGATATAGGCAATGCTGAACTCACTTTGGCACGGGGCGGTAATGGTTCAGTTTACTGAGCACGATGAAACGCTGGCAAGAGAGGGAGGGCAGCGATGGTGTTGTGTTGTTGGGCAGCGTGAGCAAGGTTAAGGCAATGGTGTGCATCAGAGAGTGCTTTGACAATGTGAAGAGCTATAACCTAAATATCTCCCTTTGAGTCTCACACAGGTACCAGCACTGCTCCGCTGCTCCTTCACCACCCGCTACCACACTGCCCCTCCTGCAGCCCCCCCACAAACCCCCTCCCCTCACCCACTCCCATCTTCAGGCCAGATCGTCCTATCATCCTTCAGGCATTATGAGAAGGAAGAGATGTCGAGGAGGCAGCATCACATCATAGCAGCCCACACACTGCCAACTCAGATACAAGTACAGCGGTGAAATCTAATGCGCATGTAGAGTTTGTGGCAAAAGGGCGGAAGTCACTGCAACAGAGTGCAGAAGGAGGTGTCAGAGTCAGAGACATCAGTACACAGTCCCCCTCAGAGGGGGGAGGAAAGTCAAGATGATGCTCCAGTGGGTAGGAACATGGAGCCTCAGGAGTCACCTTTTGGTGTACAGTGTCCAATCCGCAGCAGACGTGTGGATATCTGGCAGAGTTTCTTGAGGCAGTGGGAGCTCTAGGACTGTGAATGGAGGTTTCCATCGCAATCATGAGCTCCACATTGTCCCAAGGGCTCAACCGCATGAGCTCTGACCATGAGAGACTGGCCAATCTCATGGAGAGACACAGGCAGCAGCACTCGGAGTGGATGCGAGAGCAGCATCTTGGCCAGGAAAGGGTGTAAACCTCCATCAGTAGCCCGGATCAGTCCACTCAGAGTATGAGAGCTGACATCCATGGAATACATGAGGACTGCGCATCCTTAACCTGACACTCACACTTTGACACAGTGGTTGCTGGAATGGATGATTACTGTGCACACCAGCAACCCCACTTGAAGGCCAACCCAGGGCTGTGGAGGTCACTGAGGGTGAAAGTACTGAGAGCTTCTCAGCACCCCCATCTTCCTCCACCAGCCCAGCCCCTCCGCCAGAGCCCTCGTCTGCTGCACAGGTGCCAGTGACCACGGCTGCCATGCAGAAATACAAAGGCCGCAGTCTGAAGGGGGCCCCCAGTGGGTTAGACAGAGAATTGAGGAGTCTGCCTCCACCTCCTCTGAGGCAACATGGGGGAGACTTCATCGGAGTATGTGAGAGTGAAGGGTGCTGCCTCGCCTAGAGCACTAACGGGTTCACCGTGGTTACACTTTTCACATTGTATGTAAGCACATTTGAGCACTTCTTTAATATATTTACTTACACTTGTGCATGACTCAGTGTGTGTTTGTGCACTGGAGAATTAAAATGAATGGGAAAATTATGAAGGCAGCTGTTACTAATAATAACGAGGGTGGGGCGCTGAGGTCCATGTCGTCAACAGGATCAAGGTTGTCAGCTGATTTGTGATGCTTTGGAGGCTTCTTCCTTCTCTGCTCTATCACATGTAATTGCAAAGATCAAAAGCTCAGGCGTTGGGATGCTCCTTGTACCTTTCATTGTCCATCTAAGCTTGACTTTAAGGGAGGCTCAATGATCAGACTCCACAAACAGATGCTAGGCAGCAAGTGCATCTCAAGCATGAGCGCTGGGTGCAAGGCATTCATCCGCAGGGCAGTGTTACACATTGGCCTAGGTGTAGGCATTGCAGCTTGAGAGGCCATGTAAAGGTGAGAGTGCAGGTGATATTGGTGGCCTGTTGTGTCCACTACTTTGGCTGCGTTTGCATTCCAGATGTCACAGGATGTGCTTTGCGCAATAAGCAGAGGTATATGGAAGCCAGTAATATTGCATGTGGTGCCCACGTCTGAAACTGGACCGTTGGACAGATGAACGCTGCGCACATTCTTTCACAAAGCTGTTGTTGCACAGTTATGGGCACAGCATGCGCAAGATACTTTAACTGCATATATGCTATAACCATACCAGCATGTATAGGGTTTGAATTCTGATGTTGTGTAACGCTCAGCATTGTTGGCATGGGTTAATTATGGACAATTTGGCGGCATGCACCCCTCATTTATAGTTATTGGTGTTCATGTGAGGGGAGCAGGCTGTGAGTGTTTGTTTGCAATATGATGAGACCCATGGTTATGACGGTGAGGGTTTCAGCCATATGAATATGACCGAATCCAACTCACTGGATGTTTATTCTCTCCCTTGTGGTGGATGGGCAGTCCCTTGAGTATTTGTGGAGTCAATATGCAAGATTCTTTAGGTGGAAGTATGTCACAGGGGACTGGCTGGTGACAATTGTATCGGAGGACCTTATGAGAATCTGTTTTGCACAAGGACGTGTCTGGTCAAGATCCCCTCCAGCACAGAGCCAGCCCTGGCTACTTACCCACGCTTCCCAGCTGCTCTGCCATTGGCGGCCTGCTCATCCTCCTCCATTTTGGAATCTTCCGAAAGGATAGTGACTTCCTCCTCCTCCTCATCTTCCTCCTCCTCCTCATCTTCCTCCTCCTCAGTGGTTGGAGCTCTGCCCATGGCTGCATCATCATTAACTTCTAAGTGCTCCACTGTGCAATGTTGTGCAGCATGTAGCACACCATTAATGTTCTTGTTATCCTTGCTGAGGCCTATTGCAGAGCTCCACCTGAGCAATCGAGGCACCTGGAGCGCATCTTTAAAATGCCAGTTGCCTGCTCAATGGTGTTCCTGGTGACGACATGGCTGCTCTTGTAGTTGCGGTCTGCCTCTATTTGTGGGCACCTAAAGGGAATCATGATCCAAGTTCTTAAGGGGTAGTGTTATCCATTAGAAGCCAACCATGGCTCTGTGTTGGTGACTGAAATCACTGAGGGAGTTGAGAGCTCCTTAGTACGAAGGAGTCAGGGAACCTTGCACACACATGAAGGAAGACTTTGTGGTGCTCATTAGTGATCGGTGGTACATTGATTGAGTGAAAGGACATCTGGTTGACAGGTGTTGAGTTGAAGCCTTTATGGCAACATGGATGCAATCAGTAGCATTCTCCTAATTGGACAAAGGCCAAGGATCTCTGCGTCTAAGATGCCAAATCAATAGGGAAATTATGTGATCCCCACATGAGCAAACAAGGCATTAGCTTAATGCGGCTGTGTGCTGCTGACTGGGATATGCCTCACAGGTCTGCTGATGATCCCTGGAAAGGTCCTGAGGCATTGAGGTTGAGAACGATGGTTACCTTCACAGCCAATGGCAGGGTGTGGGGGTCGATGGATTGTGACACAAGTTGCTGCTGGACCATGCTACATATGTCTGTCACCACCTCACAGCTTAGCCTTGGCCTTTGGCAGTGGTTCTCCTAGGTCTGTACGCCCTTCCCACAGGGTAGGACCTGGTTGTCCTGCCTCTCCTCTTCCACCTACCTGCTGCAGGGGCAGCAGTCTTTTCCTCCTGACTTTCTGCCCTCCCTCTGTCTTCTATGGCCTCTCTGTGCAAGGTTGCCATGCCCATCTTCTACGCTTCTTCGCACAAAACGCTATGCGCCCTTCTCCAGCACAAAGTTCTTCCCGGCACCTGGGTGCACAAGTCTGTAGGGGCAAAAGTAATTGCCCTGCGAGACCAGGACCCCCACCCTGCTACTCCCCTGGGCTGAGGGAAGACAGTCGGGATTTGTTTTGTGCCACTTCTGGGGCTAAATAAAGTTTTAAAGTCAATTCCATTGGGGTACCCTGCATCTCCAAAGGTGTCCCTGGTTATGCAAAGAAATATGCCAAGTTCAGATCTGCTCTTACCAGGTCTACTTTGCACACTTCAGGTCCCACACTCCTAGGCTGCCTCTGTAAAATGCACATGTGTGAAATGCGCCCTGCCCCCATGAAAATGGGAAGTTCCATCGTGGCGAAAATCTGGCCCAGAGAGTTGGACAATTCAACCATCTTCTTCCGCCTCTCTTTCTGCTTTTTCCTCTTTCAAGTATGAGGTGGTCAGCAGTACAGCAAAGTATGGTAAGGAAAGCAGCCACCAATTACTGCAGGCTGTATCTGGGGCTGGATTTTGAGGAAAAAGTGATTCTCATGATTTCTCCACTCCTCACATCCACTACCTTTGAACTTTCTACTCAAACCAGGGTCCTAACCTCCCCTGTGCTCCTCTGTCATTTGCCTTACCTTAACCATCCATCTATTTCCCCTTACTGTCATTCACTGCCCCAAAGATTAGTGGTGGGATACCAGAGTCCCTCACCCACCAACTGTTCCCATCTTCCCTTTTCCTACTAACCTCCCTTATTATCAGTTTTCCTCAAAGAGGCTTTGTTCACTTTCAAAATTCAACTTGGAAGAATCAAATTAGAATGATGAAATAAATCATTGGTCTTTCTCTCTATTTGCGTCTTTGCTTTTTCCTGTTCATTATGTTTCGTTGCCTAAGAAGCATTTTGGGAGGTTATATAAAGTATTATATAAATGTAAGCTCTAGCTCCTTTCTTTCTTTGGTTAATAGATGTTAGAAATTAGAATCCTGTTTTAATGATGTAAATGGTTAACATTGGCATATTTTACCAGTCAACAGAATACAGATGAGATAATAATATGGGCTTCAACATTCAGCCTTTTGAATTTTCATAATCTGGGCATTGCTGACAAGACCAGTGTTTATTGTCCATCCCAAGTTGGCCTAAGAGACTAATGGTATGCTTTTGTTGCAATTTGGTACAACTGAAAGGCTTGTTAGGCCACTTTAGAGGGGAGTTAATAATCATGGGGATGACATCACAAATACATAAACCAGCTGGATTTTAAGCACAATTGACAGCTTCTTGTTCATGTTTAGTGGTACCTGTCCTTTATTTCCAGATTTTCCGAATGAGTTCAAATTCTCAAATTGCCATGCTTAGATTTGAACTCATGTCTGGACACTAGTCCAATAGCGTAACTGTTACATTATTACACCCCCAAAGTAAGATCAATTGAATAAAAATGTTCTCTTCCTGCCCTCTCTCTCTCAGCTTAATACACTTTCTAAAGTTTATAGAATACAAAACAAAAATTGCAGTAGGTGTGTAATTACTGCATTGCTATTCTTCTCTTGCTTACACATACGCAAAGGCATATACAGAGGCACATATGCAAGCATACATCCAGAGATTCTCCATTTAGAAATAAACCCTCAATGTAAATTTTATCTCAATAAAGCTTCTAAAATTTCTCTCCTTGGCTTTCAAAACTATTTGTTGGAAAACTTTTGATCAGAAAGTGCCATGAAAAAATGGTTAAAATTTTTTCCATCAATACTGCTGACTCAATGAGAGGAATTTTAACATGTGTGTGCAGGTCTGAGTGGGTGTGGGTGGGAGTGTGTTGAATGAACAAAAATTGGAAATGGCCAGGAAGCCGGCTCCAAGTGACCAACTTCTAGCTTTTGCTCAAGAGCGACATGGGGCAGGCCAGCCAACCTGCTACCAGGAGGCAGATTGGCACTTTAAGTATGTTAGAAGAAACACAGCAGAGGAAATGAGGGTGCCATTTAGCCCCTCGAGCCTGTTCTGTCAATCATTGACATCATGGCTGACCTGTGACCTAGCTCCATATACCCACTTTTACCCCCACATCCCTTAATACCTTTGGCTAACAAAAATCTATCAACCTTAGCTTTAAAATTAACAATTGATCTAGCATCAGTTGGCATGTGCAGAAGCGAGTTCCAAACTTCTACCACCCTTTTGTCTGCAGAAGTGTTTCTTAGTCATGCTCTTAAAAGGTCTGGCTCTCAGTTTTTGACTGTGCCCTAACCTGCAGAAATAGGTTCTCCTGACCTACTTTATCATTTTTCCTCAATATATTGAATCATTTGTTCAAATCGCCCTTTAACCTTCTAAATTCCGTGGAACACGTTTGTTTAATCTCTCCTGGTAGCTTAACCCTTGGGTCCAGCTATCATTCTAGTACATCTATGCTCCCTTCAAACCGATATATCGTTGCTAAGCTGTGGTACCCAGAACTACTTGCAGTACTTTAGATGTGGCCTAAACCAGGGCTTTGTATAACTGAAACATGACTTCTTACCCTTTTAGTCTATTCTTCTACAATTTAAGGCCAGCATTAACCTTTTTGGTTATTTTCTGTATTTGATCATGACATTTTAAACATCTAGGTACCGGGACCTCCGCTTTTTGCAGCTTTTCACAAGTTAGAACGTACCTTGATCTATCCATTTTACATCCAAATTAGAAGACTTCACACTTGCAGACATTGAAATTCATTTCCCACAGTATTGCTCATTCACTTAATTTATCAATATCTCTTTGTAATATTACAATTCTACCTTTGTATCATTGACAAATTTAGTTGATTGGATAGAAGGCCACTTGGCCAAATAATTACTAATTATAGTGAATACTTTAATCGCCAGCATCAGTGTTGGGGCCTAGAGTGCCTGCCCTTTATCCTTATTCTGTCTCCTTCTGCTCAGCTAATTTACTAACTATGTCAATAATTTACCTTAAATTCCATGAGCTTTAACTTTAGCCAACACTCTCTTTAAAGGGACTTTACCAATTGCCTTCAGGAAATCTATATAAATAACATCCAAAGACATTCCCTTGTCCACTCCTTCAGTTCAAAAAAACTGTTACCACACTGGGGATTGATGCATTCTAGCACAGGCTCAGACTGCAAAATCCAAATTCACTTTTTAGAATCATTGCCTTGGGGCCAAAAATATCAACTCCAGGATCAGGCTTTTGGGAGAGGCTGAGGCCTTCAAGTAATGACTTTAAAAGGTAAAAGGACAAATTCAATCACTAATTTTGTGTTATTGTAAAACACGTAAAGTTTCAAATTTTTCTTTAAATTTTTATTTTGGGCATAAGGAATGTCAGGAACTAAAATAAAACGGTGACTGGGGGAGAAAAAAAGATCAGGAAGCATGGTGAGAACCCAGTAGCGGCATTTTGCAATCAGGCAATTAGATAGGCAAATTCCATCATAAATGTGGACCAGGGAAAATGTTAACTCAAAAAGCGTGACAAAAATGTGACAACAGGAAGTCAAGTGGAGCCGGCAGAATGTGTGCACAGACATTAGATTTATAATAAGGTTATATATAGATACTGATATTTCTTATCCCATCCACAGTGTCCCAGGGCACCTAACAATCAATGGATTACTTTTCAAATGCAGTCACCGTGTTATATAGAGAAACACGACAATTCATTTGTAGATCATAAAATCCACAAGTAAATGAATAGGTAGGTCATTTCTTCTTGATGATGTTGTGCTGGACACTGGAAGAATTTCTTGCTCTTAGGCATCATCAATTTTTTTCCCCCTTCCAAGTGAGCAAGTAGATGAGACCTCAGTGATCACCTGAAGCATCAGCCTGGATTATATGCTGACCATAGCGGGTCTCGAACCAATGTCATTCTGACTCAGATGACAACCCCTGCTAACTGAGCTCAAACTGGCATGTGATTCACAGTTAGTGCTGGGGTGAAAAATTGAACTATTTATGACGATGGTGCAATGGGCTGTTGTTCCAGTGGGGTGCAGTACGAAAGGATAGAATGTGGCTTCACTGCCACTATTCTCGTTGCCTGATCTAGGGTAGGTTTTCAGGGGACGGAGAAGAGCCTGAACTCAAGACTAACCGAAACAAGGGAAAGGGAAAGCAGCCATTAAGTTAGCTGTGGCCAGTCTTGTGCAGGTGCAGCCAGGGGACTCAACAACATTACAGAAATAAGCCACCCTCTGCCTTTATTTGAATCTGCTACATAATGTGGCGATGAAAAAGAAAACATATTTTGGCTCTAGGCAAAAGATTAACATCTTCACATTTAAAACTACAAAAATTGTTATTGCATGGATACAGTAATAAACCGATAACATGGAATATTTCAGGGGTAGGGCCTTATTATTGGATTCATTTCACTAGGACTGAAATACTCCTTCACCATCTGTGAATTATGGGATGTTTATATTTGTTAAATTATTGTAACAATCCAGCAAACATGAATTAATGCAATGAATTATCCTATTCCAAACTTCCAATTCAAATCAATAGTTACAGTTCCACAATGGAAAGTACACAATCTTGTCACGAGGAAATGCTAAACTAAACTAGGACAGTTACCATGGTTACAGAGCAACCAACATAGGTAAAGGATCATCGAGAGCAGATCATGTCAGCTGGGAAAATGTTAGGTAAAGAGGGAAGGGAATTGGTTTTGTTTTTATAAGAAGGGAACGGTAAACAGAATTTAAAATATAAACAGACTACTTTTTTATGAGGATAAAAATTATTTCATACTCCAATATAATCTATTTAATGGATAACTGAAGTAAAAATTGGTTTGCATTTAGATGACCTTTAATGGCATTGCTAGTCACAGATCTTTGTCAATCATGAACTAAATTCTGTATTCTACAGTTATCTCTATACATTTTCAGGATTTATATACTTAAAAGATTATCAGTAGGAATTGGTAACCATGCAGCAAAGAAGACATTGTCAGGACTCAGCATATCAGTCAGCATCTGAGAAAGAATGACTGACTACTGCTTAAGATTTTAGCTATCATCACAATAACATCAATGCCATATTAAATGTTTTAACAGATATTTTCTCCTTCAGAAGCTCACTGACCTGTGTATCATTATAGGACTTTGAGATTATTTTTTAAACTTCCCGTTTCCAGCATCTACTATTTTCCTTTTCATCCCCCAAGAAAAGATGTTTAAACCAGTAATCCCACCTTGGATAGAAGTTAAACAATTAGCATTTTAGAAAGCCTTTTTTTTACTGTTTTATAAACTGAAGACAAGTGGTCGATTTTTGACATTTTCATCTTGTGTTTTCATCACAGTAGCACATTAGATACTTCATATCCACTGCATAATCAAACCAGTTAATACAGACCTGAAGTAGGAAGGCAGCCAAATTAGCACTTATAAGGATGTTCAACATTGATTAGGCAAACAGGTGGGAAAACAGAAGAATGGCAATAAGAGTCCATTCACTTTTACCCTTTAAGCACCGAAGACTGTGTTAAAATAATTTGCTGACTGACAGGATTTGCTCTTGATAAATAATTAGCGCGAATTAGCAAAATTGAGCAAAAATGGTATTCAAGGTGTGGGCATTCTCTTTTGGTCAAATCCCCTATTTGACGTTTACTGTGTAAAGTCAAACGCAAGGACTTTCTCACTGACTTGGTAATAGAATATTCTGCGGAAAAAATAATGCCAAAGGTTAAGGTCATGTAAGTAATGCTGAAGATAACTTATGGAAGTTTTAAATTAAAAATGTGTGAAATGCATGAGTAAACACTGGCAGTAAATCATTCTAATTCCAGATGAAAAATACCCTAAATCTAGTCAGCTCCACTAAGCTTGAAACATATCATCGGGCACAATGTTTTTCCAACACTTCCTTATTTGTGGTTTCTCACCAATAATAATGGTTAATACCATATTCTGCTCTGTTTTGTAGATAGCAGATTTAAATCTATTTGATTAGAGCGAGATAATAAACAGAAGTTATTGTTAATTCAATGATAAAAATTAATGTATTGTTTAAATAGCACATGCCACAAATATACTTTAATCCTTACCCTGCTGAACAAATACCCTGGTTAATGCGATAAAAGTGACTGACACTTTAAAAGGTCTTTTTTTTTCATAAAGCACTATCAGGCTGCAAAAGAACAGATACTAGTTAAAATCTATCTTTAAGCTTGGAAACCAGTTCACAGAGATCATGGGGATAAAGTGAAGTAACGTTGCACTTCTACAGAATGGTGGGGACACACCTCTTGTGGTAGAGTGCAGGGTAGTTGGGTTAATGTCGGGGATCTGTACCATATTAAGCTTACGGGCAGAATTTTTACCTCGTCGGACGGGCGCAGCGGACAAGCCTGGAAGTGGCTGCGCAACAGCCCACAACCCATCCCCGAACGCGGTTTCACGCTCGCAGGCCAATTAACGGCCAGCCAGCGTGAAACTCGCATTGATAACCTTAAGCGCTGCTGGGTTGAGAGGTGGGGGGAGGTGAGCGAGGGCGGAAATCAGCGTATACGCACGGGCGCGCTCAGTGAAAGCTCCCTGAAGGCACGGAGCTGAAGAATTTTCACATTAAAAATAAAGTTTTCCAAAAAAAAAGGGAAACATGTCCCTTCATTTGACCCTGACGCATGAAAAAGGACATGTTGAAAATGAGTGCTAAAAATGTTTATTTTATTTTTAATTAACATTGGAAACCTCACTCCGCCTGTGGATGAGTTTTCCTCAAAAATCCAAAGGCCGCTTGGCCTATTCGCCCAAACGACTGTAAGGCTGGATGGGCAGGGGGAAATTTAGTTAGTTAGTTAATTAGTTAACGGGCTTAACAGCCCTCTTAATTGTCAGCGGGCACACAGCCGACTCCCGGGCGCGCCCACCGACTGAAATATTCCCCCGAGTGGGCGTTGACATCGGGACACTCGCGGGACATCATCGAGCATTATTTCCTGGTCGTGCATGTTGAGCACACACCCACATGCTGAGCTGAAAATCCCAGCCTACCTTATACACATGAGCTGAGACGAGGGCAGTGGACATAATGCACAAACATGTTCTTCATCCACCACGGTCATCCCTTACCATGAGGTTTTCATTTCAGGTTTACACTCATCCTAATTGCCTAACTTAAAGCATATATTTAATAAAACGACTTGTGATTTGGATCTATTTTCTGGCAATATGAGCGAATCCACATTTGCATCAACACAGTAGAGGAAACACGAGATTTGGTCTGACAGGGCTCCACTACAAGACAGTTACTACTTTTCTTAGGGAGACGGGTGGTATAATGCTGCTATTCATTTCCCATATTGCTGTCCAGCTGAAAGTAAAGGATTAAACTAAATAACAAGCTCTACCTTAGGACAACCATTTAAATAATGTACTAGAAAGTACAGCTGCTTTCCCAGTTTCCCTCAGGTAGAGAGACATCTTTTGTTTCACTATTTGCCCCATTACCCATCCCTTCGGTTTTGTATCATGAAACCATTTGTCGTCTAATCTCTCCTGCCCTTCACCCCCATCACTGACCTTCCCTTTTGTTCTCCAAACCACCCTCGCACCACCCCGCACCCCCCTCACATGCTCAAAACCTATGACATTTCTAACCTTTCTCAGTCCTGATCAAAGATTACAGGCCTGAAACATTAACTCTTGTTTCTCTCTCCACAGATGCTGCCAGATGTGCTGAGTGTTTCCAGCATTTTCTGTTTTTATTTCCAAATTCCAGCACCTGCGGCATTTTGCTTTTGTTCCCTCAGATGGAACTGAGGTGGGACCCATTAAAAAGCCACAAGGAAAAGAGCCTATCAAACCCAAAGCATCAAATAGCACCTTGCACCTTTGCCAATTCCACTACTAGCATCCTAAAAAGGAGAGAGTTACATTTGGACGGTGTATGTTAAGGTACAATCTTAACTCGCCTAATCTCAATTAGGGCTTTGGAGGTTCTTAAAGGCATTAAATTCCTCCGAGAGGTTTTTGCCCCATCCCAATTGGAGTATTTTTTTTATATCAACAGAAGTGTTTGTTTAAAATATATTTCATTTTAATATATTGATGGATAAAGCAATGAGGAAATGCCATTTGAACATTTAACAGTAAGTGATAGAATCTTTGTTGCGTAATCAGATTCAGGTCTGCAAGGTTATTTCTCATTCAAAGCTCTCCCTATCAAATAAGGTAATTGAGAGGGGACCTTGTAGAAGTGTACAAGGTATTAAATGGTATGAGATAAGGTTACACCTCAGCTAAATTTAAAGGTATGCTTGAATATTAGAGCAAGGGATCGTAGATAAAAAAAATGATGAAAAGAGATGAAGGGGAAATTAAGAATACATATCATACAAAGGCTGTTCAATATTTACAATGTCTATGTTGATAGGACACTGTTGCTGAGTCTTATCCAAGTGCAGTCAGATGATGTAAAGAAGCAAAGTATATTCTTCCTTTTTTCAAGAGGATGAGCAAAGGTTGGTAAAATGGTTTCCCTCGTCTGTATCTATCTAGTTTGGGTACATTTCAATCGTTGTGAGTTGGGACGGTAGTTGGGGGCAATGTGTGAGAATTGAAGAAATTTCATTTGTTTTGGATGGATGTGGGCGGAGCAGGAGAGAAACCAATGTGTCATGCTCTGTTTGATTTAGAAGCAGAGAACCAAAGAAATGTTACACAGTAAGAGGCCATTCAGCCCTTCATGTCAGCGCCAGCTGAAAAAGAAAAACATTAAAAACCAACCACACATACTAAACCCATCTTCCAGCACCTGCCCTGTAGCCATGCAGGTTACAGCACTTCAGGTGCAGATCCAAGTACCTTTTAAATGAGTTGAGGGTTACTGCCCCCATCACCAAACCAGGCAGTGAATTCCAGACACCCACCATCCTCTGGGTGAAGAAGTTTTTCCTCATGTTCCCTCTAATCCTTCTACCAATCACATTAAATCTGTGCCCCCTGGTAACTGGCCTCTCCGCTAGGGGAACAGATCTTTCCTGTCTAGTCTATCTGGGCCCCGCATAATATTGTGCACCTCAATTAAGTCCCCCCTCATCCTCTTCTGTTCTAAGGAAAACAACCCCAGCCTATCCAATCTTTCCTCATAGCTGCAGTTTTCCAGCCCGGAAACATTCTTGTAAATCTCCTCTGTATTCTCTCCAGAGCAATTATGTCTTACCTGCTGTGCGGAGACCGGAAATGCACACAAAATTCCAGCTGTGGCCTAACCAGCATGTTATACAGCTCCAGCATTACATCCCTGCTTTTGTATTCAATACCTCATCAAATAAAGAAAAGTGTTCCATATGCTTTCTTTACCACCTTATCCACCTGTCCTGCCACCTAATGGTTGATCACAGGATGATAAGAGAATCCAGCCTTCTCAGTTAAAGGGCAATTATATTGAATGGCATATAAAGTGGGGGAAATGGAAACCAGGAAATATAAATCTTTTAAGAAAATGTTCCAGTCATGAGATAAGCCTGCAAGGAGGAAAGCAGGGAAAGCATGAAGAGCATGTAATGTTTAAAATGGCTATTTTTATTAGAGGAGATCAGAAGGTGTCACAATATGTTCAACCTGCAACGTGCACTGTTAAGGAGTGGTGGGTTGTCACCTAATTGAGGGCGGGGGGCATGAGTCAACATTAGTGCTAAACTCTGGATTGCTGCCATGGTGCAAGCGGGTCACCATGACAGCCAGGTTGGGAGGGGAGATCAGTTGTAGAGCTCTCAAAGGCTGTTACCGCCTGCACACAACCCCTAAAACTGCAGCTCGACAGGAGCACAGGGGGAGAGAGCCTGATCCCGCTCTCCACTGCAGCTGACTCATTGCCAGTTGAAGCCAAAAAAAAAAATAGGAAAGGAGGAAACACATTTTTTTGAAAAGCCGACTACGCACTTAAAAATGTGAAGGATTTCTGTACATGAATGCTGGGTTTAAAACTAAAGATTGAACATAGGAACAGGAAGAGGCCATTCAATCCCTCAAGGCTGATCACCATTCAATGAAATCAGTATCCTAACTCCATTCTCCTGTCTTGTCTCCATATCCCTTAATACCCTTAGCTAGCAAAAATCTATTGATCTCAAGTTTGAAATTATTAATTGAGCTTGCATCTGGTTTTTGTGGAAGAAATTTTCACTCTTCTAATCACCAACGAGCAGATTTTGACACACTTCAACTCAAAAGAGATGTTTCAAAAACATTTTTATGCTTTAGTAGCTCAATATTGCATACCTTTTTATTGCAAAATTCAAAATTGTGAGAAGTAGGGTTAACCATTGCTCCATTTGGTGGTGGAGTCCCAAACATCCTTTAGCCTGCTAATTTCGTGTCTGTTTTCCTGACTTGCATTTTTCATGGTGTGTCAACGTTTAATTGTGTACGGACAAAAGATAGTTTCATGCCTTATTTGAATCAGCAAATTAAAAAGATGTTATATTTCAAGTTTCTTTGTTGTGAAAGTAGGTATGAAAATACTGTAGATAAAATAGAGAGCAGAACTTGATGGGAGAGAAAATGAACTGGGCAGCTATCTGTGACCCCTAACTGATAGGGGTTATGGGACACAGTGTTTCCACTGAGTACTTCTTAAAACCAAGCCTTCCCAGCAGCTGACAAAAGGCCTGTCGGCTCAGTTACATGATCTAAATTCTAATCAAACATCATTTAAACCGTGTTTTATTTCAGCCTCTGGAGAGACGGTCCCTCCTGACTCTTCGCCATGGCAACGGGTGTCTCATTTCAGAAGTGTCATGCCACATTATCATCTCTCCAGCTCACACACTTTCCCTGACAAGTTCTCTCTGCCCCTTGCGACAAACGCGCTGGCTTATGTTGTTTATTTTTGGTGTCAGGCCGGCCCATATATTGAAAGGCAAGCTCCGCTCTTGAATAACAACCATTCCACACCGTTTGGTGATAACAGATAATTTGGAAAGATATTTGCTTACATGTGTATAAGCACCTTGCTATATATTATCCAGGCCCATGTGTGAAATCTGCACAGGCACTACATGTCCAAAGATTGTAAACATTCATTTCCCTCTCACTGCGAATTAAGAATCTGCCATCAGAAGCAGCTATTTTCCACAGCAAAATGAATGTGCTTTAACCCATTCCAGAATAGTCACCTGTTTTGCTTTATAAAGCATAGCGTCCAATGCATAAAGAGGAGAAAGCAACTCATTGTACAACACCACCCCCACCCAACCCCCCCACCCCCACAGCCAGGAGCCATAGACCCATATTCTGAAGCCTACCAGACTGAATAGAGTGCAACATTTGGACAGATGTTTTTATGTTCTACTGCAGTAGTCTCTAATTTAGCAACCTTTGTCTTCCGAGCTGCCTCAACGATCAACATCATGGCATTGCCTAGTATAGCACTAAGCTAAACAGATCAGGTTCAATCCCTATTCACTGATGAGCTAACTGATATCAGTCAGAGCAGGATTTGAAGTGTCACATTTGGTCCTGGGCTACAGAAATGTAGGGGGGAGGGGTGGGGGGGGTGGGGTGGAAAGAACAGCAGCCAAGGTTTTCAGTCCTGATCGCGGTCAAGTGAACCTACCCCCACCCCCAAAGCCCCACAGACAGCTTGCTAGTGAGTGCAACTGTGATGTGCGTTCATGTCGATTGTGAAGCCCTTTACAGTTGACTAGCTTGCCAATGCTACCTGTCTAGGCTCAGACATGAAGATTGGCCACTTGCGTGTACTAAGTGTCAGTGTCTACAAAACCTTACCCCCAAGAAACGTCAGCATTACTAGGAGGAAGATAAGCTCACTGTAACCCAAATACAGAAGGATATTTTCCTCCATTTGCTAATATTAAAGAAAAGGTGCTGACTGTTTCACTTACACACTATAAAGTGCCAGAAGAATATATTTATTTTTTCCTTCTCTCCCTATGATGTTAAAGACTGCTAAAAATAGAGCAGGAGAAATAATGAAGCTCAGATTACAAACATTTTGCTGACACTGCTTGAAGAAATTCCTCAGTTATGGGGAAGCTGTTGTTAATTTGCAGAGGGAATTTAAAAAAATTAAAAATTTTGAAGACAGTCAGACTAATACCCACCCGAAACACCTCGCACACAGCGATGTTGATGGGTCTGAGATCCTAGTGTTACTTGACAGGTTGATGTTTGGTGAAATTTATCTTGGCGATGTTATCGGGCGGGACTCCTTAAGGAACAGAACATTCCATCTTGGGGTTGGTAGCAGGTGGAACAAGTAGCAGGCATTATCTGGCTTGGTATATACACAACAGGTTCCCAGGTACCTGTAACTCCTCCTTCTGTGGAATGAAGGAAAGGGTCAGGAGGTAAATGGGGAGGGGCATAGATCTGCAAAGCGGGAACCCCCCAGAAGTACGAGACAGCTGACATTGTGCAAATACAATTTGTTAGGGTGTAATTCTAACAGGAAAAGGCCTGTTAGTAAAAGTGTTTGGCAAGCCTTTTTTTTCAGGTCAAGCGTGAGAATAACCGGAGCCACGTCCGTGAGAAAAAAAACATATTTCTCGACATCACATTAAAATGACACAATTATATATTTTGATGCAACTTAACATCGCCGCTCTGTGAATTTCTCAGCAATGTTCTGTTTAAAAAATATCAAAATTTCTGCATGTGATAACTTTAATGGAAACATTGCAAGTTAAATACAGTAAAATGGAGGCAGGAAGTGCCATAATGAATGATTTTGCCATAGTTGGTGCTGCTCTGACCATTCTTCTCTCTCACAAACAGATGAATGAATATTCACAAAAGTTAGTTTCAGAAGCTGATTTATTTTTACATATTGAGGTCATTAATGAGAAAATTAGGCATCATTCAGCAGCTGTGCCATCGAGTCAAAAAGTGCCCATTTTATTCCAGGTCAAAGCTGACACAATGCACTGCTGGATGAACAATAGCACACCCTTCACAGCTGGACCAACAAATGTTGCTGTTTATACCAGTTTGCTAGATGCTGCAGAAGAATTAAGAGAATTGTGGGTGCGTGTTGACGGACTGACTTTATATTGTGTTGCTGCTGCTGAAATTCAGTTCCAAAAATCACATATTTCCAGAACATACATTCCCACAATTTCACTAACTGTTCATTAATCTTGTCAACAAGAACAACCGTGTTGTGCATTTTCTTAGCTGCTTGTGCCCCTTGATTGCTAATGTTTCACAGATATTCTGCCTCATTATAAGAACAGTACAAACTTCTGGCTGCATGTCCACTGCCTCCCCTCCTATCTGTAATATCCTCTAAAATTAGTTTATTCATACATTGTTAATACCTGATGAATACAAGTCATAGCTTTACAGTGTTTAGCAGTTACATGAAATAGAGCATTTTCTTATTTAAAGAAACTTCAGCTATTCTGCGCATTTGTTGAAGTTCAGAAAGAGAAGCTAAGCTATACTGTATTCATTTGTATAGAGACTAATTTACAATGGAAGTTATATGGTGTCACTGGGCAGCTAATCTGTTGCATCTCAAAGGATGCAAAATTTTCAGCATAACAATTAAAACTTGCTGTCTATTGGGATAGTGTAAGATAAGTTCTGAACAACTGCCTACTTAGTATTACTTCTACAATGCCCTCATCTCCCAACCCCAAATATCTGGGTTAAAAAATTTTATGGTGTGAAGTGGAATTAATTAATTGAGACATTTGTTTCATCAGACTGTATAATCCTATTTATATTTTGAGTTTATTCTGGTACTTTTATCATTTATTCTGCCTTCTGGGATGGCAGATTGCCAAAATAGAAAGAAACTGCTGCCTAAACAAATTACAACTCTGGATCTGGCTACTTAGCACTGCCAGCTTATACCCTTGTCATGAACATTTATCTTTGAGTTGTGGGTCATGTGCTAAATCTACAGTTCTCAATTACAGAAGGTTGAGGGTTCAAGCCTCAATCTGGAGAATTGAGCACAAAACCTAGGCTGACACTCCAACAACAACAACAACAACAACAACACCAACCACTTGTATTTATACAGTGCATTTAACGTAATGAAATGTCCCAAGGCATTTCACAGAGGTGTTATAGAACAAAATATGACACAGAACCACATAAGGAGATATTAGGGCAGATGACCAAAACCTTGGTAAAAGTCAGTTTTAAGTCGTGTCTTAAAAGAGGAAAGCAACATTAAGAGGTGGAGAAGTTTAGAGAGGGAATTTCAAAGCTTAGGGTCTAAACAGGTGAAGACACAGCCGCCAGTAATGGAGCAATTAAAATCAGTATTGTTCAAGTGGCCAGAATTAGAGGAGTGCCAATACCTACAGGTTTGTAGGGCTGCCGGAGATTAGATAAATAGGGAGGGGCCAGGCCTTGGAGCGATTTGAAACCAAGGATGAGAATTTTAAAGTTAAGATATTTTTCAATTGGGAGCCAGTGTAGGTCAGCAAGCACATAGGCGATGGGTGAATGGCATTTGGTACGAGTTAGGACACAGGCAGCAGAGTTTGGATGTCCTAAGTTTACGGAGGACTGAATGTATGGGGTGGGAAAGGGGAGGTGTGGGGGGCAGTCAGTGGTGCATTAAAGTAGTCAGATTTGGAGGTAACAAAAGCCGAGATGAGGGTTTCAGAAGCAGAAGAATTGAGACAGTGCTAGAGAAGAGCGATGTTACAGAGGTGGAATTAGACAGTCTTAGTGTGGATGTGTGGTTGAAAGCTCATCTCAGGGTCAAACATGACACAGAGGTTGCAAACTGTTTGGTTGAGACTTAGACAGTTGCCAGGGAAAGGGATGGAGTTGGTGGCAAGGGAGAACAATTTGGGGTGGAGACCGAAGACAATGGCTTCAATCTCTTTATTTAATTGGAGGAAATTTCTGTTCATCCATTGCTGAATGTTGGATAAGCAGTCTGACAACATAGAGGCAGCTGAGGGGTTGAGCGAGGTGGTGGTGAGTAAGGGCTGGGTGTAGTCAGTGCATGATTTGTGTTTTGATGTGTTTTTGGATGATGTCACCAAGGGACAATGTGCAGATAAGAAATAGGAGGTCCAGGAATAAATCCTTAGGGACAGATTTAACTGTGTGGAAATTGGGAGAGAAGACATTGTTAGTAATTCTCTGGCTATGATTAGATAGATAAGAATTAAACAAGGCAAGTGCAGTCTCAACCAGCTGGATGTTGGTGGAGAAGCTTTTGAGGAGTACACTGTTATCAAATGTATCAAAGGCTGCAGGCAGGTTGAGAAGGACAAGAGGGATAGTTTGCCTTTGTTACAATCACATAGAGTGTCATGAATGCTACAGTACTCTACTGAAGGAGTGCTGCACAGTTGGTGGTGCTACCTTTCAGATGAGATGTTAGTCCTGCTCTGCCCTCTGAAGTAGATGAAAAAGATCCCATGGCATTGTTTCAATGAAGAACAGTGGGATTCTTGCTGGCATCCTACCTAATAATGAATCCTCAACCAAACCACTAAAAAAAAATCAACTTTCATTCTCACATGGCTGTTCAAGGAACCATGCTACATGCATGTTGGCTTCTGTGTTGGCTATAAAGTCGCTTTAGAACAAGCCACAATTGCAAAAGGTGCTATATGTATCAAGTCTTCCTTTGTTTCCTTACTTTGATTCATAATTTGCAATGACAGCAAAGCTGTCAGTATTCACCATCATTACTCTGTGGAACAGACAGCATCTTCTGGCATCTTGCTTAGTTAAATCAGAAATCCAGAAGTTGCTGTCAGCAATTCTCCACTCCTCCAAGGAGTGCACTGTTGAAGTCCTCACAGATAGAAATCAATTAGAAATCACTGAATTGACATGAACTTCCATTTTTTATGCTCTATCCTCACTTTCAAAATCCTTGAAAAAGTTAAGCATTGTTGAATGAGGCGTAATTGTGTTTTTAATGGTGTACTAGGTCATAATTATTGAAAAACCCTCAGCCCTGAAAAACTAACTTAATATTTGTTAATTTCTCCATTCAATGATAAAAAATTTCCATAGAGTTTTAAAATATTTTTGAAGTTTCTTTGTGATATTTCAGCTTCTACCCTTAATCCCAATCTTTATTTCACTTCATAAGAACTTCTAAAAAGTGAGTGATAAAATGTACTTATCACTTCCTGGTTTGCTGTCTGTGAGAATTCTTTAATGTGATTGGCTGCTTAGCTTGCTTGATGACATCACTGTAGCGGATTGCCAGTGATCCCCCTATAGTTGTTACCAGAATGAAATTAGTATTGGGTAAGGTGAAGTCTTTCTGGTGAGATCTGTAAAGTTGAAGGATATTAGTGGATAATTGATCAGATTCAATATCCTGATATGCATCATCCTAATTTTCCCTAATCTTGATTCTATTATTATTTCAATCAGCTATACATGTTTGCGGGGTTAGAGTGGGTTGGAGGGTTCTATCGCCACCCCCTTTTTCCTAAATCCAAAAAATTAACAACTCTTTAAGTCAGTATATGAGAGGAAAGTTTCTGTTCTGAGGTTTGCTTTTTGTTTTGCTGGTGAAAGATGAAACCCTGATAACATTTATATATAAAGACTCCCACATCATGAAGCATTGAAGCAATGTTATATGGCTTACATCTTAGAAATTTCCAGAGAGTACCTCAATGACAAGGCTCAAATTCAAAATTAGACAGGTAGCAATGTCAATGACTTCTCATTATATGGCAGGGAATCAATAAATTATTCAGCTTTGATGGGATTAGGCACCAGTGTCTTGCTGGGGCCATTCTTCCTTCATACCCTCTTTCTTTAGCCTCACCAACACCACCCTGCCCCTCACGCAACCTCCCCGCCGGTCCCTAGAGGACTGTTAAGGCAGTGAACACCTAAAGACTAAGAGTGCCATTGTCTCTTCATATTCATATAGCTTTAAGAATGATCTTTTTGATGGGGATCTGAAACCTAGACTGAAGTGATGCTGCAGTCAATAGTCTCAGGCCGGTATCAATGGAGGACAATATGTAGTCAGCAGACTGGAACTCTACTGCTGACTCAGGGTCACACTGAGGTCAACAACAAACAAGACCTGCACATACATAACTGAAAATAAGGATCTCTCATAGCTGGATTTGGAACGTGACTCCCAGCAGGTTTATTAAGTTGTTGGGGAATTAACCCTATATTGAACCACTTTTAACATCAAGTCTTACATTTCATTTCTGCAGTGACAAGAGCAGCTTGGATATCAGTGGAATGACCTTTCTAACCTTTCATTCCTACCTAGAACCTGCAGCATTTGTTGACATGGTGCGAAAAGGATCTTATTCTTCCCTGTGTGGGAGCCATACGTGTTCTCCATTGTTAGCACCGATGAGTGGGTGGAATTGTGAATTGTAAATTGGCCATTAAATTATTCTCTCCATTTGTATTGGTGTGGGTGCTCTGCAAGTCGGCCAACTGCAACTCTGACAGTGGGTCCACAGCCCTATCGTTCGGTAGCATTAATTGGCTTTCAGTCCAGTTATGTTGACAGGACACATACAAGAGAATTTTTTGACAAGTATACTTTTCTTTTTCTATCATGTGCACTCTGGGTTACTCCACCTGTATGTACTACCATGTAAAATGATTTATTTTTATTGTCCCTCCCAAGTAAGTAACATGTACCTGCGCTGAGAGATAAAAGGTTGCTGGTCCAGTCTCTGACTGTGTGGATTGCTGAAACTCCAGCAAGGCTTTGAAGGTTAAAAAGCAGGGACCTACGTGGGCAGCAGAAGGCTAAAATTTACAGCAGCCTTCCTGCAAAGTCACAGTTCAGCTGTTCTCGAGGAGCAGGTACTCATGGGAGCAGGCCTGTCCCTTTCAAACCACATGATTGATGAAGCCTTCGCTCTCACCAACTGTAAATATACAACAAGCCTTGTCAGAACAGGTTTGCAACATCATTCGCTGACAGATTTTATTTCTCTCCCTCCTCACAGGAAAAAGCATCCGTCTCAAACCCTTTGCAGTGCACTGAAGAATATTTAGGCCTAAGGTGAAAAATTCTGTGTCTGGACCAGGCTCGTTTTCTTGGATTTGTTAAAACGTTAATCTCTGCTGTAGCTAATCAGTGTCCAAAGAGAGAGAGAGAGACAGTGGGAGGAGAGGGGGAGGAGATGGTGGAAAAGTAGCTTTGTGGAAAATTTACAATCGTCAGATTTACAGCCGATCTGGTATCAACCCTGATCCTTTCAGGGTAAGAAGGATTCAGATCAGCAGTTTAGACATACTCTTTTTTTTAGACAAGGTGACGCTTGTGAATAGTTAAAGCAGGAAAGCTGGCCATCACCATCTAACCTTCAGACAATGAATCACAGGAATATACACCATATGTCTGTCTGTGTGGCCACGGTATAACACCTGCAGAATATCATCGCCAAGACCATTTCTTCATGATCCCAGAGCCACACAATATAAGTTACACACGGTGCTCACAGCTCCATACAAGACGAAGCAATCTGAGTTTACACCAGCCACTCTTAGTAACACGATCACCTCTCTTTCAGACGCAGTCTCTCACATGGCTAGATTGTAACATCGAATAACATACGTTCGAAACTCCACTTTCTTGACTATCTGCCAGGCTTTGCTGGGCATCAGAATTTATTTTTTTTAAAAAGAGACAAAAACTTTCAATTTAAAATGGAAAAAGCAAAAGGACTTTCATTTATATAGCACCGTATTAGTCCCAGAGAAATGATTTCCCATGTAGGTGCCTGTCACATAAAAATGATGGTCAGCAGTCAGTTGCACTGTCTCTGCTGGACCTGAGCATCCTCATTCACTGCTCTTCTCGAATACCCAGCTAATGACATAGCAATAGAAGCATTGCCTTGTATAATCACATACCTGCTATGTCTTCGTTCTCCCACTCCTTTTCTTCATTTGCAATGCATCTACCTATACACACTGCAATCATATTCTCAGATACTCCCCTTTAGACTCTTCACTTCTGTCACTTTGATTGAGCTCAAAGGCAGGTGTGATAGAGTAAAATGCTCACCTTCCTGATGGTGTCCAATAGCTGCATATCTCTTCATGCATTCTTCATGACTGGCCTTTAACAAAACTTTAATAAGTTAAATTGGCCAAACTTGTCACTGCTACTATTTCTTTCACTTTGCTAAATACCGTAATGAGCAGGGAAGGTTCCTTCCAATGCCCTTTCCTTCTTACATTACACTAAGTTTTAGTCATGTTTGCTTTTTAGCTACATTTATTAATCAAAAGATTCACGGGGCTATAAAAATTATTAAAATCTTCTTTGATCAAATTGTGCTCTTCAAAGAAGTCAACAAAGACACGAACAACTCCTCTCTGGATCATCCCACGGATTACCAAGAGATCCTGTCCGCATCATCCCTTGGATTACCAAGAGATCCTGTCCAGATCATCCTGTGGATTACCAGATCTTGCCCAGATCATTCCATGGATTACCAGATGTGTTCCAGACTATCCACTCATCATCATCTCCTCTCCAGTTACTCTGCTTCAGGTGACAGAGCCTCATTTGTTCCTCTCTCGATCATCTTATGGGTACCAGCAGCACATGACCGACTTTTCCAATTTTCTTTCCTTTCCTCTTGAAAGCCTCTGCCATCTTCTCCTGGACGCAGTGATTTGTGCTGAGGTACAGTTCTATGAGCAGCACTTTGATACTTCATTAGGCCATTCTCCATCGTGAACTTAAACAATTAGCAGCAGCAAACTGTTCCGTTCTTGAAGCATCCCAGCTATGCCTCATCATGTCCACACTGTCCCCATATAAACACTTCACAGCAGAATTCAGTGGAGTTCGATTAGCAATAGCAAACCTAGTCAATTATAAGTCTATCTAGTTCATAGACACAGAAGCCAAATGTTATGTGCTGCATACTCTAGGGATTAAACTCAGGCTTTACTGGTCTTAATGGGTGAATTAGAACCATAGAAAAGTTACAGCACAGAAGGGAGCCATTCAGCCCATCTTGTCCATGCCAGCCCAAGGACACCCAGGTGCCCTTTCTAATCCTACCTTCCTGCATCCGGCCCATAGCCTTGCAGCTTATAGCACCTTAGGTGCAGATCCAGGTACTTTTTAAAAGATTGTAAAGTTTCTGCCTCAACCACCATCTTGGGCAGCGAATTCCAGACACCCACTACCCTCTGTGTAAAAAAGTCCTTCCTCATGTCCCCCCTACACCTTCTGCCACTTATCTTGAATCTATGTCCCCTGGTTCCAGAACTCTCCATCAAGGGAAACAATTTTATCCTGTCCACTCTATCTATTCCCCTCATAATTTTGTACACCTCAATCAAGTCACCTCTCAGCCCTCTTTGTTCTAAGGAAAATAACCCAACCTATCCAATCTCTCCTCGTAGCTACACTTTTCTAACCCTGGCAACATTCTTGCAAACCTCCTCTGCACTCTCTCCAGAGCTATTACGTACTTCCTGTAATGTGGTGACCAGAACTGCACACAATTCTCCAGTTGTGGCCTCACAATTCTAGACCGTAAGGAACATTTGGGATGAGATGTTAAATAAATCCATCTTTCCACTCAGGTAGGCATAAAAGGCCCTGGCATAATTTGAAAAAAAGAAAAGAGGCATTCTCCCTGAGGTCCTAACATTTATCCCTAAACTGACACCGGTAAAACAGATTATCTGGTCATTATCACATTGCTGTTTGTGGGAGGTTGCTGGGTGCATTTTGACTGTCTTATTTCCACATAAATGCAGGTCTTTTCTTTCTGCCTCCCTTTACATACTGAGCAATCCATTTCTTTCGATGCCATACTTAAAAGATGATTGAAGTTTTCATGTAAAACAGGTAAGTCAATGTCATGGTGATGCTTTAATATGAAATAATACACCTAATATGTACAATTTAAAATGTAACCCAATCTTACAAATAAATAAATATTTGCAGGTTTAATCAAAAGCTGGTTCATTTTGCATTGCACTCTGTTGTGATGCTATTTGGCATCTATTTTATGTATTTCAAGATACAGCGATGCTTTAATGGCTAGTGAATTGTACTGCCAGAGCATCATATATGTTGGTGGAAGGTGCTGGTGTCTTGGTAATTGGACACTTGTGCTAACACGATCCTCAGGTAGTTTCATCCTGTCCCATTTCCATTTTGTTGAAGCCCACCCAAATGTTTACAGGGTCAATCAACTGGTCTATAAATGCAAGGTAACAGTGGGATTTTACACTAGATCAGCGACAAGCTCCTTTATGTATCTGTCCACACACTGTCCCTTTTCAATTCTGTCTATACTTCATTCAGGGCTCATGGTGTGATGATGTGGCAGTGACAGCAGTTTCACAGCTAGCTTCCTGAGAATCTCCTCCTGGTTAATTCAAAATAATCTTGGTACAAGTCTGGGAACAATTCATGTTAGGGAAGGGGTTAAAAAATACTTTTTTAAAGAAAATAAAGGTGCAGCACAGTTGAAGAAAAAGATGAAAATTCTACATTTGTGAAATGACTGTCATGACAAATGGGCTTCAGCTGTTGTTATGTAGGCAAATATCTTCGCCAGTTATCAAAAACCAATAAACGCATGACTTAGTGAGCTTAAAAGGATGTAGAAATTATTTGAAAGTATTGTAGTTTTACATCTTGGGAGCTGTAAATTTTTTTGGCCTCCTGGTGGCCAATATTTCGATCTGGCAGAGAAATTTTTTCATAAAGTTGAAGCCACATTTGTGGTGAGAGCCGGTGAATTGGGCAAAGGAACAGTGTCAGATTCTGGGCGTGGCACTTCTCACAGGCGATCCGGTCAGAACACTGGTGACCAAGACAGCAACAATCACCGTATCTACGGCAATAAGAACTGGGCACCATGGAGGTCTGACGCAGAGTTAAAATAGAAAATACGAAAGCAAGAGAGATCTGTAGTTTAATACAAAATGGAGAATATTTTATGTTGCTTTAATAGTACCAGTGCAAATTAAATACACATTTGGTTGGTAATATTTTACAAAGCTCTCCATATTTTTGTTTAATCCCAATGGTTAATGATACACTGTATGAAATTAATGTTGTCTGAATATCCAATCACTTAGTAATGTTTACAATCCTCGGAGCTGCATTTTCTCAATTGGGCAATAATGTTCTGAAATCAGTGTTACGATACTCAAGTGGGCCTGGAAATTTCAAGATAAATAGTGTATAGTGTATAGGAAGCAATAGGATATGAAATTTATTTCCACAAGTGAGCTAGGACTGAATAACTCAGGTTGAAATATATTGTCTCTTTTGTAAATGGGAGCAGAAACGCTGGAAATAGGCAGTAGGTCAATCAGCACCTGAATGAGAAATATTGGTTCACGTTTTCAGCTGGGCCTTCCATCAGTCAGCTGAAGGCTGCTGGGTGACTTAATGTGTAAAGGTATTGAGGTGTACAGGACAAAGCTACATAGACAGGGCTGAATTTTCACGTTCGGGTGTGATCTCTCTACAGGGTGCTTTTGACTGCACCCAGGCAGACAAAGAGGCCTATAACCTAAGGGATAAAAACAAAAAAACTGCGGATGCTGGAAATCCAAAACAAAAACAGAATTACCTGGAAAAACTCAGCAGGTCTGGCAGCATCGGCGGAGAAGAAAAGAGTTGACGTTTCGAGTCCTCATGACCCTTCGACAGAACTTGAGTTCGAGTCCAGGAAAGAGCTGAAATATAAGCTGGTTTAAGGTGTGTGTGTGGGGGCCTATAACCTGCCTGGGGCACCATCGCCCCAGCGTGCGCCCAAGCAGTTACTGACCCCCCCTACCCCATCACATCGGAAAACTGGAAGTCGATTGGAAGATCCCAGTCAGCCTCCAATGCCCACTCTTTACACGCCCTTAACAAGCCTTATTGGCTGATGCCGGGAATAGGGTCAGGGAACCAGTCTGCGCCAGTATATTCAGGCCATGTCCCCCTCTACTGCCAACCTCAGCGGTGCCCAAAAGACCTGCCCAGGGGAGGTCACAGGTTGGATTCTTCAACTGTGCTAAGTTGGCCAGGCAGAATAGGACTCCAGTTCGAGGTCTCGCCATCTACAGGCTGGTCGGGACAGGGTTGTAGGGAGAAGGATGGATAAGAGCCACAGTTCTTGTTGATTATGCAGTAACACCCCGTCTGTAAAGTGAATGCCAGGTTAGGACAGAATCATGCGTAGTTGTGATGCCCCAACAGTCAGGTTAACTACGAGCTCTCAGGCTCTCATATGAAACGTGGCACTTCAAGGCGGTACCAGAATGCAGCTGATATTCATTGAACCATATGCCCTTAGGAGGTGAAAGAAAGCGGGAGGGGGAGGCTGATGGGGGAGAAAGAAAATTGACATGAAGTGAATTTGTCCCGCCAAAAACGAAGTTTATTCTCTTTCAGATGCTGACTACTTGACTGTCCCTGCCCAGCGTGTTTTTACTTCAATTTACAGAAATGGCAGTTTTTTTTAAACCTTCTCTTCTACGGATTTTACATCCTTTCTCAGCAGGTTCCATTTAATGGACTCTTTCACCTTGTTTGGTTGACAGGATTATTTTTATTAGAAGAATTATTTTAACCTAGCAGCAACAGGCAAATGGCCACACAGGCGCCTCCTGCTGCATTCTCAATGTACTTGCGCCTGCCGCCATTTTAACAGCTGGGTTTTGGTAAGTGTTGAGCCCCCCCTTGCCAGAGGGAATTGGGGATAGGAGCAACACGGGAGATTATTGGAGAAGAATAAAGAGTATGGAATTAGGCGGAGGATGGCAAACTGGGCATAAAAACTGTTTAAAAGGGAGGAGAAAGGGTGGGAGCCAAGGGAAGTTTTTTCCAGAGTGGCTGAAAATGGGTAACATGTCCCACAGGGTCTGGGGCTTCTTCTGTTCATTGTGTATATCAATGGTTTGGCTGTAGCTTAGGGGGAGTGGTATTGAAATTTGCCAGTGTTACCAGAATAAGAGAAAGAGTTCATTCTTTCGAAGACTAAAGAAAGCTGCGATGTAAGATTAATAAGAATGGAATTCGGTTTAGTGTGTGAGATTTTGCTGAAACAAAACAATTATATTCTGAATGAATCACAGAGTGTTACAGTACAGAAGGAGGCCATTTGGCCCATTATGTCTGCACTGGCTCTCCAAATGTGCATTATGACAATGCCATTTTCCTCCCTTTTCCCCATACCCTTGCACATTGTTTCTATTCAAGCGATCACCTAATGCCCTCTTGAATGCCCCGATTGATCCTGCCTCCACCACACCTCCAGACTGTGCGTTCCAGACTCGAACCACTCACTGTGTGAAAAAGTTTTTTCTCACATCGCATTTGCTTCTCTTGCAAATCACTTTAAATCTGTTCCCTCCCGTTCTCAATCATTTTAAGAGCGGGAATGGTTTCTCTCTATCTACTCAATCTAGCCCCCTCATGATTTTGAACACCTCTATTAAATCTCCTCTTAGCTATCTCCTCCCCAAGGACAGCAATCCCAACCTCTCCAATCTATCTTCGTAACTGAAGTTTCTCATCCCTGGAACCTTTCTTGTAAACCTCTTCTGCACTCTCTCCAATGTGTTCATATCCTTCCTATAGTGTGATGCCCAGAACTGTGCATGCTTGACACTGTATAAGGGCAAAGGAATTTGGGGGTACAGGTTCACTGAACATTAAAAGCAACACCTCAGGTTCTTAAAGACATTATAAAAGAAATGCTAGTGGAATTTGAGGTTTAATTACAACAGGTATAGAATAAAACAGTTACTGATCTTAATAAGACCTCAATTATAAATGGGTGCAGTATATAGATCCAAAACATAAGAAGGGTGGTGAGACTTTCGAGGGACTATAGTATGGATTCACCAGAATACAGCATGATGTGAGGAAATACAAAGATAGGCTTGAAGAATTGGAACTGTTTTGCATTAGAAAAATGGAGACAACAGAGCAAGAAACTTTTATAGTGATGAAAAGATGAAGCAAGGTAGATGGAAGCAAACTATTGCCGGTAGTTTAGAAATCAAGAACAAGGGTGCACAGAAACAGGACAGAAAGAGAGAGACTCAGAAACCTCTTTACATTCAAAGGCTTTGGAAATCATTTCTGGATTTGCCACTCAAAACATGCACTTAGCAGGCCTTATTTGAATTCTGTGTTCGCTGGTTGTGTGAAAGCAGAAAGTCAGCTGGGTGAAGCAGTGGGGGCCCCAGAATTTATGTGGACCCTGAACTAAAGCCCTTCTGCTCTTCCTGGCCCCACAAATAAATCTTCTGTAGAATGTCTAGGCCTTCTTCTTTGAGCAGAAACAGGCATTCCCAGTTAAAGACCATTAGTTCAGCCTCTCACTGCCTTGGACAAATGGCCCTGGCATGGAATTCTGATTTACAGATCAACCTCCTGCATGAAACAACTTATTTTATATTGCACTTTTATAAAACACCCCAAGGCACCTCACAGGACAATTATAGGACAAAATATGACACTGAGCCTTAAGTCAGATGACCAATAGCTTGGTGAAAGAGGTAGGTTTTAAGGAGTGGTTTGAATGAGGAGAACGAGGTAGAGAGGTGTAGGGTGGATATTCCAGAGTTTAGGGCCTAGGCAACTGAAGGTGCAGCCACCAATGGTGGAGCAATAAAATCAGTTCACAATTAGAGGAGCATGGATATCTGAGAGAGTTGTGGGGCGATTACAGAGATTGTAAAGGGCAAGGCTATGGAGGAATTTGAAAACAAAGGATGAGAATTTTAAGATCAAGAGGTTCCTTGACCAGGAAGGAGCCAATGAAGGTGAACGAGCACAGGGCAGATGGAGGAATGGGACTTAGTGAAAGTTAAGACATGGACAGTGGAGATTTGGATGACCTCCAGTTTACAGAGGGGAGTATGCGGGCGATCAATCAGGAGTGCACTGGAGTAGTCAAGTCTTGAGGTATCAAAGGCATGAATGATGGTTTCAGTAGCTGATGAGCTGAGAATGGGGTCGGGGGGAACTTGAGCAACGTTAGAGATGGAAATAGGTGCTGTAGGTGCTGGCATGAATGTGAGGTGGGAGCTCATCTCATGGACAATTGCAATGTTAAAGTTGTGAACAGACTGGCTTAATCTCAGACTTTTGCCGGGAAGGAGGATAGAGTAGGTAGCGAAGGAATGGAGTTTGGAGTGGGGACCAGTCTTCCCAATATTTCATTGGAGGAAATTTCTGCTCATCTAGTACTGGATATCAGATAAGCAGTCTGGTAATTTATCAACAGTAGAGGGGTCAAGAGAGACGGTGGTGAGGTAGAGATAGCTACCATCAGCGCCCGACCTGATCAGGCGTGAAATTGCGCCAGATGACATCAGGCAAGCGTCCCAACATCATCCCACACTCGCGCGATATTTCAATCGGTGGGTGTGGGCCAAAGTCAGAAGCTCGCCCACTGATGATTAAGAGGGCAACTAAGCCCATTAATGGCACAATTGCCTGTCATTTTATGTCGCCCATCCAACCAACCTTACAGATGGCAGATGGGCAAATCAGCCAAGTGGCCTTTACGTTTATCAGTAAACCTCATCCAAAGGCAGGATGAGGTTTCTATTATTAAGTTTTTAAAAAAATTGGTGGACAGTATTTTTATAATCTATATGTTTGGCTGCCTGATTGTGATGCTTGGACATCCTTTTCCTTATTTTAAAAACTTTATTTCCTGGGTTTCAGGTCTTCAGCTCCCTGAGGCAGCTCTCCACCTTCTGCCAGCGCTCGCCCGCGCCCACACTGACATCATCGCCCGTCCCCCACCCCGGCAGCGCTGAGCTTCTCAGAGCAAGCTTCCCACTGGCTTCCCGTTAACTGGCCAGCCAGCGTGAAATCCCGGTCAGGGGCCGATCACAGTCGGTGATCCGTTTCCCGGTTGCTCCCGAACCCACCGATTGTGACCACCCACCGAGCTGAAAATTCCTGTATTTTCAGGTGATGCCACCAAGGGGCATCATGTGGATGAAAAATCTGATGGGGATCAAGGAGGAAGAGAAGACATTGCAAGTGGTTCTCTGACTTTGATTGGATAGATAAGGATGGGACCAGGTGAGAACAGTCCCACCCAGCTTCACAACAGTTGAGAGGCATTGGAGGAGGATGGTATGGTTAAACGTGTCAAAGGCTGCAGACAGGTGGAAAAGGATGAGGTGGAAAAGTTTACCTTTGTCACATTCACGTTGGATGTCATTTGTGACCTTGATAAGAGCCCTTTTGATATTGTGGCAAGGATAGGAAGTTAATTGGAGGGAATCAAACACGGAGTTGCAGGAAAGATGGGAATGGATTTCTGAGATTCAAATTCTGAGATTCACATTCAAAGATTTTGGAGAGGAAATAGAGCTCAGAAATGGGAAGGTAGTTTGAAAGGATAGTAGGACTCAAGGGTTGGATTTTTTAGGAAGGGGGTGATGATGACAAATTTAAAGGAGACAGGGGCAATGCCTGAAGTGAGAGAACCGTTAACATTATTGACTAACATGGGGACCAGGAGGGGAGGTTGGGTGATGAGCAGTTTAGTGAGAATAGGATTAAAGGGGCAAGAAGTGGTTGTCATGGACAAGATGAATTCAGAGGGCATGAAGGGAGATAGGAGAGAAACTAGAGAAAGATTAGAGTTCAGGACTAAGGAAGGGGGGGCAGCATTAGAGGAAGTTTGGCCAGGTGATCTAGTGGAAGGGAAAAACACGGCAGAGACACCCGATCAGATTCAGAATCATCGCCCAGTGCAAAGATAACCCCTGGCTTCTTTCCTGCGAGTCATCTTCTTAAACCCCTCCCCCCTGCTTTTCCACTATCAACTCCAACAATAAGTGCGAGGAACTCATGGACTTCTTTGTCACTAAGGGCAAAACTTTCCCCTCGGCGTGGGGGGGGGGAAGAGCAGGAGACGGCGAGAGCAAGCGGATCTTCCGGTCAGCGAGCAGGCTCATGACAGGTGGAATTCTCGACTTCTCCCTGCGTCATTTCCATTTTCAGGTCAGCGGGGGTGAGAGCCGAGTGGGAAGCGCGGCCACCGACCTGTCAATGGCTGGTTAAGGCCATCAGAAAACCAATTCAGCTCATTAATGGACCTGCCCATCCAACGTTAAGGTTGGCGGACAGGCTGGGAGCCCAGGCGGGCTTGTGAGAATACATGAAACCTCAACCACGGGTGGCATGAGGCTTCACGAGGGTTTTAAATTTTAATGAAAGGTTTAAATAAAAGCTATGGACATGTCCCAACTCAGGTGACTCATGAGTGTCACACGAGGGGACATGGCAGGGAACGTTTTTTAAATCCTTTTTCAAAGTTGAAAATCTGAACCGATCTTCCTGAGGCAACACTTAGCCTCAGGGAGATCTGTGCGCTATTTCACCCACGTGATGAAAGAGTGCACTCCCAGCTGAGGGATTCCCCCCCACCCTGCCCACACCGGCGGACATCACGCTGGGTATGCCTTAATTGGCCCACCCACCGAAAATGGCGGCGCACCCCCAATTGGAGGCGCCGATCGGGAATCTGCCCGCTCACGCTCCCACTCTTACCCCGCGCCCCCCCCCACCCCGCCAAGGGGAATGTTTTGCCCTTAGTGACAAAGAAGTCCATGAGTTCCTCACATTTATTGTTGGAGGTGATAGTGGAAGAACAGGGGGGGAGGGTTTTAAGAAGATGACTCGCAGTATAGAAGCCAGGGGTTATCTTTGCATTGGGCGATGATTCTGGAATGGTAAGCAGTTGTGGCAGATGAGTGCAGGGCTTGGTAGTGTTTTCAATGATCCAATCAGATGGCTAAAGCAGTTGCCCAGCATATCCTTTCATGTCTATGTCCCTCAGACTTAAGGGAGCAGAGGTTAGGGCTGTGCCGGAGGAAGAGTAATGGTTTTACTGGAGACTAGGACATCAAAGTTGGAGCTGCAGGCAAGTTTGTGCAAATCAGCAGCTGCAGAAAGTTGTGGAGAATGGATGGCTAAAGACTAGATAGTTGGGATTTTGAAAATACAGTTGTAAGTGAATCAGGGGGTAGCTTTTCCAAGGACCGATACAGAAGGAGGTATGGCTGGTGGCTGGAAAGGGAATGTGGGTGGTGAGTGATACAAAGAAGGTATTAAAGATGCCCTTAATCTGTAATTAATCAATGAGACCTGCGAGACCACATGAGATGACAAGGTCAAGGGAGTAGCCGTGAATATGGATTGAGGAATTTACACGGAGAGAGAGATTTAGGGGGAATAAGACAGAAGTGAACTCAGGAGACACAACATGATGAGTTAAGATGGAGGTTGAAATCACTTCGGATGACAAGTCATTTGCTGCAGAGGCTGAGGGAGGAAAGCAGGGAAGATATCTCAGCAATAAACATTTGCGTTATGCTAGGCAGGGCGGTAAAGAACGATGAAAGAGAGGTGAGAGAAATGGAACAAGGTGAGATGCTCAAAGGAGGAATAGCGGATCAAGTCAAGGTGTGACCTGGTGATAAGCACCATGCTGCCACTCTAACCATCTTGATGGTGGAAGGTGTAGCAAGGCGGGGAGATTTCACTAAGTGGCATGATGTCATCACTCCTCAGCCAGGGGAGGCCATGATGTCGAAGCAATCATCCACAATAAATTCATGGGTGGTTAGGGCCTTGTTCACAAGTGAATGGATACCCTGGAGGGAGATGCATAGATGGGAGGTGAGAGCTGATCTGTTCACAGGGTCCTCAGGGTCAGCAGTGAGAGGACTGAGTTGGACAGGAAGAAGATTGGCAGGATTAGCCCCTTAGCAAATGCACTGGAGGAGAAAGTGGGATGGAGTAATTGGGGATGCTGTTCATAATGAGCCAACACCTAGTGCCTCAAAGAGCCCATCAGAGGATGCAAAGAGAGGCTTGAGGAAAAATGGATGCTTAAGCTTGGGATGACTGGAGTACTGAAGAATTGAAGGTAGAGAATTGGGAGGTCAGAGTACCTGAGAGTGGTGAAGTGAAAGGAGGCCTGACAATGGAAGAGAGGGGTCTGGGGGGGGGGTGGGTGGTTAAAGAGAAATGGGTGGAGCTGCTCCTTACCAATTTACAGGCCTGCCTGAAAATTCACATCACATGGACACGACACACCTGATTTTCAACAGTTAACCTTTTTTACAGGTGAGAAACAAGCAGCAAGCAGTTGAAAATTTCCCCCTTTGTGTCAGAATTCAGGATCAGGCTGGATAGTTGGATGGATGAAATGGAGGTGAAGGGTGAGTAAATGTATTTAGGATGATTTGCTCATGTAAATACCAACAGGGGCTCTTTGGGTCGAATGATTTGTTTCTGTGTTGTAACTTCTATGTACTTACAAAAACTAGGAGCTTGATTTCTTCTGACGGCTCACCAGTTTGCGTAATATTTAATTGTGCTATATTGTTTAAAGCAAAAGGGTTAACTGATCATGATAAAGTGGTGCAAACAGGAATTTGATGTGGTTGTATCAGCAGTGAGATACCAGAACAAAGTTCAATCTCAATATTTGAACTAAAGTATGATTTTACTCAAACCCTTGCAGCCCAGGCCTATTTACATATTAGCTAACATTTATTAACGAGAAGGTTTCCAGTGAAAATGCATTGATGAGTTCCAACACCTATGAACACATCCGAAATTTTATATCTCTAGTTTACTGAATTAGGTGTATGGGCAAAGGCTATTTATTTAATTAATTTATAATGTGCATTTTGAGAACCATGGCCTGAATTTGCCCCTCGTCAGGCGCACAAGACCAAGGGGCCCAGGAACAGTCGGGAAACAGACCCAGGCCACAATCGGCCCCCAGTGGTGATTTCACACCAGCTGGCCAACTAACAGCCAGCCAGCGTGAAACACGCACTGAAAAGCTCAGCACTGCCTGGTGGGAGAGGGAAGACAGCGGCTGACAACTTCGAGAGCACTTCGAGAGAGCTTCCTGAAGGTAGACAGCCGCCTAAGGGAGCTGCTGGCCTGCAAATAATAAAATAAAGCACAAAAAAGCTGCAAAAAAAAAAAAATGTCCATGCAGCAAAATCCAGCACCTGAAAGCACACCCCATAAAAATGCTGTCCCCAGATATTTATTTTTATTTTATTCCCTAATGGAGATTTCATCCCGCCCTTGGATGAGGTTTCATCAAAAATATAAAGGCCGCCTGGCCGACGCGCCCATCTGCCAACCGTAAGGTTGGACGGGCCACGAGAAATCACAGACAACTGCACCATCCATGGGCTTAATTGGCCACTGAATTACGGGCGGGCGCACTTCCAACTGCCGCGCGCGCCCACCGAGTGAAATATCGCACAAGCGCACGATGATGTCGGGAGGCTAGCCCCACGTCACCTCGCACGATTTTACGCCCGATCAGATCGGGCATACACCCACCCACAGGACGTAAAATTCTGCCTCATGAATCGCCATCATTTAATCAGTGCCATAGTTACACTGACAAATCTTACAAGTGTTACGGCACAGCAGATGGTAAATGCTGAGCTGTTCAAATTGCAGAGGGAAACTTGAACTATTTTACAATTTGTATTAATTTTGAGATGCGTGCCTTGAATTCAGTAGTAATACGACCACCGCGTCTTATAGCTTTCTTACAAAACTAAATTAAACATTTATTAATAAAAAATATGATTCTAAGCACATACATAGGTTTACAAATTACTGCTATGATAATTCCTAGCTCCTCTAGTTCATCTAACTCCCAGTTACACCTCCGTTAAAGCAACAGTAAAACGCATAGATTTTAAAAGACCCAGGCAAAGTACCACAATACTCTGAACAGTCGAATTAAAGGAGAGTTTTCTTCACTTCAATTTGTGTAAACAGCAGCTTGAGGCTTAAAGACTGGAGGCTTTGCACACTTGTTAGATATTAGAATGCCTTCCTCTTACACATAACCTCACTTCTTTATACAGGTTTCTCCCTTCTTAATGTAAATCCCATTGTCCCCACGTGTCTTTTCAACTCTACTCTTCTAATAATAAAAATCTTTCATAGTACCAATTTTATCAGCAAGCTTTGGGGAAAAACAGATACACTGGCTTCTTCTGGCTAAGTGTATCATTGTACTACCTCTTTTGAAATTCAAATCACTCTGGTTTATCTAAAAATGCAAATTTTCCCTTTGCACTTCACATTCTAAAACTAAAACCATGTTTACTTATTGAACATTTCAAACCTAGCTTCTCTTCTGATATATCAAAGTCTTCAGACCAGCCTCATTTAATTCAATTAAGCCCCCCCCCCAACACACACACACACATAGTACACACAGAGAAACACACTATTCCTACCTTACAATAAATTATCATAACATTATGAAAATTATTATGTTTTCCTGACATGCCTTCCTTACTAAAAAATGAACTGTCATAATTAAAAAGACAGCTTCATTTTCTTAACCCATCTTAGATTACCTCCTATACTTATTACACTATTACATTACCAGATGCATGCAGTAACATAACAATATACATACAAATCCTTGGTATCAACAGAAATTATTCTAGTCCAGTGTCCAGGTTTTAAATGCCCAATTTTCCCTTTAAGCTTCAAACTCTTTGAATGCGTCTGCAATCAGATTTTCTCATCCAGCCACGTGTCTAACCCGTGGATTAAATGGTTGCAGTAATAAACTCCATCTGAATAGCTTTACACTTCTTCTGACTCAAAATTTATCCAGAAACTTTGAAGTCTCTATAAACAATAATTTCTAACGAATTGTTTGCAACCTAAATTTCAAAATGCCACAATGCTAACACCAGACCCAAAGTTTCCTTTTTGATCATTGAATATCTTCTCTGTTGTACATTCAATTTCTGTGAAAAATACCCTATCGGTTTCTCAATTCCATTTTCATCTTGTAACAGTATGGCCCCGATGCCTACATCTCTCGCATCAACAGCTAACTTAAATCGCTTGGCTTAATTGGGTACTGCCAAAACTAGCATTGTACTTAATACCATCTTCAAACTGTCAAATGCCTTCTGACAATCCTGTGTCCACTGAAACCTCTTATTCCTTTTTAATAGTTCAGGCAATGGAGCAACCACTTGGCTAAAATTTGGTACGAATTTCCGGTAAAACCCACTCATGCCCAGAAATCTCAAAACTTTTCATTTTGTAGTAGGCATGGGGAAATCCACGATAGTCTTGACTTTCACATCTCTCGAAACCACCTCACCTTGTCCAATGGTATGGCCTAGATACGTAACTTGTCCTTTTGCATATTCACTTTTAGCCAAGTTCATCACCAAATTAGCTTCTTGTAATTGACAAAACAATTCTTCCAAATGTTGTAAATGCTCCTCCCACATCTGACTGAAAACTATCAGGTCATCAATATAAACAACACAATTACTCAGATCTGCAATTACTTTGTCAGTCTTTGAAATGTTGCAGGTGCATTTTTCATACCAAACGGCATGACTTTAATCTGATATAGTCCACCTGGCATCACAAAAGCTGATATCTCCTTTGCTCTTTCCGATAATGGTACTTGCCAATATCGTCTTAGCAAGTCAACCTTTATGATAAATTTTGATTCCCACTTTCTCAATGCAAACTTCCAACCGTGGTATAGGATATGAATTTGCTTTTGTCACTGCATTCACCTTTCAATAGTCCACACACAGTCTTTGTGTTTCATCCGGTTTTGGTACCAGCACAATAGGCGAACTCCAGTTACTGCAAATAGACTCAATGGTGTCATTTTGAAGCATGAATTCGATTTCCTTCTGCACTTGTGATAACTTTGCTGGATTTAATCTATAAGGATTTTGCCTTATTGAAGATGAAACTCCTACACATTCATTATGTATAGCTAAATTTGTCCCCCGCAGCTTATTCCCACAAATAGCTTTCTGTGACTGCAATAGCTTCTCCAAATCACTTTGACACTTGTCTGGAAGGTAACTCAATATTACATTTAAATTTTCAAGTACCCCCTCATTATCTGATTTGATTAAAGGAAAATCAATTTCAGAGTCCTGCATTTCTACCTCTTTCTCATTTTCTACCTCTTTCTCATTATCTACCACCACTAATACCTCCTTTTGGTCCTCTTCCCTGTCAAAGCACTTTTTAAGCATATTTACATGACACGCCCTTTGCTTCTTTCTTCTATCTGGAGTGTTTATTAAATAATTTACTTCACTAGTATCTTTTCAATCCTGTAAGGTCCACTAAACCTTGCCTTTAACATGTCACCCAGTACTGGTAACAGAAGTAGCCCCTTCTCCCCAGCAAATAAGCTATGAGCTTAGGCTTTCCTGTCTGCCCTAACTTTTATCACTCACTTTTATATCTTTAAATGTTCCCTATCCAACTCACTGCTCTGTCCAATCTTTCTCTGAAGTTTGATACATAAATCAGGGGAGTAGTTACTGAATTTGACCCACCAATTTCTCATGAATCAGTGGTCCCCTTACCTCATGACCGTAAACTAGTTCAAAAGGACTAAAACCAGTCAATGCATTAGGAGCATCCCTAATAGTAAATAGCAGGAATGGAATTCCCCCATCCCAATCCTGTGGATCATCCTGACAAGACACCCTCATCTTAACTTTTAGAGTTTGGTGCCATCTTTCCAAAGCGCTTTGTGACTCAGGATGCTAAGCTGTTGACTTAAAGTGTTTTATCCCCAAACTGTTCATTACTTGCTTAAGCAGCTGTGGCATGAAATTTGAACTCTGATCTGATTGTATTTATTTAGGTAAACCATATCTTGTAAAAAAAAACAGTTAACTCCTCCACAACTCTCTTTGTTGTAATATTTCTCAAAGGTAGCACTTCAGAAAACCTTGTACAAACATCCATTATTGTTAGTAAGCACTGCTTTCCACAGTTGGTCTTAGGGGGTCCTACACAATCAATCATGACCCTAGTAAAAGGTTCTTCAAATGCCGGAATTGGCATTAAAGGTGCCGACTTAATCACTGTTTGTGGTTTCCCAATCACCTGATGTGTGTGACATGTTCTACAGAATTTGACTACATCTCGATGCAATTCAGGCCAATAAAAATGGTTTTGTACTTTCATGTGTGTCTTTCTAATTCCTAAAAGATCCCCCATTTGAATTTCATGAGCTAATCTCAGAATCTCATTTTTCTATCCAAATGGTATTACAAAATGATTCACCTCCCCCCAGCTTTCATTTGCTGAAGCATGATAAGGCTACTGTTTTCTCATTAAAACATTACCCTTAAGGTAATAGCGTTCTGGAATACATTCTGCCTTGGTTTCTGAGTAAGCTGTCTCATATAACTGTTTTATTTGCGAATCCTTTCTCTTTAACTCCATTAACTGCCCTGAGTTAAACACCTCAGCTGCATTGTCCTCTGTTCTTTCCTCCTGAACAATGCTATCAAACACAGTGCCAGCTAATTGGACTTTCACATCTTCTCCCTGCCTTTGAACTTCCCGTTCATTTTGTTTCAACCTGTGAGCCTGTGATCTTGTTATCACACATCCTGTAAACAATCCAGGATGTTCTCTCTGCAACACTTCTGTTGCAAACACATCTACAGGCTGCTCAACTACCATAGGCAACACCCACACTTGTGACCCAGCTATAGCATTACTCAGAACAGGTTTAACCCCTGCAATGGGCAATTTTTCCACTGCTCCAAACAATCACTTCCGCCACCCCCCCCCCCCACAATCCCGTTTCCACTTACTCCTTAAATTTACCTTTCACAATGGAATAGGTTTAACATCTCCGTGAACCCCACTTATTATCATCTGCTCCTGCAATACTCCCTCTGAACAACAAATATCACTATCCCACAACATTAAGGATTGACTAGCCCCTGTGTCTCTTAAAAAATTTAACATCTTTACCTACTCCACAATGTACACATGGAAAGACTTCCCCTTCACATACAAAATTTTTCAACATTTCTGCTCCTCAGAATTCTCTTGGGTAAATTGTGAACACATTCTCACTTTTTTACATATAATTGATTCTTCCTGTTTTACCTGTACACAGACCTCTGGTTTTTATTGTGCCTGAACATCAGAACCCCCAGTACTTTTACTTCCAGAACTTTTCTGCGGCCCAATAATTCCAACAGATTTTCCCTGTAATTTCCAACACACTGACTTTATGTGCCCAACTTTATTACAATGAAAACACCTCAATTTTCGAATGTCACTTCTACCTTCATCACCTTCCTTTTTGGTTTGAAAAAACTTCCTGCAAATTTCCACTTACTTCTCTTCCCTGACAACCCACCTTCCTTTCACCTTCCCACTTACTATCCTTTTCTGATTTAAAAGGGGTGACAACAAAGGTTTATCTCTATGAACTAACTCATAATCATCAGCTATCTCTGCTCCTTGTCTTACCGTTTCAACCCTCTGTTCCTCCACATGAGTTCTCATTACCAAAGGAATTGAATCTTTAAATTCTTCCAGAAGTATTACCTCTCTAAGAGCTACATATGTCATCTCTATCTTTAGTGCCCATGTCCACCAGTCAAAATTACTTTGTTTTACTCTCTCAGATTCAATATAGGTTTGCCCAGGTTGTTTTCTCATATTCCTAAATTTCTGCCTGTATGCCTCAGGAACCAACTCATTTGCACTCAGAATAGTCTTTTTTTAACCACATCACAGTTCACCGACATTTCTTCTGACAATGAAGCATAAAACTCATGTGCTCTACTCACCAACCTGGATTGTAACAATAATGTTGAATTTTCCTGTGGCCATTTCATCTGTTTAATAATCTTCTCAAATGAAATAAAGAACGCTTCCACATCTCTTTCACTCAAACTTTGGAGGAGCTTGTACAAATTTAAACATTGCCCCATTGGGTTCTGATCTGGAAATAAGTCCTTCCTCACCTCCTGGTGTCTCTTTTTTAACTGCCAGCATTTTAAGCTGGAATTCTCTGTCTCTCTCTCTCTCTCTTTCTTTCCTGCCTTTCTGCCTTTTAAATGCCATTTCTCTTTCCTTTTCTTTATCTGCTGCCTCTAGCTCAAGTTTTCCATTTGCAACTGAATTTGAGCCCATTCCAATGAACCACCCCTTGGAGAACTCGGTATCTCAGGCATTACTTCCAATTTCAAATGCTGCGCTATATCTTCAATTACGCCTGATTTTCTTACCGCTGCAGGTAACCCTAATTGTAACTTATCGGCTAATTCCATTAACTTAGCTTTATTTGACTTTGGTAAAGCAACCAAGGTTATAACTTGAACTCCCAGACAAGACTTAGCAACCATCAAAGTCATGTTGCCTTGTCTCACCACTTAAAAAAAGCTTCACATCAACTCCTGAATTTACCAGCTCAGTGATTCACCAACTCCAAACCAATCCATGAATTTCAAATATATCCCACAAAGAGCCCCAAATTTTGTTATGACACTGCAGATGGTAAATGCTGAGCTGTTCAAATTCCAGAGGGAAACCTGAAAAGCTGCCACAACTACTTTACAATTTGTATTTATTTCGAGATGCGTGCCTTGAATTCAGTAGTAGTAAGACCACTGAGTTTTACAGATTTATTTCAAAACTAAATTATACTTTTATTAATAAAAAAATGATTTTAAGTACACGCATAAGTTTATAAATTACTGCTATGATAACTCTTAGCTCCATTAGTTAATCTAACTCCCAGTTACACCTCCATTAAAGCAACAGTGAAACACATAGGGCAGAATTTTCTGTTTGATATGCAGGGGGCAGGCCCTGCAGGTCAGCACATAAACTGATGTGTGGTGACATTGGGCGAGGGTCCCGACATACCGCGCGCCATCGTGATATTTCGCTGGGTGGTCGCGCAATGAAGATCGACGTGCGCCCACAATTAATTAATAGGTTAGTTAAGGCCCTTAATTCATCAATCGACAGCGATTTTCAGGCGCCCATGTGGTTTTCGGATTGGCGCACGGACACAACAAGCAGGCAGTAAGAGACTTTTTTATGAACATCATCCACAGGTGGGATAGAGGGCTCAGGGATGTCATGAATCTGCTCTGTGAAGTATTTATTGCAGAAAGTTTTTTAAACTTGCCTGTGCAATCTGCAGCAGTTCAGAATGAATTCCAGCAGCTTTCTCTGTACTTTGAACCTTCAGCTCAGCAGTCTGCAGTCAGGAATCTGTATCGGGCCTGCAGCTTTCCAGAGGCCTCCCCTTAGCCTGGGTATGGGTTCTGACATGTCCACTGGAGACAGCTCCTCTGAGGAGGAAGGGAGAGATAGAATAAGGAGGAGGCCAGGAGTGGACAATCAGCCTCCAGGGGAGCCACCTTTGGGTGGACAGGTACAAGGACAAGGGGTGCAGGACCAAGAGGTTGTCCAAGGTGGAAGGGACCACAGAAGATGCCACTATCCTGCTGCCAGGGTATACAGGCGGCGAAGCAGCTACCTCAATATGCCTGAGTTGCAGTGCCGAAGGAGGGTCCAACTGTCACGGGAGACAGTCAACTATATCTGTCAGATGATTGGCCCTGAGATCTTCGCTAACTGTGTGGGATGACACCCCATGCCAGCGGCTCTAAAGATCACAGCTGCCCTCAACTTCTATGCCTCTGGCTCCTTCCAGGGCTCGTTGGGTGATCTTTTCGGTGTCTCCCAATCAGTTGTCCACACTTGTATCAAGCAGGTCACAGACGCTCTGTTCAGACAGGCATTGACCTTCATCCACTTCTGCTGTGACCAGACAAGCTAGACACATTGAGCCAGAGGCTTCGCGGCCATTGCTGGCTTCCCCCGTGTCCAGGGTGCTATAGACTGTACACATGTGGCCATCAAGGCGCCAGCAGGTGAGCCCGGTGCCTTCGTCAACAGGAAGGGCTTCCACTCCATGAACGTGCAGATAGTGTGTGACCACAGGATGCTGATTCTACAAGTCTGTGCAAGGTACCCAGGCAGCTCCCACGACACCTACATCCTCAGACACTCCCAGGTGCCGGGGCTCTTCAGTGCTCCAGCCCGGCTGGATGGATGGCTGCTGGGTGACAAGGGCTATCCCCTCAGAAGGTGGCTCATGACGCCTCTCCACCATCCAAGAACAGAAGCTGAGCAGCGGTACAATAGGAGCCACAGCACCACAAGGGCTGTGGGGGAGAGAGCCATCGGTCTTCTCAAGATGCGCTTCCGATGCCTGGACCGCTCAGGGGGTGCACTCCAGTAACCCCCAGATGGTGTGTCAGTGATAGCGATTGGATGCTGCGCTCTCCATAACCTTGCGCTGGAAAGGGGGGACACAGTGGACGATGAAGACGTAGACACAGTGGCTGCGGCTGCACACGATGAGTCCAGCAGTGAGTCCGAGGATGAGGAAGCACAGGGGATGATGAGGGGCTAAATGCTGACCCGGGACTACACCAAGGAGGCAGGGACACCCAGGAGGCTTTTATCCAATGAAACTTCAGCTGGCACAACACACATGGACCAGGAGGACCAGCCTTGCCTGACGCTTCCATACTCGGCACCTCAGTGTTAAATCTGCCAGATCATCAGCAGGAACTAAGGGCTTTGGACATAAACTTGAATCTCCAAACAAACACTCAAGATGTTTCTCTTAAACATACACATGCCGAACAAAGGAGCCTCCCTCAGCCATGGTCACACATCTGATTTTTATTTTAAACATCAGATGTTCTCACAATTCCAAAACAAAACGTTAAGCAAGCAGAAAAAAATGATAAGGACCTAATCTCAGGCCAGCACAAAAGCACCAGTGAGAAACCCGTGATGTGCCCAAGGTACCTTATATTTATGTTTCCGGGTGCTGTGTCTTGGTGCTGCCCCCTCGCTGGGAGTGGTATCTGAGACAGCTGCTGACTCTGCTGTCCTGTTGGCCTTGATGACCTTGGCGGACGTCCTCTGGCCTGTGGAGCCTGTGCTGGCCCCGCCTGGGAGGGAGCTGCCAGTTCCACAGCTGCATCACCCCAGTCGTTGCAGCCTCACCGGATGAAGTGGTCACTGGGAGAGGGGCGGAGCAACTGTTGCCCTCATCCGGAGCGCCCTGAGAGGTGCCCGCAGAGACGACAGGCACCTGGGACCTCCCTGCTCACCGTGGATGGATGGGCACCGAGCTGGGAAGCTTGAAGCCCACACCATCTCCCACATTGGCACTGACCAGCTGTGGCCACTGGCTCTGTAAGGGTTTGCAGGTCCGAGCGTATCCCCAGGAGGACCTGAGTGTTCTCCTGGTGGAGCCTCTCGAGAGTCGCCACTCTCTCCATGGAGGACGCATGGTGCTCGGCCGTGAGGCTCATTGCATCAGTGATGCTCTGCGTAGACTCATCCAACACAGACACCAAGCCAAGGACAGCCTCATGTATCACTCCCAGATGCTCCCGCACACCCGGCCGCATTTCCTGCAGCTGCTGCATCGCAGACAACTCTAGAGTCACATCATCAGGCACCGATTGAGCATGTGCCTGATCCCCTGCAGTTCTCTGACTGCTGGCACCATGGGCACTCTCTGTCTCTGCCAGCTCCTCCAGCAATTGTGAACTGCTCTCATCACTGTGCCCCGGGACACTAGCCGATGTTCCAATGCCCACTGAGGTGCAAGTACCTGCACTGGTGCCTGCCTCGCAGAAATGGTGTGACAAAGGTGACCCTTGAGAGCCCTCAGGTGTGAGAGGGGGTATCTGCAGCTCCTCCTGCCATTCATGCTCTGATGATGCTGAAATGAACAACAAGGACAGTGGATCAGTTAGCGTGCAAACAGTGACACACTTCATCCCTTTCCCCCAGCTCATTATGCGCTCAATCTCTCAGAACCAATGGACACGAACATTGGTGGGATGGCAGATAGTGAGGAGGATAGCCTTACATTACAGGTGGATATGGACGGGCTGGTCAGATGGGCTGATGACTGCCAAATGGATTGTAATGTGGATAAGTGTGAGGTGATGCACTTGTGCAGGACAAACAAGGCATGGGAATACACGAGAAATGGTAGGACCATGGGAAATAACGAGGATCAGAGGGACCTTGGTGTGTATGTCGACATGTCCCTTAAGGTTGCGGGACAGGTACATAAGGTGTTTAAGAAGGTGTTTGCCTTTAATAGCCAAGGAATAGAACATAGGAGCAGGGAGGTCATGTTCCAAGTGCAGTAAACGCTGCCTAGGCCACAGCTTTAGTTCTGAGTGCAGTTGTGAAATGTGCTTCACAGGAGGGAGGTGATTGGAGTGGAGGGAGTGCAGAGGACATTTACCAGGATGTTGCCTGGCCTGGAGAGTTTGACTTATGAGGAGACATAGCATAGACTGAGGTTATTTCTCCTGGAGCAGAGGAGATTGAGGGGTGACAAGATTGAGGTGTATAAACTTATGAGGGGCATAGATAGGGTCGACTTTTCCCCTTGGCAGGGGGGTGAGTAACCTGGTGGCATAGATTTAATGTAAGGGGCATGAGGTTTACAGGTGGGGTGATGAGCAACTTTTGCACACAGAGTGTGTTGGGAATGTGGAACGCACTGTCTGAAAGGGTGGTGGATGCAGAAACCCTACTAACATGTAATAAGTATTTGGATGTGCAGTTGTGATGCTGTGGCATACAAGGCCATGGAGATAGTGCTGGGAAATGGGGTTAGGAGACTGAGGAAGGTGTTTGACCCACGCATCCTCGAAAGGCCGAGGGACCTTTGTCTATGACCCACACCCCTGACTCTATCAGTCTGTGACCGAGCAATGTTGCAACAATAACAAATTAAACAATCATCAGCGCTATGGATGTTGGGAGGGCAGAGTGGATCTCACTGTTAGCCTCAAATACCTGGCCGTTCCACCCCAGCCTCACCGACACCTGTTGTCCTGGGTACATGGCGCCTCTCAAGCTCCAGGGCCTCCTGCTCGAAGCGGCTTAACATCAGCAGGTGAGACTGGCCGCCTCCAGTCCTCGCACGCTCAGACACATTGTGAGTATTCTTCTCCTGAAAAACAGAGAAGACCATTCATTGCGGCAATTTGCACATGGACTCTCCAAATGCACACTGCACCCCAACCACAGTGGCCCATATCAGGCCTCCAGTGCCTCCTTTCCATGCTACTGCTGATCAGTCACACAAAGATTGTACACCTGCTCCCAAACCCCCACAACAGCCACCTTGAACACATTCTGCGTACATCACTTTAGGAAACACACGGTCTTTGTTCCCATAGCAAGGAGGCGCAACTACGTGCAGCGTAGAGAGCAGCAGATGGTTCTTGGCCACGACACCTTGAGGCTCCCCTTCCACCATCTCATCGCCCTGAACAGGACATGTGCTGGAGTTCTGAGTATGCGCCGAGCTGCATCTCCTGCAGGTTGCCCCCAGGCTAGTCATGTGCGACTAAGAGCAACACATGGTGTTGGGGAGAACTCATCCCCTCATGAACCACTCAGGCTGATCTAAGCATGGGCACTATCTGTTTGCCCACCCAGTGTACGAGAGGAGGGTGGGGGAGGGAGTGACCCACAAAGACTAAGGCTACCTGCTGGGTTAAATGCTCGATGCCAACATTGTCCTCACCCTTCCAGAGCACAACAAATCATTGAAGCGCTTATGGCACTTGGTCCAGGTGCGTCACACCACATCATGGGAGCTCACCACCTCCGCCACCTCCTCCCAGGCACGCTTCATCATGGTGGGGTGGGGGGGGGTGGGGGGCCCTCCTCCTCCCATCCTGGGGGACCAACACCTCCCACTGTGCTCGAGGAGGACAGCAAGGGAGTCATCTGAAATGCGAGAGGCGTATTGGCCTTCTGGGGCTGACCCTGCAGCCTGGCCCACTCCTCCGCCCTTCCTTCCAGCGCCCCCTGCTCAGCCGACCCCCTGTGGTGTGACCTCAAAGTGGCCGTTGTAACCAGCCTACAGGAGGCTGCCTGGCCTTCCTTTAAACCCGCCGGGTGGCCATTGGACTGGGTGGTCTGTGCACGCCCGCCACATCCCACACACTCCCACTATCCAGGGGAGTCAGCAAATACGCTGGGTAGGCCTTAATTGGCCCGCCCGTGTAAAACAGCAGCTCCACCCGTCCAACTGGCAGAAAATTCTGTCCATAGCTTTTAAAAGACACAGGCAAAGTAATACAGTTGAATTCAAAGAGAGTTTTCTTCACCTCAGTTCGTGTCGACAGCTGCTTGAAGTTTAGAGACTGGAGGCTTTTCACACTTGTTAGATCTTAGAATTCCTTCCTCTTACACATAACCTCATCTCATTTATACAGGTTTCTTCCTTTTTAATGTACATTTTTAATGTCCCAATACGTCTTTTCAACTCTACTTTCTAATAATAAAAATCTTTCATGGTACCAATTTTATCAGTAAGCTATGGGAAAAATAAACACACTATTTGGCTTCTTCTGGCTAAGTATAACATTTCACAACCTCTTTTGAAATTCAAATTACTCTGGTTTATCTAAAAATGCAAACTTTCCCTTTACGCCTCACGTTCTAAAACTTCAGCCTTGTTTACCTATTTAACATTTCAAACTTTGCTTCTCTTCTGATGCATCAAAGCCTTTAGACTAGTTGTTTTTAATTCATTTAAGTCACACACACACACACACACACACACTATTCCTATCTTACAATAAATTCCCATAACGTTATGAAAATTATTATATTTTCCTGACACAAAAATTATTAATAAAATACTCAATCTTCTCAACATACAACTAATCTTTCTTTAACAGAAAAAAAGCATAAATTACTTAATGAGCAGCCTTTAAATGTTTGGTATAAGTTACAAAATAGACCAATCTTCATAACACCTTGGAAAGGTTCGAAGTCTAAAATAAATAAACATTAAAACAATTTGAGATTATAGGCAATAAATGATTTATCATAATACAGCTCCACGTGAGTAAAGCCAGTGAGTTTTCTTTTCTGGTGAGCTGAGAAAGAATTGATGGTTTAAGACCAGAAGACCATGAGACATAGGAGCAGAAATTAGGCCATTCGGCCCATCGAGTCTGCTCCCCCATTCAATCATGGCTGATAAGTTTCTCAACCCCATTCTCCCGCCTTCTCCCCATAACCTTTGATCCCCTTACCAATCAAGAACCTATCTATCTCGGTCTTAAATACACTGTATTTGGTGTAGATTTGTTGAAGCTACACTAAAAACAAAATTTCTATTCACTGCTCACCCGTCAGTCTGTTATGGTCAGTCTGTTGCAAATGGGTTTAATTTCCTCCACTGATGCACATTTATGCACTATTCCTTTGGTTACCCTCTTAACCAATTGCTACCATGCTTCTTTTAAATAATTTAATATAGTTCACAGAAGGAATTTTGTGTCAGCAAGTTAACAAACACATCATCAGAGGGAACTAAATTCAAGGGGGAGGGGTGAATCTCAACATTATGCCATCGTGCAAATCAGGTGGCAAGTTGACAGCCTATTTTACTGATTTTTTTTATTTTCGTTGACTTCTACCACAGGTACTTCACAAGATGCCTTACACTAGCTCCATAGTCCTATTCTTTTATTAAAAATGTTTTTTCAACATTTAGCCTGCCAAAAGAGCATGTTTGAAAGGAATGACTGCATGCTTTGTGAGAATGTCACTGCATTACATGTACATGATGTGACTGTAACAGCAGTAACATGACACAGGGCTCTTCTGACTGTTCTCCCTCTCATATCATGAAAAAAAAAGTCATATGACAAAGGCAGCCCTTTTTAAACAAAAAAAATCACTCAAGTGCTGTATAAACAGAACATTGCATGGTTTTAATACTTTTACTTAAAAGGCTGACTTTAACACATGGTAAATCGCTCAAAAGTGCACCTTGAACTTACACGGCTGATCCGAAGCTCTTTCCTCTAATATCTTAGTGGAGGTGATCACCTGCTTAACATAAGTCGGTCAATAGCTTGAAAAATTGTGGAGGAAGGAATTCTACTCTTACTCTTGAAATTACACTATATAGACATGTAAGATGATGCCTTGTTTATTTCATAAAGCGAATGTTTTCATGTGTCATATATATTTAGGAATGTTGTCTCTATTAGATGCCTTTCTCAGCAGAAAGCAGGGAGTAAATATAGTTTCACAACAATATCATGATCCATCATGATCCATCCATCAATGTATGTTATATTTAAAAATTAATTTTCCCATCCAACATTTACTGTTTCACTTGTAATTGCTCACCAAATATTCAGTAAGGATGGGGCACGCAATGTGAAGCTGTGAGATATGATAAATATCCCATCACCATTTGTGAGTTATCAGGTCAGTCCACTCATGGGATATAAATCAAACCTCATGCCCCCACCCCCCCAAAATCCTGTATCCTTTATCTACTGTTTCACTCCTATGTATAATAATAGTCACACCGTGTTGAGATTAGAATTGTTTCATGCAGTACCAGACAAGATGAATCATACAGCTCAATTATACATCTTCAATAATCTTTCAAACTGTTCTCGCACAAAAGCAATGGACAAAATTTTCTCAACAAGAAACCAAGAATACATTCCTCCAGCTGTCCATTGCTAAAACCACACACATACATCAATTTTAATAAATGCTAGTGCAGGAAAGGTCACAAGGAAGCGGTCGGCAGATAGTATAAAAATATTTTAAAAGAAAATCACTTCCCTGAGCTCGAATTGTAAAAAAAAAATGAACTTTAACTTTGTTTAATGGGGTGGAAAAAGAGAGTTTGAACTAAGGTACAAATCACTGGCTAGTCAAAATGCAGACATGTGGATTGAGCTCAGGAGAAGAAAAATAGTTAGGCAGTAGTTAGAAGATTTGAAGCCATTGTGCGATGAAAAATATATTTATATTTTATACAATCATTGCATATTGGCATGTAGGATCACACATTTTCAGTGTACGCTCCCATACACAGTCCATGAAATGATTGCGCAGTGTACACAGGCAGGATATATTGTCACATCAGGCAGCTTGTACTGGGCACACGGCAGGCTAGAGGTCAAAGCAGTTGTTTTTGCCCTGGGTTCCCTGATGGGAAAGGTCCTCTATGTAATCATTTCAGATGCTCCCTTACAAACCTAGGTGCCTACTGCGACTGCTCATGTAATATATTTCATTTCAAATGTATTAGTGAACTTTACCAACATTAATCTGGCTCGTGGAGAAACAAAGCAGACAATGTTTGTATACAGCATCAGCTGTGTCTCAGTTTGTAGTCTCCCTCCTCTGAGGCAGAAGCAAGTGGATTCAAGATCCACTCCTGAGACTTGAGAACGCAATCTAGGCTGACACTTCAGCGCAGTACTGAGAAAATGCTGCACTGTCAGAAGTGCCCACCTTCATGAGATGTTAAATCAAAAACATGTCTGCCCTCTTAGGTAAACCGAAGAGATGCCTTGGCACTGCTTGTAGGAGTCCTCCCAGCTATCCTGGCAAGCATTTATCCCTCAGCCAATATCACTGGAAATAAAGCAAATTCTGATTATTATCCTATTGATGTTTGTGGGAATTTCCTATACTCAAAATGGTTGCCAGGTTTCCTACATTGCAACAGTGGCTTCAAAAATTGATGATTGTCAAGCAGTTTGGAGTATTCTAAGGCTACTGAGATGCTAAATGAGTACTTTGCCTCTGTCTCCATGAAGGAAGAAGATGCTACGAAAGTCATTGGTGAAGGAAAAGGTAATTGAAATACACTGGACGGGCTAAAAATTGGAGGAGATATTAGAAAGGCTGGTGGTCTTTAAAATCGATACTTCACCAGGACTGGAATGGATGCATCCAGGGATGCTGAGAGCAGAAATTGCAGAAGTACAGGCCAAAATATTCCAAGCCTCCTTGGATACAGGAATATGCCAGAGGAGTGGAGAATTGCAAACGTTACACCCTTGATCAAAAACAGATGTAAGGATAAACCCAGCAACTACAGGCTAGTCACTTTATGGTCTGTGGTGGGAAAGCTTTTAGAAACAATAACTTGTGACAAAATTGAGACACTTGAGATAAGGCTGGATTAAATCACCTTCAAATAACTTGATTGAGTTTTTAATCAAAGAACAGAGAGGGCTGATGAGGCTAATGCAGTTGATGTGGCGTATGTAGGCATCTAAAATGCATTTGATAAAATGCCACATTAATAGGCTTTTCTGTAAAGGTGAGGGCCATGGAATACAAGGGAAAGTTGGCTGAGTGTCAGGAAACAGAGAATAGAGGTAAACGGCTGTTTTTGAAACTGAAGGAAGGTATATAGCGATGTTCCCCAGGGATCAGTACTAGGACCACCATTTTTCCTGATATATGTTAATAATTTAAACTTGGGCATACAGAGCAGCATTTCAAAATTTGCAGGTGACACAAAACTTGGAAGTATTGTGAACTGTGAGGCACGTAGTGATATACTTCGAGAGGATATTGACAGGTTGGTGGAATGGGCAGACACATGGCAGATGAAATTTAATGGAGAGAAGTTGAAGTGATGCATTTTGGTAGGAAGAATGAGGACAGACAATATAAACTAAGGAGTGTTTTTCTAAGCCGGGCTAGGGGTGGGTGGGGTTGCAGGAGTAGCAAGTCTTGGGGAATATATGTGCACAAATTGTTGAAGGTGGCAGGACAGGTTGAGAAAGTGGTTAAAAAGGCATACAGGATCCTAGGCTTTATAAAGCAAGGCATGGAGTGAGTTGCAATAAACCTGTATAAAACACTGGTTCGGCCTGAACTGGAGTATTGCCTCCAATTCTGGGCACTGCACGTTACGAAGGATGCGAAGGCTTTAGAGACAGTGCAGAAAAGATTTACATGACTAATTCCAGGGAGGGACTTCGGTTACAGGGATAGATTAGTGAAGTTGTCCTTAGCCAAAAGGACATTGAGAGGAGATTTGATAGAGGTGTTCAAAATCATGAGGAGTCTGGAAAGTGTAGACCAAGCAAAACTGTTTCCCTTTGGTGCAGGGATTGAGAGCCAGATGACACGGATTTAAAGTGTTCGGCAAAAAAAATTAGAGGCAAACTGAAAAACATCATTTTTACGCAGTGAGTGGTTAGGATCTGGAATGCACTGCCTGAGGTGATGGTAGAGGCAGATTCAATTGTGGTTTTCAAAGGGAATTGGATAAGCATCAGAAGATAAAAAAAATGTGCAGGATTACAGGGAAAGGAGAGTGAGATTAGTTGAATTGCTCTTGAAGAAAGCTCATGCAGACTTAAAAGGCTGAATGGCCTCTTCCTGTGTTGTAACTATTCCATCTTTCTATGAAAGGTGCTATATAAATACTATATCTTTCTATATAGGATTCCACGCTCTACTGAAAATGGATTCATATTTAAACATTCTACAGACTTCACAACATATACATCAACAACCTTAATGAATTATGCAGCACTCTTTTGCAATGTTAAATTGCCTTCAAATGGCACTAAATATGAACAAAGGCCTAGTCATTGAAGCTCTTGAGTCGTACACCTGACATCTTTCTGCCCCCCTATCCAACCTATTACCCTCCCCTCCAATCCATCCCGGCTGTAAACAACTGTCCCATTGTGTATTCTGCATGTCACTGTCAGCAAACAAATTAGGGCTCCATAACAATTTACTTTAATGTGAAATTTACATGTATTCAAATTTCACACACAAATGGTTTCAATATACCTGTTGAATGCTTTCTGACAATAGTTAAAATTGTTTTGTCACAGGCTTAGCTAATTAGAAATAATGATAGCATTTAAATCGTCGAGAGGTTGGATTCTGGGTATTTTTGTGGTGATTCAATCTTATCCTAGATCAAAATGCTGTTTAACAAGGGAGATAAACACTCTGATACTTTGGGAGAAGCAGGGAGTGTTTGGGTGCGGCCAAAAACAGACAAAGGGCCCGACAGGTCCAGGGACTCGAGTATCCCTCCGCATTTAACGGTGGGGTCGCTAACATTTTCTTTTGCTCCATTTCCTGCCTATCAGCCAGGCAAAAGGACAGCACAGCTAGCAGTCAGGGGGCTTCAACAAGGGGTCTTTGGGGATGGCCTCTGGCAATCGGGGCTGGGGAAGGCCAAAGGCTTCCTTGACAGGCCTCCTCAAGGGTCTTCCTGGAACATTAGGACAGCTGAAAAAGACAACAGCCTTGAGGAGCCAGAGGCTCCTGCGTCCTTATCACTGCCTTGCTTCCAGACATCTGGGTAACCCATGCAGCAACAGCCAATATTAAACCAGCCTCCCAACTTTGCTACGGGACTTAAATATGTTAATGAAGTGTCCTCCCTCTTTATAGCGGGATACTCAAATGCCCCAATATCACCCCACCATAAAAAAAAGGCAGCGAGCACAGCATATTGAGGTTGTGATCCTCATATTTAATCCCAATCACCAAGGGAGGGGTTGATATTGAGGTTAAAGTTGCCAACGCTCCATGATTGACATGGAGTCTCCAGGAATTGAAGATCCAGCCCCAGGACCTGCTGTGTGCAACCCTAGGGAAAAATCAGAGGGACATTAAAAAGTTTGGGGTTTTTTTTGTCATTTTCTTTGAATATTTCTCTTTACCAAATATAAAAGTATTAAAAATGGGGTAAAGAAGGCTGGCTGACAATCAAGCATCATCCAATTGGGTAATAAGTCTTTTTGCTTTCCACTTGATGTAGGAAGGCCATGCATCACAAGTATGGATGTGTTGGCCGACTAATGGCTGGAGCGGGGGGGGGTGCAAAAGTTATGTGAGAAACCTCCAGGAATACATTTAATCACAGTTGACCACCTGAATTGAGGCCAATATTTCAGGTTTTGCTGTGCTTCATTTTATCCACTCTGAAATGAGCAAGTGTGTTACTTAAACAGCTCTGTCACTGCACAATCCAATTAGGTTTCTTTCGGGAGAAGACTTGCTATTTGTCAGGTCAGTTGTGTCTGTGACAAAAATTGGCTGCACACTGACTTTTGCGCACAGTGGACAGAAAGCAACTCAGTACTTATCACCAGCAATAATGAGAGTATGTTCAGCCTGTGCACGAATTGGCAAGTAATCAAGGTGGAAATTATTAATGCTGGGAAATTGAATATTTTTAATTTTCTTAAACCAATGACTACATCGCACTCTCCTGGACCCTCCGTGACCTGAAACTCAGAAAACAATGTCCTTTTGTCTTTTTTTACACTAAGTATCTTATTAGCCATGTCTTGCTGCTAGTCGGTGAAAATTTGCAGATAGTTGAGTGGAGTGGACTCATACACCAAGGATCTGACAAACATTGGAGTGAACCTTGCTGTAAAAGACTGCTTACTTCAACCGCCACAGCGTTCCAAGTCTCCACCCCTGTTTCAACCCATCTGCTTTAAAACCTCTCACCCATAACCTTCTCACCTCCAACTATTCCAAAATTCTCCCATCCTCCATGCTCTGTAAACTTCAGCTTGTCTGAAATGATGCAGCCTCCATTCAATCCTGCACCAAGTCCCACACGCTTTTCCCCCTGTCCTTGTTGACCTACATTGGCTCTCTGTCAGCCAAAGCCTCACCATCACTGTGGTCTCCTCCAGCCTTGCACTCCAAACTCTGCATTCCTGTAACTCTGGCCTCGTGATGAGCATCCCCTCCCTTTGCCTCACCATTGGTGTTTGTGCCTTCAGCCACATTCTGGATCCCCTCACTAAGCCCCTGCCTCTTCCCTCTCCTCCTTTAAAGTGCACTAAACCTCATCTCTTTGTCTCTTCAGTTATCCTTCCTGCTATCTCCTTTGGCTATCCATTATTCACCTATGACTCTGAAGCACCTTGGGCTATTTTCCAACGTTAAAGGCTCTATATAAATGCAAATTTTTATTGTATTATATTCAATCTAATGTATTTATTTTTAATATTTGTATCTGTGCAAGACAATTGTGTTTAAACAATTTTTGTAAAAGTGGCTGAATATTTAAATTAAAATTGCTGCTACTTACTTTTTTTCAAAGCTATTAATATTTGATTGCAATAATGCTTCAGTTAATGTCTGACTGTAATTATAGTTGAGTTAACGTTTGTTTTTATAGTGTGTTTTTTCAATAAAATTGCAATTACATTTTTTAATGTAACATTAAGTCTAGAGCACTGAGTAATGTGCCAGAGAAACTAGATAGGCCTGCCACAGAATGGATAGGCCCACTGCATAATGTTCTTGCTGCAAACTTTAATCGGGCTGGGTAATAGGTTTGTATGTGGGCTGAGATGGTAAAATATTTCACTTCCCCATTTTGAGGATGTGGAGTGCTACCTGTCGAGGGCAGCCTGACAGAGTAAGATATGCAGAGAGGCTGACCTTCTGAGATTTCACTCAATTAGTTTTGAGGAAACTGGAAATTTCATAGAACTTTAAAGTGAGAAATGAAATAAACGGCTTCAAGTCCATGAGGCTTATTTTAATTTTTGGGAGGAGGCTGACTGCCTGTTCTGGGTTGGCAGGCGGGTGAGAGAAGAGGCTGGAGCCAATTTTTGAGACCCGGGCTTCGATTAACATGGAGCTCACCAGCTGTGGGCACCATACAGGTGTACCAGAATCACAGAATTGTTACGGTGCAGAAGAAGGCCATTCAGCCCATTGTGTCTGCTCTGGCTCTCTGAGCATTCCAACTTAGTGCCAATCTCCTGCCTTTTCTCCATAACCCTGCACATTGTTTCGATTTAAAAAATCATCCAATGTCTCTTGAATGCTTCAGTTGAACATGGCTCCACCCCACTTCCAGGCAGTACATTCCAAACCCTAAATGCTCACTGTGTGAAAAAAGATTTTCTCACCTCGTGTTTGCTTCTTTTGGAAAACACTTTAAAACTGTGCCCTCTGGCTCTCGATCCATTTATGAGCAGGAATGGTTTCTCTCTAACTACTCTGTCCAGACGCCTCATGATTTTGAAAACTTTTATCAAGTCTCCTCCTAGCTTTCTCCTCTCCAAGGAAAATAGTTCCAGCTTCTCCAATCTTTCCTCATAACTGAAGTGTCTCATCCCTGGAACCATTTTCGTAAACCTCTTCTACACTCTCTCCAATGCGTTCATATCCTTCCTATAGTGTGGCATCCAGAACTATTCACAATAATCCAACTGAGGTCTAACCAGTGCCTTATATAAGTTCATCATAACCTCCCTACTCTTGTACTCTAGTGAAGCCTAGAATACTGTATGCTTTAGAAACACTGATGCTGCTTGCTATATCCTGGCTGGCCCCATATTGGGCAGTAGCTGCTCACCAAGCTTCCTCAAACAGTACCTTCCAAACCCATGACCACTACCATCTAGAAGGACAAGGGTGGTTGACACATGGGAACACTATCACCTGGAAATTCCCTTCCAAGCCACTCACCATCCTGACTTGGAAATATATCACCGTTCCTTCACTGCCGCTGGGTCAAAATCCTGCAACTCCCTCCCTAACAGCACTGTGGATGTACCTACACCACAGGGACTTCAGCGGTCCAAGAAGGCAGCTCACCACCACCTTCTCAGGGCAGTTAGGGATGGGCAATAAATGCTGGCCCAGCCAGTGACGCCCACATCCCATGGATGAATTAAAAAAAAGTGGGCCAACAGCAAGGCAAATCCAGGGTGTCGAGATGGGGGAGGAGCCAAGCCAGACAGTGGCCCAGGTTATTATTGCGGTATACAAAGGCACAGGTTCAGACCAGAATGTAATAATTTTAGTGAATGAATCAAAAACCATTGGCATCAATCAATCAAAGATTGTTAAAACAACACCTTTTATGCACTACATGGCTTTATTAAAAGTGTTGTAAGAGTGACCACAGTAAATTTAACATGCTGGTGACATGCTAGGTTTCAAAATGATATTTAAATGAGAAATACCTGTTCCATGGGCTTTGGCCTGCAGCACAAGAATAACCCCTCACCATTAGGGTGCAGCAAGAGAAATGATTGCTTTCAGAAGCATTGACAGGCACCCCTTTTTTTCTTTCCAGATGCAAAGAAAAACAAAAATATTTTTGATTTTAAATAGAAGTACCCCCCAGTTGTCTGGAAACAGGTGAATCAAGGCCGGTCAGTGGGCATAATTCACGCATGCTTGGTTGAGACTGCCCAAAGACATTTCACCATTAGGATCAGCACAGAGAGGAGACACTCATCTAATCAGGAGAGTCATATGGACTTGAAGCGTTAACTCTGTTTCTCGCTCCACTGATGCTGCCAGACCTGCTGAGTTTATCCAGCATTTTCTGTTTTTATTTCAGGTTTCCAGTATCTGCAGTATTTTGCTTTTATTTTACTCTCAACTAATCAGTTTGGGCTGGATATACAGCCGGGCCCTTGAGACAAATGAGCAGTTCGCTCAGCCCAATTATTACCTGGTGCTCAACAGTGCTTGTCTTAAAAACAAAAAAACTGCGGATGCTGGAAATCCAAAACAAAAACAGAATTACCTGGAAAAACTCAGCAGGTGAGTTTTTCCAGGTAATTCTGTTTTTGTTTTAGTGCTTGTCTTATCTAAGTTAGCCCCTTGTATTTGGAATTTTAAAAATGGGGAAAGTCATTCAGATTCTTATCCTGAGGTACTCAGAGTAAGCAATGATAGAATTATTCTGGGTATGACTGTATTTAGGGCTTCCACAGAGAAATTCATCAGAGATAGAGTTAGAAAAAGATTTGATTTGATGGCACTGAATTAAATAAGAGCATAAACCTAACTATAGACTAATGCCAACCCGAAGACATTTTGATCTAACCTATATGTAGATTTATGCCAATGAAAGGGTTCATTTACATTCTAAAAGCACAGCCCATCTAAGAATGATAAAAGCGTAGACAATGCCATTGATGTACACCTGCATGCAAACTGGTTTTCCTGCTGAGAACCCATTACTTGTGGCGCCTTTGATAACACACAGTATTTCTGTAGCATATTAAACAGATTAATACAACAAACCTCTGGGGAGTTTCCCGTCAAATCAGTGAAACAAAAAATACTAGTGACTTAATGCCAATGGAGCGCTTTTAACAGCATAAAAAATACCAATCTGAAGAACAACATGATCTTATTTGCTATACAATTTGTTTTGTGTGTAGTCAACAAGGAAGCACTGAATTTATATTAACCCTTACCCTGCTGAATAAATAGGAATTGAAAAGCTAAAAAAAAGCGGTTAAGATTTTTTAACACCAAATAGATTAAAGAACAATGTAACTGGGTCACATTTAGATATACTTTTGCAAATTTGTATTGAAAGGGACTTTGAACTTGCTAAATCTATTCAAAACATAATAATTTGACTTGTAAACACTTAATTCAAATTAGTGGTGCAGTCAGTGGTCTATCATGCACCAGGAACACAACCAACATCAGCAACATATATGACTTCAATGCTGACATGATAAAATGATGTAAATGCATCAAGCAGAGCTGAAGTAGCGTTCATTCACACCACCCACCACCACCACCCCCACCCCAGCATCCCCCCCCCATCCCTACCACCACCACCCACCACACACCCCCCCCACCAGTTCTATCGATTTTTAAAGACAGGGAGATCGTGCTTTGTTTCATTCTGAGGTCATCATGTATATTTGATTATATTAACACAGTAGCTACAATATAATAATATCCATTTTAGATACAAATAGAAAGATGACCAAAACACACACCTACCTACATAGTCCTCATGTCGAACATAAAGTGGATTTCTCGACTCCTCTTTCTAGAGGCTGGTTTTAAAAAGATAGATTTGTGTCTGTAATTCTACTTAGGCCAGCATCTATGCTGAAGTGAGTTAAATTATCACCAACAATTACAATCCTAACAATGTCACAATTGCCAACAGTGAGATTTTATGAGAAAACCAATAAGGCAGAACACACTCAAATGGGTAACGCATATTTCTTCATTTTGTTTGGGTTAGAAAGGAAACGCACAGAAGTGGGTTACTTCAATAATAAAAGAATAGAGGCTAAGACCAAAGAAGAGATTTGACGGGTCTGCACTGTTACCTTGCAGTTAAGGATCTGTAAAATCTTTGGCAAAGATAATGAAAGGAATCATGATTAATGCAAAAGATGTGTTGCGATTTTTGCTTCACTATGTGCAGCGGTTCAAGGAGACGGCCCACCAGAACCATGGCTTCTCAGCACAACAAGGGATGGACAATAAATGCTAGACTTGCCTGTGACACCCACATCAAGAATAAAAGAATAAAAAATTAACTTTCCAATGTGGGGTGAAAACCAGGGGGAAAAATCACTAAGTAATTGATGGGTAAAGCTTACATTTCAGGCTACTTATAAATGAGTGTTTAAACGAGCTGGTCTACCTCCTGTCAATAATAGGGCACCTTACTCTCCCCCTTTCACACACATACACACACCCCTAAATTGCTTTAGATCTCAGGCAGGCTAACTTCAGTTCTGTCGAAGGGTCATGAGGACTCGAAACGTCAACTCTTTTCTTCTCCGCCGATGCTGCCAGACCTGCTGAGTTTTTCCAGGTAATTCTGTTTTTGTTTTGGATTTCCAGCATCCGCAGTTTTTTTGTTTTTAACTTCAGCCCAATTCACTTATGTTACAATGCAAGGCTTTCAAACAAATCCTCAATTCTGGTTAATCTGTGCATGTGCCAAAAAAATTAAAATCTCAATTTGCAGCATGATGTCTATGGATATCAAGGTACAAAACATGCTGATGGCAATACAGTCTGCTGTGTTCATACCAGCACAGATCCACCTGCCGGGTTACAGTGCGGAATATAGTGTTATTATCCCCTTGTTATACTGCCATTACCCCCTCGGTATACTTTAGAGGTTGGTGCAAGAGAGACAATTAAACAATGCTACTTCATCCCTTTTTCATCCAAATGTTACTGCATGCTGTGCATTGCATCACACATAAATACTGTGTGAGCAATGATGTGAATTTCAGGGGAAACAGTCCAGTGTGTGCCTGGTTTCATATGGAAATTAATCTCTTAAGAGGACAATTGGATTCATTCTAAAATAGTGGGGGGAAATGTGTTGATTCCATACCTGCCATGCTATCAGGACATGCACTGGTTTCGGATGCAGTGCATTGCCTCTATTACATGGGAGTTGACTCAGTACTATTTAATGCAATGATTACTCTATAAAAAAATATAAGAATAAGAGGCAAGGAAGGTCCATGTGATTCATTAAACTCTTTCCACTACTATGCAAACTCATATAGCCAAGCATCCAACTGCCTACGGAACTCCCTTGACGTCTTTGATTCCACTTTCTTACCTGTTAGATTGTTCCAAATATGTATTACCCTTTGATGAACCAACATATTTTCCCTAAAATCTGTTTTGCATTTTTATTCACAAAATTTCTGTCCTCGTTTCTAGCGGTTTAACATAAAATTAATATTCTGGATTCACTTTTCTATCCCATTTAATACTTCACATACTTCACTGAGGTGCTCCTGTAAGCAACTTGTCTCAGTTCCGCTGGTAGCGATCTCTGCTCCAAGTCAGAAGGTTGTAGGATCAGGCCCCTTGCCAGTACCTGAAAATATATAAAAACAAGAGAATACTGGAAAAAAACTCAGCAGGTCAGGTAGCACCTGTGGAGAGAAAGAGAGTCAACATTTCAGGTCAAGATGACCTTTCAGAAGAACAGTTCCGAATGCCTGCTGAGTATTTCCAGTACTTTTTGTTTTTACTTCAAATTACCAGCTTTTACAGTGTTTGTGCTTGACAACACAATCTGAATTGACACTTCAGACCTGAGGGAGTGCTGTGTTGTTTGAGGTGCCTTCTTTCAGCTAAGATCTTTGAACAAGGCCAGGTGGACATACAAGGTGAGTTTATTTGAAGAGGATCAAGGTGTACTTCTGGTTCAATGTTCCTCCCTCAACAAACAATACCAAAAACAGATTACCTTGTCATTTCTTCACTTACTGTTTGTGAGTATTTCATGTATGCAAATTATGATTCATTTGCCTACTCAACAATAGTGACCACACTTCCAAAGTAATTTTTTGGCTGTCCGGCATTTTGGGATGGGGGATTAAATAAATTGCTACACAAATGTAAATTCTTTCCTATATTGTAGAGTTTAAACTGCTCTAATCTTTCTTCATGGCTAATCCCTTTTACATGTGGAATAACATTTTTGTTCCTCTTCTCGGCATCTTTATTTCGGTGGCCCTCAGTGGGGATGGAGCAGCTGAATCGAAGTCCAACCTAGACTGCACTATTCAACCATTGTTACCCTATTACGTGGGTAACTTTGATGCAACTGTTCAATTAAACTGTTACTGAGAGTTCCTCACCTTACTGGGTTTGCACTGCCATAATGCATATGTTCTGAATTAAACTATCAACTTGTGGGGTTATCCTGGTCTGAAGCTTTCCAATAGAAATGGAGGCTTTCATCTGGCTATTGCTGACAATATCCATCATTATGTCTCACCTGATATACATCATTCCCATAGCTATTGTTTCATAATATGAGTTGTATTAAAATATAATTATTTCCATTCTTCACAGCATAAGTGAAGCTCAAATTTACTGTAATTGACTGAGGAATCTTCCATGTTCATCAACAATTTCTCAAATACTATAAATTCACAGATACACACCAAATGTAGAAGATTAATGCACCACATTCGAGGCACAAATTGCACCATCTAATGGCCCTAATTCAGCAAACACAATGCCTGAGCCTGTGCAGATTTGGTCTCATGGTCTATGTCGATCTAGCTGAACTCAGGCTGCAGCTGGGGTAGTTCAATAGGCCTTGTGCTCTTAGCCAAGGAAAGGTGAAAAAAATATTGAGGATCTCTGATCCAGATTGCTGTTCAGTCATATCTGTTGGATTGTGAGTGTGTGCAAGCATGCCCATGCATTGAAGTGTTGAGTTCAAGCAGGATTGTGCTTGGCCCAGTTGATTTTTAAGGTCAAAGAATCTTCAAATATTTACTGTCTTGGTTCATACTTAAGGAACAGTTACTTGGGAAAAGTACCTGAGGGCTACCAGTAAAAGAAAACTTGCATTTATGTAGCAACTTTCATGATCTCCAAAGCACCTCACTGGCAATTAAGTACTTTTTAAAGATGAGTTGCAGTTATAATGTAGGAAAATGTAAAAATGACATCCCATGTAGGATAGGGGAGAGCAGGGGGGGTGGGGCGGGGGGGCTAGGGTAGGCATTTAGTGTTAGTCCAAGTCACCAAACTTGTATAGTAAAATTGCAGCACAAGGTCTGACCAGGGTCAGATCGAAGTGGATTGAGTTTCCCTCCTCCAGAAAGCCTCACTTTGCTTCCCTCTATCGTTGTTTACCCCGGATTCCTACTGCATTTATACTATGACTATATTATTGATGCATTAACACTACAGTTGTAGTTTAACTAATAGACCCTTATAAACTCAAAGCGAGCTGTGTAAACTGGCTATTCTGACTATTGGCTAAATTCCTAATGCCTATTCTGAACCTATTGACTATCAGAAGAAAATCTTCGGTCGGGATACTGGGCATGTTAATGTGCTACTGAAGATTCGGAAATCAGGATCTGCCATTTTAATGACAAATTTTTGATTCACACCAAGGATCCCACTGGGTTGACCCAGTGGTGCTGTAGAAACTGGTTGGGATTCCAACTGACCCTGACCCTATGGCTTTCCCCAGATGGTGAGCTGCGAATATCAGCTGGGCCAGGCACAGCATGAACTGAGGTCAGGTGTCTGACCAACAGGAAGTCAGTTTAGTTGGCAGCTCTGATTTGCACTCCAGCACCTATACCAGCTGCTTGCACAAACTTGTTGCTAGCACATGCTTCTAGAGATATCTGCAGCCCACCCATCAACCCAGAGTCCATGGTACACAGCCTGAATTGGTCTGCAGAAGAAAAGTAGGGACAAAATATAGCTTTTTACAAAATGCACAAGAAACAAAAAAATAAATAAATAAATCAGGTTGCCTATGTGTTCAGAACGTAACAACATAAATCAGGGTAGGTGTACATCATGCAGTGTTTCAAGCTGATACACCATTCGATAAGATGATCTTCTACCTCAAATCCACCTTCCCGCGTTATTCCCATATCTCTTTAATTCCCTCAGTGCCCATCAATCTCTGTCTAGAATATAATCAATGACTAAGCATCCACAGCTCTCTGAGGTAGTGAATTCCAAAGATTCACAACCCTTTGAGTGAAGAAATTTCACCTTATTTTACTCCTAAATGGATGACCCCGTTACTTGGAGTTGTGACCCAGATTTTTGTACCCGGGTCAGATTCACTGATTGGGGAGATTTCCCGATTTGGCAAAGCTCACCTTTAATAATGGCTACCCACAGGTCAGATATTTGATTGGCGGGGTCGGGCTGAAAAACAAGTTGGGGCAGGCGACCCCCGAACATACGTGCAGGTTGCTGGGTGCTGAGTGCCTTGTGTGCAAGGCCTGCTTCTGTGCTCCGGAACTGTGTTTAAATAAATTAATAATAATAATGAAAAACACCCCATCAGCCCTCACCACTCAACCCCTATGCTGCATTCATGTCAACCTATGCCAACCCATGCACCCACCCACCCACCATGGCCCCCAAACCCAACTTAGTGCCAAGTCATGTCAACCCATGGCCCCAACCAACATTCTTTGCCCTTACCTCCTCCATGCCAACTAAAGTGTCCTTTGACAGTTCTTTGACAGCTTTGACACTTGCTGAACAGGTTTGACAGTTTTGAAACTTCCTGGACAAGTTTGCCAACGTTGACACTTCTTGGACAGGTTTGATACTTCCTTGACATGTTTGACAGCTGGACAGCTCTTCTACAAGCTGAACAGTTCCTTGATAGCTAGATAGCTCCTTTACCGTTCCATGACAGATAGGCAGCTCTCTGACAGTTCCAATGAGTTTGTGCATTAAAAGTACATAATCATGTTCACTTTTAACAATCCCAAATGGTATCTTACCTCTCCCAAAGATGTCCTGCGACCCCCTCCAGAAGGGTACCTTACCTCTCCAAATGGGCACTCTGGCTATCCAAACAAGTCCACCAAGTTCAGACCTCCTCTTACCTTTTCTAATCTGCACACTCCTGATTCCACACCGCTGTTTTTCCAAATTCCCACTTCAGTGGAGGTAGCTGGTGAGTTAAATGGCCAGTTGCCTCTGTGAATTGCGTATGTGTGAACACTAGATAGACTCTAGTCCCTCCCACGCAAATATGGGAAATGCCAGGTTCAGGGGCAAGGCTTTGAATTTTTGGCCATTTCCAGGATTTTCACCACAACAGAGAGCCACTATGTCATGGCAAAAATCCGGGCCTGTGATCCCAATTCTAGATTCTCCAACCAGGAGAAAGATCCTCCCAGCACCCACACTGTAAAGCCCCTTAAGAATTTTATATTCTTCAATTCGATAAACTCCCATTCTTCTAACTTCTAGGGAATATAGGCCTCATCCACACCATCTTTCCTCAGAGGAGAATCATCTCATCCCAGGAATCAGTTTTGTGCACTTTTGTTGCACTTACTCCAAGTTTAAACTGTACACAGTACTCCCGGTGCGATCTCACTTTGGCCTTATATAATTGTAGTAAAACTCTTGATGGTATGATTTATTCTTAATAAAAGTTAACATTTCATTTGCCTTCCTAATTGCTCGTTGTACCTTCATGCTGTGCAAGGATGTCAGGAAAAACCCAGGCTCTCCAGATGTTCAGGAAATTTGAGAGAATAGGTAGCCAAGATATAGAGATCAGGGAGGTCCCAAGTCTAAGCCCCTATTTAAACTGAGTTAGCTGATCTTAATTGGGGCACATTTGGTGTTAACACATTTAGGTCATGGTGAGTAAATCCAGTAATCCCGGTTGGAAGTATGTGTGCATAGAACTGGACAAAAGTTAAGAATTAGTTAGGCTGCGATGCCATCATGGTCGAATGACCTGATTGACAATCATGCCTGGACTTAGAAAAGAAGAGTAGCCATTTGTACCTACCAGACCTGCGGAACTGTGAGCAGAATCGTCCCTGATTTTCACAAAGTGCAGAGGTGGGTTTTCACATCGTATCGTCCCATTCAAGCCTCATTGATTATGTAGTCACGAGAAACTCACAGTCTTGCTGGCAGGCGGCCTCTGATTTGCCCACCATGCTGTTTCCTCGCCGCTTCCTCATGCAGGGCGTCATGTTTAAACTGCAGCCGTGCACATACTTCTCAATGTTTGCAGCCCAGGACCTGCTCTAGTGAAGATGTGGCCACAAAAGCCAAGAAGAGTGCAGCCCCCATTTCAGTAATGCATCCCCGGGACATCGTCTGGATGCAGTGGAGGCCGGCCACGATGTTCTCTACTCCTGCTCTGGCCACAGGAGGCCCATCAGTCTCACCACTTCGGCTTGGGAGGCAGTGGCAGAGGTGGTCAGTGCCAATGCTGCAGAGAAGAGGTTGGCCGTCCAATGCAGAAATGATCTCATCCGTGCAGCCAGGGTAAGGCGACCATCTCATCACTCCAAAATCACACACTCAAGCCCATCACACATTCACTGGCATCTCACTCACTGCCAGCTCAAGGGACATCACCACTCACTCTCTCTCACACACACCCTCACATCTCCATCTGGCCTCATCTCGTCTGGAGATGCCTCCTCAGCCCTCACCATCTTGAGGCCACTTACACAGATCGACATGTGCCCCCACACAGACCCTCAGATGCCCCCACACACACCCTGAGATACCGCCCCCCTTCCCCAGTACAGCCCTCATCCTGCAGCATCTTCCCTTGCCTGAGGCCACTTCCCCAAGCAAGCCTCAGCCCCACAGCCATTGAAAAGCCACCCCCGCCTTCCAGCTGGTCTGGTAAGTAGAGACCTGTCCATAAGCCCCTCTAAAGCTCATGTGGTGCTGCCTGTAAAGCCTGGCGCTGATGACTGTGAGCACTACCTGAAGCAAGGTAGGCTAAAAAACCTCAAAGTCCCGAGCAAAGAGGAGCCCACCAGGTGCATGTTGCTTATGTAGAGTTGTGAAACACGCTGACATTCCCGGATGATCCAGCGTGGGGGGGGGATGATTCCAGTGAGCAGGGCTTATAATGAGATGCTAAAGTAGTGAGATTAGGTTTTTGACATGCAGCTATGGGAAATGCAGCCTGTCGTTGACAGGTGGAGCAAACGGCCACAAACCGGTTTCACGCCATCATGAAACCGAATTTTGGGCTTTTTATCATATTGATCCCCCCACCAGACATGACGCCCATGCTAACGGGGCTGAAAAATTCCAGTCGGTGCCCCTGCAAGTGATGATGTATCACAGTTCACATAGAGAACCCCTGTTGCTCCGACAACATATACTCTTACGTGCATGTTGTAGTCTGGATCTATTTGAGACTCCAACTTTCTTTCCAACACATGGCTGGCCAGGAATCTCTCTCATTCTTACCACCTGCCATTGGCGTGTGTTGGAAAGATTTACAAGTTGATACTCAACCTGTTTGGTCACATTATAAATGCACATTCCTTGGCCATCAAATTCTAGAGTGGGACTTGAACCCAGAGCTTCTGTCTCTGAGGCCAAAACGCTACCCACTGCACCACAAAGACCTCCTAGAGAGCTGGTATGAAGGCGAAATGTAGCTGGAGAACATATTTGTCATGACTACCTACATCTGGATAGTAGAGGGAGATTTCATTAAATTGAGCTTGCATAACAGCTATTTCAGGATGAGATCTTTAAGCCAATTGAAGATGTAAGTTTCTCTACCTCCAATTATGGTCAACATTTTTATGGTGACTATGAGGAGAATGGCCTTCAAGTATACTTATCAATCTTCGATTCTAACTCCAGTATATGGATAGTATATTTGGAGAGAGCTACACTGTACAGTTAGATGTTAAGAGCAGATTAGAGTGTTTCAAGGATTTTTTAGGTGTCATAAATAACCAATACCCCTTCACAGGCTATGTTTAATAGAAACATAAGAACTTACGACTTAGGAGCAGGAGTAGGCCATTTGGCCCTTCGAGCCTGCTCTGCCAATCAGTAAGATCAGATCTGTTGTAGTCTCACCCCCAATTTCCTGCCTGCATCCCCTAACCCTTGATTACCTTGTCTAACAAAAATCTAACACGGCCTTGAATAACTCTAAAGGCCCAGCCCCCACTACCTCCTGGGGAAGAGAATTCCACACTCTGAAGACCCTCTGACAGAAAAAAATTCTCCTCACTCCTGTCTTTAAAGGGGGACCTCGTATTCTTAAACTACGTCCCCGGGTCCCCATAAGAGGAAATATACCCCCCGGCATCCACCCTAACCAGTCCCATCAAGATTTTATATGTTTCAATAAGAATCCTCTTCTCATTCTTCTAAACTCCAGTGAGTATAGAAAGAAAATGGTCTCTTTGAATTCCATGTCCAGAGACCCCACATGTTGAATATAATGTCCTCTGAGTGCTACAATTGTAATAACTTTAACATCTACATTTCAGCATACACAGGAATTTATGCACATATGTTAATAGGTACAATAAAAATACTGAACATTATTTACTTTTCTGATTCAATCCACAGCAGACTTAGTGCTAAGGCTGTGAAGAGAAAACTGCAAGTTCTCAGATAGTCCCTACAGAAAATTAAACCCACTTGGTACAGTCAACATAATTAGTAATCAACTTTGCATTTTCATAGTGTCTTATCAGGTCTCTCAGGATGTCCCAAGGCCTTTCACTCAGATAGAGTTGCTTTGAAATCCAGTCACTGGGCTGAGTAGGCAAATGTGGCAGTCATTTTGCAGACAGCAAGATCCTACAAACAGCAACAAGATGAATGACAAGTCATAAAGCATATAAACAGCACTGGATTCAGTGAAACACAATTCAGAAGAGTAATCATAATAGGCATGGGTTGTAAGAAATCAGTGATATTTTCAATAGATATTTGAAAAATGTTTAACAAAATAACGCTAATAGGCAACGCTTATCTTGCTGTTGAACTCCAAAGGAGTCAGGACATGAAGATTGGAAACGTTGATAAGCAGTTAGTTACCTGGATATCACACTTTGCCCTATAAATACTATGGATGTTATCCAGTTACCACAAAATGCACAGGTACAGATTTAATTACATAATTAAAAGTAGTCAGCTTTTACTTTTCTTCCCATAAATGATGAATTTTAAGCAAATTTGTGCGGAAGCAGGTGTCCCAATTGCACCCACAATATGTGAGTCATTTTGACAAACCCAAGTAATTATTATGGGAGACATTGCTTCTTCTAGTGGCCTTTTTTTAATGTTTGGGCTAACAATGACAATGGGCCAGATTTTGCAGAGCAACCAACAGCATCTGACGGTCGTTAGACTTGTCGGCTTAGGTTTTTAGATTTTTTTGCGTGGTGTGTTGCCAAAAGTGCAACCTGATAATGGCGCAGCAAGAGAAACAAAACCCCTGGGACTGAGGGTGAATAGGGCAAACCACTGCTCATCTCCTTAACCAATCAGATCGAAGGATTGTGAAATTAACAGCTCAAGGGTTGAGAAGGAAATATACAGTGGGTGAATTCAAGTTACATCTGGTCCAGAAAGAAAAATAAAGAAAGGGAAAAAAAGATTGGATGGAGGAATTTTAATTTTGACATTTTAAAAATCTCCAACACTAATTAAAACCTGAAGGAATGAAACAACACCCTTGTATTAGTTAATGTTTTCAATGCTTGTGAGGTTGTTTGGCTATAATTAATACTCAGCGCATTGTTAAAAGAGAATGGACAAGACTTAATTTGCTGTAGAAAGCTTAGTTCGTAACCACTGAGTAAATAGAACAACTCCATACCAGCCAACAATGCATCTCAGTGGTGAATGAAACAGCCATTTTCACAAAGCTAACAGTGGTAACTCAGACAGCAACTTCAGGATATTTAGTTTAAACATGCATCTGCCTCCTGCCTGAAGCTGCTTTACCACTTGCACAAAAACAGTGGTGAGCACCATTAGCCACCATTATTGTGATAGGAAAATCGGACCCAATAATTTACGGTAACCATTCCAATACTAGGTTATATTTCTTAGTGATACATTTATTGTTTTCTTCACAAGTTGTTAGAAGAGTGCAAACAAAAGCACAAACCTGTTGTTCCAGAAAGGTGGGCAGCATTTTATATTGCACAGAAAATAGAACATCTCTTATTCTATTTGTATAGAACAAAAAAAGATAGCAAGAATGTTTCTTCTTGTTTAAATTCACTCCCACACTTTTAGTTCAATATCTCACCAGCAATTTCTTTGGCACTTTTTGCTATGCAAAAAAAAATAGACTTTTCATTTATATTGTGAAAAGTTCTCTCAAATAAAGAGCGACTCAATTAATTTTCTTTTTGATGAAAAGGATCACTCTTTGTTAATGACAAGAACAAAGAGAATATATTAATGCACACCTTAATAAGCAATACCTGGAAGGGCTTCCCTTTAATGGAACATTTCAAATGTGTTCCTTGATACTTTTTTTTGAAAAAAAACCCTTGATAATAATTTGAAGCTTTCGGGGATTTGTCCAGTATTTGATATAAAGAGAAGTTATTAACAACAAAATGGTTGATTTAACCAAAAAACAGATCATAAATGTCATATGAAAAATAGAAGATTCCCCCACCCCAAAAAAAAATATTCAGGCCAGCAGGTGACAATTTAGCAATTTAGAGAAATTAATCTGAACACATGCCCATATTAAGTACAAAGCAATTTACAATTAATGCAGTAAAATTCTACAAGAATCTACTAGAGGCTACAACAGGGCAATTAACCCACTAATATGCTTTATGTCTTAACTTTTTTCCCTAGCCTGAGGTCATTTGAAACGCATAGGATTACAGGATATTAGAGAAGCTAGTATGAAAAATAGCTCAATGTAATGAGCCATCCAGTGATTTCAGCTATTGAAGATGACTTGCAGTTGAAAACCACAATGTACCAAGTCCTGTCATTTAACTATGCTGGTGTAGCTATTGTAGAGGGAATGTCACAATGTACAAAAACTGTAAACATCTCTTTTTTTTCTGTAAATGAATCTGTTGGGTTTACTTCCATTTGCATTTTATCCAACTTAAGTGACTTTGTTGACTCTATGGGTATCCATTACAGCAAGTGGATCTGTCCTTTCCGATTTTGTTTTGGAGAGGAAAGTAATTTAGGGGAGTGAGGAAGGTGACCAGCCTTTTCTGACCTTTTCTCCATTAATTTCAATCCTCTGTTTTGCACAGAGAAAATGACAATCACACTAGGCAGAACTGACAAACTCATACATGTTAGGGGAATGGGAGAGATAACCAGGGAAGGGGAAATGGTACATTTGCAAGAATCTCTCTTCACTCCTGTTCAGCCTCACTGCGCAGCCTAAAAGTACAAACCCACCAGCAAAAATTATGCTGCTCAAAGTGCGCATTATCATTTGAAAAGGTTCTATTGCTCACAGTTTCACTCAGTGATGAAAATTAAATTGTCTGATGTGCACACACTGGCAGATTTACCTTTGCAGATTTCACCTGCAATCAGTGGAGAGGGTCATGCCACAATATGTCATCCTACAGTTTCATCACATAAGCTTCAATTTACAGGAAGGAGTATTATGCATTTCAAAGGAACCCAGAATACGGCTTCTGTTGCAGATGATATCACAGATGCAATGGTTGAAGATTAGTTCAGCCACAAAGAGCTACAGATTCTCTTGTTTTTATTAAATATTGCTTTCTGTTTAATTATTTCATTTACATGGAATAATCATATGGAGTGGTACACCTTAAAAGCTGCACGGTGAAAAGCAGACATCACAATTGTCATCCCTTTCTTTGTATTGTGGATTGAGATGTGCACATATTATCACTAATGTTCTATCTCAAAAATGTGACATGAGCGCAGAATTTGATCACTTCCAATTCCATTGCATATTAACTCTCAGCTATTTGCTATATTGTTAACACATTGTTTGGGAGCTCTACTGTGTGCATTTAAACATTTCTCATTAATACATCCTTAGATTCGTCACTAAGCTGAACAGGATTCATGTCAGCCGAATGGCCATTTCCATTTTTTTGGTAACTCCTCTTTAGTGAGCAGTGCTTACCTACAACCAACATTATAGGGTAATAATACAAAAGCTTATTGCCCCATGATGGCACATAGAAAAGATTATTGATTGCTGATATTCTCATTATGTTTGCTGACCCTTGACTATGGACAGGTAAATCACTGTAACCCCAGGGCACAATAAAACAAACAGCAGACGGAAGCAAAGGCAATTGCACTGTATATTTTGATCTTGGGTTACAAAGTGACCTCTTGTCTATAATAATCCCTAAAACGGAAAACATCTATCGATCACCTCGGTAACCCTTATGGCGATATTTTAGTACTCTTTATTAAACTATGAGCCAAATTACATTTTGCTTTATTATACTGTGGCATATAGTAATTGTATTGAACTCCATGCCATAATTCACCCTTAGTATGTTTATATACAGCAGATCAATTGGTGTTACCTTGGAGCCTATGTTCATTCACGATCATCGAGAAGTGTTTTATAACAGTCTGCTTAAAGTGGGTGCTTCGTCACAACAGGAACAGGCGCATAGGTAGCTAATGCAAGGTACTTCTTGCATATTAGACTATTAGTATGCTTCACCAAATGTTGCAGCACAATACCAGTCTAGATAACTCTTTATACATCATTTCCTCTGGTGGTGTCAGCCATAAGCTCAGTAATAGCCCTCTAGCCTGAATCAGAAATTTGAAAGTTCAGAGACTTGAGAGCAATATTGAGACTTACAGTCCTACAACAACATATAGTTCCTTCAATGTAGTAAAGTGTCCCAAGGCATTTCACAGGGGCGATATCAATCAAAATTTGACACCTAACCACATAAAAAGATATTAAGACAGATGACCAAAAGCTTGGTCAAATAAGCACATTTCAAGGCCTATCTTAATGGACGAAAGGGGAGATAGAGAAATTAAAGGGAGGGAATTCCAGAGCTTAGGTCCACAGCAACTGAATCCATGTCTGCCACTGGTGCTTCAATTAAAGTGGGATATGGGCTGGGGACAGAAATGGCAGAGCGCAGATATCTCAGAGGGTTGGGAGGGCTGCAAGAGGTTACAGAGATAGGGAAGGGCGATGCCATGGATTTGAATAGTACTCATGCAGTACTTAGGGAGTGCTCCATTATCAGTTGTGCTGTCTTTTGAATGAAATGTTAAAACAAGACTCCAAGAGCTCTGATGTTGTTCAGGACTATAGGTCCTGCCCTTTCTTCCAAATTTATCAACGGAAACAATGCCACATCAGACGGGATAATAGAGAGAGTCATCCTGGAACATGTGTGTAATATTTCAAAGCAATAAGGTGCATTGCCATGAGAAAACTTTGATTCAACCACTACAGGCAAATGTACTGAATCTCAATGAAAAATCTATTCTAAATCAGATTCAAAATACACATCCATCATTAGTATTTTAAAAAGCAACAGATATAGTCTATATTTATCAGACTTTTTAAAGTTATATATTTGCATTACAAACCAGCTTAATGCAGATTAAGCCAAAAGAACAATGCTATAATTGTCCACCCCATATTTTTGTTCAAATATGCAAGAAAATCATTAGACTTGAAGTCCTTTGTGTATACATAAGCTGAGATACACTGAGAAATGCTTTCTTATCATATTGCTTCCTCCAATGCTAATTCCTTCCCTTTTTCCCAACTCACAGCACTTTTATGTCATGCACATGTCTTCCTTCCTCTTCTTCCATCTCTGCTCATCACAAATCTTTTTTTAATTCATCAGATGTGAGGAAGTCACTGGCTAGGCCAGCATTTATTGCCCATCTCTAATTTCCCTTGGTCAGGGGGCATTTAAGGGTCAACCACACTGCTGTGGGTCTGGAGTCACATGTAGGCCAGACCAGGTAAGGACAGCAGATTTCCTTCCCTAAAGGACATTAGTGAACCAGATGGGTCTTTACAACAATGGTTTCATGGTCATCGTTAGACATTTAATTCCAGATTTTTTTTTGATTCAATTTTATTTGATTCAAATTCTACCATTTGCCATGGCAGGATTCATACCCCAGTCCACAAAGCATTGGATTACTAGTCCAGCAACACCATTACCTCCCCTTCTCAACCCCTCTTTCCCAGCTCCCCCTCCCCCTTTGCCCCTACCCCCCCCCCCCCCCCCCCCCCCGCCTCCCACTCCTTGCTTTATTTAGGATCAGAGACTGTTACAGCAGAGGTGTTGTGGTGTGGCAGTGGTGTTCCTACCTCTGAGCCAAAAGCTGTGGGTTCAAGTCCCACTCCAATATTCAATGGCCACGAAAGGTGTGTCTGGAACGTGGCCAGATAGTTTGATCATCAACCTGCAAATCATTCCAAAATGGCTAAGGCAGCTGGTATGACCCCGCGAGTCCCCTGACCAGCTGGAACTTGCAGAAGGCAATGGCAAACCACTGCAGTTTCTTGCCAAGCATAACCATGAACCAACACATGCTGTTGTCAATGTCAATGCCCTCTCAGGGTTTGGTACCTGAAGAGAGAGAGAGAATAGCACAGGAGGAGACCATTTGGTCCACTGAGTCTGCACCAGCTCTTTTGAAGCACAATCTGATTCGCCCCATTCTTTGTACCCTTTTTTTCCCTCCTTCAAGTGTTTTAATAATGAAGACAATGCTTGGCCTCTTGCAGAAGGCACCTCCTGCTGCTTTCACCATAAGCTCCTCCGCCTTCTCTTCCTCCACATTTCCTGTTCCCCTCTCTTCCCCACTGGTTGCCTCCTCCTTTTATTCTCCCACCTCCTTCTCTGCCTTTTCCTACCCAATCTCTTCACCGCCCGGTCCATCCAATTCACCTTTTAATCAAAGCAATGTTGCAAAAGCGTGAATACAGAAAATACCACAAAACACTTGCAAGAATAACAACTTGCTTTTAAATAAGACCTTTAGCATAAAATAACATGCCAAGTCACTCTACAGAATATACTCAGACTAAAATTGACACCAAGCCAGAGATATTAGGAGCAGTAACTAAAAGAAACAAAATAGGGATTTTTAAAAGCACTCCTGTGTGTGGAAATACCACATATTAGATTTTTTTTCTCTAGCAAGCACATTACATAATCCACAGTGTGTAAAGAATCTTGTTAAACTGAATTGATCATTTTTTGATTTTTTTTTGCATCCTAATGCAATTCCACCGGTCGTTGTCTGCAAAAATTACAATTCATATAAGCGTTGTTGAGGAAATTTTCAAGGGATTTGCTGTAATTATATGACAAAATGCTTGCAAATCTCACTCATTCCTGAATAGAAACACAGGGGTCAAAGATTGAACACTTTCTGCTGGGTAATTTGTAAATGTCAATCACAAGGGGGCCACTGGAGGCGTCGGCATAGGGAATGAAGTCAGAGGAACTGTGCCGCAAAACGTGCAATCCACTGTTAGTAACCCCTTTAAAAAAAAAACTTAACATTTTTTTTTGAAAAATCGGCTTACACGCTTTGGAAATGAATGGTTTGGGGGAAAAGTAGGCCGTTTTTTTTTCTCTCTGTGGGAGAGGGAGAGATACCATCCAATTTCAGGGCTTTTGGTGAAGAAAATCTGGGCAGGATTTCTGACTGGTGTTTAACCATCCTCTGGTTACCAACAAGGAGCCGGCTTGCCTTGCTCGCTTGTCTCTGGTGACAGAAACCGTTCCTTGCCACAAACCTCCCTCCCTCTGTGTGTGTGTGTGTGTGTCTGTCTGTCTTGTGCGTCTGAGAGTAGTGAGCTCGCGTCAGCTACACCTTTATCAGCTCAACAGAGTGCAACGCACCTTTAGAGCGACAGTTTGGGAGATATTGATGTTGGGATGTTAGTAAAGACGGGGAACTGGGTGGGGGGTGGGACAACCCTTTTTAACAATCACACCACCTTCCAGGCAGAGTGAACTGACACCTCCTTGCCTTTTGGAAAGGGATTCACTGAAAAAGAAAACCTGCTCGACTGCAGCCAAACAATGTGAAAGGCACATTTCGAGAATTCATCAGTGCAAACGGCAGCCCCTTTTGATCACCGGGTTGGGGGGGCGGGGGGTGGGAGGTGCTAGGTGGCAGTAATAATCTGGGCTACAATCCTTCTCCCCATCGTACATCACGCTCCTTGGTATCAGAGAGTTAATTTCAACGCGCCTCTATGAACTGAAATTGGCAGGATAAATGAGGAGCCGCTGTTTACTTGCTGCTTGGGCTCTCTTATTTGGACTTAAATGTGGGGTTAAAAAGTAACCAATAGGTCAGACATAAATTACCCGACAATGACAACAGGGGTGGGGTGGGGGGGGGCGTTGTGGAATTCATTACAAATTAAGGTGTAATTCAAGGACAGAAATTTAGCAAGCACCTGGGAATGTTAACTCGGACGGTTCCTTATTTTTTTTTTTAAAAAAGGTCTTATATTTATTCTTCCTTAAACAACACTGTCAGATCTCATTAAGGCAGATTCCGTGCCACGTTCCCCTCGCCCGTTTTCTTGAGTTAATACACATTTGGTTGCGAAGCCAGGGGTGGGGAAGGGGGAAAAGGGAAGGGAAGGGACACCGGCTAAACAAGCAACCCCCACCCCCAACCCCTCCTCCACCTTGATTCCAAATGTTAAAGGGACTTTGGCAATGCGGGGAAATGATTTGCACCCCTGACTGAAATTTAAAAGTAGATGAATCAAAAAAGAGAGAAAGAAAAAAGATTTTATTTCAGCAGAAATCGTACTTCTGCTAAATTCAGGAGGGTAGTAGGGAGGGTAAGGTGGGGTGGGGTGGGGGCAGTGAGAATGGTCGTCAGTGCCGGCGCTTAAAAATATGTAGAAAGTAATCAAATCCCATTCATTCATTGTGCTGAAAGCCAATATCTACAATGTTTACATGTTAGCTCCATCTCGTGGTGCAGCTAAAATATAGCTTTACTTGAGCAGACCTGGCTGCGAGACCCATGCTATAAGGACTGTGAAGCAATATGCTAATTTGATAGCTGAGGAAAATTAAAATACATTTAGGGTGTTAATAAATGGGGTATTTAAACAAAAGTGTATAATATACTGCACATTAATCAATTTATGCTAAAAGTGTAATTAAGGCACCATTCCGCCTTCTGGGGAGAGCTTTGCTTGGGAACAGAGAGGAAACTGTGTATATTAACACAAATTATATTATTTGGCTAAAGCTAATAATTCTAACACTCGGGGTCAGCAAGATCGCAACATTGGAGAGCAGCTTTGGTGTCTGGCCAGCGTTGCCATGGCAATTAAGCAGTGTTCATTCTCCAGATGGTGACAGGTTTGTTCACCAGCACAAGTTCAAATCATTCCTTTAGAAAATGGCATTAGGACTGACATGTGTACTTCTTCCCTGCCAGAGAGCAGGGACGTTGAAGGATACGCAGAAATGCTGAGAACTTCCTTGTCTGCCTGGGTGAAAAATGGTCAATTTTGCACCATCCCCACATTAAATCGGAACCTGCCTGTTAACGTACGGTGTCCAAACCAGCTTAGGCTGTAGCCAAACAAAAGTTGAATCACTGTATACTGAGGGCACCGCAACTTAGATATGCTGAAGGAACTCAAGCGTGGTGTTAACAAGCAGAAAATGCTGGGAAAAAACAAAGCAAGTCTGTTAGCATCTGTAAAGCAGAGAGAGACAGGGCAAGGTGCATCTCACCCAGTGAAACTAAGCAGATCCCTCAATAGGATGGAACAAAATAAAGTGGAGAGGAGATGATCGGGGATGGGAGTGACAGACGGGGAAAATTCAGAAACCAAGAGGACTCCTGGAAATAAGAAGTTGAACATCCAATCATGTCTTTCTTGACATTGCAAAGAAAAAGAATCGAACACAAAGCAAAAATCCTGCAGACGCTGGGAATCCGCAGCAAAAGCAGGAAATGCTGGAAACCCTCAGCAGGTCAAGCAGGGTCTGAGGAGAGAACATACTGAGGATGGATTACACCCCAAATATCCTGGGGGTGAAATTGGTATGAGCCAGCAAAACCGAGTAGGTGCATCCTGGCTGCCCATTTTTCACCAGGCCCAATCTCCACTGAAGCTCACTGAACAATAGTTCAGTCTTCCTTTGCAGACTCATTTCTTCGTCTTCCTGTTGCTTGTGTCTGATGTGAAGTTAAAAATCTTGGCAATTCAAAGTCAGTAGCAAATAAAAACCAGTGCAGTGTTTAAAAGGCTCCTAATTCACCATACGCTCTGCTGTCATTGACTAATTTCAACCTCTTGGCTTTTATCCCTTCACAGGTGCTGCCCGGATTGTCGAGTGTTTCTAACCTTTTAAGTTGATAAGTTGGGGGGGGGGGGTGGTCATCTCAGTGAAAAGAACGAAAAGGACGTGGAAGTAACACAAATAAAGGCTTGGGGAAGATGCAAATGAAGATAACTCCTGTATTGGTGCCTGAGGGCACTAGTGACCCATGGCACATGGCCCCTGTGTAGGTCTGCAGCAATACCAAAACAAACCCAGTGGGCCTGTCCTGACCAGCTGCTGAGAACATCTAGTTTAAAAAACGGCTTCCTGCTGATTAGATCCGCAGGGAGTGAACTCTGGGGCTATAGCTGAGGCAATACAAGAAGAAAAGTAGGTATTAACAAAACATGGAAAGTGGGAAATAGAAAAAGGAATAAAATCTGAAATTAAAAACTGGCATTACCATAAAAATTCCCAGAAAGGGAGAAGATCTCTGAACACCCCAGCTACAGACATCCTGCCGGAAGTGTGTTCTGATGTGTTACAATGTGCCAGGCTGGCCAAATCCCAAAGGGAAACTAAGCCACGCTATCACAATGATGTTGCAATTTGTATTTATTATAAGGAGGTTTGTGCACTGAAGTTCGAAGTAATGAGTCCACTACCAGCTTTTAAGATTTTAAAAATTAAATGAAAACATTTGTTAACAAAAAGAAAGAAAACTTAAGCACACAAGTTACGCAGTTACATTTAATTTTCCAACAGTTCTCACAAGATTTCTACTTAACTAGATTTCCAACTACACACCCCTTCCACGCAATAGTCCAAGTAGTTTCTTCATCTATAAAACATCCAGCAATATTACCACAAGCACATATTGTTGCTGTAAGAGAAAGATTTCATAGCTTTTCTCTCCCTCTCACTCAACAATGGAACTCCAAAGGCATTTAACAAAACCTTGGTTACTGGAACAGCAAACTTCCCCAGGGTGACTAGACACTTTCCCCATAATTCTGTTTCACACAGTGCACATTTCAAGATCTCACACGGCAACACCACACACAGCTTTCCATCTTTCTTTAAATATATTTCCTCCCTTTTGAGCTGTAAATCCCATTGTTTCAATTTTTCTTTGGAAGTTACTTTTCCTAAAATATAAAAATCTCTCATGTTGTCACTGTGGCCAGCACTTTTGGGAAAAATAAACTTAATAACTTTGCCTTATTTATCTTGTTAGTTGTAAGCATCTTATCCTGTCCCTTTGAAAATCATACAACGTCTCAACTTACCTAAAAATGCAAATTCCATTCACACTGTATCTGCTGAGACTTCATCCTAGTTTATCCACCTCCATTTCAAATGGAGATTTTACACCTAAGCCCTTTTGATGATTCAAACCTTACAGTCTAACTGTCTACAGTTCAATTAAACCAGACACACACACACACAAACATACATACACACAGCCACCATAAGCCAGCTTTAAAGTATCCCACAGTAATGTTAGGAAAAAAAATGATATTTCCTTTACAGGCGAAAGATTGACATCCCAATGTTAACCAAACTCCCCTCCTCCCAAGATGCTAACAGGTCTGCCATTGCATCTTAAGATCTCTGTATCTCCAAGGAGATTAGAAATTTCAAATTGTTCCAAGCAGTGCACTACATGGGTTAGATGAGATAATGCTCAAAAAGGTTGTGTCCTGCATGGTTGGAATGATGTAGGAGGTCAAAGGCAGAGAGGCCTGATTGATAATGAGAGGGGCAGGTGAATCAGAAAGCCACAGGGAAGTCAGAGCAGGGAAAGTAAAGGTGCTTGGCAAGGTGGTCAGCCAATCTGCAACTGAGGCATCAATACACAGGACAATGACATGGGAAGGAGGGAAAGATGTTTCATTTGCTGTGGTTGCATAGAAAAGGACAGCTGGAAGTAAAGGTGACCAGAAGGAATGGTCCTGGACAAGATGGGATGGCACATTTTAGTATGGATGATGTTGTAAGTGGCAGAAATGGCAGAAAGTTATTGGAAAATGAAGAGGTAAGTGGACTGCATGTTGAGGACACACAGGCCCCTGGGTTTGTGGAAGGAGGGAGAGGGGCCAAGGCCAGAGGTAAGAGATGGGCTTGCTCAGTCAAGAACCCTATTAACTATAGCTGAGCAGAAACAGATTAACAACTGTCTAAAGTGCACAGAGAGATTTAAGAGCAGCCCATTAAGGAAAATATTCCCTCATTGTGAAAGAGCTACAGGTCATTAAACATGGCCTAATGTCTGTGAAGAATATGTTAAAATACCACACAACTTATATTTCATTTTATCATAAAACATGAGAGTGAGCTCAGTGAATGGGTGAATGTATTGACAGCACAATCTGGGATATCTGAATAATCCAACGCAGGGCACAAACGATGAGATTATACTTTCCAACTGTGCAGGTCTTGTGGTGCCGTGATAATGTCCTCACCTCCAGGGTAGAAACTCCAGGTTCCAGGCCCACTTCAGGGCTGTATGGCAGGTGCTTTCATAATGTGGCCGAGCAGGTTGATTATCAGTTTGCAAATCCTTCCAGTATGCCTGATGACAGCCAATAAAAGCAGGAGAGTTTCATGGTCAACTGTACTGAAGAAGATAATGGCAAACCACTGCTGTACTTTTACAAGTCTAATCATGGACCAATCCAATGGAAGTCCACTGTCATTAAACACCGTCTTAGGGCACAGTACCTGGAGGAGGAGGATACTTTCTGACTCTACACAGTCTTGCTCAGTATCTGTCAAATCAACAGCAACAAATTCAGCTTGTATCCCTTATGTGTTTAAAATGAGATGAGAGTTGACAGTTCAGGCCAAGCAAAGCATTTACGTTTTGCAATCGGAAAGATTCTTCATAGTGATTTTTGTGTATCAGTTGAGTTGAGAGATGTTAAAGAATGGAACTTGGGGCATCTGGTGTCAGCATAAGGCAGTTTTGATCAAGTAAGGATACAGAGCAAAGCTCCCTCTTTACTGCCCTACCAATGTGTTTTAACACCCACCTTAGAAAAGCAGTAGTGCCTGACCAGTGGCATACCCAACCTCCTTTTCCCATCTCCCTCCCCGCTTTCCCCCTTGATCACAGGCAAGTGCACATATGTAGACATCAGATGGAGGTAGGGTGGCCATGAATGTGTTCTATCTCATGACTAAGCAGGCTGCCAACATTGACTATCCAATTTCCTCACACGTTTAAAATATTTACTTAAGTGAAGTAATGGGCACGTATTTTAAGAAGAATGTGGAAGCTTTAAACAGGACGCAGGAAAGATTTACAAGAATGGTTCCAGGGATGAGAGATTTCAGTGGATGGATCAGGGAAAGCTGGGGTTGAGAGGAGATCTGATAGAGGTGTTCAAAATGATGGGGTCTGGATAGAGTAGATAGAGAGAAACTGTTCCCATTGGTGGAATGGTCAAGAACCAGAGGACACTGATTTAAAGTGATTGGCAACAGAACCAAACGCAACATGAGGGGGATCTTTTTTATGCAGCAAGCGGTTATGATCTCAGCAGATTCAATCACACCTTGGAAAAACAACTGAAGGGAAAATAAATCGCAGGATAATGGAGATAAAGACTGATTTTGGTTATTTAGACTTTTGTGTATATTCTCAGTGCAGAGAGCTGGCAAGGGCCCAATGGACTGATAGAATGGTGGCAGGACAGAATGCGGCTACGATTCTGTAATTTTAAGTACTTCAGCAAATGCAAAATACTGCAGGTGCTGAAAATCTGAAGAAAGAACAGAACCTGCTGGAAACGTTGGGCAAATTGGGCAGCAACTGTGGCAAGAGAAGCAGAGTCAACAGGCAGAATTTTACCACAGCTGAGTTTTAGGAAGCCAATGGAGTTTAGAATGGCTGATGCACTTTACAGCCCCATTCCTGTCATGACAGGCCGTAAAATTCTGGCCAACATTTCAGGTTGATGATTTTTCATCAGATGACCAGCTCTGGGTTTTGAGTATTTTCTGTTTTTTCTACAAGTGAAGGACCTGATTGTGACTGTGTGGCAGGAGAGAAAACAGAAATAAACTCAAAAAAAATGGTCTCAAGAACCAAAACCAGTCTTCATTTCAATAAAATGAAAGTCAGCTGGTGGTTTAAAAAATGTTATCTAATTACATAGATTAAAATAATTAATCTTTGTTTTCTGTTAAGAATTCTTTGAGGATTTTTTAGTACAGCAATTAAGTTATCATTTCTCACGCCCCATCTGGATCCAATTTGTATAATACTAATTTCACTAAACAGTAGGTTGGCCAAGTTTGTTGCTCATCTTTTCTCTGCTTTCAGCTGTTTTTGCTATTTTGACAATATCTGCATGTGTCTTCAACTAACATTTACCGTGCCTAGATTAAGCCACCTTTTATTTCAATCAACTGTACTTTTATTCTATTTTTTTGTTTTAATTTAGAAATCAAAAACATTGAAAACAACGTTATGATCTCAACAGAAAGTCATTTCCCCAGCTGTAACACATTGAATCAATATATGAAGTGGACAGTGAATTTCACAAGTAAATGATAAGACATTGTTCCTCACAGATTACTACCTCATTGGAAACAAAGTGCTATATGACCAAACAAACATAAGAAATAGGAAATAAAAGCAAAAAACTGCGGATGCTGGAAATCCAAAACAAAAACAGAATTACCTGGAAAAACTCAGCAGGTCTGGCAGCATCGGCGGAGAAGAAAAGAGTTGACGTTTCGAGTCCTCATGACCCTTCCACAGAAATAGGTGAATCCCAGGAAGGGGTGAAATATAAGCTGGTTTAAGGTGGGGGGTGGGGGGGGTGGTGGTGGTGGGGGGGGTGTGGGTTTGGTGGGGGGAGACCGCAAGAATGACCCAAACCTCCCTGTCGCTTGCCATTTTAACACTCCACCCTGCTCCCTTGCCCACATGTCTGTCCTTGGCTTGCTGCATTGTTCCAGTGAAGCCCATCGCAAACTGGAGGAACAACACCTCATCTTCCGACTAGGCACTTTACAGCCTTCCGGACTGAATATTGAATTCAACAACTTTAGGTCTTGAGCTCCCTCCTCCATCCCCACCCCCTTTCTGTTTCTTCCACCTTCCTTTTGTTTTTTTTCCAATAAATTATATAGATTTTTCTCTTTCCCACCTATTTCCATTATTTTTAAATATTTTTAAATCTTTTATGCTCCCCCACCCCCACTAGAGCTATACCTTGAGTGCCCTACCATTCATTCTTAATTAGAACATTCGTTTAGATAATATCACCAACTTTGACACCTATGTGTTCTTTTGTTCTGTTGTCTGTGACATCTTTTGATGATCTGCTTCTATCACTGCTTTTGCCTACAACCACACCACCCCCCCCTCCACTTCTCTCCCCCCACCCAACCCACCACCCCCCCCACCCCCCCCCACCTTAAACCAGCTTATATTTCACCCCTTCCTGGGATTCACCTAGTTCTGTCGAAGGGTCATGAGGACTCGAAACGTCAACTCTTTTCTTCTCCGCCGATGCTGCCAGACCTGCTGAGTTTTTCCAGGTAATTCTGTTTTTGATAAGAAATAGGAGTAGGCCTCAAGGCCCTTCAAGCCTGCTCCACCATTCACTAAGATCATGACCGACCTTCGACCTTAACTCCTCTTTTCTGCTTGCTCCCTTATCCTCTTTGCGTTCAAAAATCTATCAGTCTCAGGCTTAAATATACTCAGTGACTGGGCATCTACAGATCTCTATGGTAAAGAGTTCCAAAGATTCACAACCCTAGAGTTAAACGATTTTTACAGTGCGATTGGTGAAGTGTGACAAATGAAGAAAACACAACAAATGAGCAAATAATTTCAAAGAGGAAGTGTTGGAAGTCTAATTATCAGCCCTTGACTCACCAATTTTTGAGCTTGTTATGGATTGAAGCAGTATGTAGGCTGTTATTAAAACTCCGAGTGGATGTACAAACTCAGGCAGGAGACATTGGTGATAGAACCATGTAACAACAATAGCATTAGACAACATGCTTAAGGTATTGTGCCAGTAAATGGGTCACATTATTTGATCCATTCAGTACAGTGGGGCTCAACCAACATGATGTGACATCTTCACTGTACTGATTTGGAACTCCCCCTTTCTTGCCATAAAGAATATCTTGTTTGGCATACGATACACAGCTTGCGGGGTATTTAGGATCTCAGCCTTTGTCTTCCTTGTCAGTTCAGCGTTTCCTTTAAAGATCACCTCAGCCTATTTGCTACATCAAACTGACGCTAGAGCTCTAACCAACACTGGATAATCAATTTTGAAGTTCACCTTTAATTAAAACCCCGTGAAACTCCAAAGAAACGGGTCAGGCATGCTTGACTCCACTGCTCAACAGTGATGACTCGCTCTCTAGTTCCCACGCAGATCCCTGTACCCGTAGGGCAGAATTGTCCCAGATTTGCACAAAGTGCAGTAGTGGGTATGAGAAAAGACGTTTCACACGCCAGCTGCAATGGCAGATTTTCACGCCATATCATCCCCTTCCCAGCCTCATTAATAATGCATTCGTGGGAAACATGAGGAGGGCTCCGATTTGCCTGCCACGCTGTGACATCAGCGCTTCCTTGTTTGGGCGCCATATTTAACGTGCACGAGAGCACAGCCTGCTTCATGTTACAGACCAGGACAGCTCCAGGTGACAGATGGTCCCGAAAGCAAAGGTGACGGCAGCCCCAAATTTAATGATGCATCTTTAGGGGTGTCTGCTGGACCTGGCGCAAAGCCGCCACGATGTCCTCTACCCCCACTCTGGCCACACGAGGTCCACCAGAGTCACCAGTCCGGCCTGGAAGGCAAGGGCAGTCAGCGCTGACAGAGCACCAAGGAGGTCGGCATCCAGTGCAGGAAGAGGATGAATGCTCTCATCCTTTCTGATGGGGGTAAGTCAACCACCTCATCACTCTCAACACACACTCCCAAACCCATCACACATCCACAGCAATCTCACACGTCAAAGGGCAACGCCACTAACTCTCACACACACCCTCACATCTCCACAAGGCTCATATATCCTCTGGAGCTCGGGTCCTCATCCCTCCCATGTCTTCACTCACCACACAAACATTCCACGCAGTGCCATGTGTCCTGCTCACACTCAATTTTCATGCAGCAGAAGCTGGCTCACAGCAGCAGAGAAGTCCCAACTGGGAGTGGAGAGGCCAATATTAGGCCCTTCACTCACTTTGAAGACCGTGCCATCGCGCTGACTGGTGAGGACGTGGACCAAGCCTCCGGCAACCATGAGGTCGGTGGTGAACACCCACGTGAGGATCCTGCACCAGATCTTCCCTCTCTCAACGCAACTGTAAATGCTCTCTCTCCCGCTTTTGGCTCTGCTGCCATACACTAATTATCTCTACTTTGATTCACAGGGAGATCCGCCAAGCGACCAAGGCCAGCAAGTCCCTCAGCTCCATCCAGGTCCTCACCTCCAGCCAAGAGGACACCTCCTCCATTGAAGAGCTGGAAATAGACAGCCTGGAAGACCCGTCACAGCGCTTACCCACACCCTCCACCAGCGCAGAGACACACACCCTAGTGGGACCTAGATCTAGAGCAGCCTTGGGTTCACAATCTGGTTGTCAGCTCACAGACACGTGTCTGCAGCAGGAGGGGGCAGGTTCAGCCGAGCTCCCTGGCATTTGGGGACCGCTGGGGAAGAGGCATCTGTGAGGCCTGAGTCAGATGTGGAGCCTCTGGATTCAGCCTTCCTACTCATCCTGGAGATTCAGCAGAAGGTGGGGGAAATCACGCAGAGCTGTTGGAAGCCCTCAATGGAGAGGCACATGAATCAGAGGAGTGTGCCCGCCTGCTCTCTGATGAAATGGTGGCCAGATGTTTGCACATGTTGGTCTCCACAGGAAGGATGGCAGACGCCGTGGAGACTCTGGTCCAGCAGAACGCAGAGGTGCGCGCAGACCTTCACTCCATCGCTGTAGCCATGGGTAAGTTCCTGCAGTGGCAATGTGATGGGGAAATGGGGCACCTCGACAACCCTCCAGGTGCACCTTCTCCTCAAAGAGTCAGGCCGGGGCCCTCTGGCACCCAAAGGGAGGAGGAGCAGCAGCTGGACACCCCTGGATATTGAAGTGACCCATTTCCCCATCACATTGCCACTGCAGGAACTTACCCATGGCTACAGCAATGGAGCGAAGGTCTGCGTGCACCTCTGTGATCTGCTGGACCAGAGTTTCCATGGAGTCCCATGTAGATCACCATGCGTAAACATGTGGTCACCACTTCATCAGAGAGCAGGCGGACGCACTCCTACGACTCATGTGCCACTCAATTGAGGGCTTCCAGCAGCTCTACATGATGTTCTCCCACCTTCTGCCAACTCTCCAGCCATCAACCCAGCAGTCTCAGAGGCTTGCTGCTCACTGCCTCCAAGTCCCCTTTGCCTGTGACCTCCCTCAACCTCATCCACTGCCACTGCAGAGGGAGCAGCTGGCCCACAGGTGGACAGCCAAAGCAAGCTGGGGCCCTCAGGGCTTCAGCTCTCTAGAGGACACATGCCAAAGGCATCAGGGCCAACTGTTCCACAGTCTGTCTCCACCCCTGCTGCAGATGTCAGGGCAGCACCTAGAAGGAGTGGTAGGCCTAGAAAAGTTAAGAAATTCCGATCACAAGTGGTTGCACGGGTGAACACATTTTGTCACTTTATAATCTGAAAATATATTCACTGAATAATGTGTAATGTTGTCTTTCAGCTTCAATGACAGGCTTTGTGAGTCCTCCCCCTTCCAACCCCACCCCCCACCCAAACCCTTGTCATTCCAGGATGTCCAGGTGAGTGTTCATGTTCCCTACCTTCCTGAGAACCCCACCCCCATCCACATTGACCTTCCCAACCTTGTCCTTCCCACCCCCATCCGTGTCCACACCAACCACCCTCGCCGCCCCTCAGCCTCTCACCAACGCACCCTCACCCTCCCACCCTACCAGCTCCCTCTGTCCCATCTCACACTCACCATTCCCTGCTACCACACCCACCCCTGGGTTTGTTCTCCAGGAGGCATTCATTGGCTCCACTGACCCCTCCCTTGTACATTCACCTGGACATTACACCCGCCCCCCCCCCCCCCCCTTATTCCTTCCTCCACCCTTCTCCCCTAGATACGTTTTCCCTTCCAAATTCCCTCCCTCCTCTGGACACATTACCTCCTCTGAGCTCCTTCCCTTACACCTAGCTCCCCACTCACAGCATTATCCCTCGTTACACCCCCCTCCCCCCATACTCCCTCCTCCTCTCGGACACCTTCCTTCCCCCTCCCAACCTCACTCCCCTCTTCCCCATCCCTCCCAACCTCTTCCCTTTAACATCTTCATCCCCCCCGCCTCCCAACCTTACTACCCCTCGGTGCCTTAGTTTCCTCAACCCCACCCTCACCTGCACACCCTCCTCTTCACTGATTGTCTGTACCAGCCCATGGCGAAGTCCATGAAGGACCAAAGGCAGGCCCGAAGCATGAACAGAGACCATGAAAGATGGTGCGAGTCGATGGTGAAGCTGCTGAGTGAACACCTCCCACCTTCTGAGAGCTGCTTCATGGCAGAGCTATGTGCATAAGGATCCACCCAGCATGCGATGTACGTGTTCCTCCCAGGGTCCGGTAGCTGTCGGGCTCCAGCATCTTCTTCTCAGGTGTCCACGATCTGAGCAAGTCCCTAAAGGTAAGTCCCGACTTCTGCACATCACGCTTGTCCAGACCTGTTTGAGGCCAGCCCGTTTTCCCACTGACGTAATGATAAATCTGGCGTGGGGGTGGATTTCAGTCTGGCCTTACTCTGCATCCCATTAGCGGGATTCATGCTGGCCTCCAGCAGGATTTGTGATCTGCAAGGTGGGCACCATCGGATGACCCCGCTGAGATTTCATGCTGGAGTGAAACTGATTTCTTGGCCTTCTCACCATATTGTCCGCTCACACCCGCTATGACGCCCACTGCCAATGAGAGCGAACGATTCCGGCCACAATGTACTGACACACCTGCTGGTTTAGTCCTTAGACATACAAACTTGTTCCTCCATTTCATTCTTGTCAAAAGACCATTTCAAATCCCCCAGCTTTTACCATTTATCCGATCAAAATCACTCCTGCCTCTGTCAGAGACTTTTCAGTCTTATAGCTTACTCACTTCACTTCCACTACTAAGGCACCCAATATCATCTATGCCCTCTCGCCAACCCCTGCTCTCTTTCTTCTCCTCTTATCCCCCTTACGTCCCCATCTCTCCTCTCTATTTCCTTTTCTCCCGCTTATCTCCGTTCTCACCTTCCCTCTCCTCGCCTTCTGACCCGGCTATCTCTTTTCTGCTGCCCTCTTCTTCCTCCCTCTCTCTCTCTCCCTCTCTGTCTCTGTTTGCCTGGCAGCTCTCCCTTTTTCCCACCACTCCTTCTCTTCCTCACCTCCCCCCATGTCTGCTTTCCCCCTCCCTCCCACCTCATTCCCACTTCCCCACTTCCCCCTCCCCTCTGCCTCTTTTCCCTCCCCATTTCCTTTCCCCTATCTGGGTCCTTGCTCTCGGACCCTGCTTGACCTTATTATTGCACTTGACCCTGACTCATCCTGGGCATTGCCTTGCGAAATCAGCTCTACGTTTCTTCAGCAATTTCACAAAACTGTTTGAAACAATGCGTCATAATCAATATGACTCTTGTTCGTGACAGTTTAAATAAAAGAAAAGGTTTTCACCAATGTATGTTCGGAAGTGCTAATCTTCTTGAGAAACATTTGAAAATCTCTGATTCTTTGCAATACCTAAATTAGCATCCTCGTTGACTGGGGAGGGATTTATGCATATTATTAGCGGTCAACAGCCCTTTTGCTTTTTGAGTCCTTATTGCAGGGGTTCAAACCAGTCCTGAGAAAAAGCCTAAATGATAAGTTATCACTACCAACCTTGTGGCTGGCATGGAATCCAAGGCAATTTCTAAGCAAACAAATCAAGATTTGTAGCAGTTATGGGACTAAAATCAATATGTATGGAAAGGGCAGTGAATCACTTCAGGCCCTCTTTTATAGCTTTCAGGCCAGCTGCTGTGTGTGCTCCTATTGCACTGCATCCAGGATCTAATATAATGTCGGTCGGTAATCCAAGCCGGGGCGAAGGGCGGATTCTTCCACTGCTGTCGCAAGCAGGACGGCAGGGTGGGGAAACCCAATTGCGCAGGAGGCCCAAAATCCGAATCCCCACAGCGGGGTGAAAGTTTGGAACTAAGTTCTCCGAATTCCCCCATCGGCAGGCGTTGAGAAGCCCTATTGCATGTATTTGCATGGCATGCATGCTCATTAAAAGGCCAGCTCTCCAGAATGAAGTTCCCCTTCCCAACTAAGTCAGCCTTGAGCAATGTCTTCAGATTCATGACCGCATATAAGGGGTGTGCACCAGGTGAGGCAGTCATCTTCCTGGATTTTGAAGTGATTAGCCACTGCTTTGTCCTCTTTGGGAAGCATTCTCCCATGCCAGGCCACGATTGAGATAGGGTGGCAGTTGTCTAACTTGCGTTGGGCATGGAGGTTAACCGAGGGAGGGAGGCTGGGGCGTAATGGGCATGGGTCAAAGGGGCTGGCCAATGGTGGAAGTCTGTCTGGGGAAGGGAGGCAGTCTGACCAAGGAAGTGTCACCGGGGAAGGGTGAAAGTGTCACTGGGGAACAGAGGGAGGGATGGAGGGAGGGAGGTGGGGGTTAGCTCCCTGGTGCCTGGAGAGGGGTGGGGGAATGGCAACACTGTGCCAGTTTATAATCTGGAGGTGGTCATGGCTGATATTGTAGTGGATGGTACATCTATAGTGGCAAGGCTGGGGTCTCTCGACTGTGTCTCGAGGGTGATAGAGGGAAGCCCAATGGTCTTTGAGGGAGAGTGCACGCAGATGGCGTTCATTACACCGGTCAATGCTGTGGTCTCCATGTACACGGGTGTATGAACAAGAGGAGAGTTCATCTGTGGTCTTCCAGGATGGGCTTCTCCATGGGGTGGGATGGAGGGAGGTCAAGGCTAAACCGGTGCTAGTTACAGGGCTTCCCATTGGCTGAAATACTCAGGGCCAGAGAGACAACTTCAAAGAATATGCTGACTAGATGGATTTGCAATTTGTTCACAAATCACCTCAGGCATACACGATGCTGGCTCCAGGCAACCCTTCTTCTGGCTGTGGCCTGGCTGGAGAGGAATCGGTGGAGGGTGGCCCAGGGCCAGGAGCAGCCATGGCCAGAGCACCAAGGGGCAGCACTGGAATAGGCTCAAGAAGCACAAGATTCTGGCAACCAGGAGCCAGTGCGAGGGTGAGCCTGAAATCAGACATATCGCGGTCGCTGCATCTATCTGCAGATGAGTGAGGGGCAATGCCAGAGGCAGATTAGGATGTCCCAGGATGTGATTAATCACATATTCCCGCTGCTCCATGAAGACCTGTGTCCGTGAGGGCTGAGAGACAATCCAATGCTGGTAACGTTAAAAGTGACAGTGGCATTAAACTCCTTCGCCAGTGGCTCTTTCCACTGGGAAGATGTCCGGATTATCCCAGCCGTCCACAAATGTATCCGGCAGGTGATCGATGGTCTCCTCAGAAGAGCAAATGATTTTGTTAACTTCAGTACCGGCCACCGAGAGCCTGGCAACCAGAGCATTCGCTGCAATCGTAGGGTTCCCACAAGTGCAGGGTGCAATTGACTACACACGTGGCGTTGAGAGCTCCCAGGGATCAGCCCGCTGCATTCATTAACAGAAAGGGGTTTCACTCTCAATATGGTATGTGAATACAGAAACCAGATCCTTCAGGGAGCTCTCACAATGCCTACATCCTGAACAACTCGCAGGTGCCACATGTCTTTGCTCCCCCTTATCCACAACAGGGCTGGCTTGTTGGTGACAGGGGATACCCAGAGAGAGCCTGGCTGATGACACCAGTGCCAAACCTTCAAAGTGCCACCGAGGAGAGGTACAATGCCGTCTATGCCTCAACAAGGGTAACAATAAAGCAGACGATAGGACTGCTAAAAATGAGGTTCTGCTGCTTGGACCACTCAAGCAGAGCGCTTCAGTACTCACCAGAAGGAGTGTCCGGGATGGTGGTCTGCTCACCCTGCACAGCCTTGCTCAGCAAAGGGGGCTGATTTTGCAGAGGGGGAGATGGAGGAGCCAGATGAATTGTCTGATGAGGAGGAAGGGGAAGACGATGCTGCTGATGAGGGAGTGGATGTTGCGGTGCAGCACAGAAGCCTCGTGACAATCTTCTTGCCACCAGAGTCCAGGATGAGTGAGGCACCGATACATGTCTGCTACACCGTGAGTTCTAATCCTCTGTTGGCAGGGAGGCTGGAGTTCCCTCATGGGTGCAGATGTATTTGTTTCATTTCATTGTTTTATGTTCTTATAGCTGCATTAAATTTTATGCTTTCACATGAAATCTCCTGGTATTGTGATCCTGTGTATGGGCCAATCTGAAATGAAACACATGCCGCTTGTGCTGCTCTAACAACATTGTGGCATCAGTGCCTGCAGGAGCGCAACACAACCTGCATAACACTGCACGTTCCTGTCACCCCTGACACCTGGAAGGAAAAATGCTGCAGAGTCCTGGCACAGGCAAGCCCATATGCATGCTACATCGGAGGACACATGCACTGTTAATTTAGCAGGGATACACTCATGTCTCACTGACACATTCTCCAATTGGGGCGATGCCTTGCAAAGAACTCTGTCAAGCGGACACCCCCAAGACGTGCAGTGACTCGGCTGCAGACGCTGCTCAGACAGCAGCCTCAGAGGGATGATAACCGGATGAACACGACCTGCTGGGTTGCCCGATGCGTTCCAAGGCCACAGCTTTTACAAGTGATGCCCACGGTTCAATCCTACGCCTGTCAGTATACTCAGAGATGCAACTACTGACAATGTGACACAATAAATGGCGTATCCATAGGTCCATATCGTCCGAGACTGATTGGGAATAAAGTGCAACACCCTTAAATACATGCGACCATTGCAGCAACTAGCAGCTTAATGAGAATACAACATACGTGTAAATGTATGTTTAACTGCATATTATTCATGTGTTTCATATATATGGTGATTAGACACCAGTGCCACCTTTATGTCCTTATAATTCCTTAATCTTTCTTTTCCTACCACTGAACCTAGGTGCAACCCTGACATCCACAGCTGATGTGGAGGCAGCCTGCTGACTGCCACACCCTGTTGGCTTGAGATGACCTTGGCGGGCATCCTCTGGTGGTCTGAGGCCTAGAGGGCTCCAGCTTGCTGAGGGACTCCTCCACAGGTGCAGGTGCACACTCCTCGGCCTGACCTGCTGGAGGCGATGGGGTCACTGGCAGAGGGGAGGGGGAGGGGGAGAGGCAGGGCATCCTTGGAGTGTCCTGGGATGAAGCCCCCTGGGTGGCTGGCTGGCATTCCTCCTCTCTGTCGGTGCAAGATGGCACCTCCTTTACTCCTTGAAAGGAAGGGGCATCTAGAGGGAGGTCAAAGTGCCCCATCACCCTCACACCTATCCACTGCTGCACTGCACCCATGCCTAGCATGATGGAGTGGAGATCCAAGGGCATATCTGCCCACCACTTATCTGCCAGACCAGGCCCTCCATGGTTGTCGCCACACTCTCAATGGAGGAAGCCAAGCGCTCCCATGCCAAAGCCTTGACGGTACTCAGAACATGGAAGGACTCCTCCAACCTTCGTTCAAGTTTGCGCACGGCCTTTGGTGTCTCTGCCTGATGTTCCCCTGCCTGTCTCTACATCTCCATCAGGTCTCTTATGTCCAAATCCAGAGGCTCGTCATCTGCATGGTGCCCAGCATGGGCCTGGTCTCCAGCAGTCCTCCGAGGCTGTCACATCCTCCATCAGCTGCAGGCACATTCCCGCCAGATGTGCACACCAGAGTGTGACCCCCAAGCCCAATCTATAATGTGAACCGATCAAGGTGAATGTCTCTGCACTGGTGGAGGGTGCAGGGGAATGCCATAATGTTGCTTTCTCTGAGGATTCAGCATCATCATCCTCAGAGGTGGTGCTGGAGCTGGAGCTGGGGGAAGGCTGTCTCCACCTATATAGATTTTGACTTGCCGTGAGAACAAAAGGAATTAGCTGATGGTTATGCACAATCCCTTTTCTCAACAATCTTTCAGGCCATTGTATGTCCATTTGTGAACAGCAGATGGGAATCATCCTCACTGGATGGCTGTGAGACTTCAGTCTCTCCATTTACGCAGGCTCGGTCCACCCCAGCAGACTCCGTGGCCTCTTCCTCCAACAGGATCAGGAATTCTAATATCGGGGACACCTCCTCCAGTCCTTGATCACTCCCAGTGTTTATGAGCATTTTTCTCCTGCACACAGACACACAGAAGGACTGAGCATCACCCCATTGGGTGCATTGCCACTTTAAGAGCATGCTTGTCCATGGCACCTCCTGAACCCTTTCCAGTCAGTGTTTGACACCCACGTTGTCCTGCCACCAGCACAACATTCACAGCAGCAAGTGGCTGTCACACACTCAGTGCACATGTCCCATCTGCCTCTGAGTCCTGCAACACAAACTCCTGTCTGACACCCCTCTGCGCTCGCACACCTACACCGCTTGATTCCCATTTGCAGTCACTATGCCATGCTGCCTACCCTTGTGGGAGCACAGCAGATTGTTCACCCAGTCCCTGCCCTGCACCCAGGTTCTGGAGTGGGCCCCCATGGGTGAAACCTCCGGTCCCAGGCTGCCATGGTCAGATGGGAGAGCCTCCTGTTGCCATCCCTGGGTAACAGGACCTCCTGCCTTTCCCAGAAGGCCCAGAGGAGAACCTGCAGTGATGCGTCACTAAACCACGGGGCCATTCATTGTCTGTTCTGTGACATGATGGTAGCAGCAGTAGGTTTCACACATGGGTGTAAAAAAGTGTCAACGCCTCCAGAATGACTGCCAGACTCTTGCTCCTGGCTTGCGGGGAATGAATGTTTGTCCGGATGCCTTTTAAATATGGCGCCTGGACTTTTGACCCCCCCCCCCCACCCCACCCCCAAGGTAACGGCGTGGATGCTGACTTTCAGCCCACCCCTGCTACATGATTCGGCATGATCCTCACACATGCATATCTAATTGTCTGGCTGCTGCGTAATCCCATGGAGCCTGTCATCTTGCTCCCGAGCAGAAGTCTTGATCACTTTCTGTCCTGCTGCCAACAACCTTGCCGCTACCGGAAGATTCCACCAATGGGAATCATATTCTGGACGTTTAGGGAAAAACAATATTTATTGTGTTAAAGGCACTGCATAAATGCGAGTTATTGTTCTATATACATTGATTGCTGCTTGCCCATCCAGAAGTACTTAGTAAGATCTCAAAGATTCCGATGGTGAGCTGTGAGTAAAAGTAATGGAATCGTACAGATCAGAAGGTTCCAGGTTTGAATTCCCTGCTCTGTGCTGAGTTAGCTGATCACAACCTGGTTAACGGTAGGAGTGCAACAATGTCCTCAGGGGGCCCCTAGTGTAGGGAGTAGATATTCAGCCCTGGCTTGCAGTCCTGATCACTACCCTGTGACCCTGTTGGAAAGTGCACAGATATGGATGTTAGGGCTCAGCTGTGATGCCCTGTCTGGTGGAATAGCCCGTCAGCACTCACTGTTGAGAGTCAAATATGAAGGATAGCCACTGGGATGAGATACAATGGAGCACCTGACAGCAACTTCCACAGTAGCCAATGTAAGGGTAGGGAAGAAAATTGGCAAATAAATTGCCTAGTCCCAAGGATTTAAGGAAATCTTTATGAACTCTTGTTTAAAACATTCTCCCTTTTGCTTTTACATTTATATGTAGGTCATAGGAAGCTCCACTGCAGAATGTGGAGACCCCAACTGCACTATAAGTGATAATGTAGTAAATTCACTTCATTTCACTTTACTGCAACACACCTCCTAAATATGATAACACATTTCTAGACCCATGGTCCACAATGCTGTTGGTTCCCAGAATGTGGAGGTATTGACCCAGGAATAACTATTCTCTCCTTTACCTCTTATACAAACAGCTATTGTCCCACCAGTTTCCTTGCCAACATTCCTCTCTCAATCAATAACACCAAAAAATCAGATTAACAAGTCATTCATCTCATCACAGTTTAGAGGATTTCACTAATGCAGAATGATTGTCACATTTGTCTATGTAACAGCCAGTACACTTCTATAGTAATTCTATCCATGAAGTGCCTTGTGACATTTCAATATGTAAAAATGCTATAACAATGAAAATGTTGTTATTGTTGATCGTAGTAGCAGAGTTACAAATAAAACAGAAAGCGCTGGAAATACTCAGCATGTCGCTTCTGATGAAAGCTCAACATCCTGAAACGTTAACTCTTTTTCTCTCCCCACAGATGCTACCTGATCTGCTGAGTATTTCTGGCATTTTCAGTTTTAATTTCAGATTTCCAGCATCCACAGTTTTTTGTTTTAGTATAGACAGAATTACAACAGTATATTTCAGTTTTTGGGTAGGGGTTCCATACTTTACTGTCTTAGATTTCTTCTCGCTTTAAAATTTCATCACTTTTTACAAAATTATATTTAACCATTTCAGTAATCACATTTCAAATATCACAAAACCTCTAGATCTTGGCATGGCAATCACTGAGCATAATGTCACAGAAGCTCAAACAGAATTGTCTGCATGACTGGCCCAGGACTTAGAGTAATGAATTAATGCTTTTTAGAATGGTTACAAAAAGATGTCAACTCTTTTTGCCATGTTATAAATGGCTAAAAGCACTCAGACAAACAAGGCCGACAATGAGAGGCAAGTTTTATAACCATTCTTAAATCTTTCCTGTGGAGAAAGACAGAGCAGGAGTTCTTTCCCGAATCCAAAGGCATCAAGGTACCACCTCGCTCCCCTCCCCCACCAAAGATCCATCCTACCCAGGAGTCGCCCGAGAATCACCTCTGATGAAGTAGGCATTTTAATACTATTACCTTCCCCATAGAGACCAAGCAACCAACAGAAAGAACCTAAGGTCAAGACTTCATGTTTTAAGACTTCTACTGTAACAAAAAAACTAAAATTAACACAGATCAAACAATAATTAACAATTAACATCAAATTAACAAAAAAGGTAAGTTTCGTTTTAAATAAGGTAACAGAAATGGGTCTTATGAAACCCCTTCTCTCTGCACCATGCTTCTGGCAGATGTGTAGCATTATGGGGACATTCCCACAGTCACTTCCAGCTCTCCAGCAGGTTAATTTCTCCCCACCATGCCAGGTTGAAACTTACAGTGTCCTTTGGCAAATGTCCCACTCAGCCCGAGTTTTCCCATAAATGATTCCCACCAGCAAAAACATAACGACTCTGCATTCCTTAAAACTTCAAGAGCTCCATCTGTTCTATTCCCTTTCTTTTAAACAGAAAGCAAACTCTTACCAGCATCCTGCTTCCCTACAGCATCTTTGTCTCCCTCTGCGTCTCAAACAGCAGCCATCCTTTTCCTATGAGATGCCGTGAAAAGGTATTAAAACTGGCACCCAACAGTTCAATGGGTTTCTGGTTCAAATTTCCCTCCTCATGGGAATCGGATCACAAGGGGCATGAATCCGAGTGGAGGTGTTTATCTGGAATTCTATGTTTTACTTGAGTTAAAGGTACATTTCAAAACATAACCATCTTGTAAAGTTCAGCGTTCATTACAATATTGATTCTTTTCATTATGTGGAAGCACAATAGTCATGAATATGTAGATATGGCCCGAGGACTAATTTCTGAAATCCTTGGGCCTCTTGGTTAGGACATGGTGAAGCTAGGCTCAAAAACAAGGCCAGGCCAAAAGCTACCTCTGAGACTTTTCTCAGGTTAGAATCGCTTCTGGTGTCTCACCAGCTCCCTGAACCTCTGGAATATTACGTGGTAAGGTAAGAACCTTGGGTCCAGACCTCATGTCAGCACAGTGTCTTACCCTCATACCATCTCTATGATTTGTATTCGTTCCATGCTCTTTTGTCACTTTTCTGGGTTTGTGGGGGTTGCAAAGTGCTTATGTGGTATAAAACTCCAGAAGCAACAATGATAGAAATACTTAAGGCTGCAAAGGTACATTGACTTCAAGAAAAAATAGCTATCCTGGGGAAATGACCAATCTGTAACGTAAAACATGTGAACTGCTTTGAAAATTTGCAATGAACGCAACATGTTGAAATGTACAGTTAAGCTGATTGGCAATTGAGTAGCTCACAGCAGCTCACTGCTCATTGTTTGGCAACTGCTCAAAAACAGGAATGGTTAATTATATTATTTAGGCACATTGACAACATACATTGATTATTTCCAGTTCCACTTTTCTTTTTTCATTACTTAGATCACTGTGGCTTTAAATCCCACTCTGTAGCGGACAGCGCCCAGATGATAAGTTGCCAGTCAAAGCCAGCTTAGGCCTTGCAGAGCACCAAGTGAGGGCAAGCTAACTCAGAGATGGGAGGAAGAGAAAGTAGCAGAGATGCACCTTCAGAACTTCTTCAGAACACCCTGTTTCCTGCCTCCAACATAGTAATGCAGAGGTAGTGGATATTGCTAGCAGCAGACAGAGCTGTGTTGCCATGAAGGATTGAAACAAAGAACAAAATAAGAATGCACAGGCTGATCAACCAAGTGAGGAGTGCACCACTGTGAAAGGCAGAAGCCCCCACACATCAAAGACGTGGCCTGATTCGACTTTAGCAACGAGAAATTTCATTAAAACAACTGTATGATTTTGAATAGTTCTACATATTCTACCTGCCACTTATCCAATGTCCTTCCACTGAATCCATTCCACATGGGTAAAAGCAAAATACTGCGGATGCTGGGAATCTGAAATAAAAACAGAAAATGCTGGAAAAACTCAGCAGGTCTGCCAGCATCTGTGGAGAGAGAAACAGAGTTAACGTTTCAAGTATGGCTCTGAAGAAGAGTCATATGGACTCGAAATTTTAACTCTGTTTCCCTTCACAGATGCTGGCAGACCTGCTGAGTTTTTCCAACATTTTCTGTTTTTATTCCATTCCAAATGACAATTGTTCTGTCATTGTAGAGTTAATTTTCCTCTAAAACTTTTGCTAATAAACATGCTTCCCTTTCTGGGGAAGGATTTGGCATTCTATGATGCCATTCAACAAATGAGCAGAATCAAAACAGATACAGTGGGATAACTAACTTCTGGGTCATTTTTCTTACTCGTGTTCAAAAATCTGACCATTGGCATAATCGTAGGTGACCAGTAATTCTAGACTGAACTACACAAATTGGACTACTGAGACCTTGTAGACGACTGGATGACCGAGATCTTGCAGAAGAGCTCTGGTAGGCTGAGAAATCAAATGAGCTCTCCAAATGTCTTTGTAGAGAAATCACATTCAGGCGGTCCCAGGTATAATATCCAGTCAGTGTTGAATAAGCTGATCTCAAAGCAGGGCAGCAGCTGAAGGGTTCCCATCATTGATCTGATCTCCACTTGGCCGGGGAGAGGGGCAGAATAAAGCTATGGTGCTCAGTCCCAACTGTGGGCCTGCTGGAATGTGCATGTGCTTATGGACATCTGGTGAGGACAGGATTCAATGGCCTTCATGGCAAAATGTCCATATAGGTTCACAGATAAATAATGGACTATTTGGACGATAAAATAAGTGGTTATTAGTACTTGTAGAACTTGTATCTGAGTGAGAGTCAGCATCCTCAGGAGTAGAAAGCTGAGAAGAAAGCTGGAGGTACATTGAATGCTAATTAAGCAATGATATACATCTACCATCTGTATATAGTGCATTAAAAATGACATGTCTAATGAATCCAGACATTACTTTCCAGATGTCACAGACTGTTAAAGATGCAAAACTATTTTAAAACAAAACAGAAGGAAAGATAGGCATTTCGTCCTGCGTTTCAAAAGTCACAAAAACCTGCAAACTTTCTTCAACAAACTACAATTAAACTCTTACTGACCCCACCCTGAGTAAACTCTGAGACCTCAAAAAGGACACAGTGTCACTTTAGCAGCAGAATAATACACTTTGAATTATAGCTCTTGTTCTTATAGAGCACAGTCAATAGCCCTGTCCTGACAAAAAGTATCATTCAACTTACTGTGAGGAACACCGCAGGAGATTAGCTAGTAAGTGACGAGTGTCAGCTCATTATTTTACAATGGGATATAATTAGACAAAAAAACAGCACAAGAATAAAGGAACTTGGGAAGTCAAGCTAGAAAGCTCTCAAACCGAATATCTCAATAAGAAAATTCACTGCATGACCTGCCATTTAAAAAAGCTAGATGTGCCATTTTGTGTACAGCAGAGAGACAGCATTTCATATGGCACAATAAGTCAGTTTGCACAGGAAGGTTAATGCATACAACAACTCTAACACCTGCGACAATAACCAGCCTAACACTTAATTCGAGAAACAGCTCCCCACCACCCCCCCACCCACCCCTTCCGATCTCCCATCTCTATTGAGGTAGCATGACTGGAAAATGAATTGCAAAAGCTAATTTGAAGTTTGTCAATCAGACAAGTAGAAAGTGGCATCTGCTTAAAAAAAAAATCTTTGAACTTCCATAGTTTACAAGCAGCTCACGAGAGGTACACCTGGGAGCTAACTAAATCTGTTGGTCCTACCAGCTACCCATAAAGAAGTGACTGTCCCTCACGGATCTTCACTGCTGAATTTTTGTGTCGTCGTCCCCCCCCCCACCCCTCCCCCCAACTGATGACTGGGATTGCTTCCTCTCTAAAGAGTAACTTGTATCGTAAAAGTGAATGGGGTGGCTGGCTGGATTAATTATTGATCTGATAGCTATCGTCGACAACTTTCTACCTGCAACACACAAAACTATATTGCTGTGGCTGTAGCCATGATTTACACTACAAGTTATTTGATTTTTAAGCAGCGATGCTTCACAACTAAGGCAGCTGTCCTCCCCCAGCACACACACACACACACACACACACACACACACAAAAATAATCTTTTATTTTCAAGCATTTTGTGGAATCTAGCCTGATATCCATTCCCAGTTGGAAATTACTGTGCAAGGCCCCTGAGCACATGACCTGGAGTACTAATCACAATAGTGGAAGGAAGATAAAAAAAAGATTTTTGGTCACAGTACACTGCTTTTCAAATCAGCAGAGAAGTCCAAGAATGAATAATGAATAATCCAGCAGAATGCAGTCATTTCTGAACTGAAACAGCACTATTGCAAAGGGGGGTTGGGGGAAGAGAAGCAAAAACCAGTCTTGTATTAAACATAGGAACCAAAAATGTAATAAAATGTACTGCGAAGCAATAATGTAGTCCATGCATATGGTTAATCACATTTTAGACTCTCTGCTGCTGTATATAACCTTATGCCAATTCAGTTGTACTTATAGTTTATGGGATGTATCACAATAAACTGTAAAATCCTACAGATGTTGCCTGCAGGATTCTAACAGGATTCCAGTGCACAGTACCAGTTTCTCCAAGCGTCTAGAAAATGCATCCATCCAACTTTTAATGGCTCATATTCGCACGCAAGTTCTACACAAATCAATTTATCATCACGGTAATTCAAGTGATTCCTTGACTTTGTATTGCTGAAGTCCCTTATTTTCTGATGGGTAACATAAATGGTCAATGTGGACCGTAACTTGTTTTCGAACACTATAAACAGTTTTAGTATCAACAATTTAAATCTTTTGAACCAGCACACTAAAGCATTTCAGGATTTCAATGGGTCACAGTTTTGCTTTCCAACCAAGCATAAGTAAGGTAGCAATATTCTGATTGTAGCTTCCATTCCACTAATTGAATTTCTACTTCTTAGCCACAAAATATAAAAACTAACTTTACTAATATTGCGAGGCACAAAGACATTATAGCCAGATCATTAAAAAAACACATTTGCCATTAAGTCTATAGCAGCATCATGGAGACATATCTTACACACACACACACACACACACAAGCACTTTAAAAAACAGCAATCTACTGACCTTCACACTATTAATGTATCAATTTTAATTGCCAGGATTCTGCCTTCACCTTAGCTAGAACAAGCATCTTCTCACTTCTCATTTACCTGGCGCACATAGATTTGGCAGTCTACACAACAGCAGCCCACAGATGAAAACAAACAGTTCCCTCTAAACACTCTCCATTGATCAATTACATACCTCAACAAAAGAGGATGAGGCCTACTAATGCTATTTTTTTTTTTGGTCAGAACACCCAGAATAAGACAGCACCATCACTGCTTGCAGGTACAAGTTAAACTAAGGGAAATATAAAGCCAGATCCTACCTGTTTCTCAGATGCAGACCACATTTTGTTTGTACTTTGTACTGTACCTCTCTATGTTAAAAATAATTCTGCACCTTATTGTCTCTTACTGTGGTTTAATCTAGGTATAGCAGTATCACAAGTCATTTTCAAAGAGGCAGATGGGGTGGGGGAGAATCAAGGAGAAAAAAGAATCAAGGAGACAAAAAGTGTATTAGAAGCAAAATTGGAGAGAAATCAATGCCGTGTAATTAGATTTGATTTTTTTCCTTCACATTTCATTTGGCTGCAGGTTATATATAGAATATCCATACAATGGAGTGTGAGATTGGATTCACTGAGCAGCAGCTTGGTTATGAGACTGTGGGCACCTAACCATGACAATTCCATCATTGCTGTCATTAGGCACAACAAAAGGCAAACTGGCACGGTATAGCGGAGAGAAAAGTTTATTATTTCTGTCGCATAGCACTTCTGACGTGTACCGAGGTGGTTGGCAAAGCAGCTGCAGGAAGCACCTTGGACAGGTATAATATCCTCTCCTTAACGGTGTAAATCTTACTCAGCCTCAGCTTCAGGCTGAGATCCCCCAACTGGAACCAACATGATCACCTGGGAGATAACTTGTACAGCCTTCCCTATAGAGCTGGTAAAAGGTTAATTTTACAAGAACTGTGCTGTGATCATTTGGTCAACAGATAAAAGCATCTTTCAAATATGCTTGACATTGATACTACTATAACCTTGCAAGCATAATAATAGAGTTCTTCAGATAGAAACAATGCGCCCAAGAATGTGCAGTTATATCTTTACTACAATAAACTTAGGATTCATGGAACAATGTAGCTCCTCTGCTTCAGGTGAAATCTGAAATGGACATTATGGACTTTAGTGAGGGACTGGTGTGACTCGAAATGTCCAAATGCACCATAAAATCAAAAGCATCTCCAACCAGCCTGGCGTAGCAACATCTTAAGAGGACACCATAGCAGTGCTTAATAAACGACCGGTCTTTCAATCTCCAGATGTTTAGATCACTGACACTTTAGAATGCCTGAGCTGAAACCAACATCATGAGTGTCTTATTATTTGAGAAATTTTTATTCCCTAACATCTACTCTATATATAATGTATTACTTGATGTGTGGTGGCGAATTCCATAAACTTACCCTTTTCCCAAATATTTCCTCTTTATCTCCTCTCTCTTACAGTAGTGTATGTCACTGCTATGGTCATAAGTAGCCTCTGGTACCTTGCCCAAGCAGTCATTCATCCAGTATCTGCCTAGACAGCAAGTAATTGCAGTGTATGGGGACAGACCCTGTCCTCACCCAATCTCCCCAATATATTCTTTCTATCAGGAGTCACTTATAGCATCCAGGAATGTCGATTCCAATGACCTCATGCCAACAATTGCTGCACTTTCAGAGCCTCTGCAGGAGAACTCAGCTAACCCAGAATACACAGTGCATTTGTCCAGAAAAAATGAACACCCATGAGGTTAAAATTAAACCTCAGTGGGGGTCCAAACAGGCAGCTGTGGATCAACAGGCCAATATAAACCCCACTCAAAGTCAGCGAGGAGGGAAATCAGGCAAGGTGCCCAGAGAACCAATTCTCAGCCACCATTTTGTGTTCAGTTCAATTCACTGACTCCCCAGTCCCCACCTATCTTTTGGTTTTCTTTAAATGAATGAAACATTAATTGCTGCCTCTTAAGGGATTCAATGGTCATTCATCTCACTGCCTGTCTATGGGTGATTGTCAGCACAGAATGGCTAGCCTTTTGGTTTCACGATTATAGTCACTGCACCTCATAAACCATCCACTGTGTGAAAGTGTTCTGAGGCATTCCAACGTGAAAAGGTACAATGTGAAAGGAGGTATTATCGCTAATGGCTCTTTGAGGTCGGGTAATGTCACCATAACTTTAGGTTGTGAGGTCAGGGCTTTGCTGTTCTCACAGAGGCAAGAGTTCATTGTGAATCATCAGCTGTGAAGCTCAGTTAGAATACTGCATTACATCAAATGGAAATACTATTTACATGACGAATATGATCAATCCCCATTTAAAACTCTCAATGGTCTTGTCCCAGGGAGGTTTTGGGAAGGTGAATTGGAAACTCACTCACTGACGCTGGGCTATCTCAACTGGTTCATATTCCACCTGGAACAGACTGCCGGCCTCGCCGAAATCTGACATTCGTTACAGGAGAAAGATGTGGGGTAGGAGGGTCTTCCGGGAGGGTTCCATGGAAGGGAGTGAAATTGGTGGTGGTGGTGGTGGGGTGAGGGACCGGAGCAGGAGAGGTCGAAACTTGCCTTGCGGAGAACTGCCTTACAAACATAACCCATGTAATGACTCCATTCATTTCCATAAACCTTCTCTTTCAAAAGCTAACCAAATATTTGTAGCTTTTTTGGATTTTTATTTCAGATTTCCAACATTTATCCCCCAACTGAATTTAGATGTTCATTAAAGGTTTCCAGGTGAATTCTGCTGTTTGTCTGTGATACAGTGACAAATTTATTCCTTTACGCCCCTAAGCTGCCCATTTATAATACACTCACTTCACCAAAAAGTCAGTGTCCTCGTCACAAACATGAACTATGCAACACTGCTCTAGGCATGCAGCTGGAATTTTAAGGCCCTTCCCAAACCTAATTAATAATTATTGAACATGCTAACAACAATCAACACTAATTAAATACAGAGTGGTTGATGACTGCAGTGCTATCAAGACTGCAAGACAAGAAGATGTGTGACTTCTGTTTTCTATAATTAGTTAACAAAAGGCCTCAGGGCGAATTTGAATCAAACCCAACAATATCTGAATCTGCCATTTGAATGTTCTCTTCCATTGCTCAGATTAATAAAGCATTTGCATGATTTCTTAAAGTATAACTTTTGTCCCCTACAGCTTTTAACAGTAGGGAAGTCAATCCAACAGGACAAATATTGTGTTAGTTCAGATTAACGAGATGCTTTTGTTAAACAAACTATTTTAATACTTAATAGTGAATTCATTTTTGAAAGAAATAAAATTATGATCTGTCTCTCTTAAGTTGCAAAATGCTAATGTTTTCAGAGGCAGTCCTGTTTCTTGAGTTCAGTTTTGCAAAGATTTCTCTTTGTGTTACACTGTCACTTTCACATCGATGCGAAGCAGCTTTGGGTGTGCGTCAATGTAGAAGTGATATTATAACTCGGAAGTTGACCAGCAATCTGACTCCCAAGCACACTGAAATGAGAGATGTGAGATTACCTCCAACAGGTAGTCCCTCAAAAGTTCACACACAATGTAGAATAACTCCAGCTTGGTGTGAAGTTGCATTTTAAAAGTGTCCAGTCAATTGAACCTGCTGGGGGATTTTATAAACTCACCTCCTGATCTTTTGATAGCTCAAGCAAAGTGAACACACTCCTAATATTAAACAGAATCACCATGATCACAATGCAGGGTATCTGAGTAGGGTAGAACGGCACCCGAAAATTCATTGGTTTAAGTTGGCTTGAAGTAAAATATTCCATAGAGAAAAAAACAAAAAAACCGCGGATGCTGGAAATCCAAAACAAAAACAGAATTACCTGGAAAAACTCAGCAGGTCTGGCAGCATCGGCGGAGCTTCTCCGCCGATGCTGCCAGACCTGCTGAGTTTTTCCAGGTAATTCTGTTTTTGTTTTAAAATATTCCATATACTGTCAGGCTACTTGCATCATATTGAGATTTATTTTATTCAAAGTCCACAGATTTTGTTATTGTTCTTGTTTAAACCCATTCATCAGCACAAACTTTATAAATGGTTAATCTAGAGAATGGTAATCAAACTATAGGTTTGAATAATATGAACAGATGAGGATAAGATACCTCCATATCAGCAGAACCAGTAATTCATTATGCTAGGAGACAGGAAAAGGTTAATTCGTTAACAACAAAGATTATACAAATTGGTTAAAAATCCCTAATACCTATTGTATAAATTTCTTAATAGAGGCTATATTTTTTATTATTTAATTACGTAATTCTTCTTTATGAAGCGTAGCTCTTTCACTGGTTTTTAACCTGTATCTTTTGCCTAGCAATGTTGGGGAGACTGAGTGTGGGGAATGAGTTGTAAAAATAATTCCTCTTACTTCACCTTTGAGGAACCCCAGTTGTGCCAATTTTGAAAATATCCCTGACATCTTTGCATAAGTTAAACATTCTCATACAAGTGAACCTCCACCTGTTGTGTCATGCACTGGTCTTCCGTGCATGATGACGTGAAAGATGTTTTAGGGACCTTACCTTAAAACTATAAAAAAATGCCATTAGTGCAGTAAGAGTAAAATAACAGCACATTGATTTTAAACGGTCCGATTATTCACCAGGATTTTTGTAGCACGTGTCCTTGTGCGAGATGTAAAGCAGGATATTCGTGGGCCGATGGAGATGGGGTTCATGGGTGGGCAGGTGCATAATTTTGCGCGGGGTCCGGGGTTTGGTGGCACCATTCCAACGAGAGCCATTTTGGGGAACGCCAGCTCTGGACTAGAATGGTTACTCACCTGAGAGCCAGGCAGCACAGCATCGCCACCTGATGGTGGCATCCTAGCAGCAGACCTCGGGGGGGGCGGGGGGGGGGGGTGCGCAGAACTTTTACGGAGCCCACTCCTCGCCTACTTGGGTACACCGGTGGCCATAGACTGCCCTTGGAATCGGGTTCCCTTCCACAATAGTGACTCAGCAGCTGTCACCATTTTTTTTAGCTGAAGCATTTAAAGATAAGCCCAGCAACTATAGGCCAGTCAGTTTAACTTCGGTGGTGGGGAAGCTTCTAGAAAGGATAATTTGGGACAAAATGAATCGTCACTCGGGCAAATCCAGGTTAATTAAGGAAAGCCAGCATAGATTTGTTAAGGGCAAATCATGTTTAACTAACTTGCTGGGTTTTTTTTGAAGAAGTAACAGAGAGGGTTGATGAAGGTAATGCTGTCAGTGTGGTGTACATGGACTTCCGAAAGGCATTTAAAGTGCTGTACGTCACACCTCTGCGCAAAGTTATAGCTAATGGAATAAAAGGAACAGTAGCAACATGGATACAAAATTGGCTGAGTGACAGGAAACAGTTAATGGATGTTCTTTAGACCAAAGATTTATATTGGAGTTCCCCAGGGGTCGGCGTTGGGATCCCTCCTCATCCTGATTTATATTAATAACCAAGACCTTGCTTTACGGGGCACAATTTCAAAATTTGGGAATGATACAAAACTTGGAAGCTTTGTGAAGTGTGAGGAGGATAGTGTAGAACTTCAAAAGGACATAGACAGGTGAAATGGAGAAACAAATAACAGATGAAAATGAATGCAGAGAAGTGTGAAGTGGTTCACTTTGGTAGGAAGAATGCAGAGAGGATATAAGATAAAGGGTACAATTCTACAGGAGGTACAGGAGCAGAGGGATCTGGGTCTATGTGTGCATAAATTATTGAACGCGGCAGGACCGGTTGAGAGAGCAGTTTATAAAGCGTACAGCATCCTTGTCTTTATTAATAGGGGCATAGAGTACAAAAGCAAGGAACTCATGTTAAACTTGTTCAGATATTGATTCGGCCTCAACTAGAGTATTGGGTCCAGTTCTGGGTGCCACACTTTAGGAAAGATGTGAAGGCTTTGGAAAGAGTGCAGAAAAGATTCACAAGAATGGTCCAGGAATGGGGAAATTCAGCTACATTGGTGGATTGGATACGTTGGGACTGTTTTTCTTGAAGAAAAGGTTGATAGGAAATTTGCTGGAGGTAGTCAAATTCATGAGGGACCTGGACAGAGTAGATCAGGAGAAGCTGTTACCATTGGTGGAGGGGCTGAGAACTAGAGGGCACAGGTTTAAGGTAATTGGCAAATGAAACAATGGCAACATGAGGACAAACTTTTTCACGCAGTGAGTAGAAAGGATCTGGAATGCACTGCCTGCAAGTGTGGTATAGCCACGTTCAATCGAGGCATTCGAGAAGGTATTGGATTATTATCTGTAAAGGAAGAATATGCAGAGCTAAGAGGAGGAGGGGGAGTGGTACTAGATGAATTGATCATTCGGAGAACCAGTGCAGATTGATTGTTAATTTTAAAACTGAGATTGATAGATTTGTGTTAACAAAAGGTATTAAGGGATTTGGGGCAAAGGCAGATATTGGAGATAGGCCACCGAACAGCCATGAGCTCGTTGAATGGCAGAACCTCGTGTGGGCTACTCCCATTCCGATGTTCCCATCAGCAGCTCCACCGAGAGGAATTTTAGCATTTCACACCACCTGAATAGAATTTACAATATACTAATCTTGAACTCTAGAAAGAATCTAGGCCAGGATTTTCTGGCCCCACCCTGGCAGAACCCACTGTGGGGGATGGGGCGAGCCACTCTTGACTTAAGCGGAAGCGGAGGATCCTGCCAGCTGGTGGGACCGGAACATCGTGGCCCCACTTCAAGGTGCAAAATGATAGCTGAATCTGAGCACAAGTTTGCCTTTATGATTTTCTTAACGGCTTGCTCTGTTTTAGCTATGTTGTACCATTTCTTAGCCAATTTCTGTCATGTGAATGGAAAGAAATGGAATCCAGGTTAAAAGTAATGGCGTTTTCACAGAAGTTGCCAACATTTCTTAGTATTCAAAATATCTACAATTTAATATATGTACAATGAAGGTGCATAAACACATCTCACTTCATCGTTACCAATTTGACTCTTGTTTCACACTCCATACTCCACATCTTCAGTGGCCAGTCTTCTCACCACAATGCCTCTGCTCTCTGGCTCTCTTCCAAAAACCATTTCCCTCTGCTCTCTTTCTCTGCTCCTTCAAAAGCCTCTTGTAAATCAATCACTTCAGCTTTCTAATCGACCCTCCCCCTTAACCCTTCTCCAGCATTCTCCTTGCCTTCTTGTAAGGCCTCCCCGATGCATTCCTCTACGCAAGGGTGCTATAAAAATGCAAGTTGCTGAATAAGACAAAGGAACAGACTTTTAAAGTATTTGCAATGTGCATTTTTAATACAACAGTGAGATGTAACAGATTTGCATTTATGATATATTTCCCATCTTAAAAAATGCAAGTGAAACTCCATAATGGTACTTTCAAACCTCAGTAGGGGTCTCTGTGCCAATTTATTACATCTCTCTGCCCTGTGACACTTTTAAGATACAGTTTTTTTTTCCCTCCCCACAGTATATCACAATGATGTGACAAAGTGAGTTAGGTCAGTTTTCTGGCATCATAAAGTTGGATGTGTAAATGAAGAGAGGAGCTGCATACGTTTTGAATATTCCCAACTCATGATGTTCCCTATCTGTTTCAGACATCTCTCCTACAGTACTGTAAAATTTACACGCTCCTTGCCATTTTTAGTGAGTCTGGGGACTTCACCCAATGCCTCCTCAGACTGACATCTGTTGATATGTGACGGCAGTAAAAACTGGCAGAAAGCAGTGTTACAAGCTGAGTAATCTTTATTAGCGAGCACTTTCTAATGACATTCAGGTTTCATTGCCTTTTGGTTGCTGTATTATCTGCCCAATTACTCAACTGTTCTGCTTACTCTGACAAATCCTTCCTCTCTGAAGTTTATAATGCAGTTTTTATTTCCCTTCTCATGGGATATTTTGGCTACTGGTTTGAATGCAGTTTAGCCACAATACCCATTAAAAATGAGCATCCTTATTTATTCTTTCCTTTTCTGCTTTTTCAATGTATTTGCACCCATTTGCCAAAGAGTGTCTGAACGATTCCGAATTTCACAAAACCACAAACAAGTACAAAAAAAAAATTAAGTGACTAACTTTTAAGTATTTAACATTTATTCTGATCTCCTGATGGTTCTGCTGTTATCTCGTATCTAAGCCATTCAAACCAGGAGGTCCAAAGTTCGATTCCCAGTCTGAGCTGATTTTCCTTAGTAGAACAGGATTAGGGATCCACTTGTCTGTGGGCTGATCAAGGAAAGGAGGAATCACAGAATCACACAGTGCAGAAGAGGCCCTTCGGCCCATCGAGTCTGCACCGATACATGAGAAACGCCTGATCTACCTACCTAATCCTATTTACCAGCACTTGGCCCATAGCCTTGAATGTTATGACGTGCCAAGTGCTCATCCACGTACTTTGTAAAGGATGTGAAGTCATCAAGAATCCCCTCCTGAATGCCGTCCAGAGACCCCTCTTGTAATGTGTGTGCACGTGAATGTGAGGTGAGAATATTCACTATCTTGACAAACACATCAAAAACCGTCGCTGTGTTGAGGAACCAGAGTGAGTGGTGCCAGTGAAACGAGCTGACACATCAGCACCTACAGGAGAAAAGGGAAAAGATGCGGGTGTGGGGGAAAATTCTATTTCTTGAAAATCTGATATTGTTAACCCTCGGAGTAAGTTAGATTACAAGAGGTTTACTTGTGCATGTTATGAGCAAGGTAGAAGCTCCCAGTAATGCCCTGATTTAAAGATGAAATAAAAATGTTCAATGTGAGTGACCTCTCACTATTGTAGCATGCATCAGTGTGCATGTGTGTCAATTGTATATCACTTTAAAAGTTGTCAGATATGTAAATGAACTGTGTAGACTTTGAATGTTCCCAGGATGTGCCACAAGCATCTCACCTACAACACTGTATTTTTTACACTCTGAATAGACTTACCCATAGGGAAGTCTTTAAAGTCAGCCATTTTAGAATGACTTGCTAGCGATGAGCTTGAAATCCAGTTCAAGAACCACGAAGTCTAGATCTTAAAATTTCTGAATGAAAAAGTATGGGCACAATAAGCATACATTAATTGCTTAAAGAGATAGTTACAGCGTGTGCTGCATGACAACTTGTGTTTATTATGCAACTTGAAGGCTAACAAGTGCAGAAAATAATGAATTAATTATGCTCACATTGTATAATGTTAGCCTATAGCTTCTTGTCTAGTCTACAGGATGATTCATTTTACAGGTGAGGCTTAATAAAGACAGTGTTTGTAAATAATTCGTCCACAGGAAGTTTAATTCTGACAGACAGCTGCTTCTAGCTGAAACCCACTTATAGTGAATTGCTGTCCGTTCTCATCATTGGATCCTGATAGAAAATCCAATCTGTCAATAGTCTTACCAATCATTGTGATGAACCACAGTAGCCCTCCTTGAGCATTGCTGCTTCAGCTCCCATCCTAATCAATGCCCCAATCAATAGGTAGCAGTCGCTATTGATGACCCTGTCGGATACCTAATTTCCTTTAGATCCAAGTCAGGCCAACAGGGATAGTGCCACACTTGTTGACAAGCACTAAACTCACACTTCAATCTTCAATCCTTCAAGAAAACAAGATAATGTAGGCATCACTGGGAGTCACAAAAAGCAACTGGCGACATCTGTTACTTATAGCACTCAGTTTTATAAAGATAAAGTCATCCTACATAGTCAAAACGAAATTCCCATAAACATGTATCAATATATATTTTTTTCAAAGCTTTAAGCTCTAACCCAAAATCCTGCACTGATCTTTTCATTGCAAGCCACTTCTTTTTAACATATTAAATGTCAAATCTCCACGGAGATAATGTATAAATTATTGTATTTGCGGAAAGCCACCATGTTCGTAATGCATAGCTTTACATTTGCTGAGAAAAATATTCTACATTGTCATCCATAAGGAAGTCATTAATGTCTCAGCTGAGTACACTATAAAAATTCACAGCTGTCACAACATCAAGCACTTCTAAAGTTGAATTGTAAATGACCTGAATGAATAAAATTCCAGCAACATTTTTTATTTAAAATCATCCACAAATAAAATTCCTCAAGTAGGACTGGCATTATCTTTAGTAAGAACACTGTGGGGTTTTTTTTGGAAGTTCCTCCCCCTTCGCCTCCTCCCCCTGGCACCCAAGAGGAGAGTTTACGTGAAAATGAATTACCTTGACAGACGTAAATACACTCCCATCTGTTGCAGCAGTTTTGCTGTTTACAAACCCAAAGGAAATGCAGCACCCGTGTTTAAAGGTCAAGACTTTAACTGCTGCAGAAATCTTACAGCATTCAACACAATATTCTGATTATACTCGACCCCTGCCAAAGTCCAATTCAATTTATACATAGGAACAAGAACTGGTTTTCTTTACCTGCACTGTGAGGTGGATTGGAATTAATTGTATTTTCTCCTCCTTCACTCCTAGATCCAGTGATTTATCAGCCACCTAGTGCCACAAACAACTGTTCATGTCCATGTAGGCCCAGGCAGTCAGCAGGTTAGAGTCCAGTCTAGAGCCATGACAATCAAGCCTGATCCTGTACTTTCCTCAATGTTCAAATGCAACCACATTCTAGCAGGAGCTGCTGAATAACAATCAGAAACATGAATCCTGGTTCATTGTTCCTCCATTTAAGTCCAGGGGTACCAAGGGCACTGCTGCCCCAGTTGAGGTCAATCAGCTCAGCACAAACCAGCAATCTTTCAGTCAAAAATGGAGGAAGACTACTATCTGCACCCCCAAGGTTTTTCATGGCTTTCTAAATATCGTTCAGGGATGCATTGAACAGAAAATCAGAGGATTCCTTTACTGACTCTATGGGACCAATTAGGTACATAATGTTTAAAAACGCATTCCCCTGACTACTCTGTGGGTTTATGTAGTGAGTAGTCACATTTCTCACAGCTCAGGAGTTTCCACATTCAATGCTTGGCATGAGGTGAGTTAGTTGATCTTAGCAATCAGAGGTGACCTTCGTGTGCCTGTTGTGACAGTCACATCGTGCCTGTAAAGATAATTGCGCAGTGGACTCTGTATTTTTTTTAAAAGGAAGGAAGGTTAAATAATGGGCACCATGCCCTCTCAAAATTGCTGCCGGAAAGTCAGGTGACTTCCCTTTGTGGTTTCTGAAACAGACAGAGGACAATGAGCTGGATTTTCACAGAGTCAGGGAGACTCCATGGACCTTTCAAAATGGCAGCCAGGACCGATTCTGGGATTCGCGACCCCATTCCCGGGGCTCCCATTTTCAGGAGTGCCTTTTAAGGGTGTGGGCTGGTTCGGATTGCAGCCCCGCACCCTGCCCTTCCGACCTGGTTGGCTCCATTGCAGGGATGGGTATGACCTTGTCCTCCGCAATTTTCATGCAGTCGAGCCAGCTTGTTAATGAGCTGTGGATCACTGCACCTCAGAGGAGTCATGAACCATAGTATGAATGAGGGAACCTTTTGAAAGGCAAGTTTCCATGCCAAGCTATGCCCCTCCACCCACTCCCCGTGGCCCCTCATTCCCCCCGTGCCCACTCACCCACTATATATTGTATCGAACCAATGAATGAATCTCAAAACTATAGCAAGTTCAGCAGGTAGTAGGGAAGGCAAATGGAATGTTGGCCTTTATGTCAAAGAGAATGGAGTATAAAAATAGGGAAGTCTTGCTAAGGCTATACAAAGCACCAGTTAGAACACACCTAGAGTACTGTGAATAGTTTTGGTCCCTGTATCTAAGGAAAGATATACTGGCATTGGAGGCAGTCCAGAGAAAGTTCACTAGGCATGGAGGGATTTCCTTATGAGGAGAGATTGAGTAGGTTGGGCCTGTACTCATTGGAGTTTAGAAGAATGAGAGGTGACCTTATTGAAAAATATGAGATTCTTAGGGGGCTTGACAGGGTAGATGCTGAGAAGCTGTTTCCCCTTGTGGGAGAGTCTAGGACCAGAGGGCATAATCTCAGAGTAAGGGGTCGCCCATTCAAGACAGAGATGAGGAGGAATTTCTTCTCTCAGAAGGTAGTGAATCTGTGGAATTCTCTACCACAGAGGGCTGTAGAAACTGGGTCATCAAGGCTGAGATAGACAGATTTTTTATCAGCAAGGGAATCAAGGGTTATGGGGAAAAGGCAGGAAAGTGGAGTTGAGGATTATCAGATCAGCTTTTATCTCATTGAATGGTGAAGCAGACCCAATGGGCTGAAAGGCCTACTTCTGCTCCTACATCTTATGGTCTTATGGTGACAGTAGGATGTATTAAAAAAAAGCTTTTTTAAAAAAGTCATTCATTGATTACTTTTCATGTTCTTATTTATAGACCCCTTTGTATTGCAGCTCAATAAAAGTGTCAATCATCCAGAGCCTTTAAAGTATCAAAAGCAGAAACTGCAAGCTCTTGAAAGCTCTTTGTCTTGACAGATCAGAGGGCCAGAGCTGTCATTCAAGCAATATTTTCTTTGTTTTTATTTGCTTCAGTGCTCTAATGGATTCATGGACTCTCAGCCGAGCCTTATTGTGCCTGAAGTGCCATGGGGGGTGGGTGGAAGGGCATAGCTTGGCATGGAGGATATGAGAGGCCATAGGAGTGGGCGGAGGGCATGAGATGGCAAGGATAAGGCATTGGGAGTGAGATGATGTAGAAGGGTGAGGGGTGGAGGGCCTCTTAAACGGCCCACCTCCACAATTGGCAACCACTGTGGCTGCCTCTGAAATTTTTACCAGGTCGTTTGGTCTGAATGCAGCCTGTACCCAATCCCTGGGAATAAAAATCCAGTCTTTGTGGGCACTTCTTCCTAAGGCAAGCGAGCTGAGTCGGGCATTTTCCTGACTCCCACCACCCAACTTGAGGATGAGAACACGGCCCAATATGCCTAGGAGGTTACTTAAAAATGCAAAAAGATGCAAATTGACCACCCTCACAGGCTCAATGGCTGCCAGAACTGTTGGGGCCATGAGGATGAGATATCAAATGTCTTCCAGTGAACTAAACATATCTGATATATTGATGGATTATCAATCATTCCCCCATTGTGTATCGATCACCCCAGCTCCAACCCATTATGTGGACAATGGGAGGCACTGAAACATGCCATCACATGACTGAAACTTGCTGTAGGGGAGGTGAGACTTTATTACTCCTCAAGAGAACCCAGCAAGGTAGTCTGGTCACAAGAGAGACCATTCATCCAGCAAGAAGGGTAGAGAGAGAGGAGCCAATCTGTCTTCACCTGAAAAGATTTGCCTCTTCGGGAACTTGGCCACAACTTCATATAGAAACCCAGAGTCTTCCAACATCCTTTCATCCCAAGAACCCATGAGAGAGATCCCATCCAGGCCTGCAACGTGTACATCTTAAAGGTATGAAATTTGAACACATAATTCTCTTCTTATATTCCTGCTAATAACCTAAATGCATGCTTTGTCTCTAGAATCCATCTTTCCTTGTATATGTATATCTGTGTGCATGAAGAAATGAATATGTTTTGTAGCATTTACATTTCCGGGCGTGGTGTGAATAAACATTATCTTTTCACCGGATTTAAACTTACCCGAAAGCTTGCTTTATGTTTATTACTGAAAATCACAACACTAAAAAAGGTTTAAAACATTCTCTCTAAAACACATCTTGTTGCAGAAAACCAAGATATGAGGAGAAAGGGGAAAAGTTATCCCACCAACTCTCTTGCCGTCCTTAACACTATTTTAGGGAAAGGGAACATTAACAGGTAATACTGGCGCAAATGCGCAAGTATTGACACTGGCTAAATGGGATTGGGTCCAGTTGTCTTTCTACTGAGGTAAAGAGCCTATTGACTCTTATCGTCCAGGCTCTCAGAAGCATATTGGCCATCCATGGGCATCCTGTTCCAGTGAAACCATATGTCAGGAAGGAATCAGTGCTTTCAGAAGGAATGCAATGCAGGAAAAGCCAGGAGGAAACACTTTCCAATACAGGAAGAAGAGAGGAATAGGGAAATCAACTGGACAAGGTGATGGAAGTTGGTAAAAGTGTCTCTGACTACAGGAAGTGAGCTCCAGCGACCCATAACTATGAATGCCGTAGAGGTGTATACAGGCCCACAGAATCCTGAGAGGAAAGGCTACAGAAGTAAAGCGATCAGTTACAGCCCCTGTTAATCATTACAGAGACAAAAAGGTGAAAGTAATAAGAAAGGGAAGGATAAAAGCAGCAGCTGGAGAGGAAAGAGAGAAAGAAAAACAGAAAGAGGAAGAAACAGAAATAGACGAGAGGGTAAGAGTTTTTACAGATTTACCATGGCCGGTATCGTTGGCTAGAGGACATGAATTTTCCTGTTGGAGTCCAGTTCAAAGACATTTGAGAAATCTGAATCACAGGGTGGAATCTTATCAGAAGGCGGGAGAGTGGGGATAATGTGAAATATGTGCTTCGGGCCTTCCCCCAATTGCATTTCTGCCTCCAAGGGATCTGGCAAGAGGTGGGGTGAGACTGGCACCAGCAGCAGCTGGTAGCTAATTATCAGCAATTATGGGGCTTGTTAGGGGAAAATTGCTAATGTAACTAGGGTCTTACTGGAGGCGGTCAGGACCCCTGCTGAAACTGAAGCCTGGCAAGTGCCTGAATGTGACCTCCCAACAGCAGACCGGGGGGGTGCTAGTGAGACCTCCTCTAAATCCAGCCTCCGGTCCCCTGAGCAGCAGTTGTCAAGTTTATTTTTAAAAATGATTTCAGTTTATTCACAGTTTGTTGTTAAGCATTTAAAAATCTTCAGAAGGCAACCTTGTGGTCTCCCTCTTACAGCGACAGTTCCCATCTCACCCGGTGGGGCTGTTGGCTGCCCAAAACTTCGGGCACTCCCATTGGCCCTCCCACCTGCCCAACATCCATAACCGAATGGTGTTTTCTTTTTAATCTTTAGAATGGTTGACCTAAACGGCGTTGGTGCATATAGTGACCACTGTTGTGCCTTTGCGGACTGCGTGTTTGGCCAGTTTCCCCGGCAGGGCTCTGGATCTCCCTGGCCAAAATAGTATGGCGCCTGTTGTAGTGAATGAGACCTTGGAGACGATGGGCTCAAAAATGTTGACAGCAAAGGAGTTTATGACACTTGTGGCCCTGGATGAGATCCTGGTGGAAGGGTGAACCTGCGCCAGCACCCTGTACACGTAAGTGGAATAGCTCTGCTTGTGACATCTCCTCGGTTTCTTGGGCGGCTTCCTGGTGACTTTAGCCAGCGACTGCTTCAACGCTTTGCCCTTAGCCACAGCCACCACCTCAGGCATTCCATTCAACTTGGACCGACTCCCGGAGGCAACCTGTTAATTGCTTGCTTCCAGGTGGGGAGACCTCAGAAACCATTGGCGTGGGAACCTTGAGATGGTTCTGGCCACCTTTACAACCTAAGGTGGTAAGATTCTGCCCATCACTTCAAGTAAATGTATTGTTAACAATTTCAATTGACGGGAATGATCCTTCACATGCAGGGACCTGGATATGAACAAACCTCTAGTGTCTCTACCATCACTCAACTGGTGGTTGCACCCCTGTCCTTTTGCACTCATCACTCATGGCAAGGAATTGGTCCCCTCAGCAGAGCCAATGCTTAACAAAATATAAACCCTTATGCACATAACAAAATATAAACCCTTACACACATAACTTTTCAGCCTAGCATTGGCATTAAAGGACAGCAGTCCATTTTAGAAGATGTTTGAGTTTCCTTGCCACAGTGGTGGACATAAGCTATCCCATCGCACAGTTTGAAGAAGAGCAGCTGGCGTTCTCCTGGCATCATAGCCAACATTTATCCCTCAACCAACATCACTGAACAAAACAGATTAACTGTTCATTTATTTCTGCACGGAAATGTACAGCTGCATGTATCCACATGACAACAGTAACTACCCTTCAAAAGCACTTCATTAGCTGTAAAATGCTTTGGGATGTCATTGTGATCATGAAAGGTGCTATATAAATACAAGTTCCTATCCTCCTGTCATTGTTCCATTATCATGTCAAGCCTCAGCTCTGGATTCAGGCTGCATTGCATTATAGCTGTTTAGCAAAACAAGGTTCATAGAATTACACAGAAAGTTCAGAAACAGAAATGGCCAGAAAGGGCCATTGCCAGTGTTTATGCTCCACATGAACCTGCTCCCATCCCTCTTCATGTAACTCATTCAGCATAACAATCCTCAATTCCTTTCTTCCTCATGTGTTTATTAAGATTCCCCTTTAATATATCGGTACTGGTCACCTCAACCACTTGAGGTAGCAAGCTCTGCATTCTAACCACTCTCTGGGTAAAGAAGTTTCTCATGAATGCACTGTTTGATTTGTTTGTGGATGTTTTGTTTTTTTACGACTGCTAGTTCAGGTCTCACCTGCAAATGGAAATATCTTCTCCCTGTCAACCAAAACAAACCCATTTGTACACTTAAGAACCTAGATCAGGTCACACCTCAGTCTTCTCTTTTTTAGAAAAGAGCTCCAGCATGTTCAATCTTTCCTGATAGGGGTAACTTCTCAGTTCTGGTATTATCCTTGTAAATCTCTTTTCCACCTTCCCCAGTATTTCTATAACCTTTATACAATATGGAGGCCAGAACTGTGTACAGCTTCACAGCATGATAGTTGTTATATAAGTACACTTCAAGAGAGTCAGACTGGAATACATTGTTGGAAGGGGGGAGTACAGAATATAAATGGAGTATTTCAAGGATGTATCACTCAGAATACAAAGTAAGCCTGGTATTGAGCAGACTGGCAGGGGAAGAAAAAAACAAATGTTGACCACAAGTGAAGCAATTTAGGAGATAAGGGAGAACAATAATTTAGCTAACTTTACAGGTAAAGCAAAGAACAGAGATGAATATGGAATAAATTTAAGGAGATTAAGCAACTGGTCAGGAGAGGAAACAAGATTAAGATTGCAGTGTTAAGCACAAAGTCAAAGGTTTTTCTAAATACATTTATCAGGCAAACAATTAGATCCCTGAGCCATCCTGAGGTTGGTATGGTATGAAGTGATCAAAGGTTGGCAGATATTCTAAAGGGCTTCTGTATAATCAGTGTTCATGGAAGAAACTGTGAACTAATTAGGTGACAAAGGCTGAAGCTCGGCCAGGGAAGTTGAACAGTCAGTTAGTTTCAACTAGTTCACACAGATGGTAGTGGAACTGAGGAGTACAATGTCCAGGAACACGGTGGATAAAATTACTAATCTGAAAGGGGACAGTATGGTGTGCGAGGTTATGCGAAACAGAGTATAGCATGGTTTTTGTGTGGTTGGGAACAGCCAATTTCACAAAGGCACTTGCTGACCCTGCACATTCCTGTTACCTCATATGCTAAACTACCTCTGGGCAACCACTCAGCCCTCAATCCATTCACTGTTTGGCAGCTCAAGCCCAAAGCTCCCTTCTCACATCAGTCATGACATCGAGATAAAAACAAAAAACTGCGGATGCTGGAAATCCAAAACAAAAATAAAATTACCTGGAAAAACTCAGCAGGTCTGGCAGCATCGGCGGAGAAGAAAAGAGTTGACGTTTCGAGTCCTCATGACCCTTCGACAGAACTAGGTGAATCCCAGGAAGGGGTGAAATATAAGCTGGTTTAAGGTGGTGGGGGGAGGGGGGGCTGGTGTTGGGTTGGGGGAGAGAAGTGGAGGGGGCGGTGTGGTTGTATTGATAGAAGCAGATCATCAAAAGATGTCACAGACAGCAGAACAAAAGAACACATAGGTGTCGAAGTTGGTGATATTATCTAAACGAATGTGCAAATTAAGAATGGATGGTAGGGCACTCAAGGTATAGCTCTAGTGGGGGTGGGGGGAGCATAAAAGATTTAAAAATATTTAAAAATAATGGAAATAGGAGGGAAAAAGAAAAATCTATCTAATTTATTGGAGAAAACAAAAGGAAGGGGGAAGAAACAGAGGGGGGAGGGGGTGGGGATGGAGGAGGGAGGTCAAGACCTAAAGTTGTTGAATTCTGTTAAAGTTGAAGACTAGGCACTTCCGGACTGAATATTGAATTCAACAACTTTAGGTCTTGACCTCCCTCCTCCATTCCCACCCCCTTTCTGTTTCTTCCCCATTCCTTTTGTTTTTTTCCAATAAATGATATAGATTTTTTTTTTCCCTCCTATTTCCATTATTTTTAAATATTTTTAAATCTTTTATGCTCCCCCCACCCCCACTAGAGCTATACCTTGAGTGCCCTACCATCCATTCTTAATTTGCACATATGTTTAGATAATATCACCAACTTCGGCACCTATGTGTTCTTTTGTTCTGCCGTCTTTGACATCTTTTGATGATCTGCTTCTATCACTGCTTTTGCCTACAACCACACCACCCCCCTCCACTTCTCTCCCCCCACCCAACACACCCCCGTCCCCCCACCTTAAACCAGTTTATATTTCAACCCTTCCTGGGATTCACCTATTTCTGTGGAAGGGTCATGAGGACTCGAAACGTCAACTCTTTTCTTCTCCGCCGATGCTGCCAGACCTGCTGAGTTCTTCCAGGTAATTTTGTTTTTGTTTCAGTCATGACATCACCTGCTCAATTCTGATTGGACAGTGATGAACAGAAATTGCTGTCAAGTTTAAGAGAGGCATTGCACCTTGAGAGGTGTGCAGAAGCACTTGCAATCCGTGCTGATTTGAGATCTTTCAGCAACAGCTTTGGTTAAGGTCATAGTCATAGAGGTCTAGAGCACAGAAAAAGGCCCTTCGGCCCATTGAGTCTGCGCCAGTCAAACAAGTACCTAGCTATTTTAATCCTATTTTCCAGCACTAGGCCCATAGCCCTGTATGTCATGGCATCGCAAGTGCACATCCAAATACTTGTTAAATATTTTGAGGGTTTCTGCCTCTATCACCCTTTGAGGCAGTGAGTTCCAGATTCCCACCATCCTCTGGGTGAAAAAATTCTTCCTCACATCCCCTCTAAACCTCCTGCCCCTTACCTTAATTCCATGCCCCTTGGTTATTGATCCCTCCACCAAAGGGAAAAGTTCCTTCCTGTCTACCCTATCTATGCCCCTCATAATTTTATACACCTCAATCATGTCTGCCCTCAATCTCCTCTGCTCCAGGGAAAATAACCCCATTCTATCCAATCTCTCCTCATAACTAAAACCCTCCAGTCCAGGCAACATCCTGGTAAATCTCCTCTGCACTCTCTCTGATGCAATCACATCCTTCCTATAATGCAGATTCTAGAACTGCATGCAATACTCTAGCTGTGGCCTAACCAGCATTTTATACAGTTCCAGCATAACTTCCCTGCTCTTATATTCTATACCTCGGCTAATAAAGGCAAGAATCCCATCTGCCTTCTTAACCACCTGATCTACCTGTCCCGCTACCTTAAGGGGCCGGTGGACATGCACACCAAGGTCCCTCGGATCCTCGGTACTTCCCAGGGTCCTACCATTCATCGTGTATTCATGTACCTTGTTTGTCCTGCCCAAATGCATCAGGTATAGAAGCTTCACTGATATCTCATTCATATCAAATATTAGGCAGGCGTTGTGCCAGAGTTCACAACTGAGCATACTCACACCTCCAAAAATCAAAAATAGGTGAGTTCCAATAACTACTGCAGAGACTTGGGGCGGAACGTTCCCAAATTTGCATTAAGTGCCGTAGCGGGCAGGTAAAACAATATTTTACCTGTTGGCCGCAATGGCGGGTTTTCACACCATATCATCCCCAAACCTACCACGTTATTTGTGCACTCCCGGGAACCACGCTGTTTCCATGGCAAGCGGGCTCTCATTCACCCACCTGCCAACATCCCACTGCTGCATCACGCCTGGCGCCACATTTAAAGTCCATCCGCAGGCACACCTCTCACCGCTTCCAGCCCACCACTGCTGAAAAGAAGACATTGCCCTGAAAGGCAAAAAGGCTGCAGCCCCCGGTTCACCGATGTGTCACTGGAACACCTTTTAGATGCTGTGGAGTCCGGCCCGGAAGTGCTCTAGCCCTGCTCTGGCCACAGGATGGGCAGCAACTTCACTGATCAGGCTTTGGGGGGGCCAGTGGTAGCGGTGGTCAGCACCAACGCCCTTCAAAAGAGGACCCAGTGCCGCAAGAGGATGAATGATCTCTTCCGTTCCGCCAGGGTAAGTCACTCATCTCATCACTCTCAACTCACACACTCACAAACCCATCACACACCCACAGGGCCCACGCTCACTGCCGGTTCAAGGGACATCACCATTCACTCTCTCACTCTCACCCTCATTGTCCTCATCCTGTCCTTGGGATCACTCACCACCCACACAGGCCAGGTATACTTATCACCTGGCCTGGCAGGTGTCCTGCTTACACTCTCTCCATCTCTATTCATGCAGGACAAGTTGGCACACAGCAACAGGGAGAGGTCACAGACCGGTGGAGAAATGCTTGAAATCAAGGTCCTCACTGACTTTGAAAACAGAGCCATCCAGCTGGCCAGCGAGGATCTGGACTGGTCCTGTGCTGACGGGGAGGTCAGTGCTGCTCTACCAAGTGAAGGTCCAACAGTGCAACATTCATCAGACAACATGCTGTGCACTGCCATGCACTAATTATCTCCCCTTGCTTCCACAGGCACATCTGGCAAACACGCCGATCGAGTCCATGACCCAGGGCTTCCAATCAAGCCCCGAAGAAACCTTAGAAGAGGAATCTGAAGGCACCCTCCTCACACACCCTCCACCAGGGCAGAGGCACAGTCCTTAGTGGGACCTAGCTTCAGAATAGCCTCAGGGTCACTGTCTTCCACAACAGGCAGCGGCAGGGACCTCCCTGGTGTCCGGCACTCGGAGGTTTGCTGGAGGTCAGAAATTTGCCGAGTTCAAATCAGATGATGACCCTCTGGACAGGGTCATGTCACAGTTTCTGGAGCTGCAAAGGCAAGCTCGGGAACATCAGGAAGGGATGTCCGCTGCACTCCTCAGATAGCAAGGCACGATGGAGGAGTCTGTCCGCCTTCAGGCTGAGGTAATAGAGCCGGCATTGCAATTCACCGAGGTCAACGCTGGCAGGATTGCGGCCGCCATGGAGATCTTGGTCTGAGACGTTACTCCTGCACTAATACATGGGCTGAACTCCATCACTGATGCCATAGTTAGCCTCTAACAGAGTGTACGAGCGAGAGGAGTGTGGGGCAGCTCAATCTCACTCCAGCTACCCCTTCTCCTCAAGGAGTCAGCCTGGGGTCCTCAGGAACCCATAGGGAGGAGGATCAGCAGGTGTACACTCCAAGGCCATCTGTATCCCTTCTTCCTGTGACCTCAGCAGCTCCAGCTCCACAGGCCGAGGAGGGAGCCGGAAACAGGCCCGGGCCGTCCAAGTCTTGGCCCTCCAGAGGATGCCCGCCAAGGTGATCAGAAAGGCAGGCTGACTCCGCCTCCACTGTGGATGTCCGGGGAGCACCAAGACATGGCGGCAGGGTTAGGAAGGTTAAGAATTAGTTGCATGGAGCATGGGGGTTAATCACATGTACACACTGTTCATTCTTGTCAATAAACTCCCAAGAATGTCTCCCTGCCTCTAGCTCCTTGTTCTGATGAGCAGTGTTTGTGTCACTCAGATGTGAAACATTCCAGCACAAGATAAAGGCAGGTGTCTCAGTCCAGGGCCTCTTCCCTGTGTCTGTGCAGCCTTCAGACCACAGTGATGGTCCGGCCTCACACTCCCTGGACACATTACTGATGCCTGCACCTCGGCGGTGCTGGTCATTGCTGCCAGAATGTCGTGGGCAGGTGTCACAGAGTTTTCTCATTTTCTCTGTGTGCTCTCAGCACCTTTAAGGTGGGGCTGGCCCCCATCTCTTCAGTATCTGTGACCAGTGATGCTGTGCTCCAGCTCCTGAAAGGCTCAGGTGCTGAAGACGGATAAAGGATCAGATGCTTGTAAAGTTTCACAGCTGCATCTCTATGATATGACCCTGATCACAGAGCACATGCGAGCTGCTCTCAGCCGGACAGGAGTCAGACATTCTCAGAGACAATGTGAAGATTTATGGAGCATCCTCACTGCAGGTCATCATCATCCTCCTGCAATTGAGTGTCTATTACAGCCTTCGCTGCATCTCCATGACAGGAGCATTATCACAGAGGGTATTTGCACTGCCATAAGCCAGGCTGGAATAAAATGTTCACAACTGCGATGTGAGGATCTATGGTGTCTCCTCACTGCAAGTCGTCATCATCCTCCTTAAATCAAGCAGCTATGAGGGCCTCCCGAGCGTACCTGCCTCATCTAGTCAGTGTGAGGTCCTCATCCTCGTCTTTGGCCACGGCCTCTGTGGGTGGCCCTTGTCCCCGAGGAGCCAGCCCTGCAGCCTCTGTAGACCCTGGAAGATGTCAGGGATCTGTGCCCGACTGAGGATGTAGGAGTTGTGCACACTCCCTGGAAACCATGTGCACACCTGCAGGATGCGTTTCTGGTGGGCGCACACCAGTCCACCATGTGTAGTGAATGGAACCCAATGCGGTTAATGTAGTTCACCGTGTGTTGCGATGGAGATCTGAGCACCCTGAACCTGTGGGAAACCTGAGACCTGGTCAAATCCAATCGCTCTTGCATCCTGGCTGTCCTGGTCCCGGGCGAAATGCACCAAGTTGTGTGCATCTCGCAAAGATGACATCCGTGACCTCATGGATGCATTTGTGGGCGGATGCTTGTGAGGTCCCACAGATACCACCTGTGCAGCCCTGAAAGGAGCCACTGGCATAGAAATTGAGCGCCGCAGTCACTTTCAGGGCCAATGGCAGTGGATTCCCTCCATGTCCCCGTGGCACTACATCCTGCAGTAGCTGGCAGATACAATCCCCGACCAGTTCCCTAGACGTGCGCGGTCTTCGGCAACACGTTCTCGGTCCGGAATGAAAGGCGGCGTCTATAGACCCTGGGTGTCGCTAGGCGCCGACCAGTGACAGCTCACTGTGGCTCTTCAGTGGTGTGTGCAGGAGCCCCAGTCACCCCTTCTTCCTGAGGTAGCTGCTCCAGCCTCTGTGCAGCCAGGAGCCTCAGTCACTCCCTCCTCCACCGTCTTCGCTCTCTGTAGGCCATCAGGCATTCGGCTAGCCCGCCAGGTTCCATGATCCTGATGTACTCCTCCTGTAGGATGAAAGAGGTTATGGGTTAGCATTGGTGTATTAAGGACCTGTCCTGGTTAAATGTGAAGGCCCCTTAACACTTCCTGGACAGTGCTGGTCACCACTTGGATGGCCAGAGTTTAGTGCACTGTATGGCTGCCCGAAACCCCACCCACCTCCGCCCCATACCACCCAACTGATTGGCAGCAGCTTTGCCCATTGGACTGCAGGCTGTGCTCTCAGCTCAGACACAGACATTCTCCTAACCCGCACTGCAAGGCTGCACTGTTAGCTTGAACCATGGGGGAGACTGGTCCCACCCAGGATGCTGACATTACAAGGGTCTGTGAGCACCTCCAGCAGTGACTGCTCCATGGGTCAGATTTAGCGAGGAGATTGTACAACGTGCCCAGTCGTCTAACTGTTCTGCAGTCCAATAAAATACTCATGACCTTGCAGTCTGTGCCGGGGGTGGGGGGAATGGTGATGGTAGGTGGGGGGGTTTAAAAGCTCTGGAGCACTTAGTGGCATTTGATGCCTCTGCATTGCTTGAGTGGGCAGAGAAGCTAGAGGCCCGACTCCAATCATATCAATGTGACTGCGTCTGAACTGTCTCAGCTGCAGAGGAATGGTCACTTTATACAGGTTTCCCTAATGTGTGGCTGCTTCCCTCACCCACCCTACAGCCCACCCCCAAAATACTTGTGGACTATATTCAATGGCAGAGGTGCCCCTTTGTCCCACCCCCCACAGGTCCCCTGAATGACTGGGCTGCCCTTACCCGCTCCCCCCTGCCCCCAGAAGTCACTTCAAAGTCAGGGCTGCCCTTAAACCCGACCCCCCCCCAAAGCCCCTCAAGCTTGAAGTCCAACAGGCGACCCTGGCGAGCGCTGCACAATGTTACTGTGTACTCACACCCCCCGAGTTCCCCTCAAAGTGCAGGTCACCAAGTGCATTCCTTCTATACGCTGCTGTGAAACACATTGACGTGCCTTCCCACCGACGAGAAAGGACGATCCAACGGGGGTGGACAATTCCAGCGGGCTGGCCTGATAATGATATGTTGATGTATTACAATGAATTTCGTGATGTCCAATGGTGGGAAATGCAGCCCACCATCAGCGGACAATCGCAATCTGGTTTCGTGCCGTTGTGAAACCATTCATGCCAATATTGTCTCCTCAATGCCAGTGATCAAGCCCAACGCAGGCAGGCATGGAAAATTCCACCTTTGAGCTCAAGATCTAGGCTGACAATTCAGGGAATACTGCAGTCTTGGAGGTGCCATCTTTCAGGTGAGACTTTGAGCTGAGGCCCCTCTACCTTCACAGGTGGATGTAAAAGATCCCTTGGGACTGTTTTGAAGAAGAGCAGGAGAGTTAGCCTGGTGGTCTGGCCAATATTTATCTTTCAAACAACACCTAAAACAGATTATCTGGCCATCACCTGAATACTGTTTATAGGAAACAAAAATAGAAACAGAAATACCTGGAAAAACTCAGCAGGTCTGGCAGCATCGGCGGAGAAGAGCACAGTTGACATTTCGAGTCCTCATGACCCTTCAACAGAACTAAGTAAAGATAGGAAAGGGGTGAAATATAAGCTGGTTTAAGGTGGGGGGAGGAGGTGGTTTGTTGGGACAAGCAGTCAGTGATAGGTGGAGATAACCAAAAGCTGTCACAGACAGAAGAACAAAGAGGTGTTGAAGGTGGTGATATTATCTACAGGAATGCACTAATTAAGAGTGTAAGACTGGACAGATAAGGTACAGATAGCTCTAGCGGGGGTGGGGGAATATTAAAAGATAGAAATAAACAATGGCTTAATAAACAATACATTTAAAATAATGGAAATAAGTGGGAAAAGAAAAAATCCATATAAATTATTGGAAAAAACAAAAAGGAAGGGGGAAGAAACGGAAAGGGGGTGGGGATGGAGGAGAGAGTTCAAGATCTAAAATTGTTGAACTCAATATTCAGTCTGGAAGGCTGTAAAGTGCCTAGTCGGAAAATGAGGTGCTGTTCCTCCAGTTTGCGTTGAGCTTCACTGGAACAATGCAGCAAGCCAAGGACAGACATGTGGGCAAGAGTTAAAAACAAAAAAAACTGCGGATGCTGGAAATCCAAAACAAAAACAGAATTACCTGGAAAAACTCAGCAGGTCTGGCAGCATCGGCGGAGAAGAAAAGAGTTGACGTTTCGAGTCCTCATGACCCTTCGACAGAACAGAACCTGTTCTGTCGAAGGGTCATGAGGACTCGAAACGTCAACTCTTTTCTTCTCTGCCGATGCTGCCAGACCTGCTGAGTTTTTCCAGGTAATTCTGTTTTTGTTGTTGATGTGGGCAAGAGTGTAGGGTGGAGTGTTGAAATGGCAAGCGACAGGGAGGTCTGGGTCATGCTTGCGGACAGACCGAAGGTGTTCTGCAAAGTGGTCACCCAGTCTGCATTTGGTCTCTCCAATGTAGAGGAAACCACATTGGGAGCAATGAATGCAGTAGACTAAATTGGGGGAAGTGCAAGTGAAATGCTGCTTCACTTGAAAGGAGTGTTTGGGCCCTTGGACGGTGAGGAGAGAGGAAGTGAAGGGGCAGGTGTTGCATCTTCTGCGTGTGCATGGGGAAGTGCCATGGGAGGAGGAGTAGGGGGTGATGGAGGAGTGTTTATAGGAACTTGCAGTGTGTAAACCGGCTGATGTTTTTATCCGGATTACAACAGTGGCTAAACATAAAGTACCTTTTTGGCTGTAAAACTTTGAGATGTCCTGAGGTTGTGTAAGGTGCTATATAAATACAATTCATTCTACATATGCCTACAACATAAATTTAATTGTGAGAAGTATGATTGGCTTTACTTTACTAACAGATGTCTTAATGTGTTAATGGTAGAAGCTGAGAGATTCTGCTACCAGAATGAAATCTTTTTCTCTAATAGAATCATAGAATGGTTACAGCACAGAAGGAAGCCATTTGGTCCATCAAGTCTGGTCAATCAAGTCTATGCTGACTTTCTGCAAGTGCAATTTAGCTCATTCTGCTCCCTGCCCTTTCCTGTAGTCCTGCAAATTCAGGCACTTATCTAATACCTTTTTGCAGGCGATGATTGAACCTGCCTCCACCACACTCTCAGGCAGTGCATTCTAGGTCATAACTACTTCATGCATTAAAAAAAAATTTTCCTCATGTCACCTCTGGTTCTTTTGCCAATCACTTTAAACCTGTGTCCTTTAATTCTTGACCCCTGCACCAGTTCCTCTCTATCTACTCTGCTTAGATCCCTCAAGATTTTGAACAGCTGAACAAATTTCCTCTCAATGTTTTTTGCTCTAAGGAGAACAACACTAGCTTCTCCAACCGATCCACATAACTGAAGTTCTTCACTCCCAGAACCATTCTGGTAGATCTTTTCCGCCCCCCTCCCTTTAAATCCTTTACATTCTTCCTAAAGCGTGGTGCCAAGAATTTGACTCAATACTCCTGTTCATGTTGAAGTGGTGTTTTATTAAGCTTCATAGAATGGTTACAGCAGAATGAAATCTTTTTCTCTAATAGAATCATAGAATGGTTACAGCAGAAAGGAGGCCATTTGGTCCATCAAGTCCATGCTGAATTTCTGCAAGTGCAATTTAGCTAGTTCTGCTCCCTGCCCTTTCCCATAGTACTGCAAATTCAGGCACTTATCTAATACCCTTTTGCAGGCGATGATTGAATCTGCCTCCACCACACTCTCAGGCAGTGCATTCTAGGTCATAACTATTTCATGCATAAAAAAACAGATTTTCCTCACCATAACTTTCTTGCTTTTATGCTCTCCTTCTATTTCTAAAGCCCAGAGTCCTGTATGCCTTTTTAACCACTTTCACAACCTGCCCTGTCACCTTCAATCATTTAATGCACATAAATGACCCCAGTCTCCCTGTTCCATCACCCCCTTTAGAATTGTACCTTTCGTTTTATATTGCCTCTCCTTGCTCTTCCTTCCAAAATGTATCATTTTGCACTTCTTCATTCGTTCAAGGAATATGGGCATTGCTGGCAAGGCAAGCCAAGCCATTATTCCCTATCCCTAATTGCCCCAGAGAACTCCCCGACATGAATACAGATTGGACCCATCAGTCAGGCTACAACATTAAAGCTTCGTATTCCCATCTACTGAGGCTCCTCACCGACTACAGGGGCTCACAACCTCACCAGCGCAGACGTGGAATGTGTTGCCATGCTTGCCGTTCGCTGTTCTTCCCGACACCTGGAAGTTAGGTGCTTGCGATGCATTAAAGAAAACTGAAGTAGACAAAACAATTCTTGTGATGACGTGCTCTGGCACAGCATGTTTTGCTCTGAGACTGCCACACACCAGCATAAATTTATATAAGCACGCAGCGGAACACTGAAATACAACATATGGAGAAAATAAGCAGTATGCTTTTTGGAACATGAGGAGGGCATTATCCAACTGAATAAATTAGAAGATACAGACATTACAAACACCAAGCTGCACAAGCTACATTGTCTGTCAACATGTTCACAGTTTTACCCAGGCTTAATTATCACCTCTGCTGCATCTTCAGACTGTAAATGAGGCTTTATCATATGTTTACTCTAAGGCTCTTTTGTATTTGACAGGATTTTTGATCACGTTTTGGGAAAGACGCTTTATGTGTGTCACTCTTCCCATCTCACTCTCCATGTTTGGGGGGGGGGGGGGGCGGGTGATGGGGAGGCGACAGGACCTCGCAGTGTTGCTGGGCTTCGCAGTTAAATACAGAGACCCAGACCTGAGCTTGTGCTCCCGGATCGGTAGTGCAGACTCGGGACAGTTCCCGGCTCTGCAAACCCGACCCAGGAGAAAGTGCCCCAGGAGGTTGGATTTTTGCCCATGGGTAAGCGTGAAAATGGGACTTGTGACACAAGGACTCTGGAATGAGTGTGGAGGCTGCTGGGTGTGGAGACGGGCTGGGCAGAGGATCTGCCTCAGTGCACCGGCATTCTGTGGAAGTTTAACAAAAACAATCAAATGTAAAACAGCCCTCACCCCTCATAGCCCCTCACCCCACCCACATACTCCCCATGTCCATCCATGGCAACCAATGCCATCTCATGCCCCCAACCCCTTCCCATGACCCTTCATGCTCTCCATGCCAACCTATGCCCCCACCCACTCCCATGACCCTTTATAGCTCCTATGAGAGCTTAGTGTCAGCCCATGCACCCCCCTCCCCCCCCCACACCCTTTTCCCTTACACCTACTATGCGAACTCACCCAGTATCCACAGCCATGAGCAGAGCTTAGGACCCATGCTGGGATGAGATAAAATAAAGTTCTCCAGTATCTGTTGAAGAATTAATTGTTTAAAAACCACTCTCATTGATTAAACAACCATTCAACTTCCTTTAATCCCTTACAAAAACAAACATTGAAATTCATAGTCCCATTTCAAAGCATTTACAACCACTTGGAGCTATCAATCAAACTATGAAATGTCTGGCACCCCACCTGTTTTAATGAAAGCTTGTGAAATCAGTCATGCAGCACTAATCCTGTAATGATAACCCTCAGGCTTTTTGTCACCTGAGTGAAATAGCAAGCACTGAATTTTTTAACACTGCAGGCAGTTTTTTTCAAATTTTTAAAGAGCAGCAATTTTAAATATCTTGGATAGCTCCTTTTGATAGTTCCAATGAGCTTGATATTTCCAATAGGTTTAAGCAGATTTTACACACATTCATTCCTAATTTTAACAATCCCAAAGGGCACCTGACCTTCCACAAAGGTGTCCCAGGACCATATCCAAAAAGGTACCTTATCTCTCTAACTGTGAACCATTGCAAAGCTTTACCTACCAGGTCGAAAGTGCACAAGTCATGCTTTGAACATCCCACCGGCAAAAATCAGGTCAGCCTAAAGCAGCTGCAATTTAATACGTGTATCTGCCTCTGCGAACCACAGTTGTACACAATAGAACCCAAACTCGTTTCACCCCCTCCTGCGGAAATGGTAGGTGCCACATTCAGGTGCGGGGCTTCCAGATTCGGGCCTCAGCCACCATTTTCATCATGACGGGGAGGCTCTCCGTCTTTATGAAAATTCAGGCCCCAGAGTCCAAGCACATGAGATCAACTCCTCGGATTCCCTTTGAATAAACTGGTGTCCTTGACCCAAGAGAATGTTTTCCTGGCTCCATGATGCTACCAGTGCACAATCGGTGTCAGAGTCAATAGCGGAAGAAGTGTATTGCTGTACTCTGATTCAGAAGCACCTCAAAGTCCATGCAGCAGGCAAGGAAGAAGTTTCTTTATCCCTCTTTCAATTTTCTCTTCTCTTTTAAAGGTGCTGACTTGAGTTGCAGTGCTGTCCCACTGGAAGCTCACTCTGGTGACCATCCTTTGTGTTTCAGCTTGCCGAATGCCGCCGAGCTCATCAATCCTAGTCAGATCCTGCCTTCAAATTGACTTCCATTTATGTGCATAATGCCCAGCAAAGACAGGAGCTCTTTCCTAGCCTGGAGGCACTGAGACCAATTGCTACTCCCCAAATGATGCCCTGCATGAGAATACCAAAGTATAAAGCAAGGATCCGGATGGGGCCTTCCAGTCTGTAGGCTTTAATGCCACATTTGGGTGGTAGCTTTGCTATGGGCCGTCAGAGGATTTCAAATAAAACTGTTTTACGCTTACCAAATAGCCGGAAAATAAAACAATGGTACAGCAAGAGTTTTTGATTAGCCCTCACCTGCATTGTAGAGTAAAATGAAATTGTCAAAGAGCAGTTTTGTAAATATTTGATTTAAATAAAACCTTTGTGCATTTCCTTCTTATTGATTGTACTGATAGTGTAGATGTAAAGCATTTAGTATTTTCCATTGATGAGTGCAATATCAGTATAATAATATTAGCGCAGCAAAAGGCAATTTTTACCTGTCCTAAATTTGGATCTGTTTTAAGTGCTGATCTTACAGTTCCTGCTCTCTTTCCAACTAATCCCATTTTACTGCTTTGTCCCTACACCCTTTATACTTTTCTTTACGTAATTATCCAGTCTCATTTTGAATGCTGCAGTCAAGGTAACTCCAATCTCTGTTTATGACAAAGGATTCCATATTCCAGTAAGTCTTTCCATAAAAAAGTTTCTTCAAACCTCCCCACTTATGTATCTAGTGTTTATCTTGAGATTGTTGTCTCTTGTCCTCAGTTACCTAACAGTGAAAATAATTTGTGTCTACTTTATCTATTCCCATTATTTTGAACAGCACTAGCAAATCCTCTCTCAACCTTCTCAGTTTGAAAGAATACAGAACCGGTTGCTGTAGCCTTAACACACACATCCCACACATAAACACGATGCAGACCAAGCACTTATTCAATCCAATAAGCCATTGAGCAGACCTAACTGAATAATGCACAACAAAGATCTCTCTTTTCTTGGGCCTGCTGAGTGGATTCGGGCAGGTATAAAAAGAATTGATTTGAATAAAACATTTGATGCCCAAGAATAGTTCAGGAAGTAGGAATAAACTGAGGCGGATTGAGAAGAGTAGCACACTGAGGTATCACAATATCTTACAAGTTGCAATGTCCACTCATTTGGGAAAAATGTTGGATTCTGAGTACTCCTTTTAAAAAAGGCCGTTCCATTCATTTTTGCTGAGTATTCTGGCAAATTAAAATTATGTCTGTCAAATAACTTAGCCTACATTTAGTTATATTTTCATGTTTTGCTTCAAGACCACTAACCAGGAGTTTAATGCTGTTTAGTACCTGGCAATCAATCAGCTGAAATATTTAAATAAATGCTCCAATGTTGTCCTTTAACTGGTTTTTTTCTAAACAATGTGAATTGTTTTGGCCTATACTGCACCACAACCAGAAATATGTTTGCAAGGCTAAACCAATTTTTAAGAAAGATCAGTGTTCTAGTATTGTCAACCTTCACATTCATGCCGTCAAAGTTATACAGACAGCAATATACTCTTCACTCTGGATATCTAGAAAAGCACATTATAATCAAGAACATTAATGCTGTGCAGACGATCAAAATGCAGAGGGAATTTAGAAAAATAAAAGATATGTGTTTTCTTAAACGTGCCATATGTTATATTTCACAAAGAGCTTTATCCATATTCATCAATTAGCGACGAGACACAGGTTATATCAAATCGCTATTAGTTGCTTTGACCTCTGCATTGACCTTGTCAGTACTACAGCTGGTACAGAGTTTAATGATAGTTTCCATAATTACAACGAAGAAATATTCTGCTAATTAACAGAAGCCCATAGCGTACCCTCCACCGGGAAAATGCTAAACTCTTCTGCCCTTTTTACTAGAAAGTGAGAAAGGAGAGTACAACAATATTTAACATGTTGTAGCCTATTTGTAAACACCATTAATCACAGCTTAGCAGATGGTAATGTTAATTGCACCTGTGGAACTAACAAGACCCAAGGTTGATTACATTTACAAAGTGCTATTATCACCACATTACAACCGGAGAATTGCAAACTTTACCCAGTGGTGTCATTTATTCAGGTAAGAAGAGACAGATTGTAATGAATGAACCGCTATTGTTTACATCGCAGTTTGCTTTTCTCTCTTTCTGTCAGACTCAAATATAAACTCACCTCGTTATGTTGGACTCGGTTGCAATCAAGGCTACCTTTTTCCTGCCCAAAGCTATTTTAGTTTTAAATGCATTAAGTCTCTCAAATCCAATAAAGGACTGTACCAGTGGTGGCACCGCATATACAACCTTAATTAATGGTACAAGAGGTAGATGGCTCGATCAATAAGGAGGAGAACCAAAAATAATGTTCTTCCTAGGGAAGCGGATGATGTTCCAGAGAAATTAGTGCTTTGGAAACAAAAGTGATTAAAGGACACCAAAAGAAAACACAATCCAAATAATTCACAGGAAGTCAACAAAACAAGTGTGTGAATAAACTGCAGAGCATCCTATTAATTCAATGGACTGAAAAGGAAAGGGTTTCCAGAGCAGATTTTATAAACTAAATCAGCAAAGTATTAAATTGGGAGTTTCTTGCTGTCACTTTTTTATTGTCTGTTCCAACATGATGTATCAGTTTGAAATATTGGCCTAATTTCTCTCTTTTAGATTCACAGGGCCTTGCTAGAAGAGGTCTTGTGGCACAATGGTAGCATCCCTGCCTCTAAGCCAGAAGTGCCTGGAAATATCACACTCCAGGACTTGATGGCCGAGGAAGGTACGTCTGTAATGTGTCTTAAATGATTTGGTCATTTTTGTACTGGTAAGTCACAAAGCAGAGAGTAGTCCCACTGCATAAGGTTGCCAGTGTCCTAGAAAAGCAGTTGCTTATGGTAAAAGAACTAGCTGCCACTGAATCAAGTAGGGATATGTACAGCCAGGTATTATACTACACCACGTTGTGTCGATAGAATGGGATTTTGTCTGTGCATTGGTCAAACTGTGCAATACAATTCAGTGTTAAGTCTTCTGAATTGAATTTGGGCTAACACATTGCTTTGGAGATTTTTAAGCTTAGTTTTCATTTTTCTTAATGTTGCTGTAGATCAGGATGTTCTTATGATAAGACTCCTTTTCGTGGCCACTGTACAACACAGACCCAGTAGTATAACTTGGGTCTGCCAATCATAAGCTAATTTTAACAGGTACTAGTCACAAAGTTATACGTACAGTGGAACAATGCTTTTAAAAGGGAAGCAACAGTAACGTCACATGTAACTAGTAAAAGAAAGTAGCTAAAACCATTGGTTCTGGGTTCAGTTGTATTGAAACAAGCAATAGAAATTTAAGAATTTACTCTTATTTATTTATGAGTAGGCTACGTTGGAGCTGCAGTATTTGCAACTCTGTACAGTTTTAGTTACTGTGTCACAGATATGATGTCAGATTACAAGAGAGAGCCTATGCGGAGTGGGGAGTAGGGGGGGTGGGGGGGCAGGGAGTCGAGGGGGAAGCGGGTCAAGGGCTGCAAGGCAGATTCCTGAAACTAGAACCTGAGTTTACGAGGAAAGATTGCCTACCCTTTTGGAGAGGTAGTGAAGAAGGAAGGTCGATGGTAAGAGAGATCGGGGTAGGCAAAGAACGATCTTTCTAAACAGCCTCGCAAGCTGGATAAATGTACCACCAATGAAGATGATCCACGCCTCCAGAGCAAAATTAGCATGAAGATCCATGTCGTCAACATCCTCTTGGTGGTACCTGAAGAGGGAAAGACAGAGAGTGAAGGGTGAGGATGCAGGTGGAAGAGGGGCTTGACAGAGATCTTTAAAATGTTGATGAAGAAGTTGGATACAGTGAAGCTATTGGACACAGAATTCTGCCAGGAGTGAAGGGAGTGTCACAGTTTAAACTTAGGAACATAAAAAGCAAATAAAACACTTGAGCATTTTTTTTTCATAAGGGGCTAGCAGTACTGTGGGAAAGATTACTAGTCAGGGGTGGTGGAACAGAAAGCCATGGTGTGTTTTAAAAATTAGTTTGAATTCCTGTCAGAGATGGGGATACAGGGTTATTCGTTTGAGAAACTTGATAAGGAAACTAATGGAATGTTTGGAAGGGTTGGCTTGTTTAACCAATGGTTTTTCCAACCCAAAACATTACTGTGCTACAGTGTATGTATGTTTTAACCATTAAAACCACAAAATATAATGTGTAAGTAGAAACTTAAAAATAAATACAATCATTTACAAAGCAAATAATAGCAGAACAGAAAAAGAAAAAGCAAACTGTATTATATATAATGGTGTGCTGCTTCACTGGTTACATATTTCCTTCATTTCAATATGTCTAGAAATGTACTTTTTACTGCATCACTAACAGCACCGACTCTTCCAAACCGGCATATTATAATATTAATAGACATCACTTTAAATTAAATCCGAAATTGTGGTAAATTATAAGCACTACATAAGTATTTTTCAGTAACATCAGTATCAATCATCTTAGAAAGCAAAGAAATATATTGCCTCTATGATGTACACAGTGTTTTATATCAACACTGGGAAAAACATTGCTGTCAACATTTTCCTTCATGTTACTGGATATGCATCGCACAATGGAAGATTCCAGATGTCAGAGAAGAAGATAGTGCCTAACTCAGCTGATTTGTCCCAAGGCAGCAATTGGGTGGTAGAATTGATCTGAGTGTCTAAGAAGGGGGGGATGGGGAAAATCAACCAAGATTCCTTCTCCTGAACACTACCCAGCCTTATCATTCGGAAGATGCGCATGTTTGTGCATCAGGTAAGGATTTGCTTCAGGTGTGATGTCCCTCAAAGGTAAACTAAAGACTTGCTGTTGAGACACAATACACACACAAACATATGCATATATATATATATATATATATATATATATACATATATATATATGCTATATATGAACAATCATCCAAGTGAGGTGCTCGATCATGGAACTGTACCAGAATCCTTGCCTCCAAGAATGTAAGGAAGGAACCGAGCAGAAAAGGACTCTTATTTTGTATAGTTCGGTGCCAGGTCAGGGCATTCCTGTGAGCTATCAAAAATATTAGCAATAGCAACAACAACTTGTATTTATATTGCACCTCGTAATGCAATAAAAAATCCTAAAGTGCTTCACGGGAGTGTTATGAAACATTTGACACTGAGCCACATAAGGGAATAGGTGACCATAAGCTTAGTGAAAGAAGTAGATCTAAAGGAACCCCTTAAAAGAGGAAAGAGAGGAAGAGAAGTGGCGTTTTCAGGGTGGGAATTTCAGCACTTATGGCCCAGCAGCTGTAAACATGTCCGTCAGTGGTGCAGCGATTAAAATCGGGATGTGCAAGATGCCAGAATTGGAGGGGCGCCGAGATCTTGAGGGGGGGGCTGTAGGGCTAGGGGAGGTTATGGAGGTAGGGTATGTGATGTGAGACCCTTCAGGGATTTGGAAACAAGGATAAAAATTTTAAAATTGAGGTGTTGCTGGGCAAGGAGCTAATGCAAGGTGAGCAAGCACAGGGGTGATGGACGAGCGGGACTTGGTGTGAGTTAGAATACAGGCAGCAGTATTTTGGATAAGCTCAAGTTTAAAGAGGATGGAAGAATAGGAAGCTGGCTAGAAGAGCATTGGAATAGTCGAGTTTCGAGGTAACCAAGGCATGAACGAAGATTTCAGCAGTTTTCAGGACCACAGGCACCAGCCAAGTGGAAGTATCTACAACCCATCACATCCTAAGAAAGCATAACCTGGACTTGACTGCCTGTCATCACTTTGTATGCAGAAATCATAAACAGGTGCGTGAAAATCTCCTGTGGTCCGTATTTTGAGTGGAATTATTAACATATTTTAATTCTCGAATAAGCTTAGGAGTTCACTAGGAATACTCGCTAGGGTAAATCTTCCCACTCTCGTTTACACTGTCATTGTACATAGCAACGAGACAAAAACCATCCCCCCCCCACCCCCAGGAAACAAAAATGCTTCTTCCATTCCCTTTTAGACACCAGAGAGGCTTTGAAAACCTTGTGTTAAGATTCATGCTTTGAAAGCCAAACAATCTGCCGCTGATCAACCATTTTCAGTTGCAAATTAAATGATACTGCAGAAGAAATATTTCTGAGGGTGATGGCTTGAAGTAATGCATCAAGGCAATGAAAATATGATTTGTTATGAGAAAACTATAATTAAGTGTATAGGTATAATCTTGTTTTGAAATGGTTTTGTTTTTATTACTCTTGTAAATCTGTCCAGGATGAGTATTTTCACTGTGGGAGAGAAACTGGAGGAAGAAGTGGGAACCAGAAAGATAAGAATTATCTGCATGAGTAATCTAATTTGCAGTGACTCTGTATTTCTCAGCCTTTAGATCAGTATTAGATAGTATATACAAATGAATCTTACAGCACAAGCAGAATCGGTTTTATTATTTGACTTATTTTGTGCTTATTGAGACGAGGAGGAACAGAACAGTTTTTCACCCAGTGTCATCATCAAGCGTTTCTCTGTCAGGTATTAGGATGCAGGATTAGGGTATCTGCACACTGCCCTAACAATGGACTGAACCTTTCTCACATTAACTGCATATGGGAATTCTGTATGACTGTAATATTCGTTGATTGTATTGAAGCACCTCGTGATCCATGTGTAAAGGTTGAATCTGATTACAATTTTTGTGATGGCCATTTGGAAATGTTCTGTAATGTTCTTTCAGATGTTTTATGACTAAAGTACATTTTTCCAAAAAACACAACTGCATATGGGAAAAAATTATCCCCAAAATAATGCATTCAGTCTGGCCTAAGTGGAGCTTGTGCTAGAATTGCACTTCCCACGTTAGGTTATTTTCTGATTCTGATTATTTGGTGGATTTTATTACAACATCGACCATCACGAGACTGTCAATCTCCTAAATTGGCTCTGAAGAAGAGTCATACGGACTCAAAACGTTAACTCTGTTTCTCCCTCCACAAATGCTGCCAGACCTGCGGGGTTTTTCCAGCATGTTCTGTTTTATCCTAGATTGCTTTCGTGGGTAACTGTACAATCTGACTATACAAACCCCAGTAGGTCCGCCAGTTCAAAGCTTTACCTGCGATGAGTTAGTTCTTCAAAGTTAGGACAGCAATTGGGGTGCTACAATTGGCTTCAGATAGAAACACACTTGCCTCTAAAGTAGAAAGTGTGGGCTGGATTTTCTCTCCGGGGTGTGAAACAGAGATCAGGGGCTGAATTTTCTGCCTGTCGGGTGGGCGGGGAGCTGATCCCCGCCGGAGAAGTGGGCCCCGCCGCCATTTTACGTGGGCGAGCCAATTAAGGCCCACCCAGCGTGACATCCAGCAGGAAGCGCTATACACTCCCTGTGTGGGCGGGAGGGGGGATTTCCCCAAATGCGAGGCTAAGTGCAGCCTCAGGGAGATCCCTGAAAGTTGTACAAACATTAAAAATAGAAAAAAAAATCCTTAACATGACAATGTCACATGAGATGGGACATGTTCATAAATTACACTAAAATTGTATTAAACTTTGTAAATCCCTACATGAAAGCTCATCCCGCCAGTGGAGGAGGTTTCATGTTTTCTCTATTGCCCGCCGGGGCTCCTGGCCTGCCCGCTAACCTTAAGGTTGAACGGGCAGGGCCTTTCAGTGGTTAATTGACCCTGTCAATGGTCTCAATTGGCCATTGACAGGTCGGCGGGCCCGCAGCTGATTTCGCTGCGCCCCCACCTTCCTGAAAATTTAAATGGGGCGGGATGATGTCGGGGGTTTCGCCCAACGTCATCCCTCGTTATTTTACGCGTCGGCGAGCGGGCCCCACCTCCTGCTCGCCAACGGCAAAATTCAGCCCCAGGACTGTTCCTGGATCCTGAACCCACCCTGGGTGGGGGAGGTGGAAACGGTCCATCATTGGGATTTTCACGGCGGTGCCTCCTTAATTGGCCTGGCCCAATTCTCCAGTTCTCCACCCAATTAAAGGTTAAAGGTGTTGGGCAGGCTCTCTAAGATGGAAGGCCAATCAGAAGCCTCCCAGCTTGGAAGGAGCAGCAGGTTGTAATGGACGGCAAGTAAGAGAGAGGGCGCTTCAAGGTGGAGCTCTCCAAACTTTTTATATCTTCAATTGAAAACAGATTCTCAACAGCCAAGTCGCCACTTTGTGTGTGGGCGTGTGGGGTTGGAGGCAGGTGGAGAGCCCCTCTATATGGCACCCTGCGCCTGATCCTGGATCCAGGCTGACAGAAAGGGGGCCTATAGGCCTGCCTGGAGCACTGGTCCCCCCCCACCCTGCTCCCGGGTGCTCACTTTCAAGCACCTAAACTGGCTCCTGCCGGTGTTGGGAACCCGGGGACTGGAAAATTCCGGTTGGCCTCCTTTGTTGACCTCAATTAGGCTCTTAGAGAGTCTGTGGGTTTGTGGTCCTGCCAGCCCCGATCCTGCCGCTACTGCAAACATGGCCCGGAGACAGAACGGAGCCAGAGAACCGACATGCCAGACGGTCAAGCTAATGTTTAGGCCCGCCTGCCTCCAATCCCAAACCCAGTTGTGGGGGGGGTGGGGTGGGGGTTGGGGGGGGGGAGAGGGGTTAAAAATCCAGTCCCTGATGGTTTAAGTCCTCACTTCAGGTCTTGAAAAATAATCTGGTCTGGCAGAAAGTGCCAGAGAAGGTCAGCAGCTCGCGCAGCATCCATGGAACTCCAAAGAAGTCACATTCGACTCGAAACGTTAACTCTGTTTCCCTCTCCATGGATGCTGCCAGACCTGCTGAGTTTTCCCAGCACTTTGTCTTTATTTCAGATTTCCAGCATTCATAGGATTTTGCTTTGCATCTAGTCTGACACTTCAGTGCAGAATCTGAGGGAGTGCTACATTGCTGTAAGTGCTGTTTTTTTTTAGCACAAGATGTTAAGCCTGTGTATGAATTGTACCACTTTAATGCCTCATCAAAATATTGTTTCAAGTCGGTGCAAAATATCCCATGACATGTTTCGAAAGCTCCCTGCAGGGACCTGAGCAAATATCAATCATACGAAACAACAGCATAGAAAAGAACGCTCTGATCATTCTTAGGACAAAAATGTGCAGGGCTATGGTGAAAGGGCAGGGGAGTGGGAAGGGGGCTGTGAACGATCAGTTGCTGATTATATTCAAGACTGAGATTAATAGCTTTTTGGACTCTAAAGGATCAGTGGACATGGTGATCAGGCAGGAAAGTGGAGTTGGGGTCAAAGATCAGCCACAATTTTTTTGAAAGGCCGGGCAGCTTCAAGGGACTGTGTATGGCCTACATCCTGCTTCTATTTCTCATGTTCTAATTGGTAAGGAAGGAAAATTGAGCTGCTGCTCCCTCCCCGGATTGCAGTCCTGTGTTGTAAACATGCACGCGATTGTTGGACAAGGTACCCCGTGTTACCCTCCACTTGTTGCCAACATTATTCATCAAGGTATGATAGAGGTGCTCTCCATCTATCACTGGCCCTCTATCCAGCTCTACCTGTCCCACCCCCCTTTAAACCAGCTTATATTTCACCTCTTTTCTATTTTTCCTTAGTTCTGATGAAGAGTCATACAGACTCGAAACGTTAACTGTGTTCCTCTCTGCAGATGCTGCCAGACCTGCTGAGTTTTTCCAGGTATTTTTGTTTTTGTTTTGGATTTCCAGCATCCGCAGTTTTTTTGCTTTTATCTTACTATTGATAATGGCTTATGCGTGAAAACTGGACACTCGAGTTGAAGCACTGAAAGGCAAGGATCGGCACCTCTGAGAGGAATGAAGAAGAAAAATAGACAATAAAACCATTTGGAAGAAACTTGAACATTTCCTTAATGTCAGGCAGCATCTGTGGAGAAAGAAACAGAGTTAACATCCCAGGATGATGACCTTCTTTCAGAATTGAGAAAACTTAGAAACGTAATAGGCTTTAAAAGTGAAACGGGTTAGGGTTGGAGAAAGAACAAAAGGGAAGGCCTGTGATAGGGTGGAAGAAGACAGGGGAGATAATAAAAGAGTTAGTGGTACAAAGCCAAAGGAGTGGTAATGGGATAAGTAAAGAAACAAAAGATGTTTCTATAAGAAGTGTGAATGTTAGAAATCAAAGAAAAACAAGACAGTAAAACCAAAAGCTTCAAAGAGAAAGGAAACAAAATGGGGATAGAGGTTACAGTCTGAAAATGTTGAACTCAATGCTGAGTCCAGAAGGCTGCAAAGTACCTAATTGAAAGATTAGATTTTGTTCCTCAAGCTTATATTGAGCTTCACTGGAACAATGCAAAAGGCCAAGGACAGAGAGGTCAGCATGGGAGCAGGGCGGAGAATTAAAATGACAGACAATCAGCAGCTCAAGGCCACAATGCAGACTGGTGGGAGATGTTCTGCAAAGCGATCGCACATACCGGGTGGTCTTGCCAATGTGCAGCAGACCACATTGGGAGCAGCAAACACAGTGTCTTATATCAAAAGAGGTATATATAAATCTGTTTCACCTGGAAGGATTGTTTGAGGCCTTGCACAGTGAGAAGGGAGGAGGTAAGAGGGCAGGTGTTGCATCTACAACACTTGCATGGAAAATGCCATGGGAAGCAGGAGGGGATATTGGGGGTGATTGAGGAGTGGACCAGGGATTGGGGAAGAGAGCAGATTTTTCAGGATGCTGAAAGGGGAGGAGAGTGTTTTATGTATTTGGTGGTGGTATCATCAGAACTTGCTGCACTCCATTCTCTTAGATCCAGGCCTAACATTGCCAGTAAACCTGCTTGCAAGGGTTGTGCTGCTGTTCTCAGCCTCCTGCAATGTTCCAATGCAGCTCAATGCAAGGTCCAGAAACAGTAACTTATCTTTTGACTGAGTTCAACAATTTCAGACCATGACCTGTGCCCCCATTTTGTTTCCTTTTTCTTTGCAAGTTTTGGTTTTACTGTCTTGTTTATCTCTTTCTTTGCTTTCAGGCAGCAGCTGTTCATCCTTCTGCCATTCCCACCTCCTCTAGATATTATGCTGTTATAATGATATAAAGGCACCAATCAGTCATAAGGGATTGGGTAAACTGTTCTGGGTTCATTTATTTAGACAAGGCACATAAGAACAGCTATACAAAGGTAGAAAGTTTGAAGACATCAGCAACAGAACTGTGTGTGTGTGTGTGTGTGTGTGCTCAAAAGCAAAAGTGAAACTAAAACTGGGTTGCATGACACATTTCCTTTCTAGCGATGTCATGCTGCTATCCCTTAAAGGCATTTTACAACACTAGATACTTCAGTATTGCCGCAAAAAAACAGTTGAGGCTTTTTGTCCTGCACTTATCGGTACAACCTCAAGAATACCAATGTTAAGGGAAGCAACAACTTTATACTGTAGGAGGAGAGTGTTGATTGGTTGGCAAGTAGAATCTGCTAGCCTATTCACTAATATTCCACTTAAGGAAGCCATAGAAATTTGTGCTGCAGCACTGTATCATGCTAATCTAGACCCGCCACCATTGCGTGAATCAGTATTCATTGAGATTATGAATTTGGAAAATCGTGCAGTTGAATTCAGTTTTAATGACATCATGTATGCCTAATTAGATTGTATTGCCATGAAATCCCCTCTGGACCCAGCTCTCACAAAGATCTTTGTTGGGTTTCATGAGAAATGTGTCTTCGATGTAATGACACCTAATTTCCCACCATTTGCATATTTTCGATATGTGGATGAGACATTTGCAATATTTATATCAGTAGCAGCATGTAATAGTTTCCTTGCATGTCTTAATGGTGGGCTCCATCCTGCACTCAAATTCACCTTTGAAATGGAGCAGTCAAATGAACTTCCCTTCCTTGATGTACTAGTTGAAAAATCTGCCGGGGGTTCTCTACCACAGTCTACTTACTGCAAGCCTACCTTCACCAGTCAATACATGTGTTGGGATTCTTACAGTTGCACTCGCTATAAGATTGGCCTTACTGGCAACCTTGTAAATAGGGCCTAAGCCATTTGCTGACCATGCTGACCTATTTAATACTGAAATACGGCGCAACAAAGGCATCCTGCGGGATAATGACTACCCTGATCAGATCATTTCGTGCTGTATATCGCGCAAGCTCATGAACGGGCCTAAGGCCCCTTCATCACTTGCGACCCTGAAAAGTGCACAATCTACCTCAAGGTTACCCTGGAAGGGAAAGGTATCTCAAAAATTTGAGCAACAGGTGAAGCTAGCTGTTTCATGCTGCTATACAGCAGCAACATGAGTGATATTCGCCACTAACACAATGCTGCCATCAAGTCAAAAATACGTTCTGTCTATCACACAAATGAGTAATGTGATATATGAATTTCAGTGCCAGTGTGATGCTGGGTATGTAGGCTGTACATTCCAGAGACTGGCGGATCGTATCAAGCAGCATGTTACTGTTTACAATGGGCAAGGTACAGTCCGTACCCAATCAGCCCATGCTTACAAAACTCAAAACTCAAAATTCCTCGATTGCACAACGTTTGCTAAATGATCCTCTGTGCTAAAAATTATGCCGACAATCAATTTAAGATTGTCAGTTGGGCTCGCAGTGTGGCACATTTGAGCATACTTGAATCCTGTTCTTTGCAGACAGAAAGAACATGTACACACATTTCACCTGTTTCTGCTAAACAAAATAAGTGACAGCCATTTGCTGGTTCATTCCTCAAGGCAATGCCTTGACCAATCAGAGTCAAGCTGCCTGGTTTAAAATTTCAAACAATGCTCGGCAGTTAACTGTCAGTCACCATTAACTGGTGCATTCTTCATGGCAACACTTCTACCAGAGTCCACTTGCCAACCAATCAGCACTCTCCTCTCATACAGTATAAAGTTATTGCTTCCCCTAACATTGGTATTCTTGTGATTGTCCTGAGGAGTGCGAGACGAAAAGCTTCAAATGTCTTTTTTCAGTAATACTCAAGTTCCGTACTACCAGACGACTACTAGATATTTCCTTTGTTTCTTTAGTTGTCCCGCTACCACACCCTTTGGCCCTGCACCACCAACCCTTTCGTCATTTAATCTTTCCTGTCCTCTGCCCTATCACAGTGTTATGTTTAGTTTCCTCTAGCCACTCCCTTTCACTTGCTTAAAACCCTATTACATTTCTAACTTTTTCCAGTTCTGGTGAAAGGTTATCGATCATGATACATTAACTCTGATGCCCCCCCTCCAGTTGCAGCCTGATCTGCTGTGCATTTCCTGTTTTTATTTCAGATTTTCACCACCTGCAGTATTTTTTTTAGAACATATCTTTATTGTCCTGCAGCTATTGCTTGCAATTTAGTAAACTAGCCAATCAATGACTATAACATTAAAAATAATAATGTAAGACCTAATTAGGATATATGAAGAGGTTCCAGATGTCCTGTTTCCAGGACAATAAATAATCATAATTCTAGCCAGCCTTTAAAGTAGAATACACGACATGTAAAGACCTTTCCAGAATGTGACACTTGAAGATATTTAACAATCCTTTGTACCAAAAGGACCATCATTGATTGAAATAAATTAATTATAGATTTGCATTCACCTGCTAAAAGCAGACTGAAAATGGGAACTGTCAGTGTATTCAGTCGGCACAATGATAACACAGCTTGTGTTCATTGGATAATCAATCTATTGATCTACCATTGTTTTTGTTTTTATGAAAGTTTAGTTATATGGGACTCCACAGAGCAATGAAAACCACAAATTCAGAAACTGCTTGTATATAGACACCAATCACTAGGGTCCCATAGGCTACGATAAGTTAGTAGTTATGGGCTAACAATTCAAAGGTCGTGAGCTGACAACCCATTAATGGTAAATTGCGAAACAGAATTCAATAAATCTGGTAATTTATGGGTTGGTACTAGACAAATGTCCATTGTCATAAAAAAAACTGGCTCACTACTGTCCTTTAGTACAGTGTCCTGGCATCACTACCTAGACTGGCATGCACATGACTGAAAGCCTTTAGGGCAACTAAGGATGGGCAAAAAAAGTTTGTTGGCAGTGTCACCCACATCCCAATAATGAGTTTCAATAAAACTTCAGGAAGTAGGTACAATTTCATTTCTGTGCGGTCCAAAACGTGACCTATGTTTGACAGAAGAAAGAGGTTGGTAGTGTTTGGCAGACATCAATGGGGAAACTTACATGATGATGCACCGGAAATCTGGCTTATATGGTTAGCAAAGCTAGCCAACTTACCAAGCTAAAATATCACTGCTTCCATCTTACTTCATCCTTGCAAAGTGAGCAGACTCTTTACCAGGCACTAAGACAAAACTGGTAACAAAAATCAGCCCTTGTTGCTTTACAGGCATGACAATCACATTAATGAGCACTATCTGGAAGAGTAAACATTGTAACCAACAATTTTTAAACTGCCAGAATCCGTCCTTCACTGCTCAGTTGCAACTAAATTTAATATCAGCCTCAGCCAATCTCATCTTTATTACTGAATTACCATAGACATCAAGCACATCCACATAAAAAGCATTTGACAAAAAACATTCACTTAGTAGCCTTTTATGCTGAGATTCTTTTTTAAATTCTTTTTTTATCTCCTCTGTTTATGTGAATTGTTGCACCTTTACCACTACCCTGTTTGAGATCAGCTTAGCCGAGCGTACATCTTGAGAACCTGGGACTCAGCTACCCTGAGTAAATTACTGAGTGAATGTAAAAGACAGGAATTCTGTGTGAAGCACACTTGTATTCCAGCTTCTATCAAATATCTTCTAGCTCTAACGGAGAATGGCACTGAGACAATGGGCTGAATGACCTCCTGTGCTGTAACCGTAATATGATTTAATGAATCTATGAACTGTCTCAAGCTTTGAAACCTAAGTTACCATATAGGTTGAGTTCTGGGCGATTGCTCTCATTCTGGCTTGAGTTTTAGGCTTGGTCATACAATTTTCCTTTTAATTAATAGGCACCATTTCAGAAATGTTATCTTCTATTAAAGGAATTAACAAGTTGGCAATTTCTTGATAGCCTAGTGGGTAAAGGTACAGTCCAACACATTACAATCCAGGCTCAATTTCTATTCTGAGCTGTTGTAGTTAATCTCAAGCAGCTCAGCTCTTGCAAAGGCAAAAGAGTCAGTCGGATTTCCTGGTGCCAATTGGTGCCCAGCACTAGATCATAATCAGGAGACAGAATCACAGTTCATTTTTCTTTCCCCTACCAATTAGAATAGAAAGACATAAGAAATAAGAACCAAAGTAGGCCATTTGCTCTCTTAAACCTGCTTTTCCTTGGCCTCAACTTTACATTCCTACCTAATCCCCATATCCCTTGATTTCCTTAGAGCTCAAAAACTTACATACTCAATGACTGAGCACCCATAGCCCTCTGGGGTAGAGAATTTGAAAGATTCACAATCCTGAGCGAAGAAATTTCTCCTCAACTCAGGCCTAAACGGTTGACCCCTTATCCTGGGACGATGTTTTTAAGTTGTAGACTCTCTGGCCAGGAAAAACTACCCTCTCAGAATCTTATATTCCATATATCTGAATTTTGGTGAGGACAGAAACAATTTTGGCTCTGACCCCACTGCCCCTAATGGCCTAATAACTCACTAGCACTCATTGTCTCAGCTCACATAAGAAATGAGCAAGGAACTCGAGGGTGATTAATACAAATAGAACATACTCACCAGAAGTCAATAGTTTTAGGAAGACATGAGACAAGAGGGGCAACATAATTCTTTTAATGCTAATTTACAATGGATATGAAGAATTTCAAACCTCTAAGGCTGCACCAAGTGAGGTGACATCTCATGAAGATTTGCTAATATGGTTGAATTCTTCAAAGGTGTTACCAGGTGAATGGATAAAGGATAGACATTGTACGTTTATACTTCCAAAAAGCTTACAGTGCTTCATAATAGGTTACAATACAGATTCCTACAGGATTGAAAATCAGATTCGGCATTTGACAAGAAATTGGTTATATTCTCATAGACAGAGCTTTCATTAATGGCAGAGGCTTTGTATGAAGACCGGTTATTAGTGAAGCCCTGCAGGGATCAGTGTAGGGATGTTACTCTTACATAATGCATCAGTGATCTGGGTGGACATAAGAACTAGGAGTAGGAGTATGCAATTCAGCACCTCGAGCCTGCCCCACCATTCATTACAATCGTGGCTGATCTCATTTCGGCCTCAACTCCAATTTCCCGCCCTCTCCACATAACCTTTCAATCCATTACTAATTAAAAATCTGTCTATCTCCTCCTTAAACTTATTCAGCGTCCCTGCATCCACTGCACTCTGAGGTAGTGAATTCCAGATTTATGACCCTTTGAGAAAAGTAATTCCCCCTAAACTCTGATTTAAATCTACCAGCCCTTAACCTAAAACTATGGCCTCTCGTTCTAGAATGCCCCAGAAGGGGAAACATCCACTCCACGTCTACTTTGTCTATCCCCTTTAGCATCTTACATACCTCAATTAGATCTCCTCTCATCCTTCTAAACTCTAGTGAGTATAGGCCTAAACTGCTCAATCTCTCCTCATAAGACAAGCCCCGCATCTCTGGAATCAATCTAGTGAACCTCCTCTGAACTGCCTCCAATGCAACTACATCCTTCCTCAAGGGGACCAAAACTGTGCCCAGTACTCCAGGTGCAGTCTCACCAATGCCTTGTACAGTTGCAACAACACTTCCCTATTCTTATACTCTATTCCTTTAGCAATAAATGCCAAAATTCCATTTGCCTTCCTTATTACCTGCTGCACCTGCATACTAGCTTTCAGGTGAAGGTGGCAGGGTCCCTTTGCAAGTTTGCAGGTGACACAAAGATCTGTGCTGATGTCAGAATTCTTAAGATGAACAAACGTAAAATCTGGAAGCAATGGGGGAAATCTGTGCAGCAACAATGTTTGTCGCTGATAAATGTAGTGTGGTGGGTAGGGAAAGCTGGATGTTGCAGCGAGAGTGTCTAAAGGCCCATGAGCAGTAGCGAGAGGATATGGCAAAAGGAAAGAGGGTGTTAGAAAGTATAGTAAGAGGATACGATACAAAACAAAGAGCAGTATAGTGTCCTTGTATAAGACCTTAGTCAAGCCTCATCCAGGATACCATGGGCCACTCACATGATGGGCAATACAGAGGCCCTAGAGAAGGCTTAGGGTAGGAACTATATTCCTACAACTATCACAATAGGCTCAGGGAGCTGGACCTCTTTAGAAAAGTGCAAGTGGACTTCAGGGTGACAACATAAATATTTAAAACAATAAAGAAATTAGACTGTGCACACATTAAAAGATTATTTGAAAAATGTAAGTTAGGGAGAATGAGAAGATATGGATACAAGCTATGTAAGCATAGAATTAGTTTAGATGTCAGAGGATCATTGGCTTTTTGAAAAGTCTTGTGCAGTAGATGCAGATTTGCTGGGCAGGACCCTGCAGGTTGTTAGTGCTGCATACAAATGGTAGGTGGGATGTTGGGTAATGTACTTTGTGGTCATTATTACCTCCTAGGACTTGTTCTTGATCACCTTCAAGGAGCTGAGAATTTCCCAGCGTTCTTTCTGTCCCTGAATAGGCCGAGGGCTTCTTTTTAATCTGCCCCCACCCCGCCCAGTTCCTGCACATAACCTGCTGGAGGGTGGGAGTGCTATAAGCCATGTCAATTAATTGCAACACGGCTGAATGAGACAGAGCTCATGAAGCAACTGGTCTTTTTCTGTCTGTCACTTTGTACACTTGCACTTGTGCCCTTGGAACCAAACCCAGGCAAAAAAGTAACATCTGAAGAAGTGGACAGGCAAAAAAAGCAGCAAGGGAGGGAGTAAACATTATATATATCTAATCTGCCACAAAAATATCCACTTTTCTTAAACTATTTTATGATTTGTATAATTGTAGAAAATATGTTTTATCTGTCGACAACAAGGAGAATAATCATTGGTCCAGACAGGCTCCCTGCAGTGACACCCAGCCCCACCTCAAGTTAAACACAGCAACAAGTTTCCAGCAAAAAGACTACCCAGACTACAGCTGGCATGACCTTGCAGTAAACCAGGCTTATTTTAAATGTATCTTAAAGAATGGATTTTGAAGTTATAAAATATTAAATACAAGTATTCTATTGACAGCTATGTCACACCTTAAGGGAAGCCAGATAAACAGGAGGAATAGAAGGATACGCTGATATGGTTAGATGAAGGAGGGTGGGAAGAGGCTCCCGTAAAGCACAAACCCGTTGGGCTGAATGGCTGTTTTTGTGCTGCAAATTTTGTAATTATAATGTACACTCCTTTAAGAATAATGTTATATTTTCATTGTAATTTTTACAAGTTCAAAATTATTCCACAGTAAATATTTTCACTCAACTTCCCAGCTGACTACAATATACCAGACCACATGAAAAGGAATTTCAAAGTAAAATACTTTCTTACCCCAAAGTAGGGGGAAGACGGAGGTCAAATTTTAAACTGTGCCGATGATCACACTTAACAATGAAACATTTACATTCCACAATGTTTGTACAAAAGTCAGTATATAAAACAGCGTCATATTGATTATCAATAATGAACGGTATTGGGTTTGATTACTGATACTGAACAGTGTGAGCTTTGATTATCGATACTGAACGGTGTTGGGTTTGATTATTAATTATCCGTGTCTATTAGGTTTAAAATGAATGACAAACTGGTACAGGACAGAAGTACACAGCACTCTAGCTGGTCCAGCCAGGAAGCATTATTACAGACAGCTACTGTAAAATATTTCCAGATCCAAAGTAAATCACTTCAGCCTCAAAATGGTGTGGGGAGACCAGCATGGGGAGAGAAGCCTTTGTCACGCTTTCATTCGCTTGCTGGCTATACAATGTAAGAGAATCCCTGAAGGGAGAAAATAAAAAGAATCAAGTCACAACAACAGAACAAAACTGGGTACAGAAGAGCTTCGTCATTTTCACTGTTAAAAGTATTGAGCTTCAAAGTGGTGTCATCTTGCATCGGATCATGAGTGAAGTTGAGTTCTGTTTGACAGAAAAATTGCCCCATTTCTCCTATTATTGAGACAACTACCAGCGCATGAAGAACTAAACCAGATCCCAATCAACCTACACGTTACACTAACCTGCTCCATATTTTTCATAAATACAAACTCTGTTGTAGTTTTTGTTAATAGAGGTTGTCAACTCATTTCCATTACTCACAAACTACAAAATTACATATATAAAATATTTAATTCCAGAAATTGCAATGCCTAAAATAGCATAAGACATAAGCTACTTGGCAAACATTCATGTTAGTCAAATGATTAGAGAAGTTAATGTGGTGCCTCTGATATAAAGTGCACGTCAGCAAAGAACAGTTCATATATTAATTCTGAATTAAAGTGCAACTTACACCTTTCACAATGTACATTCGGCAATGCTCAGAATTCTTCTGAAAATTATTCAACATGAAGTATATGCCCAAAGGCTGACCATTAATTCTTTATAGTGTTTAGTCTTCAATGTGCACAATTGTTGTTTTTGACTAGGGAGAAAAAAAATTACACTGAATACAACAGCCTAAATTGGTGTGGACTTATTTCATGAACAATTACCTGCAGCAACAGACACATTTAAGGATTCAATCCCAGGTTGCAAGCTTCTACCTGCTGGTATTGTCAGCATTGCGTTACAAAGGCTTTCGATTTCATCGGAAAGGCCAAAACCTTCATTTCCTGGGGAGCGGGAAAACAGAAGTTTGCATGTGTTAAGGTGAGCTGCTGTAAACTCAATGTTTAATGCAAAGCAAAGGCTCGTGATTTGGTGATGTAAAAACAGCTATGACCTAGTGGTTTCTTGGTGACTACAGTAATACTGCACCTGCCAATCAGAAACCATTGTCTGCAGATTGCAAAGCAGTTGGCAAATCCCTGTCATGCTGCAGATCAGACTTAAACTGGCCAACACTGAATTCCAGTGACAAAGGCATCCTGTGCTTTGATACATGCTCTGCTCTCTCAGAGTGAGTGTAGGCAAGAATGTTTATACAACAGTAAAGGTTCTGAGAAGAGCCAGTGAACTGCTCTGCCACCTTGACTAGAGTTACACTGCAGCGGGTGTGACATCCAAGCATTTGGACATCAAAATTGGAACCAAGTTAAAATGCCACTTTTTGGTAGATGTGCAATTATAATTGCTTTATGCTTACACAAAAATTCTGGAGGAAGCGTTGTACCCATAGAGACAAGGAGCAGATTAAGCACCACAGGTCAGGAGTACCACAGCCAGCTGCAGAATAAAGCTACCTTTATTCTTCTCCAAGTGCTTATACATTAGAAGAACATGGCTGTGGTCAGTCCCTCTCCTTTTCCTGTATTATTTTATTTCAGTGCAAGGCATAGACGCAAGGAAATTTTAAAATATTTACATCTATATGTTGCCTCTCACATCCTCAGGGCATTTCAAAAGCGTATAACAATCATTGCTATACTATAGACAAGGACAGCAGCCACAATGCACACAGTAAGGTCCCAGAAACAGTAACAAGATAAGTGGCCAGATAATCTTTTCTGGTGGTGTTGGTTGAGGGATAAATGTTGGCTAAGACGTTCGGAGAACTCCCCTGCTCTTTCCTGAATAGTACCGTGGGATCTTTTAAATCTACCTGAGCAAATAGATGATTTCTCAGTTTAGTATCTAATCAAAATACAGCAGCTTTAACCATGTAGCACTTCCTCAGTACTGCACTGAAGTGTCAGCCTTGATTTTGTGCTCAAGTCATTTGAGTTGGGAATAATAGTTATTTGAAAAGCATATACAACTGCGACAAACCAGTTTTATAAAACTATACAACTACAGAATTGGTGTAATCAGTGAGCAATTAAGACAATAAGAAATAGGAGTAGGCCATTCGGCCCCTTGAGCCTGCTCCACTATTCATGGCTGATCTAACTGTTGCCCTAACTCTACTTTCCTGCCCCACTCCCCCCATAACCATTGACTCCCTTGTCGATCAACATTTTTGTAGCAGAATCACTGCTGACAAGGCATAAATTATTCATTATAACATAAACAAAGGAGCCATTTTACAATAATTTTTCTTTTAAATGAAACCTCTCACCGAGTACCCTGTGTAAAAGGGCATTGTTGTATCAGGTTTAAATGGAGATTCTAACATCCAATTTATTAGCAACGGAATCTTTTTCTTAAATAAATACTCTCGTCCAACACTTGCAAACTAAGTAGTCATTTTACACTACCTAAAACCAGGATGGTCTGTTTATTCCACTGGAACTGTGCACAAGGGATGATTGGTGCACTGGCATCCTTTGTAGACTTTCCAACTGTTCCTACTATTTGCCAGCCTTGGGCTGCTTTTGCCTGTATTGGAGTTAAAAAAGACATCAGTTAAGAAACATTACAAAGTTATTAGAAACACTGCCAAAGTACCGTCATATTCTTCAACTTGTACATCTAAATTTTTGTTACCTTTAGCACTTGTGGCAAACTAGGCGTGCAATATACAGTCATAACTTCTACAACTCCAGCACTAGCTTTGCTCACAGTCGGTGTTAGAGAACAACTGGAAGACAATACAATGTGAACATTAATAAACAAAAATATTCAATGTTTCTCTGAGCACTGAATCTCCATAAAGTACATTTCTAAATTTACTAGATATTCTGTTATATATAATTCATAGTGAAATATTTAATGTATATTGCTACCGTCAGCTGTGACTCTGTCGGTAGCACTCTAATCACTGAATCAGAAGATTGTGCATCCAAGTTTTACTCCAGGACTTGAGCACAAAAACCAAAGCTGACACATCAGCGTGGTGCTGAGGGAGTGCTGCACTGTTGGAAGTGCTGGCTTTTATGGTAAACTAAGTATGGTTCCTCAGATAAAAGCAAAATACTGCAGATTCAGGAAATCTAAAACAAAAACAGAAAATGCTAGAAAAACTCAGCAGGTCTAGCAGCATCTGTGCAGAGAGAAACAGAGCAAATGTTTTGAGTCCGTATGACACTTCTTCAGATCTGCAACCTCAGGATGTCCAAAAGTGCTTCAGAGCCAATGATTTACTTTTTGAAGTTGGTATTTGCACACAGCAAAGTCCCACAAGCAATACTGAGATGAATGAATGACCAGTTGATCTAGATTGATGCACTGATTGTGGGATATATTATTCAGAGATCTCTGAAAAAGCTGCATTGAATTTTTCATGTCCGCCTGGCCTCAGTTTAACATCTCATCTAAGATATAACACTTCTGATACTGTAGTACTCCCTCCGTAATGCATTGAAGTGGCAGTCTAGATTACATGGTCAAGTCCTGCAACCAGGACTTGAGTCTACATCTTTCAGACCCAGAGGTGAGAGTGTCTCCACTGAGAAGAGTTGCCACTTAGTTAACTGTAAATGGATCAATAAAGCAAGTTCAGAATAACTGGCCCAATACTTCGAAGGAACAGGTTTTATACAGTTTACGTCCATAAATATGAATCATACTGAGGCCAGCTCTGGTTACATCACAATGCAAATTTTAACAGTGCAATATGTCAAAATAGGTGCCCATCATTCTGTGAGTATAACAATCTAATAATATTTTTTAATGACTGACCAGCTATCAATCAGTAAAGTCTGGAGAGGATTTAAATAAAACAGTAGCTGTTGGTGACAGCACCGTGATTAATCATTTCAAAATGATCTATCATTTCAAAATGCCTTCACCAACCTAAAAGTTTTTTCACTAATCCCCACCCATTACAAAACAATTATGACATTTTACATGCAGATAGATAGCAGCAATGTTAAAAGGAGGAACTCAAATTCAAAGAACAATTTTGCCCCCCCAATTTATTTGTAGATTCTCAATGAGAAAGGAGAAAGTTTCTTTGACTCCGATGCTGCAAAGCATACTTGGGCATCCCTATGGTGGGGCTGTGCCAGCTTGACAAGGAGTCTTGCCAGTAGTACTCCTGAAATAATTTTTAACTGGCTCATTCTGCAATGGGGGAGAAAGAAAATGCTCTCCTTATTAAATAAACAGGGTTTGAGTGCCACCTGCTGGACAATTTTGTGGAAGCACCCACAGCATTTACAGCAACATGCACAACAGAAATTAATGAGATGTTTATTGGTATAATTTCTCTTGATATGATTAATGCCTGTTTACTTTCAAAAAATATTCATGATAAAAATACTACAGATACCCTCAAAGATGGTAATTATGGTATAAAGTACTCTATTCTGGGATTAATTACCATTTGAGTTTTATTTCATTACTATTTATTTAACTTTTATTCACATTTTTTCTCCTCAATGGAGTGAACAACAGAGATGACAAAAGCTATAGATCCATTTGCAGGGCCACCACCCTGAGGGCATCAGAGTTTCATGTTCAACTACTGCCCAATTAAAAAGTAATTTGATTTATTAATGTTGACATGCATCAACTACAATTTCTTTACCTATATGGGTTTTCATATATATTTCATGTCAATATTTAGATGAAAATTATATTATGTTTTACAGATTATGTTAAACAGCCATTCAAAACAATGCTAAAAATGCTTCACGGGAATCGACAGTTAACTTAAAATACAAGAAACTTAAATAGTTACCTGTTTTGCTGACTTACGAGAACAAGATCTGCCCCAAGAAAGTGTGCTGATCGAAGCACAGCTCCCATATTCATGGGGTCCTGGATTCCTTCCAGTGCCAGCCACAAGATCGGTCTGTCACTGCGTTCAAATGCAGGACCATCAATATCAGTTGAATAGCATTGATCATAGTTCACATAGTCCAGTGGTGTCACCTCGAGACAAATGCCTTGGTGAACTTGGCCCTCACATAACCTATCAAGCACCTTTCTCATCACCTGACGTACCGGCACGCCGATTTCCCTAACTCGCTCATAGATCCCCTGCATTTCAGTTCGCCAGCTTCGATTTTCCTTAACAAACAGCTTGAAAACCTTTCTGCGCGATTGGGAAAGTGCCAGGCTGCAGGGTGCAATGCCAAATAACATCTCTGAACCCCTTTCCCTATCGAGGGGTTGAGAGATCTTTGGCATTTTTCTTTTCGTAAAATCATCGTCTCTAAGGTTGAGAAATTCCAAGTTACGGACACGGTTAGGTTTTGAGTTTGATCGTGTGTATGTGACTTTGGAGATGTTTCGAGACACCTGAATAAAACCAGCATCATCTTGTTTCCTTGAAGTTCCAGTGGGAAGATTTATTTCTGGCCTCTTTGCCATTCTGAATGCAGCAGGCCCATGGAAGCTCTTTGGGAACTCAGTTAATCTCTTTGCATTACCTTTAACATCCAGTTCTGACTTATTGAAGTCGCGTTCGTGGCTCTTACTTGACTTTGATGCCTTCTCAGATTTAACTGTGGGCTGCTGTTTGACTGATGCTCTGTCATTGGGTATTTCCCTTTTGCAGCTACAATGACGAACAAACTGTAACCAGGAAAACTGCCAGAGACTCCTCCTCAGACACATGGCAGCTTCGTTCGACATAATAGATGACATCGTTGCCTGTTTTAAAAACTCCACCTGTCAAAAGCAAATTGTTTCTGTCATACTACTATATACAAATGCTCATTGCTGAAATAATAGTGACAGCCCAGTAAGTAAATGTACTACCAAACCACACCAACCAAAAGGCCTCAAGTTTAATTCAACAATTTCAGATCATGAACTCTCTCCTCCATTCCCACCCCCTTTCCGATCCCACTTTTTCCGATAATTTATAATTTTTTTACAAATATATTTTCCTTTTCCAACCACTTTTAAATTTATTTCGATCTATTGTTTCATCTCCACCTTTTAGCCCATTTCGATCCCTTCCCCCCACCCCACCTCCATTAGGGCCATCTGCCACTAGCTTGTCCTACTTGCTACCCTTAATGTCCCCATTAGCACATTCCTTAGATAATTTCACCACCGTCAACAGCCTTTTGTCTATGACATCTCTGGCAGTCTCTTCTTGGCCTCCACCTATTACTGGCCCCCTATCGAGCTCTGCTGTCCCACCCCCCTCTACCAGCTTATATTTCACCTCATTTCTATATTTCTTAGTGCTGATGAAGGGTCATACGGACTCGAAACGACACCTGTATTCGTCTCTGCAGATGCTATCAGACCTGCAGGGTTTTTCTAGGTATTTTTGTTCTAGATTTCCAGCATCTACAATATTTTTGCTTTTATCCCAGTTTAATTTGTCTGTGCAGAGACAACTCATCTCAGCCAGTAGTTAGGATGTGACAATTTGGCTCATGCCCCTGAGCTGGGGAGGGTAAACAGGTTAGTTGCCATTCATAATCACAATTCAGTGTTCCCCAATGTACACAGTGTGTGAATGTTAGGCAAGGACAGGGTCTGACTTTGGTTATGATGCCTATGACAGTCAAATATCCTCCAAGTATTTACTAGCCCGCAACATAAAGGAGCAGCTGGGACTCATGAACATAATGATGCTGCAAGGCAAGGGAGGGAAGGAGGAAGTCCAAATCTGAATGTCAACATATTCATGAGAACAAAAGAAATAGGAGCAGCAGTAACCATGCGGCCCCTTGAGCTTGTTCCACCATTCAATAAGATCATAGCTGATCTTCAATCTCAACGCCACTTTCCTGCCTGATCCCCACATCCTTTGATTCTCTTAGTTTCCAAAAATCTATTGATTTCAGCTGTAATAAATTCAAAGTGTGAGCATCCATAGTTCACTGGAGTCAGAATTCCTATGATGCACAACCATCTGAGTGAATAAAATTCTCAATCCTAAATGGGAAACCCCTTATCTTGAGACTATGCCCCCTGGTTCTAGACACTCCAGCCAGGCGAAATTGCCACCTAAAGCTTTGTATGTTTCAATTGGATCACCTCTCTTTCTTCTAAACTCCAGAGAGTATAGGCCCATTCCACTCAATCTATCCTCATAGGACAATCCTCTCATTCTAGAAATCAATCAATCTTTGTTGCACTCTTTCTAAGGCAAGTATATCCTTTCTTAGGCATGGAGGTTTAAACTGTACACATTAGTCCAGGTGTGGTGACCCTGTACAATTGCAAGAAAACTTCTTTAATTTTGTACTCCAGCCTGCTTGCAAGAAAGGCCAACATACCCTTTCCCTCTCCAATAACTTACTGAGTCTGCAGGTTACCTTTCCGTGTTTCATGTACAAGGATAGCCAACTTCCTCAACATTCCTTTATTAGTTTCTCATGTTTAAAAGATATTTTGTTTATTCTTCCTACCACAGTTTCCCACATTACATTCCATCTGCCACCTCCTCACCCACTCACTTAACTCACCCTTTACAGACTAAAAGCAAAAAACTGTGGATGCTGGAAATCCAAAACAAAAATAAAAATAAAAATGCCTGGAAAAACTCAGCAGGTCTGGTAGCATCTGTGGAGAGGAACACAGTTAACGTTTCGAATCCGTATGACTTTTCAACAGAACTAAGGAAAATATAAAAGAGGTGAAATATAAACTGATTTAAGGGGGGTGGGACAGGTAGTGCTGGATAGAGGGCCAGTGATAGGTGGAGATAGCCAAAAGATGTCATAGACAAAAGGACAAAGAGGTGTTGAAGGTGGTGATATTATCTAAGGAATGTGCTAATAAGTGTAGAAAGCAGGACGAGCAAGGTACAGATAGCCCTAGTGGGGGTGGGGTGGGGGGGGAAGGGATAGAAATAGGCTAAAAGGTAGAGCTAAAACAATGGATGGAAACATATTTTAAAAAAATGTAAATAGGTGGGAAAAAAAAATCTACATACATTATTGGAAAAAGGGGGGGATCGGAAAGGGGTGGGGATGGAGGAGAGAGTTCATGATCTAAAATTGTTGAACTCAATATTCAGTCCGGGAGGCTGTAAAGTGCCTAGTTGGAAGATGAGGTGCTGTTCCTCCAGTTAGCGTTGAGCTTCACTGGAACAATGCAGCAGGCCAAGGATGGACATGTGGGCATGAGAGCAGGATGAGGTGTTGAAATGGCAAGCGACAGGGAGGTCTGGGTCATGCTTGCGGACAGACCGAAGGTATTCCACAAAGCGGTCACCCAGTCTGCGTTTGGTCTCTCCAATGTAGAGGAAACCACATTGGGAGCAGAGAATGCCGTAGACAGCTGAGGGAAGTGCAAGTGAAATGCTGCTTCACTTGAAAGGAGTGTTTGGGCCCTTGAACGGTGAGGAGAGGGGAAGGGGCAGGTGTTGCACCTTCTGCGGTTGCACTGGAAGGTGCCATGGGAGGGGGTTGAGGTGTAGGGGGTGATGGAGGAATGGACCAGGGTGTCCCGGAGGGAACGATCACTGCAGAATGCCGCCGGGACGGGGGGTGAAGGGAAGATGTGTTTGGTGGTGGCATCATGCTGGAGTTAGCGGAAATGGCGGAGGATGATCCTTTGAATGAGGGGCTGGTGGGGTGATAAGTGAGGACAAGGGGGACCCTATCATGGTCCTGGGAGGGAGAAGAAGGTGCGAGGACGGATGCACAGGAGATGGGCCGGACATGGTTGAGGGCCCTGTCAACCATCGTGGGTGGAAAACCTTGGTTAAGGAAGAAGGAAGACATGTCCGAGGAACTGTTTTTAAAAGTGGCATCATCAGAACAGATGTGATGGAGGCGAAGGAGCTGAGAGAATGGGATGGAGCCCTTACAGGAAGCGGGATATGAGGAGCTGTAGGAGTCGGTAGGCTTGTAATGAATATTGGTGGACAGGAAATCACCAGAAATTGAGACAGTGAGGTCAAGGAAGGGAAGTGTCAGAGATGGACCATGTGAAAATGATGGAGGGATGGAAATTGGAAACAAAATTAATAAATTTTTCCAGGTCCAGACGAGAGCATGAAGCAGCACCAAAGCAATCATCGATGCACCAGAGAAAGAGTTGTGGGAGGGGGGTCGGAGTAGGACTGGAACAAGGAATATTTCACACAACCCATAAAGAGACAGGCATAACTGGGGTCCATGTGGGTGCCCATAGCCGCACCCTTTATTTGGAGGAAGTGAGAGGAGTTTAAGAAGAAATTGTTTAGTGAGAGAACAAGTTCAGCCAGACAGAGGAGAGTAGTGGTGGATGGGGATTGTTCGGGCCTCTGTTCGAGGAAGAAGTGGAGAGCCATCAGAGCATGCCGGTGGGGGATGGAGGTGTAGAGGGGTAGAGATGTAAAGCCCTGTACAGGCTCTTTGGGTCGGAATTTTGCTCTGCCTGACAGGTAGCACATCGGGAAATTTCCCTGCTTGGTGCACCCTTCCAAGGAGAAAGTGTCCTGCCAGACCCAATTTTTGCTCTGGAAGGGGGTGGGGGTGGGGGCGGGGGGGGGGGGGGGGGGGGGGGGGGGGGGGGGGGGGGGGAGCGGGAGAGAGAGAGAGAGAGAGAGAGAGAGAGAGAGTGAGTGGAGGGCAGGAGCACATCCCAGCATCTCCTGGAAGCAGATCAGAGGAGGCCACAGGGGCTGTCGAATGCCAAGGTGGGCTATTTAAAAGGCCCACCCACCTTGTGGTAAACAATGGGCCCCAATGACTTTGTCCCAGCTGTTTCTTTAAATGTTAGATCCTGAAGCACTCACCATCCCCATCACTCCCCACGCCTCACCACCCCCATCACTCCCCACGCCTCACCACCCCCATCACTCCCCACGCCTCACCACCCCCATCACTCCCCACGCCTCACCACCCCCATCACTCCCAACGCCTCACCACCCCCATCATTCCCCACGCCTCACCACCCCCATCACTCCCCATGCCTCACCACCCCCATCACTCCCCACGCCTCACCACCCCCATCACTCCCCACGCCTCACCACCCCCATCACTCCCCACGCCTCACCACCCCCATCACTCCCCACGCCTCACCACCCCCATCACTCCCCACGCCTCACCACCCCCATCACTCCCCACGCCTCACCACCCCATCACTCCCCACGCCTCACCACCCCATCACTCCCCACGCCTCACCACCCCATCACTCCCCACGCCTCACCACCCCATCACTCCCCACGCCTCATCATCCCTATCACTCCCCACGCCTCACCACCCCCATCACTCCCCACGCCTCATCATCCCTATCACTCCCCACGCCTCACCACCCCCATCACTCCCCACACCCATCACTCCCCACGTCTCATCATCCCTATCACTCCCCACGCCTCACCACCCCCATCACTCCCCACGCCTCACCACCCCCATCACTCCCCACGCCTCACCACCCCCATCACTCCCCACGCCTCACCACCCCCATCACTCCCCACGCCTCCCCACCCCCATCACTCCCCACGCCTCCCCACCCCCATCACTCCCCGCGCCTCCTCACCCCCATCACTCCCCACGCCTCACCCCCGCCTCACCACCCCATCACTCCCCCACACCTCACCACCCCATCACTCCCCACCCCCATCACTCCCCACGCCTCACCACGCCATCACTCCCCACATCTCACCATCCCCATCACTCCCCACGCCTCACCATCCCCATCACTCCCCACGCCTCACCACCCCCATGCCTCACCACCCCATCACACCCCACGCCTCCCCAACCCCATCACTCCCCACGCCTCACCCCCGCCTCACCACCCCATCACTCCCCACGTCTCACCATCCCCATCACTCCCCACGCCTCACCACCCCCATGCCTCACCACCCCATCACTCCCCACGCCTCACCACCCCCATGCCTCACCACCCCTCACCACCCCCATCACTCCCCACGCCTCACCACCCCCATGCCTCACCACCCCCATCACTCCCCACGCCTCACCACCCCCATCACTCCCCACGCCTCACCACCCCCATGCCTCACCACCCCATCACTCCCCACGCCTCACCACCCCCATGCCTCACCACCCCTCACCACCCCCATCACTCCCCACGTCTCACCATCCCCATCACTCCCCACGCCTCACCACCACCATGCCTCACCACCCCATCACTCCCCACGCCTCACCACCCCATCACTCCCCACCCCCATCACTCCCCACGCCTCACCACCCCATCACTCCCCACGCCTCACCATCCCCATCACTTCCCGCCCCCATCACTCCCCACGCCTCCCCACCCCCATCACTCCCCACGCCTCACCACCCCATCACTCCCGTCTCACCATCCCCATCACTCCCCACGCATCACCACCCCCATCACTCCCCACGCCTCACCACCCCCATCACTCCCCACGCCTCACCACCCCCATCACTCCCCACACCTCACCACCCCCATCACTCCCCACGCCTCCCCACCCCCATCACTCCCCACGCCTCCCCACCCCCATCACTCCCCACGCCTCACCACCCCCATGCCTCACCACCATCACTCCCCCACGCCTCACCACCCCCATCACTCCCCACGACCATCACTCCCCACGCCTCACCACCCCATCACTCCCCACGACCATCACTCCCCACGACCATCACTCCCCACGACCATCACTCCCCACGACCATCACTCCCCACGCCTCACCACCCCCATCACTCCCCACGCCTCACCACCCCCATCACTCCCCACGCCTCACCACCCCCATCACTCCCCACGCCTCACCACCCCCATCACTCCCCACGCCTCACCACCCCCATCACTCCCCACGCCTCACCCCTGCCTCACCACCCCATCACTCCCGTCTCACCATCCCCATCACTCCCCACGCCTCACCACCCCCATCACTCCCCACGCCTCACCACCCCCATCACTCCCCACGCCTCACCACCCCCATCACTCCCCACGCCTCACCACCCCCATCACTCCCCACGCCTCACCACCCCCATCACTCCCCACGCCTCCCCACCCCCATGCCTCACCACCATCACTCCCCCACGCCTCACCACCCCATCACTCCCCACGCCTCACCACCCCCATCACTCCCCACGACCATCACTCCCCACGCCTCACCACCCCATCACTCCCCACGAGCATCACTCCCCACGAGCATCACTCCCCACGCCTCACCACCCCCATCACTCCCCACGCCTCACCACCCCCATCACTCCCCACGCCTCACCACCCCCATCACTCCCCACGCCTCACCACCTCATCACTCCCCACACCACCTCCATCTCATTGACAGAGGTAGCTTTTTAAAAAACTTTTAAAGGGCTGGGGATTTGAATAGCTTCACTGCTTGACAATTCTACAGACTTTACCTGCCCTGCACAAGCACCTACATCCACTCCAAAAATTTGTGAATCATATACTGTGTATTAAGGCCCTTGCAACAGCGAAAATGGGGTCTGTTTGAACACAGCATGGAGTTCAAATGGCCCTGCTAAATTCAAGCGACCCTCATGTGAGTTACAAAGCCACCCACCCCACCACCACCTCCCACCACCCCCCGACTACTGGCAGAAATGAGGTCAGGATTTCTGAATCCAGGTCACAGCCACCATTTTTATAGGTCCGTGAAATCCAGCCCTTTGTATCCTCCTCACTCTCCTGCCTAATTTTGTATCGTCAGCAAACTTGGAACAATTCAGTTGCCGCAATTTTAATCTGCTGCAGCGGGGCACAAGTGGAAGATAGGCCCTCAAAACTGGGGATGGGGTGATGTGGAAAAAAACTTAAAATGAAGTTGTGATTAAAAATCTGGCTGGTGGGTCAAGAGCAGAGGTAGTCACGACTGGTGCCTATTTGCTCTTTCAACTACAAAGTGGACTTGAAGAGAACCAGCGAGGAATATATAAGATGTAATTGTCCTTGAATTTTAGTGTGAACAACAGCAAATCTTGCATTCCAATTTCTATCACTTAAAGTACAAGACACATTAACTTAAACTAAGTGCTAAATGGTTAACTCTCATGGTAAACAACGGACTCCAATGCATAACGTTTAAGTTACAATTGCAACTTCAACCAACATTGAAATATACTGATAAAAGTGTGAAAACAAGCAAAAGTTTTTCCCATTAGAAGAAATTTGGAAAAGCACAGCAAAGATTTAAAACCCAGTCCTTCGCCAATGCAAATGCATTAGGACCTAAGGCATCACTCGTGTCAGCCTGGGAACTGGGTTTCAGCAGATTAGCTGAGGCAAGGGGTAGTGAGCGGTGATGTCACTGAGATTTAACGAGGTGTTCTTTGTGACGGAGAAGATATGGGGCCAGAAGCTCAGCTCAGGGGCGAACATGCCACAGAGATAGTGAACAGTCTGCTTTGGCCTGAGTGCTCAGGGAGGAGGATGGATCAGAGTTTGGGAAGTTAGGGAGATCAAAACAATGGTTTCAATCTTCCCAATTTTGGAGGAAGTTCTGGCTCATTCAAGATTTGATGTTGGGCAGTGTGACAGCAGAGGTATTGAAGGGGTGTGAGAAAGGTGGAAGGTAGACAGAGCTGGGTATCATCAGTATATATGTGGAAATTGACCTCATATCTTTGGATATCACCAAGGGACAGTACAGAGATAAAGGAAAAGGAGACAGATTTTAGGGGGCTTCAGAGTGTGGGAAGAGAAGCCTTGCAGGAGATTCTCAGTCTATAATTAGATGGGAAAAACTGTAACCAAGCAAGAACAGTCACACTGAGCTGGTCAACAGAGGATGCACTCTGGGGGATAGTGTGGTCAACCATTCCATTAGCACTTATCCAGAATCACAGAATTGTTACAGCACAGTAGCAGGCCTTTTTTTAAATATTCATTAAGGGGTGTGGGCTTCGCTGGCTAGGCCAGCATTTGTTGCCCATCCCTAGTTGCCTTGAGAAGGTGATGGTGAGCTGCCTTCTTGAATCACTGCAGTCCATGTGGCATAAGTCCACTGTGCTGTTAGGGAGTTCCAGGATTTTGACCCAGGGCATTGAAGGAACAGCAATATATTTCCAAATCAGGATGGTGAGTGACTTGGAGGGGAACTTCCAGATGGTGATGTTCCCATCTATCTGCTGCCCTTGACCTTCTAGATGATAGTGGTTGTGGGTTTGGAAGGTGCTGTCCAAGGAGCCTTGATGAATTCCTGCAATGCATCTAGTAGATGGTACACACTGCTGCTACTGTGTGGTGGAGGGAACGTTTGTGGATGAGGTGCCAATCAAGCAGCCTGCTTTGTTCTGGAAGTGTCAAGCTGCTTCTGTGTTGTTGGAGCTGCACTCATCCAGGCAAGTGGGGAGTATTTGATCACACTCCTGACTTGTGCCTTGTAGATAGTGGACAGGCTTTGGAGAGTCAGATGAGTTACTTGTCACACGATTCCTAGCCTCTGACCTGCTCTTGTAGCCACAGTATTTATATGGCTAGTCCAGTTCAGTTTCTGGTTAATGGTAACCCCCAAGATGTTGATGGTGGGGGATTCAATGATGCTAATGCCGTTGAACATCCTATCATGTTTGCACCAGCTCTCCAAATGAGCAATTCACCTGTTACCATTCCCCTGCTTTTTCTCTTAATCCTGCACATTCTTCATCTTCAGAGAACTGTCTAATTCCATTTTGAACGCCTCCACCATACTCTCAGGCAGCATGATTCAGATCCTAACCACACACGATGTGTTGAAAAGATCTTCCTCATGTCACCATTGCTTCGTTTGTCAACCACCTTAAATCTTCGCCCTCTCGTTCTTACTGCTTCCATCGATTGGGAACGTTTTCTCCCTATCTACAATGTCCCAGCCCCTCACGATTTCGAACAGCTCTTATCAAATCTTGGTTCACAGGTGATGTGAAGAATGGCTGCTTGGGTGAGATGGCAAAAGGGCAGCTGGTACCTAGGAAAAAGCCCAAGGAATTGAGAGAGGCTGGGGGTGGGGGGGGGGGGAGAAAACCAGGGTGTTAGTTAGTCAGTTAGTTAAGATTACGCACAATGAAAAGGTGGAAGAGCAAATTACTGGTGCTTTTTGGAATGATAAACAAAACATTTCCAGCCTCATCAGTGTTTTGCTTTTAAGATACACCTGCTGATGTGAGCAGCTGATCAGCTGCAGTAAAATTAAATTAAAAAGGCCTGAACTTACTATTTAAATGATTTGATTTGGTGGCACAGGGTGAGTTTGCTCATCCAGCCCCAGGGGGAGGGGGAGGGGGAGGTGGATGGAGGATTGGGGGGGGGGGGGGGGGGGGGGGGGGGGGGGCGGGGAGAGAGAGGGGGAGGGGGATGGGGGAGGGGGGAGGGGGAGGGGGAGGGGGGGGCCTCGGCTTGTCTCTGGCTCTGGCTCCTGGCCGGACACCGACTCTCTGCTCAGGGAAACCACCGCATCCCCCCCACCCCACCCCCCGGGGTTCGCCACAGTCACAAGTCCCCCCCCCCCACCACGTCTACACCGCGGACCCACTCCAGCCACACGGAGAGAACCGCTCGCCACCCACCCCGAGGCCCGAGGCCCAGTCAGTCCGGAGGAGGCGCAGGCGCAGCCGCAGGCCCAGGCCCAGGCCCAGGCCCCCGGTTACCCAGCAACGCCCAGACCGGAAACGGAAATCACCATCCGCCCCGCCCCGCCCCGCCCCCGGGGCCAGAGCGCGTGCGCCACACCGAAAACTCCTTCCGACCTGAAGCTTTGACTCTCCGGCGTTCGGAGGCCCTCGTGCCGCCGCCTTTTAAACTTGTATTTTGTTCGCCCTGCGCTCCTCGGTCCGGAATTTGAGTCACCCACGTCCCTGACGTGTTGGAGGAGTAAGATTTATTTTTTTGGTTCCGTAATTTTTCTTCATGAAGTTGCCGGAAACACGTCTGACCCACATGTAACCGGTCAGCCCGTGTAGGGGACACGTCCCCGCCCCTTAAGTCCAGTTACAGCGGCAAAGCAAAGAATTGCATGTCCCCCCCCCTCCCCCTCCCCCTCATCTCACACCCCTCCCCATCTCACCCCTCCCCCTCATCTCACACCCCTCCCCCCATCTCACACCCCTCCCCCTCATCTCACACCCCTCCCCCTCATCTCACACCCCTCCCCCCATCTTACACCCCACCCCCTCCCCCTCATCTCACACCCCTCCCCCCATCTTACACCCCACCCCCTCCCCCTCATCTCACACCCCTCCCCCCATCTTACACCCCTCCCCCCATCTTACACCCCACCCCCTCCCCCTCATCTCACACCCCTCCCCATCTCACCCCTCCCCCTCCCCCTCATCTCACACCCCTCCCCCCATCTTACACCCCACCCCCTCCCCCTCATCTCACACCCCTCCCCCCATCTTACACCCCTCCCCCCATCTTACACCCCACCCCCTCCCCCTCATCTCACACCCCTCCCCCCATCTTACACCCCACCCCCTCCCCCTCATCTCACACCCCTCCCCCCATCTTACACCCTCCCCCCATCTTACACCCCACCCCCTCCCCCTCATCTCACACCCCTCCCCCCATCTTACACCCCCACCCCCATCTTACACCCCTCCCCATCTCACACCCCTCCCCACCTTACACCCCACCCCCTCCCCCTCATCTCACACCTCCCCCCTCATCTCACACCCCTCCCCCCATCTTACAATCCCCCCCACATCTCACCCCCACCCCCTCATCTCACACCCCTCCCCCCATCTCACACCCCACCCCCACCCCCATCTCACACCCCCATCTTACACCCCTCCCCATCTTACACTCCCCCCCAACTTACACCCCACCCCCTCCACATCTCACACCCCTCCCCTTCCACATCTCACACCCCTACCCACCCCCTCCACATCTCACACCCCTCCCCCTCATCTCACACCCCTCCCCATCTCACCCCTCCCCCCATCTTACACTCCCCCCCACATCTCACACCCCTCCCCTTCCACATCTCACACCCCTCCCCCTCATCTCACACCCCTCCCCCCATCTTACACCCCACCCCACATCTCACACCCCCACCCCCACCCCCATCTCACACCCCTCCCCCCATCTTACACCCCACCCCCACCCCCATCTCACACCCCTCCCCCCATCTTACACCCCACCCCCTCCCCCCATCTTACACCCCACCCCCTCCCCCCCACATCTCACACCCCTCCCCATCTCACCCCCCTACCCCCCATCTTACACCCCACCCCCCATCTTACACCCCACCCCCTCCCCCTCATCTCACACCCCACCCCCTCCCCCTCATCTCACACCCCTCCCCCCATCTTACACCCCACCCCACATCTCACACCCCTCCCCCCATCTTACACCCCACCCCCTCCCCCTCATCTCACACCCCTCCCCCCATCTTACACCCCACCCCACATCTCACACCCCTCCCCCCATCTTACACCCCACCCCCTCCCCCTCATCTCACACCCCTCCCCCCATCTTACACTCCCCCCCACATCTCACACCCCTCCCCATCTCACCCCCCTACCCCCCATCTTACACCCCACCCCCTCCCCCTCATCTCACACCCCTCCCCATCTCACCCCCCTACCCCCCATCTTACACCCCACCCCCTCCCCCTCATCTCACACCCCTCCCCCCATCTTACACCCCACCCCACATCTCACACCCCCACCCCCACCCCCATCTCACACCCCTCCCCCCATCTTACACCCCACCCCCTCCCCCTCATCTCACACCCCTCCCCCCATCTTACACTCCCCCCCACATCTCACACCCCTCCCCATCTCACCCCCCTACCCCCCATCTTACACCCCACCCCCTCCCCCTCATCTCACACCCCTCCCCCCATCTTACACTCCCCCCCACATCTCACACCCCTCCCCATCTCACCCCCCTACCCCCCATCTTACACCCCACCCCCTCCCCCTCATCTCACACCCCTCCCCATCTCACCCCTCCCCCCACCTTACACCCCTCCCCCTCATCTCACACCCCTCCCCCCATCTTACACCCCACCCCCACCCCCATCTCACACCTCCCCCCTCATCTCACACCCCTCCCCATCTCACCCCTCCCCCCACCTTACACCCCTCCCCCTCATCTCACACCCCTCCCCCTCATCTCACACCCCTCCCCATCTCACCCCTCCCCCCACCTTACACCCCTCCCCCTCATCTCACACCCCTCCCCATCTCACCCCTCCCCCCATCTTACACCCCACCCCCACCCCCATCTCACACCTCCCCCCTCATCTCACACCCCTCCCCATCTCACCCCTCCCCCCATCTTACACCCCACCCCCACCCCCATCTCACACCTCCCCCCTCATCTCACACCCCTCCCCATCATCTCACACCCCTCCCCATCTCACCGCTCCCCCCACCTTACACCCCTCCCCCTCATCTCACACCCCTCCCCCTCATCTCACACCCCTCCCCCCATCTTACACCCCACCCCCACCCCCTCATCTCACACCCCTCCCCCCATCTTACACCCCACCCCCTCATCTCACACCCCTCCCCCCATCTTACACTCCCCCCCACATCTCACACCCCTCCCCCACCCCCATCTCACACCCCTCCCCATCTTACACCCCACCCCCTCCCCCATCTTACACCCCACCCCCTCCCCCGTCTTACACCCCACCCCCTCATCTCACACCCCTCCCCCCATCTTACACCCCACCCCCACCCCCTCATCTCACACCCCTCCCCATCTTACACCCCACCCCCTCCCCCATCTTACACCCCACCCCCTCATCTCACACCCCTCCCCCCATCTTACACCCCACCCCCACCCCCTCATCTCACACCCCTCCCCATCTCACCCCTCCCCCCATCTTACACCCCACCCCCACCCCCTCATCTCACACCCCTCCCCATCTCACCCCTCCCCCCATCTTACACTCCCCCCCAACTTACACCCCACCCCTCCCCTTCCACATCTCACACCCCTCCCCCTCATCTCACACCCCTCCCCCCATCTTACAATCCCCCCAACTTACACCCCACCCCCTCCCCCCCACATCTCACACCCCTCCCCTTCCACATCTCACACCCCTCCCCCATCTCACACCCCTACCCACCCCCTCCACATCTCACACCCCTCCCCCACCTCACACCCCTCCCCCATCTCACACCCCTACCCACCCCCTCCACATCTCACACCCCTCCCCCACCTCACACCCCTCCCCCACCTCACACCCCTACCCACCCCCTCCACATCTCACACCCCTCCCCCACCTCACACCCCTCCCCACCCCCTCCACATCTCACACCCCTCCCCATCTCACCCCTCCCCCCCAACTTACACCCCACCCCCTCCCCCCCACATCTCACACCCCTCCCCCACCTCACACCCCTACCCACCCCCTCCACATCTCACACCCTTACACACCCCTCCCCATCTCACACCTCCCCTCCCCCACCCCTTCCACCATCCCACACCCCTCCCCACAACCCCCTCCTCCATCCCACACCCCTACCCAACTTCCCACCCCCCTCCCCATTATCCATGGTGAATTTTTTTTTGTTCTGGTCAGCAGTTTATTAACACCTCATGATAGAACCATACAAAATCTTTACAGGCATTGTATCACAGCAAATGACTCCCTCCATAGTAATGACAGGTTGTTACAGGCTACTTATGCTCCATGTAACCACGTCCACCGTATGTCACAAATTCACTTCATAGTCTTAGATCTTTTATTTGAGCCAAATGAACCCCCCCCCCCCCATGCAAGGCTAGAAGTTCTCAGCCATGAGTACAAATTTAACCAGCATCAACACTCTGAAGCTAAAATTCACCAGGAGCTCTCATACTAATATGCAATAATTAGGCAGTTGCCTCTTCAATCATCCAATCAGTATTTTCCACAATAACCTCCATTTATATTTCCTCCTTAAACCTCACCGTCTCCGTTTTCAATGCTCCTTAAAGCCTAATTCTAACCAAGCTTTAGGACATTTGCTGTATCTCCCACATGGCTTGGTGTCAATGCTCCTGTGATTCACACTATAGGCGCTATGTAAATACAAGATGTTGAAGCAAAAAAGCATCCCAAGGCACATCAGGGGCATAATTTGAATAAATCAGGCATCAGAGTGGCCAAAGACAAGAACGTCTGAAAATTGTTTGACAAGAAATTGTGTAATTATCACACATACGATCTGTGGTGTAATGCAAAAACTTCTAGGTGATTTCAAATGGGTGGAATTATTAGACTTCCAAGTGGGTAGAAACATTAGTTTTTTTCCTTTGTTTGCCTTCTATTAATATCAAAATTGTGGACTAATGCATTTGTATAAAATAACCAGTGACCTCAGAATTCAGTGCGGTTAGTTCGTGTTAATCCAGACTAACAATAGAACATGACTTTGCTGGATTATGTACAGGTGAAGCTTTACAAACTATTTTCTAATTTGACCCCATTTTAATTCACCACCACCACCTTCTCAAGGGCAATTAGGGATGGGCAAAGGCCGGCTTTGCCAGCAAAGTCCAGAAAAGTGTTGAAAATTAACATGAACCCCCAGATACCAGTAAAAAAAAAATAAAGCATACTAACATTTGGTTATATTGTTAAAGTTTGCATATGATAGTTCAACATATGTGTGAAAATCTGTTTCTAAAATGGTCATGGGCTGAATGTATCCACTTTCATACTGCCCATAATCATTATGTTTTGTATGGAAAGAGAAGTATTTTCTTACCCATGGAGATTAAATAATTCAGCAGCAAGCTTTTGTAAGTTTAAAAAAGGTTGTTTCTTCTCACACACTTATGAAGAATTAGCGTAATGTCTCTCACATTCATTTACACACACAAAAGATTGGATACAGATAAAGATAATGTACTTTTAGATTTATTACTTCAGTCTCTTGATTTATAATTTCTGGTGTCCCACTTAGCAGGCCTGTGATTTCTTGAATGGATTTATGATTTAAAGTTGAAGTTAAGGTCTTGTAAAGCAAAGGGTTCACAGCAGGTTGTGAGGTTTCTTGTATTCAAATATCTAGGATGATCCACAGGTGAACTATGAAATCTGGAACAGGTCAAGTACTTTGGCTGCTTAATGCCTTAGTTAGTTTTGGGTCTGAATCACAGACCGGCTGAACTAATGGTTCCGATCAACAAACTACTCTTAGCTGGTCTTTAAAACAAAGAAAACATGGCTGTCTCACCATGTGGCTCTTCGCAATTGCAAGGTCTTTTCCAAATAATGCATGTTTAAGTTGATTCCGCAATCTGTTATAGGTTAACACTTCTGAGGTACACCTAGCTTGGATGGGTGAGGCCATCATGATACAATGGGAGGTTGATGGTGGCCATTCACTTCCATCTGCCACAAATGGGAGTTTCAGTCTCCGCTTTTGTTCAATATCAAACATGAAACCGGCAGTCTGGAAACTCATCTTTTATGTTGGCCTAACCTTGAAGAGTGGTGTGTGAATTTCACAGATGGTTGTGAGGGATCCTCATCTAAGCCTATTTGATTAGATATTTGCTGGAGACTTGATAGTGTGTGTAGCCCAAATGTTAAAAGTCACATGATTTGCAGCAGCCATTTTAACAGCTTGTTTGTGTCCAAATTTTTTTTTTTTAAAAAAGATATCGGCTGAAAGTTCATAATGGTATGCCTGTATTGGACATGAAAAAGTACTTGAAAAGATGCTATTTTATGTATTTGTGCAAGTCTGAGCCAAACTCCATATTCCACGATAACAAGATTCAGCAAAGCCCCTCATCCCCACACCCCTCTTCCCAATCTGCCGCCTCCACTCACTCAGCAGTCCCTTCCTTCACTCTCTCGTACCATGTCCCCATTCATGCCCTCCTCGCCACACAGAACCCTTCCTTCCCTACCCAGACTCACCCACCCACTTGTCAGACAGTGAGGAGGAACCCAGTCCGTGCTGGCTCGTCAGCGAATGGCTGTGGAATTCCTTCGGCCTGTGCCATTGAATCCACACTGCCAAGGAAAGACAAGCCACCTTTAAGCAATAAAAGCTCCAGCCCCAGGGACCAGAGAGCGGAGGAACACAGCCTTTTCCAGCACTGGGTGCTTGTGTCCCAAGTAAGCGGAGCCAACACAAAATGACAACTGTTGCTGAAAGCAGGACATGGGCAAGACCACGGCCAGCTGTAATCTTTCCCCTCCCCCCACAGCTGGAGCCTGAAGTCAAGTGCTGGGCTGAGACTGAGTCACTCCATCAGTAATGAGGCCTCAGATTTGGCAAAAAGATCCAGTCATCTTGCACCAGGAAGATGGCCCAGTGCAGGAAGACACGCTGCAGACTGCACGTGGGAGCAGCAGCTACTGGGGTCACAGCCTCTACATCTCCCAATCAGAAAGCCGTAGATCAGCAGAGAGGGTCTGTGACAGTTCTCCCGGGCCAGGCAGAGGTTGGGGGGAAAAAATTTAAAAAGGACAGAATTCTGTGATCCAAGATTTGAAATTGTGGAAATTTTTCATCCCTCAATGTTTTTTAGAATCAAAGCCTGCCCAAATAAATAAGTGTGAAGGGTCTTAACGGTGAATGGCTTAGGCACAATATGAGGCAGAGGCAACAGAAGACATAGCCACACAATGGGGTGAAAGGCATTCACAGAAGGTTAGAGATGGTAAAAGTTAGAGGGAGGGGTGTTGGAGAGAAAGATACAGAAATAGGGTGGGTAACACAATGATGGGATTAAAACAGAGTTCAATTTTAAGCAAGAGCCAATGTAACCTGGCAATGGTGACATTACTAAGTGAGCAGGTTGGAATACTGACACCAGTTTTAGATAAGCTAGAAGCTTAAGAGGGTGGAAAATAGGAACATCAGAATAGTTCAACTTGGAAATGACAACAGCACAGGTGAAGACTCCAGCAGCAGACAGGCTGAGGTTACAGTAGCGATGCAGAGGATATGGGATCGAAAGCTTAACTTGGGGTCAAAAACGATATAGTAGTACATATACATTTCTGAAACCTGTATTGTCAAAAAGTCTTTAATCCACCTACAGAAAGCATTGAGGGTTTAATAAGACTGCTTCAATTGACCAAAGGAAAATCAAACCCAAGGTACACTACCAAAAGAATTCATCTTTCATTTTAAAACTTTATTGAAATATTTATACAGCTCTTCCTGAAATCAGTTTAGATGATGCCAATCTGTAAAACAAGAAAAGGACCAGTGAACAAAGCTGGAGTATATAAAATACACCATTTCACAATGACCATGCAAGACAAATCATCATTCCAGTACTTCAAAGGTGTATACCACAAATCCCATGCATACTAAGTTACCAATCATTGGAAAGTGTGTGGGAGGCACTGATACAAAGGAATGCACATTTGTACAAGAAGCAAAACGGGAACATCACTCTGGAGAATATTATCTGTGCTGAGCTTATCTCAAGAATAGAAGATGCTGCTGATACACAGTAATAAATGCTGCCGCAGTGGGAAAGCAGGGAAAACTGTGTTAAAGAACAAGGATTTTTTTTTTCAAGGGTTCAGTTTCTGTTCAAAAGAATGGGAACAGAACAGATGGGTCTCTTGAAGAATTAAGGAACAGGGAGTCATTGAGGTGTGGCTTGCCGGTGATAAATGAATCCAGAAAATTCAGGCAGAGTGTAACGACTACCAAAGGACATTGGAAGTTTTGACCTGGCAAGGTAGGGAGAGGTGAACATCCGCTGGAAAGCTGGCAGCAACTTTGTGACTGTTCCTTTCATGCTACATGTGTGTCAGAAGTGTAATGTAAAACTGTTTTGTAAGATATATTTTGGTTGCATTTATTAATGTGAAATTTAATTTTAGTATGATGCATCAGTTGCATCATTAATCTATGGCGATTTTAGTTTGTTACTGTACAAGTATTTTTAAAGAAAAGAGAGACCTTTGGTTATTTTCATTGAGATGAATTTCCCAAACAACCAAAGTTATCAGGCTCTACAGGGATTGTAACACTATGCACCTTCTTGAAGAGAACTTCAGGTGTTACATACCTGTGTGCACACCCTCGATGGGGCACAAATGGAAACAGGAAAAACTGATCCCACTCCCAGCTGAGCCATAAATTCTAGCTGGCCCTCAAAAGGATTACATTACACACTCTACCAGATGTTCCTACACACCTACCATCACTCGTGCAGTCCTATTTGTATTTTGGTTGGAGGAAACAAGCAATTTGTTCCTTTACAGTGAAATGATGGTGCCTGAGAATTCTATCCTTTTACATGACAATTCTGGAGAAATTAAAATTGCAGTAAGGTTTTTATGTAACTTAAGTGAACATGGGCAGAGAATAACCAATTGAGGAGGAAATAAATTAAGTCAGGACTCACATCACTTGTCGACCTTGGAAAGTACACTTATCAAGTCCTACCAGCATTTGTTAACAAGGCTTATATGTGAATAGCCAGTTGGCAAGGAGCACAGGGCTGCTGGTGTCCAGTGAACCTACTCTCAAGTTAGTCAGCAGGTGTTGGGGCGGGGGGGGAGTGAATAAAACTAAAAACATTAAAGTTATTACCTTATTAGCAACATCCAATGCATCATAGTCTGGGGCCAGACGGACGTAAGCTTTCTTCTCACCGTCGGGCCTAAAAGAGAGACCGATCATCATAAACCAGAGACAAAAAAAGCACGAGATAAATGCATAACCCAAGGTTTGTCATTGTGCATCAGCGGTTCCTTTGAATCAATTTCTTCACATCGATCAGGTGAAACAGTTTCCATCATTTTGCACAATGACCCAGTGGCATCTACACAATTTCAAAGTTCTAACACGATCACAAGACAGGTTTGGACAAAAGCTCAAGGTCAGACAGTCTCACTCTGTCTGTCTCATTCAGAGAACCAATACTAGCCTTTAATCCATTTTGTAAAACTCTATATAAGAAAAAACAAGTCTGAACCTTATTTAGTAATTTGCAAAGCATACCCCTCCAGTCAGAACTTCAACCCCCTGCTCTGGAACCTGTACGATTCACTTACATCATGGGAACCAGATTTCAACATGCTTTCCTGGTATAGTTTTTATCAGGGCAATACAATGTGTGCAAGCAGCACTATCTCCAGAATGTAACTCAGATCATTTAACAATGTAATCTAGCAGCACGGTTATATATTGACATCTCAGTGACTAGACATGAACAAGTCAATGCACACCATTAGGTTTCTTTACCCTGGAAAGTTCTACCTCATCATGGCGTGCACAGATTTGTTTTACCTTCTAACAAGAAACAACAGTTGGAAGTCACCTGCTCTTTTGAATTCTTGAGTCTTTAAAATGAATCTTTTGGTACATTTTAAAGTGAAATATTCCTTCACAGAAGTCATATGATCCTAAATTAAGTAATCCAGAAAAATGAAACATCTAACATTGTATAACACTGGATATATTATTGTCTAAATAAAAGCCCATTTCACCATTTCTTCCCTGATGTAGAATTTATCAGCACCTCTTAAAATAATTCCAAATGCACGTTCTACTTCAACAGACAGGGTCTATAATACTGACAACTGTCAAAAAAAAAAATTGTACATAATCTTAAACTGTCCACGCAACTGACAAGAGTGCTGGAAATTGGATAACTGTACAACTATATATGTGGCACTGAAGATCAGCCACTCCGCATATGTATAGTAATTTGCTATCAAGTTCATGGACAAATTTCTAAAGCCTGCTTTAAGCATCAAGTAGCATGCAAGTGAATTTAAACACAAATGCACCAGGAATAAGGTTTCTCTTTGCAATAAACCAAAGCATTTGAAGTAGTCTGCCCTCATGTAGACATATCCCATGGCACTATCCTGAAGAGCTCAGTTCTCCCATATCCTGGCCCATATTTACCCCTCAACCAACATCACTAAGTAGTAGTCCTCGTAGGCAGCAATCTTTTAGAAATAACTAAACTGACAATAACTTTCCCTCATATGTGTACCTTGTTAATGAGGTCTAACTTTTTTTTAAAAATGCTGCACTAAATCATTAATGAAGAACCTCTCTGGTTTTGAAAACCAATTTTATATTTGTGTAATGTCAAGTTTTACCCATTATCATAAAAATCCCATGGTTCAATATTACAATTCTTAAGTTTGATATTTGAAGCCTGTTTCTGCCCCAATTTTTCTATAAACTTTAAACAGTGAAATCAAATGAGGGATCAGTGCAGTTTTACTGTCTGTGAGAACACGTCAATGAGACTGGCTGCTAAACCTGCTTGAAGACAATTATTGCCAGACTCCTGGAGATCTCAGCAACGAGTCAGATTCAAACGGACAAGGGGAAAAGGAATATCCACGCTGCAGAGACCAGTATATCTTCGTGGGCAGCCTTCTTGAAGGCCAGTAGCCAAGTGCCAACACTTTGCAACTGACTGCATTTGATTTCACTGCTGTCTGCAAACTGGCTGCCAATGTTTCCTATATTGCATTTATATTAGTGTAAATCTTAGTTAACTGTCAAAAGTAACCAATTTTTCTGATGCATACAATGATCTCAAGCAAATCCGGTACAAGAGACAAATTTTAATTTACACACAGCCTTCAAAGTAAAGTACAATGATATTGGGATTCACATACCTTTAAGCATGCTCTCCAACTTTGTATATTACTTAATGGACTATATCTCGCAACATGGTATTGTAAACTTTTTCCAGTCACAATCCACTTCAAACCACCACAGAGCCCCCAATATTAATCCTGATGGTTGTTCGGTAACTTGTCTCACCCACAACCAAGTGCTCGGCTGTATTTTACTGGATATTCATTTACTGAACACTCTCTGCAGCATTGTCACCAAGCTGGCAACTAGCTTAGTGTTACACTGAAAGTGTTCACTATTTCCAACTGCACTATTTTAAAAGTTCAAATGGACAAAGCATAAACATTTCACTGGTCTATCTTACTGAAATCCCAATGACAACACTACTCGATATCCCCGTTAGGCAATTCGAATGGAAGCTCAAGGGATTATTAATCAGAAAACCCACTAAATGTAGCGTATAAATACATTATATGCACCCCACTGACTTATGTGATTTGGGAATTCTTTGTTTCCTCCCAATTTCAGACCATTTTCCAAATACTCCAAGAACTATTTATACGTTTTCAAGTTCGACATACGTTTGCAATATATTTCACTTCAAAAAAAAAATCTGTTAAGAACTTAAACATTCAGTATTCAATTTCAATATCGCATTGCTCACCTGATAAGAGTGTTGACTTTAGCTACATCGATATCATACAGTTTCTTGACAGCCTGTTTTATCTGATGTTTATTGGCCTTGATGTCAACAATGAAAACCAAAGTATTGTTGTCCTCGATTTTCTTCATAGCAGACTCAGTGGTCAGAGGGAACTTAATGATAGCATAATGGTCCAATCTGAATAAGACATGCAAAAAAGTTTGCATTTTAAAATCTGGTTCTTAAGAAGGTAGATAAAAGCTCACTATTGGAAAAGAGGAAATCAACATTTCAAAAGGGATTACTAAATATCAATGCTAAACTAAATTGCTTGTATCTGCAGATTAAGGTGCATCAGCATAAAATTGTGATAATCATAAATTCTCATGCTTTGATCGCTAAAATACATCATTTGCACCAATTATGTTCCTGCAGATTCTTAACTCAGGGAGATTAATAGCCACCCATAACTTCTCCATTTTTCTTGTTGTAAAGCAATAACAGCCTATATGCAAAAATAAAACACTTAAAGCCACTAACATCATTATTCCAAACCTTAAACAGGAGACTAGTCAATTCTATAATGCGTCAGTGAATGAATGTAACTTAAGGAAAGCACAGTACCACAATAGTAGAACACAAGGTGCCCAAATTTGATCCCGGATCTATGTTAAGTTAGGGAATCTTAACTGGAACAGCACCATAATCAGTCTGTGTCCACTACCAGCCACACTGAAAAACCCACACAACAATGCATTGCATCAGAGTTTGAAAGAGAACCCACATGGCTGAGGATCCTATTCTTTGACATAATTTACCTCAGCCTTCTTAAACATACAATTGCATCTCTAATTTTTTTCCAGTTCTGATGAAAGGTCAGCAATCTGAAATGTTAATTCTATTTCCCCCCTCTCTTGCTTTCAAAGGATGCCTGACATGTGGAGCATTTTCAGCAATTTCTGTTTTTAACTTCTCATTTCCAGCATCTGCAGTTTTTAGCTTTGCTCCAGAAATTAAGTTGTGACTTTTACCCTCTCTGCTTCAAGAAGTGCTGAAAGATCAAAACAAGTCCTCACTGCAATAGAATGAGCTAAAATAAAATTTTAAGCCATTTGAAGACATACTTGTTCCTCCTGGGAGCACTCTTTCTGGGGTACTTGGGTTGCCTTCTCAGTCTGAGTGTCTTTGGTCTCCTGAAGGTAGGTGTCGTCCTAATTTTCTTCTGCCTGTGACTATGAACCCCCTTCAAAATGGCCTTCTTTGCTTTCAAGGCCTTGGACTTAGCCTCAGTCTTGGCAGGGACAGCTAAAGAGGAAAATCAGTCTTCAATTATAACTCCTATACCTTACCTTCCCCCCCCCCCCCCCCCCAATAAACACAAACACCTATTTCCAAGCACAAAGTTTGTTACATGCAAGTTGACATTCAACATCATAGCAATCTTAAAAAAGACACAGGTCTCTCAGGATTAACCCGTATAAATTTGATCATATTCATTTTAACTTAAAATGAGCGGAATTTTCCCTCAAATATTAAAACTGCCAGGTGATAGGCTCACAACGTGGGCTCTAGACTCCCACTGACCCAGTTTTCACGATTACCTCCATAGTCCCTTGTCGATAGGTTTGGAGTTCACCAACACTGCTAAATTACCAAGTAATGGCACTTAACACAGAAACACTACCATCAGATAATCCAAGACAAAACAAAATTACTCCTCATGTCAAAGCATTCAGATCGCTGGCTACAGGGGGTGGGAGGATCTGGGTCCATTTACACAGGAGCAGCCGAGGAGATCTCCGTCATATCCAACGGATCACTGGGATCATATTTACTGGCAAGAGGTACCGGACCCTGAGCTGTTGGGTCTGTGTTGCGGCTGAGTCGGTGCAGCCGCGAAGGGGACACGAGGGAAACACTTCAATTCTGGAGCCAGGCCCGACACAGCAACTTACCCCCCCCACCCCCACCCCCCAACCCCGCACCCTACCCCCCCCCCCCCCCCACCCCCACCCCCAACCCCAAGCCCGCACCCTACCCCCCCCCCCCCCCACCCCCAACCCCGGGCCCGCACCCTACCCCCCCCCACCCCCCCCCCCAACCCCGGGCCCGCACCCTACCCCCCCCCCCACCCTCCCCCCCAACCCCGGGCCCGCACCCTACCCCCCCCCACCCCCACCCCCCAACCCCGGGCCCGCACCCTACCCCCCCCCCCCACCCCCAACCCCAAGCCCGCACCCTACCCCCCCCCCCACCCCCCCCCCCAACCCCGGGCCCGCACCCTACCCCCCCCCACCCCACCCCCCACCCCACCCCCCCCCCAACCCCAACCCCGGGCCCGCACCCTACCCCCCCCCCCCCCCCAACCCCAACCCCGGGCCCGCACCCTACCCCCCCCCCCCAACCCCGGGCCCGCACCCTACCCCCCCCCCCCACCCCCCCCCCAACCCCGGGCCCGCACCCTACCCCCCCCCCCCCCACCCCCCACCCCAACCCCGGGCCCGCACCCTACCCCCCCCCCCCACCCCCCCACCCCAACCCCGGGCCCGCACCCTACCCCCCCCCCCCACCCCCCACCCCAACCCCGGGCCCGCACCCTACCCCCCCCCCCCACCCCCCCCCCCCAACCCCGGGCCCGCACCCTACCCCCCCCCCCCACCCCCCCCCCAACCCCGGGCCCGCACTCTACCCCCCCCCCCACCCCCCCCCCAACCCCGGGCCCGCACTCTACCCCCCCCCCCCCCCACCCCCCCCCCCCAACCCCGGGCCCGCACCCTACCCCCCCCCCCCAACCCCGGGCCCGCACTCTACCCCCCCCCCCACCCCCCACCCCAACCCCGGGCCCGCACCCTACCCCCCCCCCACCCCCCACCCCAACCCCGGGCCCGCACCCTACCCCCCTCCCCACCCCCACCCCAACCCCGGGCCCGCACCCTACCCCCCCCCCCAACCCCGGGCCCGCACCCTACCCCCCCCCCAACCCCGGGCCCGCACCCTACCCCCCCCCCCCACCCCCCCCCCCAACCCCGGGCCCGCACCCTACCCACCCCCCACCCCCCCCCCACCCCCACCCCCCAACCCCGGGCCCGCACCCTACCCCCCACCCCCACCCCCAACCCCAACCCCGGGCCCGCACTCTACCCCCCCCCCCACCCCCCCCCCAACCCTGGGCCCGCACCCTACCCACCCCCACCACCCCCCCAACCCCGGGCCCGCACCCTACCCCCCCCCACCCCCCACCCCAACCCCGGGCCCGCACTCTACCCACCCCCCACCCCCCCCCCAACCCCGGGCCCGCACCCTACCCCCCCCCCCCCCCACCCCCCCCCAACCCTGGGCCCGCACCCTACCCACCCCCACCACCCCCCCAACCCCGGGCCCGCACCCTACCCCCCCCCCCCCACCCCCCCCCAACCCCGGGCCCGCACCCTACCCCCCCCCCACCCCAACCCCAAGCCCGCACCCTACCCCCCCCCACCCCCACCCCCAACCCACCCGGGCCCGCACCCTACCCCCCCCCCCCACCCCCCCCCCAACCCCGGGCCCGCACCCTACCCCCCACCCCACCCCAACCCCAAGCCCGCACCCTACCCCCCCCCACCCCCACCCCCAACCCCAACCCCGGGCCCGCACCCTACCCACCCCCCACCCCCCCCCCCAACCCCGGGCCCGCACCCTACCCCCCCCCCACCCCCAACCCCAACCCCGGGCCCGCACCCTACCCGGCCCCAGGCCTCAGGCCCCAGGCCTCAGGCCTCAGGCCTCAGGCCCCGCAATAATCACCACCACGTTGCTGGGCGGCGGGTCCGAGCGGGACCGCAGCTTAAATGCCTCAGCAACACCATTCAAACTGAACAACCCCGGCCCCGGCCCCGGCCCCCGCCCCCGCCCCCGCCGCCTCTCGTCCAGAAAAGGCGCCTCTTGCCGCAGGTGAAGCGGGAGCCGTTGTGTCGCTCGCTGGGGTCGGAAAGCAGCCGCTTGCGTCGCCGCCCCCACCCCCCACCTCTCCCGCACCCTCACCTTCCTTCTTCGCCTTCGGAGCCATCTTAGAAAAAGAGGGCGAGCACGGGGCCGCCCGGCCTAAAGTACAGGGAGCGGCAGGAGATCTCGCGAGAGTTCCGGCGGGGGTTGTGGTTGGGGGGGGGGGGGGGGGGGAGGTCCCGCTGTGCAAGGCCTTGTGGGAGTTGTAGTCCTGCCTCTGGGTTTACTGTTGGTTATGACTTCTGTGGTTACATGACAATCTCTTCTAAAGCCTTTCATTTGCTCTGAAATATTTACCAAGCATGATCAGAAGAATTGAGGTTGTAGGTGGGAGGAGACTGGACAAGGGGAGAGAGATTGGAGCCAAGATAGGAAGAAATGAGCTCTGGGGGGGGTTACAGGAACAGGCTGACTCGATCGGTCTGCCAGGACAGTCCTGTTTGTGGATTTTGGGCAGGAGGTAGAAGCGGGCTGTCCGGGTTTATGCGACTGTGAGGTTGGAAGCTGTGGAGGGAAAGATCTCCAGAGGGCGTGGGGTCAGTGACAGTGCTGGAAACAATGGCTCGATGTTTGGCGGTGGGGGTCATGGTCCAGGGAGAGGTAGGAGGAAGTGTCTGCGAGTTGACGCTCAGCCTCTGCGAGGTAGAGGTCAGCACGCCAGACAACAACAGCACCACCCTTGTCGGCAGGTTTGATAATAAAGCCAGGGCTGGACCTAAGAGAACGGAGTGCAGCAAGTTCAGAAGGAGACAGGTTAGAGTGGGTGAGAGGAGCAGAGAAACTGAGGCAGCTGATGTCACACCAACAGTTCTCAATGAAAAGATCAAGAGCGGGTAAGAGGCCAGAGGGAGGGGTCCAGGTGGAGGGAGAATACTCTGAAGAAGAGTCGTACGGACTCGAAACGTTAACTCTGTTTCTCTCTCCTCAGATGCTCTCAGACCTGCTGAGTTTTTCCAATATTTTCTGTTTCTATTTCAGATTTCCAGCATCCGCTGTATTTTGCTTTTATGATCAGAAGAGTTGGCACAGGCTCGCAGAAGGCCTCTTTCCATGCTGTTTTATTCTACGATATGCCTACCTCTGTTAATATATTAAAAAATTGACATCTGCACCAACATCCTGTCAACTTTCCATTATCATGGAAATTGCCTATTTAAACTTGTCATCCTGTAATTACAGTCGCCCAACAGTGGAAATGTTCCCATCACTCCATTTGGCAAGAGGGCATAATTACAGTATGACCATTTACACAGGCATTGGCCATTATAAATGAGAACATTCAAATTTATAATGGGAATATAAAAATGACAGAATGTTTGACTTTGAAATGGATTGAATTCCAACAGTGTAATGTAGTCCAGTTATCCCCTGTCTCAATGACATTTGGTCTTGATTCCCCTTGAGCAATACACAGGTAAATGACTGCAGATAATATATTAAAATTCTTTTGTCTATATGCACTTCTATCATACTTCTCAGTGGGAGTCTTTGTTCATGAAGATAGCTGCATCCCTCTCTAATTTTGTATATATTTATGTGACTGGTGAAAAAGTACTTCTTATTACCATGTTCAGTCTTTTTTCCAGGTTCCAGTTGCCCATTAGAGTGAGGGAAACTGCTGATGGCGATCATAGAGTTGTAGAATCATAGAAAGCTTACAGCACAGAAAGAGGCCACTCGGCCCATCATGTCTGTGCTGGCTGAAAAACAAGCCACCCAGCCTAATCCCACTTTCCAGCATTTGGTTCGTAGGCTTGGAGGTTGCAGCACCGGAGATACATATCCGGACACATTTAAATGAGTTGAGGGTTTCGGCTTCTAGTACCCTTCCAGTCCCCTACCATCCTCTGGGTGAAAAGGTTTTCCTCATCTCCTCTCTAATCTTTCTACCAATCACTTTAAATCTATGTCTCCTAGTTACTGACTCCCTCTGGCAAGGAAAATAGGCCCTTCCTATCCATTCTATCCAAGCTCCTCACAATTCTGTACATCTCAATCAAATATACCCCCAGCCTCCTCTGTTCCATATGTGATGTGCATTAAAATAAGAGGATTCAAATTTTTCACCCCTTGGGGATTTGACTTATCAGTTATTGCAGCTCCAGGGATATGAGAAATTTGAATCTTCAGTTTTAAGTGCACATACTATTTACTGACACCAATGCTTTCATATGCTGCTCTCCATAATGCCTTTACTCTCCAACCTTCAAGAAGTGTTGCTCTTCACTTTCCTTATTGTTCTTTCCTCTCCAAAGAACATCTAATGGTTAACGGCTGAAGCTAAGGTCAGGGCTGAGTGAATGTATGATAAGGAATATAAAATATCTTTATTTTCTGCTCCTCCCACTCAACATCTTCAGGTGGGGGGAAGCAAGTGACCTGCTTCCACATAAACAAATGTTGCTGGGATCTGATTACAAAATAGTGTGAGTGCGATCCAGAAATCAGACCCCACGCAATTACATATAGATCCCAAAATAGAACAGTAAGTTACCCTTCACAAGCACATGTACGTCATAAAAAATGATCCCATAAATGCCATTGTCAAAGAAAGCTTAATCATTTCACTTCATTTATTAAACGGTTGGGATATGTTCAGTATACCTTCAAAAGATTTGGAGTGATTTGCTTTAACAGGCACTCCCCAGCCACTGGAAACTCTGTGCTGGTTTCACACCATAGCAGTCTTTAGCTTGTAAGAAATGAACACCCCTAAAATTCAGGTCCATCCAGTTATGTTGAAAGAAAGCTCTGGGAAGCATCTTTAGGCTTTTTGATTTGTGCATTCTGAAGGATATGGAAGTTTGCAAATTTGCATTATTGATCTTAACTCATTCTTTGGAAATTAAGTTGTGTGTTTGTTTGTTCTTAAATCCCTTCTCAATAGTATATCAGTCATCTTGTGGCAGGTGATAATTCCAATAAGCTGCAGCACAGTGGAAAGTGTTCTCTTGTCAACCTCTACATCATGAGGACTCGAAACATCAACTGTACTCTTCTCCACCAATACTGCCAGACCTGCTGAGTTTTTCCAGGTTTTTTTAATTTTGGTTTTGGATTTCCAACATCCGCAGTTTTTTGTTTTTATCTCTACATCTTATTATTGTGTTTACTTAGAAATTGGGCATATAAAGGCATGCTCCAGACCATTGTGTGCACAAGGTCCACTCCAGGAGTTCTCTTTCTTCTTTGTCCTGTGGCAAAGTTAATATTCAGATGGCCGATGTACATTGCTGGCTGTATTTTAATTATAATTGTCAATTTATTAAAAGGGAATGTTTGTCCTAAATGGATTTCATTGTTGGGTTGCATTCCATGTTGAGCTACCCAAAATATAACCCACTCTTTGGCTCCCTGGGATTCCAGCAGGATCATGTTGTATGAAGATGTTATGGCAGTCACTGTCTCAAAATATAATTTCCATTATTATTAAGCCAGGAAAATGTGAACGCCACAAAAAAAATCAATATCACAATAGATTGTTTTGTGTGATGTATGTCCGCTTGGATATTGTTTATTAGAAACCATCTTTAGTGGAAGAGTTGTCTTTATAACCCACTGGCTTCCTCAGGGTTTCCGATTTTCTTGCTCACTGCATTGTAGTATAGAGTAGAGGCAGTTGGGACTCTGAGGTATCATCTCACATAATTTATCATCAGATACTGCAACCAAGACTCTTCTGCCAATGCCCGTGTCCAAGTGTGGCATAACTCCGACGCAAGCCTCTGACACAATTGCAACCCAGCCCAGTTTGCAAGGCCAGCATTCATCAAAGGTGACCTTCTGCTGTCAAGGGGGAAGCCTGCTATTCCACAGCTTCAAAATCCCACCATTGCTGTAGCACTTGTTCAGACCCCACAGGAGGTAGCTGGGCAGCCAAAGGGGTGGAGCTGCTCCAAATATCTACAGATTGGAAATGCAATAGTCCACAGCATAGGAGCCACGGCCTACAAAGGGAGGTAAAGTAGTGCCTTAACTTAAGGCAGAGGTCACTATACGGTCCTTCCCATCTAATATGGGGCCATTATGCCCATTATTGGATGGGCATAATGCTGGCGAGTGAATAATTTTTTTTTAAAAATCCCCTGGGCCAAACACCATTTTCCCCTGGCAGTCCCAGGAAGTGGCAGCAAGTGGGTTGGACAGCAGAGAAATCCATCAGGAACATAAAAACAAAAGACTGCGGATGCTGGAAATCCAAAACAACAACAGAATTACCTGGAAAAACTCAGCAGGTCTGGCAGCATCTCGAAACATCAACTCTTTCCTTCTCCGCCGATGCTGCCAGAGCTGCTGAGTTTTTCCAGGTAATTCTGTTGTTGTTTTCTATCAGGAACATGTTTACTATCCCCGCTCCTGCTCCCTGTTGCAAATCACATGCAATGGGCAGGGTGGAGTTGTTGAGGAAGATCTAGACCTCTGTCCCCAAGAACTTGCTGGTTTGTTTCTTTAGCTCTAAATATTCAACCCACTTGTATATTAATTTGATCACTGTACTGTTACTGGTGCCTTGTCTATACTATTGCCTCTGTGCTACTTTATCTCTGCAATAAATCTGTATGGGTGGTTTTTAGGCTGTGAGAAGAGACCTGACAAGGTTGGGGTGCCTGCAGTAGTCAGTGAGGAGGGAGAGGTTATCTGCTCCTAATACTGCTTGCTTGTCCCAACAACGCCCACCACCCCCCCTTCTTCCCCTCCCCCTCCTCCTTAAACCAGCTTATATTTCACCCCTTTCCTATTTCTACTTAGTTCTTTTGAAGGGTCATGAAGATTCGAAACATCAACTTTGTTCTTCTCCGCCGATGCTGCCAGACCTGCTGAGTTTTTCCAGGTATCTCTGTTTTTGTAGTGTATTTTTCCACTCTCTCAGCTGGTAGGAGAATGTGATGGGCATGCATTGTATTTTCTAATAAAAGATTCACCCTAATGAGGGTTAATTCTTAAGGCTGTGCTAGCTAATAAATGTCAGGGAATAGAGATTCGTTGCTCCAAATGGAAACTGAAATCTCTCTGTGAACATGAGAATTTGGGATAATCTGGAGTTGGACTAATACTATTGCATAAATTGACTGAAAGATAAGATGAACAGAAATAGAGACCAGCTTGGTTGAGAAACCAAGGAAAGATATGTTGTACGTTATCTGAGGGACATAATGGAACCATATAGCAACTATAAGGTTAAATGCCCTCAGATGATCGCTAAAGTGCAAAACCCACTCCAGATCGTGACAGTCCAGCAGGTGGCACTCATGTAGCAAAATTTGATGGTAATTTTATCAATTTACATCATCTAAATGTGAAAAAGTGATAGGAAACAGCTAACAATGGACATTAAAACAAGCAACATTTTATCTTAGGTGCCCCTTTATTGATTATATTCTCTCACTGCTGATAACTAAGAGATCAAAAGGATTTAAATCATGACATAATAAAGGGTATCACTTAAAAAATAACTTAACTGTACAACACCCAGGCACAGCCCTTTGGACTAGATATGGTACTGGTGTCTATTGAGATTTTGGCAATTTCATTTGCATTAAAAGGAAGGCTATACTATAAGGCTATATACCTTAGCTTCATGTTTCCCCAGATGTTTCAAATGAATTGTTACATGTGTGTTAGTAAACCAGTTGGACAGCAAGAATATTGGTCAACCAAAGTTTGTGACACATGTAGGGTGAATTTTAATTCCTTTCACCCAACAGAAACCAAGAGCTTCCACACAATTCCCATTCTGCTTCTCTCCTCTATTCTTTCCATCCTGCTCCACCATCCTCGGTCTCCTCACCCCACCTCACTCCTATTGTCCCTGTGACTAGGCTATCTTGCAATAAATAGTTTAAATCACAAACTTTCTGGGAATTCAGTGGGTAAAAAAAAAGCAGGGCAAATTTCAAGAGAAAATCAGGAAAAGTGTACTTTAATTTTGAACATGAATAACGTAGAAGTGTATCTATTTTGAAGAGCATTTTAGTCATGTTCAAAATTAAAACTGATTTTTCCTGATTTCCTCTGAATACTATACTCTTGCTTTTTGAACTTTTTTTTAACGCCCTGATTTATGGAACTAAAAATAAAAACTGAAAAATATTTGGAGACACATATATTTTGAGGGCAGCAATAAAACCAGAGTTTAAAGGGGCAGGAGCAACAAATCAGGAAACGGGTGAAAGGACTGAGGCTTGTGACGAGAGACAGGGAGGTTCAGGGGTTTTAAAGACCAGGGGCAGCTGGCTGGCTAGGGCATGAAAGCTCGTGAACTGCAGCAAGGGGTAACGACCAGAGGCACAGTAGACTATGGGGTGGAGAGGAGGGGGGGGTGGTGGAGGGGGGGATGGGAGGGAAACCAATGCTGCAGATTACCAATGGGAAGCGGGCAGGAAATCTTCAAGAGGTTCCAAAGGCTTTGAATTGTTCGGAAGTACCCAGGAGCTGGAGAGCAGCGGGAAAAGTGAACAGAGAGGCCAAGGGTAGAAATAGATGGTGCCCAAGTTCCTAATGAGTAAAATATACTGAAAAATAACAGCTAGAAACATTGAATGAATGCAAAATTACCTGACCTTGAGAGAACACGGCAGCCTGCGATGAAGAAATAAATATTAAAATTGATAATACTTCCTGCATTGCCACCTGGGAAAAGGAACCTGACAAGACAGTCTATTAAGGGGCAGCAACAAAACTATTGTTGGGAGTTTATGTACATGCTAAGTGTGTACATTTCACAGTTTGAAGTAATACCTAGGCAATTCATCTAGGCATGATAGAAATGTGTAACAAGTGTGTTTGGCGCAGGAAGTTAAGTGTGACACATAGGATGTGAATACCAGAGATCAGATATGTGCACTAACATTTTTGATGTAATTTTTGTATTGTGTATTTCACCATAAGGAATTTCAAGAAATATTATTTAATTCTGATAGGAAATACACAAATAATAATCAATTGGAATTTAGAGTATTTTTACTGATTTTTTTCCCATCTGTATTAATGTACATATAGATGTATATAGTGATACTTATATAGTACATAGAGTTACAACATCAAAAATAGCCATTTGGCCTAACTGGTCCATGGGAGTATTTCTGCTCCACATGAGCCTCAACTCACATCATCTCATCCGGTCATCATATCTGTCGATTCCTTTCTCCCTCACGTACTTATCTAGCTTTCCTTTAAATACATCTATACCTTTCTACCCAACTAGAATTCAGCATGTTACTCATTCGCAGGTATCTTTTATGCTGTATATAAAACATCTAACTATCTCAATCAAATTCCAGCCTGTTACTCACTCCCAGGTACTCTTAATCTAGATATAAAACATCCAAACCTCAAAATTACACTCAGTCATAAAATATTCCATGAGTTCATCCACTCTTGAATAGGTCACTGTTATATTCTGATTATCCATCGTCCCTGTACATCAGTTTCACAGAGCAGTTGTCCCATTTCCTTCAAGTTAAAGCTTTACACAATGTTCTGAATGCTCTGTGTATTCTTCTACTGGCAATAAACCCCTTTCTAGACTCACATCTGGGTGGCTTTCTGTGTAGAGCTTCTCCTGTGCACTACAGAAATGATAAGGCTCAGGCACTAAAATGTAGATGATAGCATTCTTGCTTCAGAAAATACACAGAGCTGTTTACCAACTGTGTACTACCAGTTCTCCAGCATGGTTAGATACAATTAGCACCGATCATTTGGAACCTCTCCCCCTTCCCGAAGGATATACAGGGATTAGACATTGCTGTTGTCAATATTCACAAACCAGCAGTTCACCACTCACACCGCGTGGCTCTCGTCTGTCCTGTTAATAGAGGCACTAACTCACTTATTTCAAGTGGCTAACAGCTCGGTAGAAACAGCAGATGGGAACGGCAGCGGGCTGCATTAACTATTCTTCACTTCAATCAACAATAACTTCTCGACCTTCTATGCTAAAGGCGCTATAGGAATACAAGATGAGGCTGTTAATGTCGAATAGCAGGGAGGTTTAAAAAACAATAAAAACGTGTTATAGTCTAGAAACATTTTTGCATATTGAATTCGCTTAAGATTTGGGAAGTCACTGCACTCCTCCCCGATACCTGTGCGAAAGGATGTGATCTCCCCCTAAATAAAAACAAAAACAGAATTACCTGGAAAAACTCAGCAGGTCTGGCAGCATCGGCGGAGATCCGCCGATGCTGCCAGACCTGCTGAGTTTTTCCAGGTAATTCTGTTTTTGTTTTTGTTTTGGATTTCCAGCATCCACAGTTTTTTTTTTGCTTTTATCTCTGTGATCTCCCCCTCTTTGGCTGAAATATTCAGTCCTTTGCTTGTGATTTCTGGGATCGAGCAGGAGGGGAATGGAAAACAGCTGCCGACTCTAGCCAGGGCGCCTTGCGGGGATTTGGGAATTTGGGATAAGTCATTCCTAAAAAAAAAACACACACACACACACAGAGAGAGAGAGAGAGAGCCCCGGCCACGTTGTTGGGACCATGGTTGCTGCTTCTCGGTGATGCGGGGGGGGGAAATCGAGCAGACGGCGGATAGGAACCGCGTCCCACCCAGCGGCTCGGAAACCTCAGAGCAAAAACGTCGCGGGTGAGGCGGAGGGAAGTTGGGGGGGGGGGTGGGGGGGGGGAAGATTTGGAGTGTCACTTTCCACAGGAATTAACGAGGTAAAAGAAGAAAAAAAAAAGCAGGGAAGGAACTTTTCGCCCGCATTACACATTGGGCTTGTCTACGAGGTTGGATCCGTGGTATATGTGTGTGTGTGTGTGTGTGAGAGAGAGACAGAGAGGGTGGGGGGGGGGTGGTAGGCTAGCTCGATGATTGCACCCCCCCCCCACCACCGCTAACTCCCTGCAGCAGGAATTCGAGTTGACCCGCGGTCTGTAGTTTAAACATCTTGGATTTCTGTATTTGTGTGTGTGTGTTTGTGTTTGTTTAGCGTTGACTTAAGCCGGGTGCCGCTTGTAGTGGGGGGAGTGAGTTATCATTGTACCGAGTTCTCTGTTGTTAAAACTGCGCCTCCAACTTTTGTTACTTTTGTGCTCAGCTGATGGGACCGTGAACCAGAAGGCGCACGGTATATCGCTACAGACTGTGACCACTTGCTTTCTCACCCTCCCCCCGCCACCCTGGATGCGGTTTAATAACCCCCGCAGACCCACTGAGACAAACTTTGGTCGTGATCGCTCCTTGTAACATTTACTCTGGCTTTCTTCCAAGTCCTGAGGAAGTCATGTTTTTTGTAGTTTCCGGAGAGGAGCAGGGACCATGGTTTGAGATTGGGCTCCCCCGGGCCAGGAATCTGGAAACGTTTGACTGGGAATATTCGGGAGAACCAAGACAAAAGGAGGCGATTGGGTGGATGGGGGAGCAATGAGGAAATCCAAGGTGGGGTGGGTGAGGGGGGACAGCTCAGAAACTCAGCTCCCTTCCTTCGGATCCTAGGTAGCAGATACCCCCTCCCCCCAAATCTCTAACTGTTGTCTGCAATTTTTGTCTGGGTGAACACTGCGTGGAGGGATTATTGGAGCCAGATTTAGTAGAGGAATCACAGGGGCCACCAGTCTCCCAAAAACCCAGTCTTAAGGAGACCCCTGTAGATAAACAGTTCGTAATTGTGGATTGGCCCCAGTGAATTCAACATCAAGGTCGAATTTGCAATCTCCTGTTGACAACCTGATTGGAATACCTATTCCATAGTTCTGGAAAGCATGAGGTGTGTCCGAACCTGGGTGGGAGGTAGGCTGGGGAGTGAAGGATGTAGATTGTGCACCCCCCCACCCCCAAGCCTTGGCAGGCTAAGTTACAGCAACTCAGTCATTCTCATATTTCTTACTTGCTTTGTCCTTTTTGAATTTTCCTGGCCTGCACACAGATTTTATTTTGGCCAGCGAGGTGGAGAGTTTAATTCTTGGAACCAAGTGACTACCCTGTGGAATATTTGTTTTCTTGATATAGAATGCATCCTCTCTCTCTCTCTCTCTCTCTCTGTAGGGATGAACCCGCTTCCCTGAATCCAGGGAGCAGCTGGCAGAGCCAGGTTTCAGGGACCGTTGGATCTCGGCAGCCCATGTTACATCCCTTCTAATCTTTATTCCATTTAAGTCTTTGGTGTGTACTCTAGAACCTTGAGAACCACAAATAAAGACTAAGTCAATATTCCATTAATTTTCATATATATATAGAACATAAGAACAAAAGAAATAGGAGCAGACCATTCAGCCCCTCAAGCCTGTTCCACCATTTGATAAGATCGTGACTGATCCGAAAGTGGCGTCAATCCCACTTTCTTCTGCGCCCCCCCCCCCCAACATTTGATTCCCTTGTCAATCAAGAATCTAACTCAACCTTGAATATATTCAATGACCCAGCCTCCACTGCTCTCTGAGGAAGTGAATTGCACAGGCTAACGACCCTCAGAGAGGAGGCCTCTTATTCTTAAACTGCAACCTAAATTTTCTTCTTTGGATTGGAACCCTTCATCTGTCCATCTTAAATTGCTGATACTAACAGATCCTCATGCTCCGAGTAACCATTTACCCACTAATGAGGCAACAGTGCCTTGCACAGCCCTTTCCAAGTTTTAGCACTAAGGACAATCCTGTGGGAGATATAAATGGAGTCTCATTGGAGAGAAGGCACTGGTACACTTCCTGCTGCTTTTCCAGCTAAGGAGCCCCACTCAGGGCATTGGATTGCAGGATTATCTTCCATTTCACCTTCTGCCTCAGTTGTGCTGGTGTCACAGGCCAACATCTGTATTCTGTCACTTTTTTAGTGGATGAAATAGCAATGTGATAATTTTAGAATTACTTTTATGAAGGAAGCTTAGTTATAGATACCAAGGAAACAATGAATGCTTTAGCAGAAGATAAACCATACAAAGCAGCATTGCGAATGCACTGACTTTTCAATACACAAGAAGTCTCAATTTTTAATATCTCATTTCTTCTGCAGAGAGTAGCAGCCAACCATGAGTGTACTTCCACCAGTCAGAAGAGACCGAATCATACCAGATCTACCTTCGGTAAAGTAGACTTCTTGTTCCTGTTTGGACCATCACTTGCATTCTTTTCAGAACCATTTGTAAAGCTGTATATATAGCAGAACACAACATAACATATATAAAAACAGAATTACCTGGAAAAACTCAGCAGGTCTGGCAGCATCGGCGGAGAAGAAAAGAGTTGACGTTTCGAGTCCTCATGACCCTTCGACAGAACTAGTTCTATCGAAGGGTCATGAGGACTCGAAACATCAACTCTTTTCTTCTCCGCCGATGCTGCCAGACCTGCTGAGTTTTTCCAGGTAATTCTGTTTTTGTTTTTGTTTTGGATTTCCAGCATCCACAGTTTTTTTGTTTTTATAACATATATAATATATGTTAAAATTTCACCTTGATATACATGCAGGAGTATAGGAATTGGTGATATGAGGATTATAGATAGCTTTCTGATTGGTCAATCTACAAATAATCAGATTATAAAGTGAGACAAAGAATTTACCTTTTTACAGGCCAGACAACACAGTGTGTGTCAGATTCCAACTTCCCAATTCAAGCAGTAAAGGTGGGAGCTTAATGATGTGAAATAATAGGGTAATTGCGCTGACTGGAATCTGAGACCCTTACAGCAAACACGAGAAATATGTTGTAGGCCCTGGACTGCCTGTGAGCATTACCATGGTTAATATGTGAACAGAAGCTGAGTTTTGATGATACTGTGAACAGATGAGTGACTTAACAATAATTTATACACAAACTCACCTTGTGATAGAGGTGTTCAAAATCATGAGGGGGCTGGATAGGGTAGATAGGGAGAAACTGTTCCCACTGGTAAAAGGATTGAGAATGAGAGGGCACAGGTTTAAAATGAATTGCAAAAGAAGCAAATGTGAGGTGAGGAAAAAACTTATTTTGCACAGCGAGTGGTTCAAGTCTGGAATGCACTGCCTGGAAGTGTGGTGGAGGCAGGTTCAATTGAGGCATTCAGGAGGGCACTAGATGATTGTTTGAATAGAAACAATGTGCAAGGGTACAGGGTAAAGGCAGGCACTAAGTCATAATGCTCATTTGAAGAGCCGGTGCAGACATGATTGGCCAAAAGGCTGCCTCCTTCGCCGTAACAATTCTATGATTCTGTGAATATGTAACACTGTTAGTCAAATATCTGGCTATTTCCAATATTGATATAGTTTATAGAACTGTTTTCTCTCCCACAAAGGGAGCAGGACAATATCCCTCTCTGGAAAGGGTAAATTATCAATAAACATACATCTTAGGATTACAGGTGACAAGACCTGTTATTGTAAGAATTGAATAGATTTATAACTGCCGATATGCACCTGGAATTGAAATCCCTGTATGTAAATAAGATGCACATTGCAAGGTCCTCTGTCTAACCAAATCCCAGCCCGCAGAATGAGCTTCTTAGTGTTTTTAACTTTTTCTTTTGATAGTGAGATTTGAGATAATTCACGCTCTACAGTTAATAGAGAGGACTGATTGGCATATTTGTAGATGGATTCCTGGGCAAAGAAAAGAGGTTTCCTATTAGAATCAATTAAATGCAGCAGAAGAACACACACTAAACATAATATTGATACATTCCTGACTGCTAATATCCATATAATACACATTATTCCAGAAAAGGCAGATTAGTTAGTCACAGGTATTCTCCAATGGCAAAGTAATTGGCTCGCCAAGTTTGAAATAAATCTCTGCATTTTACAATTAAAGCAGCCATTTATAATTAAAAGCAGCTAGCTAATTCAGAATGGCCATGTGGTGCAGTGGGTAGTGGCCCTTCCTCTGACCTAGAAGCTCCAGGTTCAAGTCCTGGTCCAGGTTCAAGTCCCAGACCAGGACCTGATGGCTGAGGTAGGTGTGTTCATAATGTGGCCAAGCAGATTGATTATCAATTTGTAAATCCTTCCAGTATGTGCCAATGACATATGATAAGAGTGGGAGAGATTACTGGTCAGCCATATGATGGAAAGAAATTGGAGCATTTACTATAGCTCCAGGCTATGTAAATGTATTGCATATCAATGTGTATGTTGCCACAGTAATTTGGACTCCTTTGCGGGGGAGGGGGGGAGGAGGAATTGGATGGATGGATGGCTATTGTAGAACAGATTGGTGCCAACAGCATGGGACTTGATCCCCATTCTGACTGGGATGGATTTGGGACCTGCCTGTGAAGGAGGTTGTGGTGCTGTGGGTTAGACCTGCCTTCAGGCAGAGAACTGAAGAAGAACTAATTCAAGTTTGGTTAAAAAGACATCTTGGCCATGGCTTTCTGTAACCCCAATAGTAATCTATTCCAAACAAATAGGTTGTTGTTGGTGTTAAGACAGAAAACCTTATTTTTATCTCATGATAGCGATCACAATGGAAAACTGGAATAAACATAATTAAGAATATTTAACAGACCATGCTAGAAAGTGAGTATGTAATGAATATAATTGTATATAATGTATGATTAACCATAGCTGTGATGACCTCTGTGGGTGATAGCCTGCAGAGATGTTCAGTAACAATGCTGATGGATGTATTTGGGTGAAGAACCAGAGGAATATAAAACTGCATGAGGCTGCACTTTCAGGAGAGGAAGCGAGGGGAAAAATAGAGAAATTGAAAAATACAAGAGGTGGATGAACATCAACCAAGTCTGGCTTTACAGAGCACCCCAAACTTGTGTTTTCCTCCTTGCGTGAGTTTCATCATGTGTCTCCCCATGTTACAGACAGGGGAGAGATAGTAGAGATGGTTCTCCTTTTTCCACCACCTCTCAATTGACCTAAGAGAGTACGTTGCAGGAAAAAAAATGTTTTAACTTCTGAGTGCTGTAACTATCAGGAACAGACAAACGACAGTTTCTCTTGTGTTTTAGAAGAAAGATAAATATTTATTATTCAACACGTGATATATATATATATATATATATATATATGGAAAGCACACTCACTCGCACACTTACTAAGACACACACGCTCAAGAAAAGATTGTGATTATAAAAAGTAGCATGCATTTAGGTCTTAAACGTTCGAAAGTTCTCTGTCTTGCTTTGCTGCAAGATAAAATCTTAAAGCAATGCACATTTATAATCCTTTTCAGTCCACTGAAGAAAAGAGTCTGGAGGTTTCGGAAGTTTGATTCACTTTATTGCTTGCACTCCAGTCAAGGTGCAATCAAAGCCCTGTAGCAAAACCCTCGTTCAGTTCCACAAATAAAGAGTCAAAGGCCAGCTTGCACTCTCTGCCTCCTGGTGTTTCTTAGGCAGGGTCTTGTTCCTTCGCTGGTCTGGATGTTTCTCTCCTTTCTGCTTCAATTAAATTTCCTTATTGAAAACCTAGTTTCACTCATGTGACCTGAGTATTTCTGTCCAAATGGTTTCTGATGGCAGGGCCATTGTCAAAAAATGGGGTTTGAGTTTTGCCTAGCCACATACCATCATGATAGAATAGTGTGGTTTTCATCCACGTCCATTCTCTGGAAATCAGCTCTGAAGTCAAAAAGTCTACAAGACTGGTGGGTGAAAACCCTTATGGGGGTGGAGTGAGGGGAGGGGATGGTGGTGGGAAAAAAGATTGAAAATAGGATAAAAGATGGGGATAAAACAATGAATAAAAATGAAAATAAATAAAAATAAATATAAGTAGATAAAAATTAAAAATTTGAAAATGGTTATTGAAAAAAGGGGATAAAAAAGGGTGTGGAGGAGAGAGTTCATGGTCTGAAGTTGTTGAACTCAATATTAAGTCCGGAAGGCTGTAAAGTGCTTAATCAGAAGATGAGGTCCTGCTCCTCCAATTTGCGTTGAGCTTCACTGGAACATTGCAGCAGGTCAAGGACGGACATGTGGGTATGAGAGCAGGATGGAGTGTTGAAATGGCAAGTGACAGGAAGGTCTAGGTCATGCTTGCGGACAGACCAAAGATGTTCCGCAAAGCGGTCACCCAGTCTGCTTTTGGTCTCTCCAATGTCGAGGAAACTGCATTGGGAGCAACGAATGCAGTAGACCAAATTGGGGGAGGTACAAGTGAAATGCTGCTGCACCTGAAAGGAGAGTTTGGGCCCATGGACGGTGAGAATGGAGGAGGTAAAGGGACAGGTGTTGGACCTTCCGCGATTGCATAGGAAGGTGCCTTGGGAGGGGGATGAGGTGTTGGAGGTGATGGAGAAGTGGACCAGGGTGTCCTGGAGGGAACAGTCCCTACGGAATGCCAATGGGGGTGGTGAAGAGAAGATGTGTTTGGTGGTGGCATCGTGCTGGAGTTGGCGGAGGATGATCCTTTGAATGCGGAGATTGGTGGGTGAAAAGTGAGGACAAGGGGGACTCTATCATGGTTCTGAGAGGGAGGGGAAGATGTGAGGGCAGATGTGCGGGAAATGGGTCAGACACAGTTGAGGGCCCTGTCAACTACAGTGGGTGGGAAACCTTGGTTAAGGAAGAAGGAAGACATGTCAGAAGTGTCATTTTGGAAAGTGGCATCATTAGAACAGAGGCAATGGAGGCGAAGGAACTGAGAAATGGGGTGGAGTCCTTACAGGAAGTGGGGTGTGAGGAGCTGTAGTCGAGGTAGCTGTGGGAGTCAGTGGGTTTGTAATGGATATTGGTGGACAGTCTATCACCAGAAATTGAGTCAGAGGTCAAGGAAGGGAAAGGAAGTGTTGGAGAGGGACCATGTGAAAGTGATGGAGGGGTGGAAATTGGAAGCAAAATTGATAAATTTTTCCAGACGAGAGCATGAAACGGCACCGAAATAGTCATCGATATACCAATAAAAGAATTGTGGGAAGGGGCCTGAGTAGGAATGGAACAAGGAACATTCCACATACCTCATAAGGAGACAGGCATAACTGGGGCCCATGTGGATACCCATAGTCACACCTTTTATTTGGAGGAAGTGAGACAAGTTTAAGGAGAAATTGTTCAGTGAGAGAACAAGTTCAGCCAGATGGAAGAGAATGGTGGTCGATGGGGATTCTTTGGGCCTCTGTTCAAGGGAGAAGCAGAAAGCCCTCAGACCATGCTAGTGGGGGATGGAGGTGTAGAGGGATTGGACATCCATGGTGAAGAGATCCTGCCATTATCACATTCTGCTTTCTGACCTTAATGCCACCATCAGCACCTCCTTTAGCCAGTACCTCTATCATTAACACCCCTTTGTCCTTTTGTTCATGACATCTTTGGCAATCTCTCCTTTGCGTCCAACTATCACTGACCTTCAATCCAGCTTCACCTGCTCCATCCCCCTTAAACAGTATAAATTTAATCACATTTTTACTTCTCTTTAGCTCTGAAGAAGACTAAAAATGTTTTGGACTCGAAACGTTTTTCTAGAATTTTCAGTTTTTGTGTGTGAAAAGTTCATTTATTTAATTAGAGAAGGGCAGCCATTAACCACAGGAAGGGTCTTTTGCATTTTAAATACTTCTCAAAGATGTGTCCAGAAAGGTCATTTGCAATTTAATGACTTGCCCAGACATGAAGGTTAGCTCAAGGGTTTCGTAGTCCATGTGTATTGGCAGGAAAGAAAAGATCACCTAACCTCTCAACTCCATTTTGTTTTAATGTAAGTTGCTTATTTTGAATTTTTGCTCCATAGGTCCATATTGCATGAGCGTGAGAACTAGTGTATATTTTTGCCAAGTTACAAGTGTGACTTAAAAGTCACAAAATATACATGACGGTCTTGAAATTACGCTGTCACCATGAAAACGTAACGTCTTTGTTTGGATTTCTCCTTTGTGCTATTGGCTTGTTTAAAATAATTGGTTCCACCTCTGTCACAATCGCAAAGGAAGAAGTTTCAGAATGCCAAACATTCATACAATTGGTCCTTCACTATAATTTCAAGGCCCTTCTTTTCACTCATGCAGAAAAATGACAAAGTTTTAAAAAAAAACAGGAAAAATAAAATGCCACAAGTTTCAGAGTAGTGGGTGGCATGGCTTTGACTCCACCTCAAATGGGGTCCCATATGACTGAACATGAATTGGTTTACATGGTCTCCAACATCCTTTTTACTCCAGTGTCAGTATTAGTAAGTTGCTTTTCCAAAATTACCCCAAGCTGTTATTCTTCAGAAAGTTTTGAAAGGTTCTATCAAAGAGTCTTTTTCTTATCCTAGTCTAGACTTGCCTTTCAACATGAAAGCATTACTCACTTACCAGAGTGTTCCTTTCACTCCCGTCAGCAGAACTTTAGCTGTGTAGTTACAGCCAAGGTATTTCTTACTGTGTGGTCTTGCAGTTGCTTATTCATCTCTGAAGCCTACAGACCAAAACCAGCAAAGCAACACCTGAATGTTTAACTGTCTAACAAATGTATATATAATAGGATATGAATTCATAAGCATAGAAATCGCTGTTGGTACCCTGTTCAATGGTTAACCATGAAGCACTGAAGTTTTTTGGGAGAACTTTTGCTTGCCTGTGAACCTTTAATATAATGTTGAACTGGATGTATAAAATCATGTGATCCCCTAGCTACACAACTGGCTGATTGATAGAGCACTGGATTGTTGAGCAGCATTCAGATGGATTAAGAAGATATTTAAGTCACTGCAATTGCAGAGGAGAGTTGAGGCCAGAGGTTAGTGTTTTTAAAAAAAGTCAGGTTAAATGGAGGCTTGCGGGAAAAAAACCATTAGATTCTACACCAAAATGTTGGAGGTTCTCATTCATGAAATACAGGAAAGGAATCCTGTATGAGACTAAGGACACTACCCTCAAAAAGGACTAATTCAGAAACTATGGGAGCAAATTGCAGTCAGAGCCAGTGTGATATGCAGAATCCAATCTAGATGGAAACAGGCAAGGAAGAAGTTGGTGAGCTTGCCGAAAGCTACAGGATGATTTAGTGTTAGGAGCCTGTCCCTGGCATGTATGCCCCTCATAAACTTTTGTACTGGCAAGTCCTTAGCATTTGTAGAAGCTCACCCTTTAGAGTGTTCCATGAACAGTTGACTGAATGTTCACCATACATGGCCAGGCTGAAAATGCAACAAACTCATGACAATTTATATGACTCAAGATTTAATCTTGTTATTCTTGTAAGACAACCTCGCTGGATGTACTGTGGCATTCCCAGCTATAAGTGCTCCCTAACCTGGCAAAACATGAAGATCACTCCACAGCTTTGGACCTAAGGCAGAACACAATGCTGTCTAGCAAATTAGAGAACAGCAAGACTGATGTGGAAGACAGGGACATATTTAGAGTTTCAAAGCCTTTATTGATTTGAGGAGATAACCCTGGGTATTATTGAGTAGGACAGCATTGAGTGAGAAGGGTGGAATAGTCAAGCCCTGCTCCTATTTCTTATACTCTTAAGGATATGGGGATAGTATGGGAAGCTGCAATTGCAGTAGGAGATTGTATTGAAGGGCCGAGTGGCCTAATCCTGCTCCTATTTCTTATGTTCTTATGGGATATAAAATCAGAAGCCTACCCCAGGCTTAGGGCTAATACTAACCTTCTCTTATGTTTTGTTGTGAACTCACTCACTGACACAGACAGATGTGCAGCCTCAAAAATACCACTCAATATTTTTCAATAAAAGGTCAGACAGCATTTCAATGTGTTCCTCCTCTCTTTTTTGGGCCTAGAAGAACAGTAGGAACTACCTCTCAGCAATCCAGATCATTCACAACTTGGGATCCATTCTCTACAAGGTTCTCTGTTTTGGCTTCAACATTCTCACTGATTGAATTGAGAGAACTTTGACAACAGAGATTTATGGATGTGTCAGTGAGGCCCTGAGGTCTGCTCCAACAAAGGCCAGTGGGCACACTGAGGATTAGGCTTGGATAAGACAGTTATCTCTCAGGGTAATGATCTTGCATCTGAAGCAGCCAGCACCCTTGTGCAAGTAAAGAAGATGTGCCTGACAGCAGGCAGCAACTGTGACATGGCTGAACCAGAAGAATGAAGTACAAAGCCACCTGAAGCTCAAGCAGTTTCCAAAGAAATCATGCAGCCAACATACTTTCACAGAGCAGTCATATAGAAGAATTATGTTTGGGGCAAGACAGCATACATTATGTCCCAGCACTGCATGGAGGTACTATGGTAAAACCCACTGACACCGCTCACCCATCATAAGTAGGATAGTAAATTGGATGCACTGTACTTGAACTGTCATTGAAGATTTTATTTCTGTTTATGTAAAGTAGCAATACAACAAAGAATTGGATGCAATGATAATTGAGGAAGTGCATGCGGCAGTGTTGTAGATTGGGGCTTTGGACCATGCTATTATTTTCATTTACATAGAACAATTCCTGAAAGAGGCAACCAATCACATTCAGCTAAATGTAACTTGAACTAAATCCTATTTTACCAAACTTTGAAGGTGCAGTGGTGTTTCAGGAGCTATCTCTTCACTTTCACTGATTCTTTCCTGCACTGACATCAGGAGAAATCTGTTAATATTTTAACTCCCTTCTTAGAGAATAATGAATGGGGTGTGTGAGCGTGTGTACATATATCTGGAGAAAGAATTATTTGCACTTATATAGTGCTTTTTATGACCACCAGACGATTCAAAACACTTTACAGACAATGAAGTACTTTTGAAGTGTAGCCACTGTTCTAACGTAGGAACTGCAGCAGCCAATTTGTGTACAGTAATCTCCTACAAACAGCAATGTGATAGTGATCCGATAGTCAATTTTTGTGATGTTGATTGAGGGATAAATGTTGGCCAGCAAGCTGGGGATAACTCCCCTGCTTTTCTTTAAAATAGCTCCATGGGCTCTTTTATATCCACCAGAGCAGGTGGATGAGGCCTCAGTTTAATGTCTCATCTGAAAGACGGCACCACCGACAGTGCAGCTCTCCCTCATTACTACACTGAAGTATCAGCCTTGATTTTTGTGCTCAAGCCCTAGAGTGGGACTGGAAACTGGAACCTTGTGACCCAGAAGCAAGAGTGCTACCAACTGAGCCACCTGGAGCAGAGAATAAGTTACAAAGTGGGAATAGGAGGAAAATTATAACTTTTTTTCATTTTGTCCCTTCTTCCCTGAAGGGACCCTATCTGTAGGAGGTTAACCTTTAGTGCCATGTTCGTGTGATCTACTTCCCATGTGAGCATAGATTGTGTGTGCCAGCTGTTTGCACAGCTGGATAGGGCATCATGCCCAAACCTCATCCTATGTTCACACATTGTCCACACATGTAAACTGTCCAGTAGAGGTGACTAGATAGTGATTCATAACAGAAACCCCTCGACTGCATCCTCCTTTTAGCCAAGGGTCATTGAACGGTTGCTCCCTGCAGCTGGGCTAACTCAACACAGACTTGGGACTGGGTTTACTTAAAGTGTATTTTCAATTTTTAAATAAGCACATGATTTTAATGTGATTTGACACTTGTTTTTTTCCCCAGTGCTTCACAAAAGAAGCTGCTCTCCATACCAAGGACATATTTAATCCCAAAGTGAAACGTGCCTGCCAGGATGATCGGACAGGAACAGTTGGGTAAGCCTCTTCTGAGAATTTCCTCGAGGATATTAATTTTGCATCATTGATGGATACAGCCTGTAAACATTAGAATGGAAACTAATTACAGCTCTGAACTAGATGAGGACAAACCTGGTTGACACCAAGCCCTTAGCTGTGAATCTTTAGTAGACCTTCTGTGGCATTACTTGTCTTTTGGAAGATCCAGAGCATTATGCCATTTAAAGTGAAATGCAGTATTCTGCTGTTAAGGTGGTGCCGTGTCCTGTTAAGCCCAAACTAATTTTTTCAAGCGAACACTTGGTGAGTTCATTCAGAGTTTAATTACTCCTGAGGCTGTAACTCTGAACTCTGACTTTGTCTTTTTAAGTGTTATTAAGGGGCAGCAGACATTCCAGCCTGGATTTTTCATTTGACATAATTTTAATCCTGCTAGAGTTACAACACAGAAGATCTAGGCTCCGGACTCTAATATCTTCTGTTCGTGGAGAGGTTCATAGCAACAGGCAAAGGCCATTCAGCCAGTCAAGCCTGCTCTGCCATTCAATACGATCATGGCTGTTCGAACACTTCAATGCTAATAAAGTACCTGGATGAGCACTTGGCACGTCATAACATTCAAGGTTATGGGCCAAGTACTGATAAGTGGGATTAGGTAGGTAGGTCAGGTGTTTCTCACGTGTCCATGCAGACTCGATGGGCCGAAGGGCCTCTTCTGCATTGTGATTCTGTGAATGCCGTTTATCCACACTATCCCCATAACCCTTTAGATTACTGTTAATCAGAAATCTATCAGTCTTTACCCTAAACATACTCAATGACTGTGCTTCCACGGCTCTATAGAATGCCAAAGATTCACAACTCTCTGTGTAATGAAATTTCTCCTCATCTTGGTCCTAAGTGGCTTCTCCTTATTTTGAAATGGTGTCCCCTGGTTCTCGACTCCCCAACCTGCATCTACCATGTCTATTTCTTTAAGTATTTTGTAGGTTTCAACGAGATCACCTCTCATTCTTCGAAACTCTAGAGAACACAGGCCCAGTTTCCCCGATCTCTCTTAATAAGACAGTCCCGCCATCCCCGGAGCAAGTCCATCCCTGGAACGTTAGCATGCATACCAAGCTGTCTTTGTTTCTTTATAATTGTTTCACAAAATGCGACACCGAAACTTCAGCCTGGCACTTGAAGTGAAACTTGAATTTTTGGAGCACTCACTATGTACACAGAGATTTCTCAGAATGCTTTCCACAGCAGTGGATGAGGATTGAGTAATAAGCATGCGGAGGAAGGGAAATGGGTCAGGAAGGGCAAGGACGGGACAAAAACACCACCAAAAAGGGCCAAAGATGGCTTTTAATGGGAAGAAATGAGGTGATAAAGTGGAGATGCTGAGAGAGGGAAATTCCAGAGGGTAGGAGCATAATGGCTGAGGAAGCGCAAAATAAGATGTAGGTTTGTTTTCGAGGCATGAATGGTCTCTGCAGGAGATCACGGAGATAGGGAGGACGTTGCTGTGGACAGATTTGAAATTGATTTTCTGACAATCTGTGAATAGGCGAGCAAGGCAAGGAGCGAGCTGGTGAAAATGCAGACTTAAATGCTGAATGGACTGAAATGACTTGCAACGTAAGAAAAGTGGCATCAGGATTGTGCATAACTGGGACTGCATATAAGATAAGAATCATTATTTGAAGAAAGAAATGGGTATTATAGTTCTAAAATAGAATGAACGCAGAAAAAAAAAATTCACATGGCAAGTGGTTAAGGCCTGGAATGCACTGCCTGAGAGTGTGGTGGAAGCAGGTTCAATTGGACTGTTATTTGAAAAGGAATATGCAGGGTTATGGAAAGAAGGCATGGAGAATGGCACTAAATGAATTGCTCATTTGGAGAACCGGTACAGACCTGATCAGCCAAATGGCTCCCTTCTGTGCTGTAACAATTCTGCGATTCAGAGGACTCGCTCATCACTTTGGTTAATGATCAATGTTTCCCTTTGCCAGAAATGCTTTATCTCAGTAAATGAAGCAAGCTGAAACAAAGAGCAAGCATTTTTATCTGCACAATGAAGATGAAACCTGTCCCAAACCATCACCCTGTGACATATATAATTACATTTTGCCAACATGTCTCATCGAGTCTATGTCTGTTGCAATTACAGTGCACCACTGTTAATTCACACCAATCATAAGCCAAGTAAAATCCATGCTTTAGAGTCCCAGGCTAAAGGAAATTTATTTTACATTTTTGTGCCTCCATTAATGAAGACCCAAATCAAATTCAAGTTTATTTTAAAAATGTATTCTCAAGATGTGGGCACCACTGGCTGGTATTTACCCTGAAATAAAAACAGATAATGCTGGGAAAACTCAGCAGGTCTGACACCATCTGTTTGAGTTTCAGAGAGCTCTGAAGAAGGGCCACACGGACTCGAAATGTAAACTCTGTTTCTCTGTCCACGCATACTGTCAGATCTGCCGGGTTTTTCCAGCACTTTCTGTTTTTATTTCAGATTTCCAGCATCCGCAGTATTTTGCTTTTATCCTGGTGTTTATTCTCTTCCCGAGTTGTTTGAATAGGCTACTTTCAGAGGGCAGTTAAGAATCAACGATGTTTGTGTGGAACCGGAGACACATTGGGTAAGGAAGGCCAGTCCTTCCTTCACCAAAGGATAAGAGTGAACCAGTGAGGGTTTTACAACAATCCAATAGTTTCCTGGTCATTTTTGACTGACACAAGATTTCATCAAATTCAAATTCTCAAGCTGCCTTGGTGGAATTTGAACTCATGGAATGAAGGTGGGTGGGAATCAGTTGGGCTACACAATGCCTATTTTTCAGATGCATCATGGTCTTCAAAGACCCTTACATTTCAGGTAGGACATGTGAGCACACTTCCAGGTGGATAGTTCACCTCCCAGCAAGTAAGGACAAACAAGAGCCGCCAGCACTTATTCCCCACCTGAAGCAGACATTAGACTGTTTGCACATGGAAATAAGGGACCTTTGTGACCCCTGCAGCAACATTGGTTTGCCATCGCTAAACCAAACCCTTCACCAAGCCCCGCGTTCTTCCCCCAAGTCTGCAAGCAACCCCTCCCCCAATCTTATGATCCACCTAAGCCTCATGATCCACCCAAACCTCATGATTCACCCCAAGATATGGCCCCGAGGCCGAGATTCCCTCCAGAACCCCATGACCCCTGAATCCTGCAAGCTTAAGCCTGTCACACACCTGGGACCTCACAGGGACCTCTGGTGAACTCTGCAGAAACATTATAGGTAAGGTTTTCAAGTAACTTTGAATGCAGTTTCAGGCCGAACAATAACCTCTCTACCCGCTGCTGGCTGCTCAGTGCCTGCAGCCTGGATTGTGTCTTTCGTGTTATCGTTGTTATGGATCTTAAATGAGGTTATCCTTGGTCAGGATTGATGAACACTGCTGGAGGCAAGGCAATTGGTAAACTTTACCTTTTATTGAACATTCTACTACCTATGTTCAGTACAAGGCTTAGAACAAGGCTTCCCTTAGAACTATCTCTCGGCATACCATGTCATGTGATCTAACATCACTGATGAAGACTTTCTATTTACATATTTAACATTAACCCTATATACTTCAATCTTAAGATTCATTGATGGGACGTGGGCATCACTGTCTAGGCCAGCATTTATTGCTGGTCCATAATTACCCTTGAGAAGGTGATGGTCTCCCCCCCAAGTCTCACAGTCTATTAAATACATTTTTTACATTATCCTACATCCCCCCCCTGCCCCCCCACAAAGTCTCTGTCTTCCACCCTGGTTCACAGGGATAAGTATTGTGATGGTTTCATCAATCTCCCTGATCTTGTTCTCAGCCCTCTCGAAGGATGTATGGGATTCAAATTCTCCTATGTTCTCTCTTGAACTAGGTAGAGTAGTATGTGAATCATCAGGTACTGGCCTGGCTTTCTGTTAAGGCTCCCTTCCTAATCACCTGGATAGTTGGTTCATTCCATTGATGGTCATCTTCTTGTAGATATAAATGCACTTCTGTTACTTCTCACCATTCTATTTCTATAAGGTAAGATCGCAGATATAGTTTTTCCCCAAAATTTGGTCTCAGCGATTCTGGTCACAAATCCACATTGATTCCCTGGCTGAAGAATCATATGGACTTGAAATGTTAACTCTGTTTCTCTCTCCACAGATGCTGTTAGACCTACTGAGTTTTTCCAGCATTTTCTGTTTTTGTTCTCATAGACCCACATGGCTCCTAATGCCTCTTTGTCAATTCAGCACGTCTTTGTTCCATTTCAGTCGATGATCGAGACACATAGTATTTTGGTTTTGCGCCTGGTTTCGACGTGATGTAGCAGGTTGTTTTCCGCTTCCCCAGACCTCGAAGTAATATTGGAAATTTTGTCCTGAACTCTTTCAGATTTTTTTGGCTTCCCAATTTGTATATGAGTTTTAGACCTAATGCAAGCTTTTCGGCTTAACAGTGAACACATTAAAAGTTTCTGTGATTTCTCTTCTTTTGGACTGAAGGTTAGCAGTCCCTTGACTTTCAGTTGAATGTCTCCTGGACCATGGGATTGTATGGTCAGTGGCTGGAGAGCATCTTGCTCCAGCCACTATTCTGTGTCTGAAAGAACTGAAACCCCTGCTCCAGAGTCTAATTTGAAGTTTGTTTTATGTCTCTTGAGCATAATGTTTGTCCCCATGAGATCCTGTAATTTCTCCTAAGAATGGCACTTCATTACCTTTTCCATCTTCAATTTTTTGAATGCTACATGTTGGTTTCTCCTTAAATCTCAATCTTAGGAGCTTTTTGTCATGGCAGACAGATTTCAAATGTCCTCTCCTCTTATGCATTCTTGGTGGGGCATTCTTTGCGCCAGTGCGCCTTTACCTGCCATAGCGAGAACACTGAGTAATAGCGGCTACCACGCCCCCTTCGCGCTCTCCCTGCTTTTTGAGTAGGTGTGCTGTTACTTCCTACAAATTGCACTGCCAGTCGCTTTTCTCCACAAGTGACCCTTGTCATCTCAAATAAATACAGAATCGCACGTTCTCACTTCTGCCTGCCTCCGGTAGCAATAAATCTTCCTTCAACTGCAGAATATCTGATCAAGTCTGCTCTAAGATCCCTACAACAAAGCGATCCCAAATTAATGTGTCTTTCAAGGCTCCAGATTCACAATTCTCAGCAGGTCGATATGAATCGTTACTGAAGGTTCTCTCCCAGTCTTTGGGTGCGTTTATTGCACTTCCCCCTTTCTATAATGGCGTTCTCTCTAAGGCTGAACTGTGCACCAAGGGCTTTTATAACCCATTTGTGTGTTGCTATCTCTTTGTTTATGCCCTGTCTGATCATTACATCATATGCACACTGCCTATGGCATTCCTTGCTAGCCTTCACTGCTAGTCCCGAAGCAGTCCTGTACTTGGTAAACCTGTGACCCCAGGTCTGCCACTTCTCGCTCGGCTTGATCCGAGTTTTCCACCTGATCAAAGCACTCTGGAAAAGATAGGATTTTCTCCATGGCTTTTCCTCACTATAGCCTTTCTTCGAGTTTCGTTGGCATTTTTCCCATGCTGTACTTATTCCTCCAGTTCTTTCTCTTGCTGTTTCCTCCAGTCATTGGGCTCTTAGCGCTGTTTCCAAAGTGTTTTCCGCTGTTACCATCTGTTATCATTGTCGTAGGTCTTAAACGAGCTTGTCTTTGATCAGGATTGATAAAGACTGCCCGAGGCAAAGCTGTTGGTATAATTTACCTTTAATTGAAAATTCTACTAACTATGTACAGTACAAGAATTAGCACGAGGCTTCACATAGAACTATTTTTCAGCATACTCAGTTGTCATGTGATCTTACATCACTGATGATGTAGACTGTCCATTTACATATTTAACATTAACTCTTTATAATACACTTTCCACCCCCTTTAAGTTTTGTCTTCTGGGATATTCTTCAGACAAGTTGCCAAATTTCCAACCTCCCCTGTTCCACTCCAATCAGAAGCTGCCTGTTGCGTGTTGGTAACTTGCCAAAATTATGCCATTGAGGCCTGACAATGAAAATGCTTAGAACCTCTTGCTGGCGCCCTTGGTGGTATAATTATTCTGCCCGTTGTCCGCCCATATGTGCCATCCAAAGATCAGCTCCATTGTTGGCAGCCTAGAATTAACATTCAAGTACTGCCTGGCTGGGATTAGAATGGAGCTACTGCTGGAGATTAGCATGCTAGAATTGTTAGCCTGTGATTCAACCCTGTCAAGCTGTTTTTATTTTGATATTTTAGTTTCAATTCTGGGAGTCTAGTGTCTGTAAACTGGTTTCCCTTTTGGATCTACAATTCTGACACCAGGTTAAGACTGAAAGATGACAATTCATGTCAATGCCTGGATCTGGCTCCTAGCTGCTGTTATTCCCTGAATTCCAACTAAAAATGTACAATATACAAGTGCAATAGGAGGTGCAACCTTAACTACAAAGCACAGGAAATAATTGTGAAGTTCAGACCCTTTGAAGACCTGTAAGATCTGTGCAACACTGTAAATTGGATTCTGCTTGGCCAACTTCAAAGGACCTGACTTACTCCCAGACTCCTCTCAGGAGAGGTTGAACCAGAGTGAATCAGGATTGAGATTGCTGCAGTATTTTAATGATGACTTTAATACAGCTTCTTTAAGCAGAACTTAGGCCCTTTTACGCTGGCGTTAGTGGCTCTTTGAATTGTTGGTTTCTGAAATGCTGATCTTGTGCACCCAATCCAACCACTGGGAAGACCTGGGGTAGGGGGGTCGTTTTATAACAGCATATTTGAAGGTGGGGTGGGAGGTACATAAAATAAAACGGGTGGCTGGCCTTACTGCCTGCCCCTAAGCTGCCCCCCATGTTATGGTGGGGGGTGCGGGGCAAGGGGGGTGTGGTGGCAGGCATCAGCCCAACCATCTGCCTGCCCTTAGGCCTATTGAGGCCCTTAAATTGCCTATTAAAGACCAGTTAAGGGCCTTGCAGCCCCTCCACTACCATAATTTGGTGAGCGGGGGAAGGTGGAAGGAAAGTGGCCAACCTGTTACTTTCCCAACTCAGGTAAACTGCAGGATAGAAGAGAAGGGCACCTCTTCTGGAAGTGTCCTTTGTGCCCATTGGGGGCACCCCCTCCCCAAGATGGTGCCCTCCCCCCTGTACCTTACCTCCTGGCATCTCAAACCTGCCCCCCACCTCCCCTCCCCAAATCACACCCCATTCCGGCCCCCATCTCACTAGGGTCCAAGATCCCTCCCTGACCAAAAAACCCTGGACTTATCTATAAATGCGGCATCCATGATCTTGTTCTTAGGGACTCCCTTGTAGTCCCAGTGGTGGCTACTACTGCGTTCTAGTGCTGCTGGGACTACTCAGCTGCCAGCCAATCTGATTGGCTAGCGGCTCTCAGGGGGGTGGGACTCTCTATCCCTGAGGGGCCTCTCACCTTGTTTAGGCATATTAATAGGTAAAAACAAAAACAGAATTACCTGGAAAAACTCAGCAGGTAAAAACAAAAAACTGTGGATGCTGGAAATCCAAAACCACCCCCCCCAACCTCTCTCTCTCTCTCTCTCTATCTCTCCGCCCCCCACACACACACCTTAAACCAGCTTATATTTCAACTCTTTCTTGGACTCGAACTCAAGTTCTGTCGAAGGGTCATGAGGACTCGAAACGTCAACTCTTTTCTTCTCCGCCGATGCTGCCAGACCTGCTGAGTTTTTCCAGGTAATTCTGGTTTTATATTAATAGGTAATATGCCCAGCATATTACCACTGCAGGGCAGCCCTTTTTAAAGTCGACGAGCTGCCGATCAACTTTTCTACTGGTGGGGGGGGTGCGAGCAATATGGCTCCCCCCCCCCCACCACCATTTTGTAAAATTCACCCCCTGGTATAAAGTGTGACTTTCTGGTGGGTGTATTTAATGCATCCGGCAGCTTTTACTTTGGGGTCACTGCTGGCTGAGTGAGACCCAGACTTTATTGGGGATCTCAAGATACAAACATCCCCCTGACACCAATATAAGAAAGACTTGTAAGTGCTTTGGCCTGTCCTGGATGCTATTGCATTCAAATCCCCTCCTTCCTGTTCAGCCTGCTGGGAGGATTCCATAACATCAGCAGCAACACCCTAATCACATACACGGTTCTAGCTTTGAAGTCGGGATTCACAGCTTTCGTCCCTGGTTATGGGCTTTCTACTTGTGGCCTGAAGAAGTGAAGGCTGTTAGCGGTAGCTGTTTATGTTGCTGTTCTAGCTGTGGCGGGAGGAAAGTGGTCCTTTTGAGGTGCCTCCCTGAGCTGTGCAAATCCATCTGATTTAATTTAAAATGCTGCTGTAATAGCTGCTCTACCATCAGCATCAACACTGTCGGCTAAATGCTGTATAAAACTTCTTTAAAAGATGTTCATTTGCTGCCAGGCTTACGGTCGAGGGAACAAAATGCGAAAAGATAAAAAGCCGTGGATCCAAATGGCTGTGCAGAGTTTACCTCGTTTCCTCTTGGTATGTCTTGAACATGCAGTCTAGACCTCCCAAATAGACATTCCTGATGACAATGTATTTTTAGCCTCATCAGTCCTCCCACACTATATGCTATCCATTGGCAAGGTTTTTTGAATTCGGGCCAAAAAAAACCAGCATGCGGCAATTGGTAATGGATGAGTTGGGCCCGTGGGTGGCTTAAAGACGGTGGCACAGTATGAGAAACTAATCTTCACAATAAGAAGCCGAATGTGGATGAGGTTAAACCGGTAATGGACAGAGACTGTAAACGCTTTATTCACTGGGCCTCCTGTTAGTAAAGCTGGGAGAAATTCACCTCCTTGAAGTACTTTTTTTTCTGAAAGAGGACGTTTTCTTTCTGAGAAAGGCTGTGCCCATATCCCAGGAACACCTCCTGACAGAAATCTTGGCTGTTTTCCACGTGTTCGGAATGAAAGGCATTCGCTTAATTGCAAGTGACTGAGGCGTGAAAAGCAGCAGCAAAACTGAAGAAAGGAGAGTTCTGACTAATGACTGAAATTATACTGTTCTCCACTGGACAACTGGGTCATAATTTGTTTCCATCAGCAGAGGTTTTTAACCGTCTAACTTAAGTGGTCACGTGTCTGTTGCAGTGAGCAAACTGCAGAGGAATGTGGCAATGTTGGAGGTCCTGGAAACAGCCTGTGACAACCGACACACGGAATGCGTGGACAGGCCTTTTATTATGAATTACTTGCACTTCACTGCCCGAGGGTTTTATAACGCTTGAGTGTGTGTCTCAGCGAGACTAAAATAAATTAGATATGATTGTGGGAGGCCAGTAACTCTTAATGACATCTTAACACTGGTGACAGTAGCCCCCTGTAGACAGTATTTTGAGGTTGAGATTTCTCAACCCTTCCAGCGCACTCCCCTCCAACTCCGGCACCACAAAAATGTGGTGGAAGGGACAGAAATAAAACCAGAAACTGGAAAATCTAGATCCCATCCTGCGCTGCGTGTTTCTAGCAAGCCTTTGTATGACCAGTGATGCTGAGGGGGCACAGACTCTCCACAAGCTTGGTCTAAGATTTGATTGGCCCATCTTCAGTTTGTGGTATAGCCAGTGGGAAGAGGTTCCATGAACTGTTTTTAAGCCAAGCTTTTTAGAAGAGTGCATATTTGTTCTTTATTTGTTCACAGGATGTGGACATTGCTGGCAAGGCCAGCATTTATTGCCCATCCCTAATTGCTCTTGTTCAGCGGGCATTTAAAAGTCAGTCACATTGCTGTGGGTCTGGAGTCACATGTAGGCCAGACCAGGTAAGGACAGCAGATTTCCTTCCCTAAAGGACATTAATGAACCAGATGGGTTTTTACGACAGTGGTTTTGTGGTAGTCATCAAACTTTTAATTCCAGCTTTTTATTGAATGCAAATTTCACCATCTGCCATGATCCCCAGAGCATTACCTTGGGTCTCTGGAATACTAGTCCAGTGACAACCCCACCAGGCCACCACCTCCCCATCAGCTGGCTACCAATAACTCAGTCTGTCTGCTTTTGGCTATCCAACTTAGTATGAATAACTTCAGGGAGCTAACTCATGATATTTCAGATCCATGACGATGTGGGTCATCAGTTTAGGGCCTCCTCTTCCTGTAAAGCAAAGGCAGGGAATGCTCTTGGATATTTGTGCTCTGTGTAGGATTTGAGTCCATATGTCACAAGTTAAAAGGGTGAGAGATGCATATAATGCCTTCTCAAGACAGGAACTATTTTTTAAGATAATCTCAATTGGGCTTTAGAAAGGTAAACAGCAAATGCAAAAAATATGAAATAGAGGCAAAAATGCTGGCTGATGAAAGTAGATATGTGAAAAGAGAGCAGAGAGAATCGTTGCCAGAATCTTACTCTTTCTGTGGTGTCTTTCTTTTGGGGGGGGTGGAGGTGGTGTAGGTTCATGACCTTTGACTCATCCTTTAGCCCCTCTCCCAATGCCTGCCAGTCTCTCACTGTGAAATGCTCTGGGATCTTTCGTTATATTAAAGCCACTGTACAGGTGAGGCCATTAACCTTTCAACATCTTAGGTGATAGCTTATTAGACCAACACCGGCATAGCAAACACGAGCAGCTGTTCATGCTTGGTTGGTTGAGCTTCTATCAGGGTGTTGAGATGCTGTGATGAAAAGGAACCCAAATGGCCATTTTCCTTGCTAGCATGTTTACACATGCCTGCACACAAGGGACGGGTGCTAATGTTCTAACAATAACTCAGGAATTTGCACATTGAGCATTCTGTTTGTTTTAACTGAGAAAGATAGAGTAGCGGACTGCTCTCTGTATATATGGCAGGCATCAGTCACATGGCGGTGGGGGAGTGGTGGTTAGGGGTCCAGCCCATGTATGCATTTGTTGTCAAAAATCACCCTAAAATAGGCCCCTCTCCCCAGTGCTGCTCCTACTGTGTTGTTGATGGCAAGGATCTCAGCCACTGCTTTTCTGCAGGGAGGAAGTTTCACCAACACAGGAATTTGCTCGCATAACAGCTGGATTTACTTTCATTAGTAGCAATACTCAAGTATATTGGCACTAAAGGGAGAGGGTAGATAGAAAGAGGAATGAGATGGTAATGAAGGGAAGAGGAAAAGCAGAGATAGTGAACAATAAAGGGATGAGGGAATGAGAGAGCGGGGGCAATAAAGGTGAGAGGGAAAAGGAGAGAGGGCAGTGAAGGAAGGAGGGAAAGGAAGAGAGAGGGCAATGAAGGAGATAGCAATGAAGGAGAGAAGGAAAGGGAGAGAGAATAATGAAGGAGATAGTATAATGAAGGAGATAATGAAGGTGAGAGAGGATAGGGAAAGAGAGAGGGCAATGAAGAAGAGAGGGAAAGAAAGGATTATGAAGGAGAGAGGAAAAGGGAGAGAGAGGACAATGAAGGAGAGAAGGAAACAGAGACAGAGGGCAATGAACGAGGGAGGGAAAGGGAGAGAGTGTAATGAAGGAGGGAGAATAATGAAGGAGAGAAAGAGGAGAGAGGGAAAGGAAGAGAGGATGATGAAGGAGGGAGGATCATGAATGAGAGAGAGGATAAGGAAAGAAAGGGCAATGAAGTGCAGGAGGGACCTGGAGGGCACATTGAGAGAGCAGTTAATTCAGCATCCTAAACCAGGGCCATCACGCACAATAGAAGGGAATGGAGTATAAAAATATGGAAGTCTTGGTAAAACTATACAAGGCACTAGTTAGACCACACCTGGAATACTGTGAACAGTTTTGGTCCTCTTATCTAAGGAAAGATATACTGGCCTTGGAGGCAGTCCAGAGAAGATTCACTAGGTTGATCCCAGGTATGGAAGGATTTTCTTATGAGGAGAGATTGAGCAGGTTGGGCCTGTACTCACTGGAGTTTAGAAGAATGAGAGGCAACCTTGTTGAAACATATAAGGTTCTTAGGGGGCTTGAGAGGTAGATGCTGAGAGGTTGTTTCCCCTTGTGGGAGAGTCTAGGACCAGAGGGCATAATCTCAGAGTAAGGGGTCGCCCATTTAAAAAAGAGATGAGGAGGAATTTCTTCTGCGTGTAATTAACCCGTGGAATGCTTTACCACACAGGGCTGTAGAAGCTGGGTCGTTAAATATATTCAAGGCTGAGATAGACAGATTTTTAATCAGTAAGGGAATCAAGGGTTATGGGAGAAAAGGCAGGAAAGTGGAATTGAGGATAATCAGATCTCATTGAATGGCAGAGCAGACTCAATGGGCCAAGTGGCCTACATCTGCTCCTATGTCTTATGGTCTTATAGAGGGAAAGGGAGAGAATACTGAAAGATGGTGGATAGTGAAGGAGAGAGAGCATAGGGAAAGAGAGAGGGCAATGAAGGAGAGAGAAAGAAAGGATAATGAAGGAGAGAGAGTATAATGAAGGAGAGAGGAAGGGAAGAGAGAAAGAGCAATGAAGGAGGGAAAGAGAGAAATGACTGGCAATAAAGAAAAGAGGGAAGAGATGGCAATGAAGGCAAATATGAAGTGTAGAGATTATTTCCCTTCACATGTTAATGTGTTAAGTACCTGTAGCATGCAAAGACATGATAACAGCAATGTTTCATATTCATCAGTCATTTTTTTTTGCTATTTTATAGCTGTTCATGTTAGTTTGTGTGGTTAAGTGGGTTATAATAATTTGCACAGAGATTGGGAGGTGATTTTCCTACTCACCAGCCTAGGAAATGCTTAGTTCTAAGGGGAAGAGAAATGAAAAAGGGGAGAAGACTTGTGCAGGCTGGGTGAGAAGGACATGTGTGTTCTTCCTGCCGCAGACACAACACACCAGACATCTTTCACCAGCCACTTGGTGATGAAGCAGGATGGAGCACCAGTTTTGAGAGAAGTTGGCAGTAGTTGCACTTTCCCTCCCTCGGATTGGAGCAAGGACTTATCTAAAAAACAAATGTAACACCATTTCATATAAAATAATCCCTGATGCTTCTAAGGCACTGCAGTTATCACATTGGCTTTTTGTCTCACCTCCCCGGGGGGTCTTTGGGCCTTGAGGCCTTCTGGTTGCTATTCTTACACTGCATTTTGAAGTTCTCACAGTTGGCAGCCATTCATCCTCCTGCAGGCTTCTTAGGCCTGCAACAGAGGCTGTGGCCCCAATGTTCAGGGGAGGCAGAGAAGGTGTTGGGGAGCTGGAGTGCAGGAATGAGAGAGCGGGGGCAATAAAGGTGAGAGGGAAAAGGAGAGAGGGCAGTGAAGGAAGGAGGGAAAGGGAGAGAGAGAGCAGTGAAGGAGACAGCAATGAAGGAGAGAAGGAAAGGGAGAGAGAATAATGAAGGAGATAGTATAATGAAAGAGATAATGAAGGTGAGAGAGGATAGGGAAAGAGAGGGCAATAAAGAATAGGGAAAGAAAGGATTATGAAGGAGAGAGGAAAAGGGAGAGAGAGGCCAATGAAGAAGAGAAGGAAACAGAGACAGAGGGCAATGAAGGAGAGAAGGAAACAGAGACAGAGGGCAATGAACGAGGGAGGGAAAGGGAGAGAGTAATGAAGGAGAGAAAGAGGAGAGAGGGAAAGGAAGAGAGGATGATAAAGGAGGGAGGATCATGAATGAGAGAGAGGATAGGGAAAGAGAGGGCAATGAAGTGCAGGAGGGACCTGGAGAATGTGGTGTTGATGCCAATGGCAGGACCTCATTAATATTTTGTTCTTCCATTTCCCAACTGGCAGCCAACCAGATTAACAAATTGTTTGACTGTCAGGTGGGAAATAGAAAGACAACCAAGATCACGTCTAAAATACAACACATTGGTACACCACATACAGTGCTTCACCTTCTTTCTCTTCACCAGTGCCGAATATCTCCTCTTTATTTTCGCCCTTCAGCCTGATAGGTAGGTGGACTTCACCATGTAAGATTACAAGAAATAGGAGCAAAAGTCGGCCATACGTCCCCTCAAGCTGCTGCGCCCTTCTCTAGGATTGTGGCTCATCTTCTACCTCAACTCTATTTTCCTGCATTATCCTCTCGATTGCCTTGGTGTCCAAAAATCATTCTGCACAACTCGCATTATTCTTGCTCTCTCTTGCTCACCAGCACTCTGAGTTACTTAAGGTATAACTCCTAACAACCCTGTCGAAAACTGGTAAAGTTCAGCCAGGTAGGGATGTGGAACCTGAATGGAATTCAGACCTTCAATTCAGACACCATCCCTCCAAATGAGAGTTCAATTCTCCAATGTTATTATTATTGGATTGTTCTTGAGTGTATTAAGTCTTGACTTCTGGTCAAGCAGTGGCTTGATTTGAACATTCTCATCCTTGTTTTTAAATCCCTCCGTCGCCTCGTCCCTCCTCCTCATCCTCCTCTTCCATCCTTCCATCTGTGAAAGATGATGGACATGCAGCAAACAATCCGTTTCCCTTGGGAGTGTCTTCATATGGCGCACCCTTGCTAATAGTATAAGGAGAATTTTTTTTTTCTTTAAAGGGTCGTTAGTCTGTGGAATTCTCTTCCCCAGAAAGTAGTGGAGGCTGGGTCATGAATTTATTCAAGGCAGAGTTAGATTTTAGATAGATAAAAAGTCAAGCATTATGGGGGGGCAGATAGGAAAGTGGAGTTGAGACCACAGCCATATCAGCCATGATTTTATTGAATGGCAGAACAGACTGGAGGGGCTATTTCTGCTCCTAGGTCCCATGTTCCTATAATTGGAGAAGCCAATCTTTGAGAGGCAGGTTCTACCACAAATGCCACATATGAAGCTTCCAGGTGTCATTGTGGGTTGTTGTTTACAGCGTTGGCGCCTGTTGCCAAGCCGCTGGTCATCGTGGTGGAGCATGTCGGCCCACAGGAGATGTCGCCATTTTCCGCTATCGTCAGCTAGTGACTCCAGGTGCGATCACCGATGTTTAGGGCCTTGTTGTCGTGCTTGCAGGAATCCTTGAAGCAGAGCTTTGGGCATTCCACTGGTCGGCTGACCCCGGCTACCTCACCATGCAGGAAGTTCTCGGTTACGCAACCGTCTTCCATCCTGCTGTTGTGCCCGGGCTAATGAAGCTGTCTCTGTTTGATGAATGCTGGGGAACCTTTGAGACGACGGGCACATGCGTGATTTTGTAATGCCAGGATATATCTATAATGAACCACGGACAGCGAAGATGGGAATTGTTGAGCTTCTTTTCTTGGTATCCATAAGTCATCCATGTTTCACAGCCACACAAGTGCTAGGAATACAGGCCTTACAAACCATTAGATCGGTCCTTACACTCTCGCCCCTCTCTATCTATGTATTCTCCTCCAGCCCCACAACCCCCTGAGATATCTGCACTCCTCTAATTCTGGCCTCTTGAGCATCCTCGACTTTAATCATTCCACCCTGTGTCTGAGCCTTCAGCTGCCTAGGCCCTAAGCTCTATTTCCTCCCTAAGCCTCCTGTCTCTCTTTTTTTCCTTTTGAACAAGCTTTTTGCCATGTTCCCGAATACTTCCTGATGTGACTCGATGTCTAATTTTCCTCTAGAATGCTTTTGGGAAGTGTCTTGCAATATTTCATTACGTTAAAGGTGCTTGTGGTAATCTGATGTGTAATATACCTTTAAGAAGAATGTTATAATGGAAGATCACGTGATCTTAGTATCCAATAGCAGAGTAGCGTGGGCTTCCTCAGTAGTCAGTAGTGAGCAGTGTAGAGTTAGAGTCTGTAATGTTAGAGACAGGGTTTGAGTTGAAAGCACACAAGGGTAGCTGCTGAGTTCATTTGTAAATAATTAGAATGTGTTCTACATAAGAACTGTTTACTGACCTACCCTGCTTATGGTACCAAATTGGCTATCCTGAAACAAGCGTGCAACCTGGATCCGTTAGTTCGACTAAACTAGAGACTTGGATCCAACAGTGCTGTATAAGTTTAAGTTGTTGTTATTGATGAAAAATAGCACAAGTCTCTTTTTTCACATTTGTAGGACAAATCTGGATTAGTCAAAATCCCCAGTCTGGGTCAAAATCCTGGAACTACCCCCCCCTAACAGCACTGTGGGTGTACCTACACCACATGGACTGCAGCGGTTCAAGAAGGCAGCTCACCATCACCTGCTCCAGGGCAACTGGCAATGGGCAATAAATGCTGGCCCAGCCAGTGAAGCCCAGACCCTGTGAACTGCATCAATTGACAGATTCGTACATCAGCCTGCTAGTCATGACACCTTTGCAGGACAGTGTTTGAATCTTAGTAAAGGTCAGCAACCTATAGGTTAATCATATATTGTAGATATCATTACAGTAGTTATTACTAATTAGGGAATGAAAAATCATGTTCATATTTTCTAAATTAAAAAAGTAATGTGCTAAATGCAGGAAGTATTGTTTACCAACCTCTATTTTTGCGGAGAAATTAGTTTGGGTTATACATGCTGCATCTATTTGCTCAACAAAGGATGTTCCATTATGTTGCTGAAGTTTGATTAATGTGTGGTTGCTAAGATAGCTCTGTGTACATACATACAACTGTAAATGTGCCACACTTAGGTGTAGCTATGTAACTGGGCCTTGTTAATATAAACCCAGGAGCTGCTGTCAAATTGAGCAAAGGTTAAAACGGAAGAGGCAAGTGCATGTTGTTTTTTTAAAAAGAAACAAAAGTGAGAGGTTCCTAAGTTGCATTAAGGCCCCTACTAGTGGTATTGACTTCTGACCTGCTGGAATTTACCTTGGGTAACAACTGGTGTGAGACCTGTACACAAGGTCCCTGTGTAACTGCCACTGCTCTCAGGCAACAGAAAGATAGCTTTAGGCATCGAATCAACACGCACTGAGGTGAGGATTCCTGTGGTCACCAGTGTGACATTGTAAATTTACTTGTGTAGCTTTCTCCCATTCACTCTTTCTAACTGAAAAGAGGTTTGACAAGCAAATTTTTATGATTTGCTAGAAATGCCAAACAGAAGGAAGATCCTCACAATAATATTGCTAACAGATGATCATCAGAGCAGTTATTAAATATTTATTTTCAGCGGTCCAGGAAATTTTCTGAGGTCTTACTCCTAAGGTGGTGTAAAATATCAGCAACCAGTGACCTTTGTGGGTGTGTATTATCTATATATTTGTGACTTTATGTAAAACTTAATATCTGCATTTTCCCTGCTTTCATCAGAGAATATTCTCAGAAGCACCTCCTTTCCAACCAGTTTGATGGCCCCTGTGTGAGTAAATCATCAGGCCAGGCTTATTATTCATGGGCTGCTTATTTTGGCAACCCACATGGAGTCAGCATTAAACACTTCCAGATCAAATGCAGAACCTTCCAGCTGTGCAGTGAAGCCCCTTCGGTTCTGTCTTAGCTCCAGAAAAGCATCGCTTGGCACATCTTTGCCAAGTTTTCCATTTCTCAAACCAGCTACCCTTATGACTTCTCCGGGTGAGGTTGTGAATGCTGTGGAATTTGCTATCAACATATTATTGTTGAGTTGCATGTGTCTAGTTTCTAACAATGATTCACCACATATTTATGCAATTTGCTATAGAAGTTGGAGCTGTATACGCCCCTCTGGAAAATTCTAGCAAACTGGTCAAAGATCCCTGAAAGTGCAGAGAGAGGCGATCAAATACTTGCTTTTAATTTACACTTATTCTAGCAGAGATGAAAGACTTTGGCCGGGATTTTTCAGTCCCAACGGCAGTGGGTGTAATGGCGGACAGGTGGTGGGGAGGCGGTGGGGGGGAACAATGGGGCGGGAGCTGAAAAATCGGTTTCCTGCCAGCGAGAAATGATGGGGGGAACGTGTGCAGATCGCCATTCCTGCCAGAGGCATCCTGTTAATGGGATGCAGATGAAGGCCCGACTGAAATTGCTCCCCCCGTCCATTTATCCCTTCTGCCAACGGGATATTACGCCGGTCCGGAACACGTCTGGACCACTGTGACCTGGACATGTCGGGACTCGCCTGCAGAAGGCCTCGGTCAGCTTGCGGAAATTGGAATATGGAGGTCTCTAGTGACCGTGAACCCTGGAAGCACATGCAACAGTGGGTAGTTGGAGCATCAACCATATCGTCTTATCGTGTCCACGGACAGTCTATACATGGCCCAGCCAGAACTGGACATGTTTTAGCGCCTTGTTGAATTCGGCAAGATCTGCAACAGTGCAGGGTTCCTCTAGCGATAGGCATTGCAGGAGATGTTGCATAGTCTGTGGCTCAGTTCCACATTCACAAGTTGTCGGCAGGTTGTATATCCCCATTTGCTTAGTGACACCTTTGAATGATCTACACCAGTCCTAAGTCTGTTAAGGCACTTCCAGGTTGCCCGGTTGCAGTTAGCTCCTGGGGGAAGGTTTTCATCCAGTAGAATTTCCATCGCTGGGGGTTGCTCGAGACTGGCGAGCCGGTCTTTCCACAAGGCAATGCCGGCTTCAGATGGGGTTGATGTAATGGAACAACACTGTTCATGAAGCTTTTCCTTGACTTTAGGCGGTTGGGTATAGGTGTATGACCATGTAGAGGGTGCCTCTCATCTGATGTTTGATGAAGTCACTCTTTCTTGCTGGCTACCGTTCTCCTTATATCAGGGGGAGCGATACCCACCAGGATATATAGGCTGTTGGTGTTTGTTGGTTTTAAACAACCTGTGATAAGTTGGCAGCTTGCGTTCGGAATGGCATCCATCTTCTTAGCATGAGTAGATCTTTCCCATGCAGGGCAGGGGTATTCAGCAGTGGAATATCAACCATATGGATCCCTGCACTGCAGGACCACCCAAGACGTTGATCTTCACACTGCAGGAGCTTCCAGGATGTGGATCTTTGCGCTGCAGGTGATCAGCTGCATGAGGCACTTTTGGACGGTGATGGTCTGTGCTGGGGTGGGGTTGGGGATTAGACAGGGGGGAGGTGATTGAAGAGGTGGCGGTGGGTGTTGAGCCCTAGGGGGGGCCGGGGATAGGGGAAAGAGAGAGAAGCTGCGGTGGCCATGAAATGGGTGAGGTGGTTTATGGAGCGGGAGGGTGGGAAGTGGAATGGCGGAGTGCGGGCGAGGATGTGATGTGCAGTTGTGAATGGGCATGGGAGGGTATGCAAGTGTGAATGGGCATGGGAGGGGTGTGGAAGTGTGAATGGGCAAGGGAGGGTGTGCAGGTGCAAATGGGGTAGCTGGTATGCAGTCATGAACAGGCATGGGGGTAGGAGAGGGAAAGGGTTCAGAAAGAGGGGTCCGCGATGTCATTGCAAAGGGGCTTGAGTACAGGAGCAAGGATGTCTTACTACAGCTGTACAGAGCCTTTGTGAGACCACACCCGGAGTATTGTGTGCAGTTTTGGTCTCCTTACCTAAGAAAGGATATACTTGCCATAGAGGGAGTGCAGCGAAGGTTCACCAGACTGATTCCTGGGATGGCAGGATTGTCGTATGAGGAGAGATGGGGCCAACTAGGCCTGTATTCACTGGAGTTTAGAAGAATGAAGGGGATCTCATTGAAATATATAAAATTCTGACAGGGCTGGACAGACTGGATGCAGGAATGATGTTTCCTCTGGCTGGGGGGGTCTAGAACAAGGGGTCATAGTCTCAGGATATGGGTAGACCATTTAGGACTGAGATGAGGAGAAACTTTTTCACTCAGAGGGTGGTGAACCTATGGAATTCTCTACCACAGAAGGCTGTGGATGCCAAGTCACTGAATATATTTAAGAAGGAAATAGATAGAATTCTGGCATCAAGGGGTATGGGGAGATAGTGGGAATATGGCATTGCGATGTGGATCAGTCAAAATCATATTGAATGGCAGAGCAGGCTCGAAGGGCCGATGACCTTCTCCTGCTCCTATTTTCTGTGTTTCTATGAGTCCTGGGGGCATACTGAGGTAATTGTTGTTGGGAGGGGATGGTAAGGGTTAAAGGGGACAGTGGGAGCCGGTAGGTGGGAGGGTGAGAGTCCTGCGCTGATGGGTGAAGGGACACTGAGTGTTCTTGGAGGGCACATGGAAGTAAAATGGAATTCTGGGGGTCAGCAGGATGAGGGGGGCCTTTTCTATTGTCATGGGGGTGGGCTCTCCGTGAAGGTAGAGACATGGTCATTCACCTCCGTGGGATGGAGGGTAATGGGGGAGAATTATAGGGTGACTGTATGGAGGTCTAAGGTCACACCAGGGGACTCAGTGGTTATGGGGGAGGGGGTGTGGGTCACGGGGAGAGGTTGGAAAGTGTTGGACTCAACCTGAAAAGTCACACGCACCTTGGCTTTGAGGTGGGGATCTCGAGATGCTGCATGGGAGTTGGGTCAGTGGGGTTGGGTGGAGCAAGAGGTCAGCTCAACTGGACAACTGAAGGAGAACCCCAGCATGTAGTACCGACAATGCTAAGGCATTTCAACAGATGGGCATGTGAAGGTCAAAGGCTCAGTATGTGTTGGAGGCTTCTTGTACAAGGGCCCAGGCAAAGATCCTTACCTCCCTGCACATGCATAATTCTGGGGAAGATAGACCCAGCCTGGGGTGTCCCCCTGAAAATGGGGTGGAGGGTGCACAATGACTATGAATCTCAGTTAAACCACATCAGCGAGATAGTCCATTTACAAAAGTGTAATAACATTTAACAATCATATTGCAACTGTGCAACCACATGTGAAATCATAACTTCTTAATCTTTCGTTTCCTACCACTTCGTCTAGGTGCTCCCCCGAAATCCACAACCGGGGTGGAGGCAGCCTGTTGCCTTGGATGACCTTGGCGTATGTCCTCTGGAGGCCTGAGACCTGAAGGACCCCAGCTTACTTTGGCTGTCCAGCTGTGGGGCAGCTGCTCGCTCTGCAGTCACAGAGGGTGAAGCTGAAGGGATCACAGGCAAGGGGGAATTCCAAGGACTAAGCACCCTCAGAGAGTCCTGAGTGGAGGTCCCAGGGGTGTCCAACAGCTGCTCCCCCTCCCTTTGGGTGCCTGAGAGCCCCTGCCTTACTCCTTGAGGACAAGAGGCACCTGAAGGGAGGTCGAGGTGCCACAGCAAGATCTCGACCAAGGGTACAGAGATGGAGCGCAGGTCTGCGCACACCCCTGACAGAAACTTGGCATTCTGCTGGACGAGCGTCTCCATGATGTTCACCATCATCCCCATGGAGACCTCCAAGCACGCACAGATTGGAACCACTTCATCAGAGAGCAGGCCCGACGCACTCCTCCACCTCACATGCTATTCTTTTGAGATTCTCTGTCACCTCGGCCTAATGGTCCCCCCGCCTCTTGCAGCATCTCCAGCATCTCATGCAGGGCCAATCCCAGAGGCTCGTCATCTGACTAGGACATCGCGGAAGCCTCTTCCCCAGCAGTCCACCAAGTGCCGGTGAGCTTGGCTGACCCTGCCTGCTCCTGCTGCAGATACATGTCTGTGTGATGACCACTGGAATGTGAGATCCTGCCTGAACTAGATCTAGTACCCACCGAGGTGTGTCTGGGCTGGTGCAGGGTGCAGGTGACGGCTCTACAGGTGCATTTTCCTCCCCCTTCCTAATGTCCTCGGTCCTCTGTGGGCTGGAGGTATTGCTGAACAGGATTTCTTCTTCTGGCCTTCTCCTCTTCCTGCTGGCACCTGTAAGTGAGAGGGGAGAGAGTGAGTGACTACACGAGCTGCCTCCAACATGGAGGAATGCACGGCCCTCAGGTTTCTATGTGACTACAATATGCATGGACCCTTACTATATGGAGGCTGCCCACATACCTCTCCATCTGGACAGGCTCCTTCCCTGCCAGCTCATCAGCCCACTCCTCGAACTCGGTAAGGTTCCTCAGGTCAGGCAGGCCTCTCCCTCTCTCTCTGTCTCTGTCTCTGTTCCTCTCGCTCTCTCTCTCTCTCTCTCTCTCTCTCTCTCCTGTTGTGCTAGTGCAAAGAGAGAAGATGGGGTTGAGAGCAATTGGGTTTCAGGTATCTTTCTCATGCTTCTACTCTTACAAATAACCCATTGGATTGTGTGCCATGTGATGATGCACTGCAGGTTGTCCAGAAAGGTTCTGGGGCAGCACCCTCCAGAGCATGAGCCCATGCAGATAGAAGGATAAGGCTCACAGAGGCATGTCATTAGCGGGGTTTGCTGGTGCCCTCAATGCCCAACCCCCTTCCCCCCCAGACAGCATCTGAGCTCTCTATGTAGAAGAAGGGTCAGGGACTCTCAGTGACCTCTCCACCTGCAGACTAGATGGACTGCAGTGGGTCTGTGAGGCGTTGCTTTATCATGTTGAATTGCTCTTTTATGCATGGGGTGCACGGAGGCCCATGTCCACTCTACCATTCAGTAAGGTGAGAGTGAGCAGTTGAAGGTTCACACCCTGGCATTGCGAACGAGGTCATTCATCCATTTCCGGCACTGCAGGGCAGTCTTCCGGTGGAGGCCCAGGGCACTGACCACCCTGGCGACTTCCACCCAGGCAGCGTTGGTCACATGACTCCGCCTCTTCCTTCCATCCCCGGGGTAGAGGACATCCCGTCCTGGTCTCCACTGCATTGAGCAGCACATCGGGGGAAGCGTCACTGAATTCTGGGGCCGGGGCTTCATGGGATCACGAGGCCATCTCCTCCTTCAACCGGTGGGTTTGTGACAGAGGAGTTGATGTCCAGGAGCCTTTTAAATATGGCGCCCGGATATGACACCGGGGTGCGTGTCATCCAGCCTGCTCCATTGCACAATGCGTTGGGAAACACCCCGACTGCATAATTAATGAGCCCAGCATTGCGTGATTGGGCAGAAATTTTCGCCAGGATCCATAGCGGGAAGCACTCCCAATTCCTGCCCTCACCATGGGACTTAGTCCCAGAATGGAAAATCCTGGCCTTTGTGTAATTGCTCAGTTAGCACATTGGTATTATCTGTGCTATAAAACAGGAACTGCAGGGGGTTGTTAAGAATTAAAACCTTGGGTGTTGCGATTCAGATAGCCTGGTGGTGAAGTATGGGACTGGAGCCTAGTCTTTATACGCTTGTAAACTTTTATTTACAGAGACACACATTAAATTTCAAGCACCTCATCATCCAGTGACCACAGGTTTCCGCCTGATCCTAAATGTGTGAACACAGGTGAATCCCCAGTGCCCACCGCCTGAATATAATTAAGCGCCCAGTTAATAAACAGTTAACTTTGGTGTAGGGGGTAAGGGCTCAAACAGTCCTTACTCTTGCCTGATGTTAAGTGAATAAATACATAGTGTTGGTGATGACCAAAGCGTAAATGTTGGTAAAAGGAAGGAGACATTTGGAACCTATTGCATCATTTGCCCTCTTAAACAGTATATGCAAGGTCCACATTGACACTATAAGGCTTGTCCTGTCGTACCATCACATGGAAGCACTGAGGGCCAAGTGTTTCTTCAGAGGGAGAAAATGAGTGGCACACTTTTTGGTTCACCCTCATGCCCCTCTCTACAAGCTAGTCATACGGCGGCATAGCTCCAGGGCTGTTTTCCCTTGTGTGGGGAGAGTGGGCAGCAAAAGCAGATCGAAATCACCTTGTGTAATGAATGAACACACTAATGTGCTCATGTGAAGTATTTGCGCCCACTAACTTAATGAAGACATTATTCCTTTCATTTGCTATGCATCAGTACCTCAGTTAAAATAGCGAGCAAAGAAACTTCAATATGATCATGACAAAGTGTTCCTTTCAAATATCAGCAGCCTGAAGAGACGGGAAAAATTTCTTCGGTCAAATATAAAAGAAATAAATAAAGGCACTTTTTCATCATTTTTAAGAGATGTGTAAAATAAATGTCTTTTAATTTTAGGTTGAAGATTTCCAAGATTATTGTAGTTGGGGACCTGTCAGTCGGAAAAACGTGTTTAATCAACCGGTAAGTACAGCTCAAATTGGACCGACGACTGCTCACGAAAAATAAAAAAAACACTGGTGAAAATAGCAAAAGGGCCAAGTCTGAGACAGAGCTTGAGAGCGCCTTGCAGCTTTTGTAAACATGTTGCTCTCTGAGATCACATGTGTTTAATGACCCTCTGTCCCTCCATTTGCCCTTTTAGGTTCTGTAAGGACACCTTTGACAAGAATTACAAAGCTACTATCGGGGTGGATTTTGAGATGGAGCGGTTTGAAGTACTCGGAGTTCCCTTCAGTTTGCAGCTGTACGTATGAAGCTGGAGAAGCCTGCTGTGAATATTGAGCCACATCTTGTTTGGTTGTTGCAAAGTATTTGCGCTGGTTCCACTGCACAGTTCTTGGACTTAATAACCTTCACAAATATAAATGTTATGTCAGGAGAACACAGGTGAACTGGTGGAGGAAGGGCAGATCTGTGGCAGGTGAAATTTAATGTGGAGAAGTGTTAAGTGATGCACTTTAGAAGGAAGAATGAGAGGCAATATAAACTAAATGCTATAATTATAAAGGGGATGTAGGAACAGAGACACAAGGGGGTGAACATACATAAATCTTTGAAGATGGCAGGATAGATTGATAAGGTTTATAAAAAAGCATCCAGGATTCTTGGCTTTATAAATAGATGCATAGCACAAAAGCAAGGAAGCTTTTCAGAACATTTATAAGTTACTGGTTAGGCCTCAGTTGGAGTACTGTGTCCAATCCTGGGCACTATACTTTAGGAAGGATGTCAAGGAGTTGGCGAGAATGCAGATGAGATTAACGAGAATGGCATCAGGGATTAGAGGGACTTCAATTGTGGAGAGACTAGAAAAGATGTGATACTTCACCTTTGGGCATAGAAGATTAAGGGGGATTTCTAATAAAGGTGCCCGAATTTATGATGGGCTTTGATTGAGTACAAAAGGGAGAAACTATTTCTACTGGCAGGAGGATCAGTAACCAGAGGACACAGATTTAAGGCAAGCGGCAAAAGAACCAAAGGATTTTTTTTTTTTTTACACAGCAAGTTGTTATGATCTGGATTGCACTGCCTGAAAGAATAGTGGAAGCAGATTCAGTAGCAGCTTTCAAAAAGGAGTGGAGTAAATGCTTGAAAAAATGAAAAAAAAAGAATGCAGCTCTAGGGGGAAAGGGCAGGGGAATAGGACGAACTAGATAGCTCTTTCAAAGAGCAAGCACCATCAGAGTGGGCTGAATGGCCTCCTTGTGTGCTGTATGATTCTGTGAGACGCGGGGTGGAATTTTACAGCAGCATCGGGACAGGCGCAGGCCTGTAAAATGTGGTGAGCCATTCAAAAGTCCACTGACTTCAGCAGGACTGTAAAATCCCATCGGTGTAAAATTCCGCCCAAGCAGTCTGAGTGTTCAGTTAGTGGATCATTGGGCTGTAGTTGTGGAAGCCTGAGTTGAAATGCAGCCAGATTCAGATGCCGTCTCTGGGTAGGTTCTGTCAGTTAAAGCAATTGGAGTGCGCTGTAGTGGCAAAACGCTCCATCTCTGGATGGAAGATGTTCGCAGCTAAAGCTGATAAAGGTCAGCAGTGAGCTGAAAGGAAGGTTGCAGCTCACACTGTGTCTGCCTGAATGAAGCCTGTGGCCGGGAAATCAGAGGAGATAAGATGATTGTTTGAGCAACGTCATGTTTTCATCTCAATCTGTCAGGAACAAACAATGCCCGTGTTCATGGTTCAGTAGATTGGTATAGAGACAAGCCAATTGGCCTTTGGAGTCAGGCTGTATAATTGCTTGTCTAAACCATACCGCATCTGGATGTAAGCTCACTCAGACCTGCTGTAATTCCTTGGGCAGAGCTATTTGGATCGCACCGTGTTAAGAATAGGTTTTTATCCTCTGACCATGACTCATTGAGCTGGAAGATCAGCAGTTTGATCCTGGTCTTTGTGAGTTAGCTCACCTCAACCAGGGCAGTGTCAGGGGTCCTGCACTTTCTCTAAGCGCCTAGAATTAGAGAAGGGACAACTGGCCAGAATTCCCAATCGTGATTGCTACTCAGTGACCCAAATCATTGACCATGAATCAGTGTCAGTAAACCCTGATCAGCATTTAGTGATCCTGATCGGTATTCATTGACCCATGATCAATATATTGTGACCGCTAATATTCAGTGACTGCAGATGAGTATTTGGCATTCCCAGCGACTTATGATCAATACATAATGACCTCTTATTAATATTCAGTGATTTCTGACTGGTACTCGGAGGCAACAGCGATTTGTCTCCAGCAACCCTGCTGGAGGTGATTTGTATGGACATCATGAAGACAGAGTTAGGTTGAACTGTGAGGCAGCCGAGACTGACAGTTCTGTGGAAGGGTCATGAGGACTCGAAACGTCAACTCTTTTCTCCTCCGCCGATGCTGCCAGACCTGCTGAGTTTTTCCAGGTAATTCTGTTTTTGAGCCGAGATTGACGTCCTGCCAAAACTATGCAAAGGCCACCTGAATGATGGACAGGAGGATACTAGCATCTGTTGTGCCGAACTGAACTCCAGCAAAGGAAAGGAAATAAAAAATAATAAAAGGAGGGTTCTTTTATCTGAGAATCATGAAGTAAACGTGTGGGTCTAAATTGCAATATGGTACGAGAATGTCCCTAAAGTTTCAGTGCTTGACGTGAAGTCAGTCTCTTGTCCAATCCTTCACCTGACAAGAAATCGCAGTGCCGCTGAGCTCCTGTGGTTTTTTTTTTCCCTATTTTCCTTTATCGGGCTCTGGTTTTCACACTTCGGGGGGCAGGATTTTCCCCCCTCGTCCGGCGGGCCTGGGAGCGGCCATTGAAACGGCCCGTCGCCCGCGATCGGACCCCGACATCGATTTCACGTTGGCCAATTAACAGCTGCCCAGCATGGAACCCGCGCTGCAGCACGGCTGGGAGGAGGGCGAGCGCTGAAGTGTGCGCGGGCGAGCGGGTGTGCGCGCAGTGAAAGCTCCCTCGGGCACGGAGGTTTAGAAAGTCAGAAATAAAAAAAAACTCAGCAATGTTAAAAACATGTCCCCTCATGTGACTCTGTCACGTTAGCAGAAACACGTTATCAATGAAATTTTTGTTTAGTTTTTAATTGCTGTTGGACATCTCACCTCACCCACGTATGAGGTTTCCTTAAAAAAAAAAATCCAAAGGCCGCTTGGCCTTTTTGCCCGGACAGGCGGCTAAAAATTTCATCCAATTATAACTTTAATGGCCTTAATAGGCCTGTTAGTTGTCGGCGGTCATGCTGCCAACTCCCGCGGGCGCCCGCCGACCGAGATATCGCGCCTCGCCTTACGCTTGAGCGGGTCAGGAGAGCACGCCCACTCAGCGCACATGGTCTGCCCCAGGTTTCTGCCATTTCAAGCAGCCATGGGGTTGGGAGTCATCCCAAGCCCTGAGGAAGTGGGACCTGGAGATAGGAGGCAAGAAGAAATTTGAAAAGTTGGGCTTTGGGTTGGCATCCCAACGCCACTCCTACCTCCGAGCGCTCGTGCAAGCTCAACAGCGGCAGTGGCTGCCTGCCCAGCAGTGGGTGTGCAAGTACTTAGGTTAGTTTGCACGCAATCTGGAACACTTGAACCAGAGTAATCTTGTGACCGGTGCCCGTGTTTTCCTGCTGTGCCAACTCTCCCAGCAGGTGAAAGGAGGCAGCCTCACAGCGGGAAGCCAAACCTTCGGTACGTTCAGGCTGCGGAGGGGCCCACTTGTCAGTCCATAAGCCTCAGCAGCTCGGCCACTGGTCCCACAACACGGGCTGCCGGGGCCTCCATCGCAGTTGCTCGCAATGTCCGGCCCTCCCGCCCCCGAGCAACTCACCGGCCGCCCTTAATTGAATGGTGGACACACGAGCGGCCTTTTATTTGGCCGCTTCCTGTCAGATTGCCTCAGTCGGGGCACCTCTGACCCTTTGTGGGGTTCAGGACTCAGAAATGGTCCCAAGGCCTGAAAATATTCAAAGAACAATCAATTCTGGCCATGGTGTATATCCCCAAACTATATAATGAAAATGAGCCCTAATGAGGGCTTCCAGTATACTGGCTTTATAAGCACGTTGAGAAAAATTAAAGAGAGCGAGAGACTCTGTTCTGAACTTGGGGAAAGTGAGATCATGCAGTGGGGCGGAAGACAAAGGAAAACAGACCGAGGGGTGTGAAAGAAGAGAGAAGCCCAATTGACATTAGGGGATATGGGAGTAAATGCTATTGTTCTGAGATACCCTGTTCCCAGAGAGAGAAATTTATTTTAAAGAAAATATTTGTTCCCTCAAAGCTGCGCTGAGGGCAGCGCCACACCTATGTCAGCTATGTGGGCATCTGTGTTGAATGTAGTTGTGAGTGCATGTGTAAAAGTGCTGGATTTTATGGGCGCTGCAGTCCCTGTGCCCCTGGCTAATAAGCCTGTGAGTGGGGGGGGGGGGGGGTACCTGCCTGACAGCTACCCTGAAGCAATTTAACAACGGAAGCAGCATTAATTGCTTCAAAGCAAGACTTAAGCGCTTCTCTCTCACTCTCTTCTCTCTCTCTCTTTTGAAAGAGAGAGAGGAAGTCCCACCTTAGGGAGCTTGCCAGCCAATCGGATGACGGTCGCTCTGTAGTCACAGCAGCACCAGCCAGGAGCAGTGGGCAGGGCTGCCACTACATGCAGTCCTGCCTTGCCAAGGAGCCCACAGGTCCTACGTCTGGGGTCTCGGTGAGGCAGGGAGCAAGGGGGTTAGGGTGCGGAGTTTGAGAGCCCAGTGGTTGGGTGAAAGGGGGAATGACCTTGGGGTTTCCCTGATGGGCCCAGAGGGCAGATATAAGTCGGCCACCCCACCTTGCCTGACAGCAGCTCAGCTTTCGCATGGCATAGGCCTCTCCCATCTGCGGATCAAATATTAACCACGTTGGGATGAGGCCTTTTAGTGGTCATTAATTAGCCACTTAAGGGCTTCAGTAGGCCCAAGAGTCGATGGGCTGCCCAACGCATTCCCTGCCCCCGGCTAAACTTCAGACAGGTCAGGGGCAGGCAGATAGGTGACAGGAAGGCCCCTCCCTCTGGATTTTCCATGTCCACCTGCCTTCAACCCCACCGCGGGGAGAGCATAAGATCCAGCCCAAGGTGTCAGTCCAAGATGAGTTCACCTGCTCTCAGAATATCATCCGGTATGCAGCATAACTGGGAGGGTGGGTGGAGCACCTGATGCAGCAATGAGGTCCAGATGTGCAGCCAATCAACAGGCCAAAAACATGACCCTAATAAAGAAACTGTGGTCTGACCTATGTCAACATTGTAAGACGGAGTGTTGTGTACTTTTTCCTCACCTATTTTGAGTGTATAATTGGAATGGCTTTCCAACTCCTCTTCTCAACCAATGCTTTTCCATGTGTTTGGTGTGAAGACCTAATTGCAGGAAATGTTTTGTTTATTTTTTAAGAAGTTTTCAGTAGCGATGTCTTGTCCAGCAGTGAAGCAAAGTGGAGCCACAATGATCGGTTAGATATAGGACTAGGGCAGTGGGGCTAGTGCCAGGTAGGTGGGCTGTGGGTCTGGGCAGAAGCCCGAGTCTGAATGTTAAAGACGTGACAGAAGTGTCGAGCTTGAAGCAAGGCAGCGCAACCCAAACTCGATATGGTAACTTACTGTCTCTGGGCTCTCAGAGAGGAGGCTCAATTGATAGACTGCACGTTGCACCCTGCAATTCTGATTCACAGACTGGTGGTCCCATTGAACAGGTCTTTGCTGGGAGCACAGGATCGCTGACATTACCTTAGAGTGACCCTGTGGCAGCGGCCGAGGGTGGTAGGGAGAGATGGCTCAGAAGACAAGTAAATGGAGTTAAGGTATAGAACAGCCTTGATCTAGTTGAATGGTGGTCCAGGCTCGAGGGGCTGAATGGGCTACTCCTGTTCCTATGTTTCTGGAGTGCATAACTGTCAGAAAAGTTACACCAGCGCTGAGCAGTGCACCTTTTATTTTTTTTATCTGCGAGAGGCTGAGGAGCTGAAGACGCAGAGATCCAGAAAACAAGAAAAGTATAAAAGAGGCATTTGCGAGAGAAAGAGAGGAAGCCAAACAGAAAACCAGAGAGGAAGACACAAACAATTTCAGCTTGAGAGAGATCCACATAACCGGTTACATGAAGGGATGAATTGAAAAACTGTGAGAATCACTGTGGGACATCAATTAGTTTGTCATTAATTATGGGACTTAAATTTTATGAAGGAACACTTAGATACAGGGTGAATTGTGCTGTATAAATTATAATAATACTGAAATAAATCTAAAATTCTATGTATATTTTCTAATAGATGGGACACAGCAGGACAGGAGAGGTTCAAATGTATTGCTTCCACATACTACAGAGGAGCACAAGGTATGAGCTTCATTTTTCAACAACATCAGGTATCTGGTAACAATGCTGTTTTATTGGCCAAAACATAATCCAACTTCAGAACACTTCTGCAGGAGTGCTGGTTTTGTGCAGGTGCTGTCTTTCAGGTGAGATATTCAACTAAGGCCTGATCTGTCTATAAAAGATGCCCGTGGCACTATTTAAAGAAAAGCAATGAACTCTCCTGGCCGATACCATTTTGGGCAAGAGGCCAGAGAACTCCACAAGCTTTACATTTTTAGACCTTCCAAAGATAACAAGCCCTCCTTCACCCCACCAAAGCCCACCCTGCAACATGTCCTCACTGTTAGCCTTCTCCTCCCCTCTCCAGGGGAAGTGCAATCCTCCCTCAAAATAATATAACCATGAAACATCTGGGCCATCCGTCAGTTGGAAAGTTATAGTGTACCTCTGGAGCTTGGAAGTAATGAGACACTCTTCCTACAAGACTCAAGACATTGATCCCCCTACACACCCATACCACTCCCAAGAGGATAACAATGGGCCAACTCAGAATTGATTCACAAGCAAATAACAGTCCCACACTAATGTCTCACAAATAGTGACAATACAACTTGGATGACTCACAACAATAGCTAGCATTTATATAGCACCTTTAACATAGCAAAAAGTCCCAAGGCACTTCACAGAGATGCATTTGACACCAAGCTATATAAGGAGATATTAGAGGAGCACAAGTATCTCAGAGGATTGTAGGGCTGGAGGAGCTAACAAGACAGGGAGGGATCCGTTGGGGGATTTGAAAACAAGGTTGAGAATTTTAAAATTGTGGCATTGGTCAATCAGGAGCCAATGTAAGGTCAGAGAGCACAGGGGGATTGGACTTCTTTCTAAGTGGACTGAGCCCTTGATATACTCTGACCACGCTTGGCAATTGTCAAATGGTCTTGACTCTCCAAAAAGCAACCCTAGTGTATCATACTGTAAGAATCATGCTAAACTTCCTACAACAGTGACTGCACTTCAAAAAAGTTCATCATTGGCTGTGAAGCACTTGGAGACGTCCATAGTCATGAACAACGCTAAATAAATATAGCGTTAAGCGCGATGGAATAAGATTGTAGTGATTTCACAAAATAACTGGCTGTATTCTTTCTTCATGAAAATAAAACATGCAGCACTATTCTGTGGTAGGGAACAGATTCAGTGTCACCTTTTCTCATGTGCCAAGTTTCAATCTCATCTGGGGTGGCTATGAGGAAAATTAGATGTTGGGATGGTTGGTGCTGCCCTTGTCAGTGGTGGGAAGTTACAAAGTAACGTCAGTAGATGTCACTCTGTCAGAGAAGTGGGAAGTAAAAGAAATTAAAATTTTCTCAGCCATTGCTGTCTGGGCTTAGGTTGGGACTGAAGTTGGGAATCTTATTCTAGTGACAGTAGACACCAATATACAGGTATGCTGTGACAATGAAACAGTTGTGATTCTTCTGTCTCAGAGCACATCGCCTCTGGAATGAAAGCCCAAGTATCTGACATAATGTTAAGTTTTCCATTTGTTTTATTCTGTAATTAGCAAGCACTCTGGTAAGGCTCCCCAGATTTGCAAAAGAAAGATTACCCTTGGAGTTCTGCCTCTACTAGAAATACTACTTGGGGCCAAGGTCTTCAGTTGGGGAATCAGAAAATGGATCCGAACCAGTTTTCCCTGGCAGTGTTTGTGGGGGCAATGGGCAAGTCATCCAAGTGACTTAAAGCCAAACAAAATGAAAATCAGGAGTGGTGTACAATTTGCTATGAGCCTAATTCGCCCTGCTGGGGAAGGCCAGTGACATCACCTAGAACTTTATCCTGGAGTATTCCTTTAACAAGGGCCCACCCTCATGACAAGTCAATCTTGCTTCGCACTGAATCATTGGGTGATGTGAGGAAGCTTTACTCTTAACATGGGAATATAGAAGCATACAAATTAGGAGCAGGAGGCCATTTGGCCCTTTGAGTCTGCTCTGCCATCAATAAGATCATGGTTTATGTGGTTGTGGTCTCAGCTCCATTTTCCTGTCTGATCCCCATAACTCTTGACTCCCTTGTCTATCAAAAATCTGTCTAACTCAGTCTTCAATAAATTCAATGACCCAGCTTCTACTTTCTTTCTGAGTCACAGACTGACGACCCTCTGAGAGGAAACATTTTCCCCTCATCTCCATCTTAAAAGGGAGACGTCTTATTTTTAAACTGTGTCTCCTAGTTCTACTCTCCCCCACAAAAGGGATAATCTTCCTGGTATCCACCCTATCAAGTCCCCACAGGATCTTATACGTTTCAATAAGTTCACCTCTTATTCTTCTGAAATCCAATGGTGAAGGCCTGTACATACTTTCTTCATAAACTTAACCCTTTTTCTTATTCATTCATGGGATGTGGATATTGCTGGCAAGGCCAGCATTTATTGCCCATTCCTAATTTCCCTTTTACAAGGTGGTGGTGAGCTGCCTTCTTGAACCGCTTCAGTCCATGTGGTGTAGGTACACCCACAGCGGTGTTAGGGAGTTCCAGGATTTTGACCCAGCGACAGTGAGGGAACAGCAATATATTTCCAAGTCAGGATGCTGAGTGGCTTGGAGGGGAACTTCCAGGTGGTGGTGTTTCTATGTGTCTGATGCTCTTGGCCTTCTAGATGGTAGTGGTCGTGGTTTTGGAAGGTGCTGCCGAAGGAGCCTAGATGAGTTCCTGCAGTGCATCAAGTAGATGGTACTCACTGCTGCTACCATTTGGTAGTGGAGGGAGTGAATGTTTGTGGATGGGGTGGGCTGCTTGGTGTCAAGCATCTTGAGTGTTGTTGGAGTTGCACTCGTCCAGGCAATTGGGGAGTATCCCATCTCACTTCTTACCTGTGCCTTGTAGATGGTGGACAGGCTTTGGGGAGTCAGGAGGTGAGTTCCTTGCCACAGGATTCCTAGCCTCTGACCTGCTCTTGTAGCCACAGTATTTATATGGCTAGGCCAGTTCAGTTTCTGGTCAATGGTAACCCCCAGGACGTTGATAGTGGGGGATTCAGCAATGGTAATGTGATTTGAATGTCAAGGGATGATGGCTAGATTCTCTCTTGTCGGAGATGGTCATTGCCCAATACTTGTGTGGTGTGAATGTTACTTGCCACTTGTCAGCCCAAGCCTGGATATTGCCCAGGTCTTGCTGCATTTGGACATGGACTGCTTCAGTATCTGAGGAGTCATGAATGGTGCTGAACATTGTGCAACCATCAGCGAACATCCCCACTTCTGACCTTATGATGGAAGGAAGGCCATTGATGAAGCAGCTGAAGATGGTTGGGCTGAGAACACTACCCTGAGGAACATCTGCAGTGATGTCCTGGAACTGAGATGATTGACCTCCACCAACCACAATCACCTTCTTCTCTGTTAGGCATGACTCCAACCAATGGAGAATTTTCCCCCTGATTCCCATTGACTCCAGTTTTGCTAGGGTTCCCTGATGCCACACTTGGTTAAATGCTACCTTGACGTCAAGGCAAGTCACTCTCACCTCACCTCATGAGTTCAGCTCTTTAGTCCATGTTTGACCAAGGCTGTAATGAGGGCAGGAGCTGAGTGATCCTTGCAGAACCCAAACTGAGCAGGTCATTGCTAAGCAAGTGCCACTTGATAGCACTGTTGATGACCCCTTCCATCACATTACTGACGATCGAGCGTAGGCTGATGGGGTGGTAATTGGCTGGGTTGGATTTGTCCTGCTCTTTGTGTACAGGACATACCTGGGCAATTTTTCACATTGCCGGGTAGATGCCAGTGTTGTAGCTGTACTGCAACAACTTGGTTAGGGGTGTGGCAAGTCCTGGAGCATAAACCTTCAGCACTATTGCTGGAATATTGTCAGGGCCCATAGCCTTTGCAATATCCAGTGTTTTCAGCTGTTTCTTGATATCACTTGGAGTGAATCGAATTGGCTGAAGACTGGCATCTGTTATGCTGGGACCCCCCCCCCCACAGAGGAGGCCAAAACAGACCATCCACTTTTTGCAAATGCTTCAGTCTTATCTTTTGCATTGATGTGCTGGGCTCCTCCATCATTGAGGATGGGGATATTTGTAGAGCCTCTTCCTCCATTGAGTTGTTTAATTGTCCACCACCATTCAAGGCTGGATATTGCAGGACCGCAGAGCTTAGATCTGATCCATTGGTTGTGGAATCTTTTAGCACTGTCTATCATTTGCTGCTTTTGCTGTTTGGCGTGCAAGTAATCCTGTGTTGTAGCTTCACCAGGTTAATGCCTCATTTTCAGGTATGCCTGGTGCTGCTCCTGGCATGACCTCCTGCACTCTTCATTGAACCAGGGTTGATCGCCTGGCTTGGTGAGTGGGGGATATTCTGAGCTATGAGATTACAGATTGTGCTCTAGTACAATTCTGCTGCTGCTGATGGCCCACAGTGCCTCATGGTTGCCCAGTTTTGAGTTGCTAGACCTGTTCGAAATCTATCCCATTTAGCCCGGGGCTAGTGCCACACAACATGATGGAGGGTATCCTCAATGTGAAGGTGGGACCTCATCTCCACAAGGTCTGTGCGGTGGTCACTCCTACCAATACTGTCATGGACAGATGCATCTGCATACCTCAGGTTGGTGAGGATGAGGTCAAGTACGTTTTTTTCTCTTTGTTGTTTCCCTCACCAACTGCCACAGACGCAATCTAGCAGTTATGTCCTCTTGGACTCGGCCAGCTCAGTCTGTAGTGGTGCTTCCAAGCCACTCGATGATGGACATTGAAGACCCCCACCCGGAGTACATTCTGCACTCTTGTTTCCTCTAAGTGGTGTTTAACATGGGGGAGTGTTAATTCATCAGCTGAGGGGGGCATGCTACGTGGTAATCAGCAGGAGGTTTCCTTGCCCAGGAGACTTCAAGGGGTCTGGAGTCGATGTTGAGGACTCCCAGGGCAACTCCCTCCCGACTGTATACCACTGTGCTGCCACCTCTGCTGGGTCTGTCCTGCCGGCAGGGCAGGATATACCCAGGGATGGTGATGATGGTTGGTTATTACTTGACTAGTCTGTGAGAAAGCTCTAGACCCCAGATATTAGTAAAGAGGACTTTGCGGGGTTGACAGGGCTGAGTTCATCTTTTCTGGTGCCTAGCTTGATGCCAGTGCATCCGGTTTCACTCCTTATTGGCTTTTTTTTAGCGGTTTGATACAACAAGGCTTGCTAGGACATTTCAGAGGGTATGTAAGAGTCAATCACATTGCTGTGGGTCTGGAGTCACATGTAGGCCAGACCATAGACTATGAAAGGGCATTAGTGAACAGACGGGTTTTTATGACAATCGACATGGTTTCATGGTCATCATGAGAATTTTAATTCCAGATATTTTATTGAATTTAAATCCCATGGTGAGATTCGAACCCGGGTCCCCAAAGCCCACTGCCCTGGGTGCCAGGATTACTAGTCTTGTGACAATATCACTACGCCACCACCTGCCCATATCCCAGGAATGAGTTGAGTGAAGCTTCTCTGAACTGCTTCTAAAGTAATTATATCCTTTTTCAAATAAGGAGACCAAAACTATATGAAGTACTCTGGATGTGGGGCTGGATTTTATGTGCCCCAACCAGGTGTGCTTTTGTTGGGAAGGAGCACATAAAATAGGTTGAGTGCCTAGCCCATCACCTTGCCACCCACCCCTGAATTCACACCCATAATGTGCTAGGTGGGCGGGTGCCAAACACGGCAGCCTGCCCGCTATTTGTAAATAAATAATCAAGGGTCATTTAGGCTTGCTAACAAGCCTATTGACCTGAATAATTCGCTGCCATAACACAGTTGGTGTGGGCAGTCGGGTGAGAGTGGGCATGCCATTTTTAAAGACCAGCACAAACGAAGGTGGGTAGGAAAGGGAGGGGAGGGGCACCTCAACTGGGGGTTTGTCCTGCAAACATCGGGGGCTGTCATGTTCCTCTTCAGCCTTCTTGCTGTAGCCCCAGCAGCACCCACGTCTCAGCTCTGCCGCTGCCAGGCATAATGCAACCGGAGACCAATCGAATTGGCCGGCAGCTCCTGAGTTAGAGGTGGAAATCCCACTCCCGACCAATTTAGTCAACCCGCAGTGTGTGTTATGGCTGCAGGGAGGGCTGGCATGGAGCAAGTTGGCTTCTGGCCGACTTTACTTCTGGAGAGGTGGCAATCAATTCAGTCTCCCGTGAAATGCAGCCCCTGGTCTCACCAAGGCCTTGTACAGCTGCAGTAAAACTTCCCTACTTTAATATTCGATTCCTCTTGCAATAAATGCCAACAATCCATTTGCCTTCCTAATAATTTCTGTACCTGCATACTAACACTTTATGATTCATTTACCAGGACACCCAGATCCCTCTGTAGCACTGAGTTCATCAGCCTTTCTTCATTTATATAGTATATTGATTTTCTGATCTTCCTGTCAAAATGGACAAATTCACATTTTCCCACACTATACGCTATCTGCCAAATTTTGTCCTTTCACTTAACCTATCAAAATCACTTTGTTGACTCTTTACCTCCTTTTGACAACTTATTTTCTTACCTATCTTGGTTTCATCAGCATGTTTAGCAACCATCATTCAGTTGCTTCATCCAAGTCATTGATATAGATTGTATTGGATAGATAAACTATAATTGACACATTTGTCAATTAGATTGTTTTTTTCCAGATCCCATTTACAATTAGTTTTTTTGATGTTCAGTTGAACATATTTTGTTAACCACTCCATTTTCAGTTCTATAAAATAATTATTATAATGCAATCTTTTTTTCAGCAATAATAATTGTATTTGACGTCAATGACATAGCATCACTGGATCATGTAAAGTAAGTAGCCAAATTTATCTGTCATTTCATAAAGAAACCGGCAAAACAATCCATGCTATTGCTTCTAAAAATTTCAGTTCATTTCCCGTTCACATTTGGATTCTTGAACTTGAGTTAATCACAGCTCAGTCTGGTGTGCTTACTTTAATGGTAATAAGGAAGACATTGAGTTCCCAATCTCAACCTTTAAACACATTTGAGGACAGGAGAGTGTTAACACCATGTCTATTACATTGTTAGTAATATAATTGATATTAACAAACCTTAAGGTTAAGAGAAACAGATCGATAGGGTGGTGCATGGCACCAGAAGCACGGGGCTCCTCCGAGGGAAGGAAGGGAAATATTGGTTGTGTCGAAAGTTAGTATCCTTCAAAAGTGCTTAATTGGCTGTAAAGTTCTTTGGGACACCCCGGACTCGTGAAAAGCCCTGTATCAACCAACGCATGTCCTGTTTTCTCAACAGAGCAGGAGCCTCCTTCTTAAAATAGGGACAAAAGTAAATGCTAAAAAAGAAAAAAGAAGGAAAGAGAAAAATATAAAGACTTTTTCAAATAACTTCATTTTGCATACAGTAATTGAGTCTTCTCTGTTAATAGAATCCAAGCCAGTTAGTGAAGCTGAAATCAAGACACAGAGCTCTCCTACTACTCCATCCAGTGTCCCAGCTATCCCCTATTTATATGTGCTCAAAGACAATTAATACCCATCATCTGTTTCTCTTAACCTTAAGGTTTGTTAATGTCAATTACATTGCTACCAGTGTAATAGACAAGATGTTAACACACTCCTGTCCTCAACTGTGTTTAAAGGGTGACAGTTGCACCAAAGATAGACCACCAGCAGCTTGATTTATGTATAGCTAATGACGGGTTTTATCCATTGTCAGGGTCAAGAAAAAGAATGGGAATGCCTTGAAGGGTGGGAGGTTAAACAAAAGGCAGGTTGCATCTCAAAATTCACACCTGACACATAAATTTCTTGTTTATTTATTACTGGCATAGTCCAGAAGGCAGGAGTTTTGCTTAAAAATTGCCTAACAGCTGCATTTTCAAATCTGATCTTCTACAACCGTTTTTAAAAAATTCTTTCATGGGATGTGGGCATTGCTGGCTAAGCCAACATTTATTGCCCATACCTAATTGCCCTTAAGAGGGTGGTAGTGGTGGTGAGCCTCCACCTTGGACCGCTGCAGTCCATGTGGTGTAGGTACACCCACAGTGCTGTTAGGAAGGGTGTTCCAGGATTTTAACCCAGTGACAGTGAAAGAACGGCGATATATTTCCAAGTCAGAATGGTGTGTGGCTTGGAGGTGAACTTATAGGCGGTGGTGTTCCCATGCATCTGCTGCCCTTGTCCTTCTAGGTGGTAGAGGTTGCAAGTTTGGTAGGTGCAGTCAAAGGAGCCTTGGTGAGTTGCTGCAGTGCATCTTGTATATTCAACTCAGTATTGGCGATGAAATCTTGCCCTGAGTTAAACAAGGCTCTTAGCTTATTTTGCATTGTGAAGAAGAATATTAAAGACATAGATGGAAAGGGAAAGCACCAAGATCACACTCGGTCACTTTTAAAGCAAAATCATGCTTGGGATGTGAGCATCTCTGGCAAGGCATGTGTTCATCGCACAGCCTTAATTACCTTTGAACTGAGTATTTTGCTAGACCATTTCAGAAGACAGTTAAGAGTACTGTGGGTCTGGAGTCGCATGTGGGCCAGACCAGATAAGAACAACAGGGGCAGAATCTTCCCCCCCACCTTTTGTGGGGGGTTGTGCAGGGGCATGCAGGAGCAGGCACAAACCCAATCGGCGCCCCCATTCGGGTCTGTGCCGCCATTTTACATGGGCGGGGCCAATTAAGGCTCCCCCAGCGTGACGTGCGCCCGGAAGCGCTGAGCGCTCCCTGTGCAGGCAGTGGGTGATTCCCTGAGTCTTTGGCCTGCACTCTTTATGGTTTAAACATTTAAAATAAAGAAATTAAAAACTTTTAAAACATGCCCCCTCATGTGACAGTGTCACATGAGCTGGGACATATCAATACATTTTTAAAAATATTTTTATTGAATTTTAAAACATTTCATGAAACCTCATCCTGCCTGCGGATGAGGTTCCATGAAAAATGCGAAGGCCGCATGGGTTCTTCCCCTGCCCCCCCCCACCGATAACCTTAAGGTTGGACGGGCAGCTCTTTTATTAATTCAGTTAGTTTTTAACAGGCCTTAATAGGCCTTTAACAGTTCGGCGGGCACACAGCCAACCCGAAAATTCTTCCCCAGGTTTCCTCCCTGGAAGGCTTTAGTGAACCAGATGGGTTTTCACAACTACTCAGTAGTTTCATGGTCATTATTAATAAGATTAATATTTTATTTCAGATCTATTAATGAATTGAATTTAAATTCCTCCAGCGGCTGTGCTGGGACTTGAACTTGTGTCTCTTGCATTTCCATTCTTTGAACCCTGGGTGCAGAGGCCACCTGTTAGACAGGTGCCCAGTGTTCTCTTCACAGCAGTGGGTGAGAGCACAATTTTTGCTTTGAATTTGGGCCTGTGCAAATGCTAATGGAACAAACCCTTGTACAGTGGAAGAGGAGACCCCAGAGTTTAGCTTTTGAGAGCAGCACAGAGGCTACATGCATCTGCACCTAAACCAGACCTTGCAATCCTGACAGCTAAACTCCAGCTCCTGTATTTAAGCAGCTCCAAGGCAAAAGGGTTAGCTGCAATCATGTACACCTCCATGGGTGATGGATGACCTACACCTCCTTGAGGTGATGGCATTGTGGTATTGTCAATGGACTGGTATTCTTGAGACCCAAGGTAATGCTCTGGCTACCTGGGTTTGTATCCCACCATGACAGATGGTGAAAGTTGAATTCAATAAAAATCAGGGCTTAAAAAACTGATGATGATCATGAAATCATTGCTAAACAAAAACAGAATTACCTGGAAAAACTCAGCAGGTCTGGCAGCATCAGCGGAGAAGAAAAGAGTTGACGTTTCGAGTCCTCATGACCCTTCGACAGATATGAACCCATTGCTGATTGTTGTAAAAACCCATCTGGTTCACTAATGTCCTTTTAGGGATGGAAATCCTGCCCTTATCTGGTCTGGCTTAGATGAGACTCCACACCCACAGCAATGTCATTGACTCTTAAATGCCTTCTGAACAAGGGCAATTAGAGATGGGCAATTAATGAATTTTTTAAAACCCTAAACAACTAAGGCACAGAAGTTATACACATAAAGTTTACAGGTCTGATGATTGGATTTGAAATCTCAAGTTTCCGTACTTCAGATGTTTGCAGCTAGGAATCCTGCAGTGCATAATTCACCTCCTGACTCCCCAAAACCTGTCCACCATCTACAAAGCGCAAGTCAAGAGTGTGATGAAATACTCTCCACTTGTCTGGATGAGTGCAGCTTCAACAACACCCAAGACGCTGGACACCATCCAGGACAAAGCAGCCTGCTTGATTGGCACCCCGTCCACAAATATTCACTCCCTCCACCACTGATGCCCAGTGGCAGCAGCGTGTACCATCTACAAGATGGAATTCACCAAGCCTCCTGAAGCAGTACCTTCCAGACCCACGACCACTACTATCTAGAAAGATAAGGGCAGCAGGTACATGGGAACATCACTACCTAGAAGTTCCCCACCAAGCCACTCACCGTCCTGAATTGTAAATGTATCACCATTCTTTCACTGTCACTGGGGTCAAAATCCTGGAACTCCCTCCTAACAGCACTGTGTATAGCTACACCACATGGACTGCAGCTGTTCAAGTAGACAGCTCACCGCCACCTTCTCAAGGACAATCAAGGGGATAGGCAATAAATGCTGGCCTAGCCAGCGAAACCCCCATTCCGTAAATGAATAAAAAATAAACATGGTTTCCACAGAAATAAACAATGTGACACGACAAGAAATATTTCAACACATCAAAACTAGCTTTCAGATTAAAAACTCAAAATCAGCCATGGAGCATAGTTACTTTCAGTTCTAACTGTTGTCACCTGTAACCTTTTGATAATTGTTTCTGTGCTTTTTGTTCCTCAGACAATGGTTGAGAGATGCCCTTAAAGAAAATGATCCTACCTCTGTACTATTGTTCTTAGTTGGGACTAAGAAAGACCTCAGTGTAAGTAGCATCTGCCTCTTCTTGGCAGACAATTTATTAAAATGGAGAGATAATTGGTTTCATTTCCTGTATTCCAAGGCTTAAATATTGAAAGTTTGGACTTCATGCGCTCTAAGAGCCTAGGAATAGGAGTAAACCATTCAGCTCCTGTCTGCCATTTATTAGGATCATGACTGATCAGGACCTCAACTTTATCAGCCAACTTACAAATATCTATCAATCTCAGTATTCAAAGTTTCAATTTAACACAGCATCCACAACCCTTTGGGGAAAGAATTCCAGATTTTCACACCCTTGTGTGTTGTCGTTCTTTCTAGTTTTTGACGTACAATTATTTTTACTACTTTAAATTTATGATTTTTGGTCTCCTTATCCTGCCTTGCTTATTCAAAGTGATATTTAAGGTTTTATTTTAGGATTGGATGAAGCCAGGAGGAGCAGGATTACTCTGTCAGGGCCCACCAGGAAATTCCCTGCCCCAGGCTCCCACCTTTTCCACCAATCGGATTTGCTCCGTGGCCACTTACCTAAAGTCAGGAAACATTCCTTCAGGTTCTTAGGGATGGGCTCACAACCACATGATTTTAACAGCCCTGCGGCGCTGCCTCCCACAGACTCCCCAGCCATGTTAATTGGGAAGCCGCAAAGGGGTACGCTAATGAAAGCCGACGCTTAGAATTGGCCGAGCCTCTCAGTTGGCCTGACCACTCGATAGGCCTTATTCCAGCCTGGGAGATAAAATTGATCCCCCTTTGACACTTTGGGTGGGATTTTCCGGCTTTGCCCACCGCCGGGATCGTCCGCTCCCACCGAAAGCCAATGGACTTTTAGCTGAGCTGCCGAACCTCCCAACAGCTGGTCCCACCACCACGGGGGCTGAAAAATCCCGGCCTATGTCTCTACTTGGCTGAAAATCCTGCAGCAGAATTTAGCTCATGTTTTGGCCATGCCCTTTACACCATGTGTCATTCCTTGTTCTTTACAGTCACCCGCCCAGTACAACTTGATAGAGAAAGATGCTATCAAAATTGCCAAGGAAATAAAAGCAGAATATTGGGCAGTGTCTTCTCTAACAGGTGAGTAAAAAGCGAGTTTAGTTCAAAGCCATAGATCTGCTACGTATAATGTCTGATATTTGTTAACTTCTTTATAAAATAAAATAATTAATCACTAAGTGAAGAAATTGTATGCCTGGAGAATGGACCCATTTAGATGTGGTGGGGTAATTTTAATTTGTATAAAATTATAAGCTGGGTGATATTGGATCTTCTGCACATTATACGCCACTCCCAATTATCCTTTCAATGGAAATGAAGATCAAGAAAGATGTATAATGGGTGGTTAATTCGATGTCACCTGTTGTGGGGAGGTCATGCCAAATATCTTACATGTGCACCCAGCAGGGCTGCTTCTGTTTGCATGTGTGCTTTTGTGTGACATTTGTGTATATTGGACAAATACTCATTTATCTAGAAGCGGTATATGTTAGTTTACAAATCCTACCAAGGCCTCTTCCAATCTCTTCCAGCCCTAAGTCCCAGCTCAAGCCCCTAAGTATCGTATGTTTCCTCCCTCCTCCTGCTTCTCCGTCAGTGGCAGGGCCTTCATCTAATGGTCCCTGTACTGGGGAATTCTCTTCTTAAATATCCATCTTGTTGCATCTCTCCTACATTCCAAATGCCTTCTCATAGCCCCTGTCTTTGAGCAGTGTTGTATCAATTATCCTAAATTTTCGCCCAGGCCCTGCTTCGTGTACACATTCAACCCCCACCCCCTTTGGGTGTTTTCCTACAGTAAACATCTTTACTGGAAATTTACTCAGGAGGTCTCCCAATTGGCCACTGTAGCTTCACTGTAGCATGAACCGTGTTAATGAGGTTTCACCGGTTATGGCGTTCAATCAGGAGAATCCGCTGAGGAATTTCCTGATGGTTATGCAAGTTGTTGTTGTGGAGGCTAAGCCAGATTACCGGCTGTACAATTCCAGTAGATGGTGCTCTTGAACTACTCTTCAGTACATTGCGAATCTATTAAAGCACAGAAATTCCAATAGGCCCAACATCTAAAATAGTATCTACCAAAAACCTGAAGCAAGCAGTTTATTTTATCAGAGTTCATGCTGTTAGCCTGCTGTAACTGAAATGAGTTGAATCTAATATTTATGGATTTCTTCATAAAATCCACCATTTTCCTGAAAGAATCTAATTCCATTTTGTGATTTTTACAAATAAAAATTGTGTATCCTACTTCCTCTCTACTCAACCTTAGTGTACTGGCATATAGAGTGTAACCAGTGGACAGGAGTATATTGTGAGAGGCACTTTAGATATCATTGTATTGTGGACAATGACACTGTTGGGGGCTTTTCATTTTCTGTTTCCTGCGTGGGTCTCCTTGGCCCTCACATCATTCCTAACCCAACAAGTGACCAGCATCTAGGGATCTTCCGACGGAGCTCTTGAACTCTTTGTTAAGAGCTTTGGGAGATGCCAATGAACATTGGCTTTTCCTTACTTCCTGGCCTTAGGGCCCAGCTTTCTCTGTTTGGCAGTTCCCCACAATGATTGGATACTTGTCCCACAACCCCGTGGCATTGACAGGCAGGCATGCCTTTGTGCGGCTGTGTCTGGAAGATCGTTAGACTTTAATACAGCAAACTGTACCTGGAGAATACGCTGTGAGGGCCGTTCAGTTGAATGCTAAGGTGCTCTTCTTTGTTGGCATTAGGAGAGAATGTAAAGGAGTTCTTCTTCAGGGTTGCATCATTGACCTTTGAAGCCAATGTACTGGCCGAGCTGGAGAAGACTGGCCCCAGGAAGATTGGGGATGTTGTTCGTAAGTATGGCTGTTTATAAAATATAATTCAGGAGTAACTATTCAGCTCACAGCGGCTGTAATGGCAGCAACAATGAAAAGAGATTCCTCTGGCAAAGTGGGGAAACTGATTAAAATATCTATTTTTTAAAAGATGAAATTGCTCCCCGTGCAGTGAGCTCCTGAACTTGGCTGGGTCACTGGGGTTGATGCAGGAAAGGCAAGTTAAAGTGAGCAGACCCGGGCTTTATGCGATGATACTGATGCCTATCAGTGATAGGAGCAGGTTACCTTAACTGCCTGTCCGCTGACAAAGCGGAAGAGTGTGCTATCAGTGGAGAGAGGATGAAGGAGAAAAACCTATTTAAAACATCAGTCAAGGCGGGTGTGGAACCATTCCCCAGCACGATTCAGTTATGGGTCATTTTCACCTTTGTAGCCTGGGTAATAACCTCGATCTCACTCCCATTCTACAAATACATATACTTTTTATTTCAAAAGGCCTGCCAGGTTCTGTAGGCTTTTGTCAGTCTTAACGTCAAAGTGATGGAAGTAAAAATTCGCCTCAGTGAGGCCATTGTTTACTCGAGGCACACAACGGGTAGTTGGGTGTGCGAGGAATACCTACTGCCCACCAATTGTTCCAGCATCACAAGGCCTGAGCCATTTTGTGGCACGGACCTCATTTCCTGCAGGCTTTGGGTCTCAAGCTGACACTGAGGCAGCTAGCTTCCTGGGAGAGGCAGTCGAACCAGGTCAGAGGGAGTGGGTGGGCTGTGCGGGGCGGACATGGAGGGATATAGGTTGCTTATGTTTCGCTCATTTGTACCTCAATTGTAATTGAGGTCCTACACTTGAAGTAGGAACCCAGTTTATGTATTAGAAGTGACATTCCAGCTGAAGCAAGTCAGGACTCTACTCGGGATGATAGCCAAAATGCCGGTGTGAATGTGGTGTTAAGTGATCCAATGGTATTTCCATGCCTCATGGGGTCACTTAAAATAGACCTCAGTGTCATTAGGTGAGTAGAGAAAATCTAAGCAAGGTACAGGGGAGGGCGAGTTCTGAAGTTTATAAGTATTCTTTCTACTATAATCTGGATTTTATTTTTGTTACAATAAAGCACCATAAGCTAAAATGTACAATCTTGTCAGTTTATTTTTACAAATATTTTCTTTCTCTACAGGCATCAACAACAATGACAAAAACCTGTTTAAAAATGCAAAGAAATCGAAGCCTAACTGCTGTCAGTGACAGAGCGCCACACCGCCTACCTAAGAGATTACTCATTGCACTAAATCCATTTTTAACCAAAGATTTCTCACGCCAACAAAATGCCACCAGCCACTCAGTCATCGCCTTTGTAATGCGAAACAATGTTAAAAGATGAGAAAGAAATGCCGGTCGGGAGAATGTCCAGCTAGGAACCCTGTCCGTTTGAGACTATCTCCAAGAAATTGCTGTCAAGATTTTTCCCACATATGTCAATTTTGCATCATGTCATAATATTAATGGAAAAAAGTAACACTCCCATGTGCTAAAGCGCACTTGGACACCAGTTGGGTTGGACTCTGTTAGAACCAGGAAGCAAACCATTGTTCGAGGTTGTGTGTCTCGCATCATTGATGTGCTCAACCTAAGGAATCACCACTCCAGAACAAAATTAAAGAGCAAAGGTCTGAAATAGAAGCTACAAGGCTAGTTTGGTGCCAACCAAAGTACATTTCAGTAGATTTTCCTGGTTTTATACATGAGGCACAACAAGTAGAGGAAAACCAAGCAGAGAGAATCACAAGTTCTTAAGTGAGCTTCCTCAATTTGATTGTCCATTTGCGGTAATAGAGATAAAATCGGAAACGCTCTCTTATGTGCTGCCCCCTGATTGATTTTCCTGCATTTGTTGCATCTGGGTAATCCGATATCCCCCAAGTTCAGGACAAGGAAAATCTGGCCTATTTTTGACAGCATGTTAAGCCTTGACAAGGTTGCAAATAGCATCACAAATCAGTGACATTCTCAGTCCTATAAGTAGCCAAAGTTTTTTGAAGTTCGTAGGTATTCAGTGTTAATGTGAGGAACTGCAGAGTTTGAGTGTTTATGTGTTATGCAGACGCTGTTGACATGTTGGGACATCATTTACATGTTTCTCAATACCAGAATCCTTAATCCTGCCAGCATAACAAGTCAATCCCAAAGTGTAATATGTTGTGTAAATAATTTTGAGATGATTCAACTGCAAGGATGCAAGATATTTCCTTTCTCTTTCATGTGTATGAGACAGCCTCTTGCGACGCCTGGCTTCTAAATTAAGTCACAGTTTAAAATATAAAGTCAAACTATGTAACTACACAGCTGTTTGCCAGTTTCCCCTGCAGCAGACAGGGGTGGGGGCTGGTAAATTCTCTGTACAAGCGGCCAATGGGTACTTATCCCTGGCTGCTAAGCACAGACAGTACAGGTAGAGATCCAACGTTATGGGTCTCGGTCTCTTGACGATGCTGCAGGATTTCTGGGACAGAGATGGACTATAGTGCAGGTGGGAATTGGGCATTTCTGAATCATTCTAATCCCACCTTCCAGCAACTGGTCTGTAGCCTTTCAGGTTACAGCATTTCAGGTGCAGATCCAGGTACCTTTTTAAATGAGTTGAGGGTTTCTGCCTCTACCACCAATCCAGGTAGAGAATTCCAGATACCTACCATCTTCTGGGTGAAAAAGCTTTTCCTAATATCCCCTCTAATCCTTCTACCAATCACTTTAAATCTGTGCTCCCTGGTAATTGACCTCTCCGCTAGGGGAAACAAGTCTTTCCTGTCTACTCTGCCTAGGCCCTTCATAATCTTGTACACCTCAATCAAGTAACCCTCAGCCTCTTCTGTCCTACGACAAACAATCCCAGCCTACTCAATAGCTGCAATTCTCAAACCCTGGCAACATTCTTGTAAATCTCCTCTGTACTATCTCTAGAGCAATTATGTCCTTCCTCTAATGTGGTGACCAGAACTGTATGCAAAACTGCAACTGTGGCCTAACCAGTGTTTTAGACAGTTCCAGCATTACATCCCTGCTGTTGTATTAGATACCTCATCCAACAAAGGAAAGCATTCCATATGTCGCTTTTACCACCTTATCCACCTGTCTTGCCACTTTCAGGGACTTATGGACATTCAATCCAATGTCTCTCATTTCCACTACCCCTCTCAATATCCTACCATTTATTGTGTATTCCCTTGCTTTGTTTGTCCTCCCAAAATGCATTACCTCACACTTCTCAGGATTGAATTCCATTTGCCATTTCTCCGCCCACTCAACCAAACCATTGATAGCATTCTGGAGACAAAAGCTATCCTCTTCACTATCAACTACAGGCCGGTTTTTGTGTCATCTGCAAATTTCCCAATTGTCTCTCCCACATTTAAGTCCAATCATTAATATATACCACATACAGTAAGGGATCCAACACTGAGCCCTGTGGAACGCCACTGGAAACCATTTTTCATTTGCAAAATACATCCATGGATCATTACCCTTTGATTCCTGTCACTGACCCAATTTTGGATCCAACTCACCACATTACCTTGTATCCCTTGGGCTTTTACTTCTCTGACCAGTCTGCCATGTTGGACCTTTTCAAGTTACTAAAATCCATGTAGACAACATCCACTACATGGCTCTCATCAATCCTCCTTATTACTGCCTCAAAAAATTCAATTAATTTAGCAACACACAACTTTCCCTTAACAAAGTCATGTTGACTATCCCTGATTAACCCATGCCTTACTGAGTGACAGTTTATCCTGGCCCTCAGCATTGATTCTAACTTACCAGGCGGCTTGCCCACATGACACTGGTGGAACACCAGCGGCAACGGGATGAGGCCCTTAAATGGCCAGTTAAGGGCCTCAGTTGGCCTCCGGGTCCTTGACCCTTCCTGTACCAGACTTGTAGGAAGTCAGGAAGGTGACAGGATCTACACCCTGCACTTGCTCCCCATTATTACAGTCCACCCCACCCCACCTAACAGCCCACCTCTGGAGGGAGCATTAAATTCCGCCCATGGTATTTGTGCAGTTGGTAGTTCAGTATTGTCGGAGGATTATTTTTTATTCATTCATGGGATGTGGGCATCGCTGGCTAAGCCAGCATTTATTGCCCACCCCTAATTGCCCTTGAGAAGGTGGTGGTGAGCTGCCTTCTTGAACCGCTGCAGTCCATGATGCAGTACTACTGGCAAGTTTTCATGGACTATTTAGGGGAGCTTTTCCTAGGTTTCTATCCAGTCCCACTGTGCTTGGGCATAGTGAATATCAGAACATTGTCTGTGTTCCTTTACAATCCCCTGGGTGGAGTTCCATCCCACCATCCCCACAATCACCAAAACAAAGTCCCTTTCTCGTCCCACTTCAATTTTCTCCCTTGATTCTGCTGGTTGTGAGTACACATCCCCTGACAGATAGGACAGCCTGGGCCTGACCTTTGTCAGCAGCGTTCTGTGCACTGCTGGGGATAAGATATTGCTGCATGGTTTTCACACATCATGTTCTGGATTCTGTTCCATTGTACATCCCACACCCCTTATTTCTATAGCTTTCAAAGACATGCAGACTGACTCAGGACCACAGCGCATTTACAAAGTCATTTTTATTTTCTTACTTTATTTTTGTGTGGGAATATTTAGATATTTTTTAGCCTTTTAGGTTGTGAATTATCCTGGGACATCCTGAGGCCATGAAAGGTGCTGTACCAGTACTAGTTCCTTATTTCTTTGTTTGGATTTCAACCCCCTCCCTTTGCCTGTCTGCTGCAATAATCTGCTCCTAAACTCCCAAGTTCTTGTATATATTTCTCACTCACCCAAACTGGCTGCCATGTGTTTGCCTATATAACAAAAGACACTTAAAAAGCAATTTGATGGTTATTAAGTGCTTTGGGCTGCCCTAAGGATGTGATAAAGGCTTCTTACAGTTGCACTGTACCCTTTCCACATGAGGCCTAGATAAATCTAGACAGCAGAACCAGCCTTCCAGAGGGATATTTTGTGAGAAAAGTTAACGAAAATTTGTTACTCAAGTTTCATTGGTTTATAATACCGGTTTAGTACAATCATGTTTTATTCACTTCAAACCAGAGGAAAATATATACTTACCAGCCAACCTACAGTACATTCTTATATTGAATCCCTAGAACACAAAAGCTTGCTTGTTGCAGCATATAATTAGTTTTAATGTAAGTTCCCTTTATTCATTTCTGTCTATATATATACATATATATAAAAATATATATAAAAAATATATTAAGTCCTTGTCCAGGTAAAATTACACCAGGGCAGATTTTAACTTTAGTTGAGATCAGAAAACAGCTTTCCCCAACCCTACCTTATAGCCACCCACCTCCCTGACTTTATTTAACCTCTTCATAGGCTTCCATGGAAAGGATAACTAGACCGGCTGGCTGTATGATAGGCAGCTGACCACACACCCCAACCCCCTGCAACAGTTAATGTTTACCACATAGTCACTTGATCAAAGTGACCTAAACAGCCTTTCTTTGTAATATGAGCATTTACAATAATATTGTGGCCTAAGTGCTTTCTCCTGATTACAAATAGTTTCAGGGGTTAAACTTCTAAATGGACCTATTTTATGATTTACATGTTTAAAGTCCAGTACTGGACAACTATCAATTTGCTGTCCATTTAGGAAGGTTAATATACAGGAATAATGAATGCAGCAGTATGGAAAGGTTATTGATAATTCAGTCAACGGGTTTTATAGGTGCCACTGAAAGAGAAAGGTTGAAATCATGCTATTTGGCATCTGTAACAAATACATTCAGAATGAGTTAAAGGCAACGGGATTTCATACTATTATATCGTATTGGAAGATCCACGAGTGTGGCGTAGATTTGTTTGTTGTTGTGAAGGGAGTAAGCACTTGGGAATTCAATCCACTCATATGAAAACCAAAAGATATTAACCCAAAATTGAGATAATGAGTGAAAGGACAATGGTAAGTTCTATGACAATCTTGCACGGTATCATATGCAAGCTTATTGACAGAAGCACAACTGATTCCTCCATCTCTGCGGTTATCATCGTTGATGAATCTTTTTGTGTGTGTGTATTCATTTTGGTGATCATAATGTTTTTATAAGATACAGCTCTGTGTTCATTTTTTTTCACCTTACAGTGGAATGATACATGTTCCTGCAATAAAAATCGGAAAGGCTATCTATTCAAGAGTGAAACTATTTTGCAGCCTGACGTCTATACAGAGTGGGAACTATAACAGGTTCAGAGGCAGATGGATAAAGTGGGAGAGAGGATAAGCTCCATTTCCAATCATTATATGCTAAGCATTTATTCAGCAACAGCAGTGGCAGAATGAGGTGAGACTTCAATCCATGTAAGTCCACAAAGAACAGGGCAGCATCTTAAGGAGCTTCGTTAAGCAAAAGCTTTTCTTGTCTTGTAGGTTGGAAGTGGGGCCACTCGGTAATAGAAAATAAACAGAGGGAGGGAGAAAATTTAAAAAATGGCTTTGTGACTCTGAGTCGTCAAATATTGGTGGGATGCTGAGTTCAAGGTAGTTTTACTTGAGGGAATGCCCAGGGCCTGAATTTTACCCTTTGGCAGGCGCGTGCGATCGGTGGGCCCAGGAAATGCACTGCCAACCGCGATTGGCTCCCGACCACGATTTCACGCTGGCTGGCCAAATTAACGGCTCGGAAAAGCTCAGCGCTGCCAGGGTGGGGGCGGGCGATGATGCCGCTGCAGGCGGGGGTGAGATTGGCGAGCGAGCTCCCCGAAGGCAGGCGGCTGCCTCAGGGGAGTTGCGGACCTGCAAAATAACGAAATAAAGCAGTTAAAAAAAAAAGCTGCGAGAAAATGTCCGTGCGTCACAATCCAGCACCTGAAAGCGCACTTCATAAAAATGCTGTCCCCAGATATTTCTTCTTATTTTATTCCCTAATGGAGGTTTCATCTCACCCTTTGGTTGAGGTTTGATGAGAAATGCAAAGGCTGCCTGGCCGATTCACCCCGGCCGCCAACTGTAAGGTCGGGCAGACCGTGAAAAATTGCGGACGATTGCGCCGTTAACGGGCTTAGTTGCCCTCTTACTTGTTGGCGGGCGCGCTTCCAGCTTTTACGCTCGCCCGCCGAGCGAAATATCGCGCGAGTGCTCGATGACGTCGGGAAACTGGCCCAGGGTCATCCCGCGTGATCTCCTGCCCGATCGGGTCAGGTGCCACCTGCCCACGCGATTGTAAAATTCTACCCCTTGAAGCATAGACACAGCTCGGTCATCAGCAGCCCCTACAAAGGAAAAAGATGCAAGCTTTTAGGGTTCAACAACATCACAGGTCAACTTTTCCATGGACTTCCTGACCTTTTCCATTGTCTGAGCTGCTTTCTATTCCTAGAGCTGGGTCCCATAGATTCACAGGGAAGCCTCATGGTGGTGTTTGCTTTATGACGCACAAGGCAGTCTGCAGCACAAATATAAACAATGGTGTCGTTCTGGGCCAGAGCAGGGAACATTGCCAGCCCTGTGGAGATGGCTATGCGGTTGGGGGCGGGTGTGAAAATTTGGAACACCGCACATCGGCTCAGCCCCTGCCCCCAGGAGATCTTCCCGAATGCAGACTCACTGCACTGGCAGCAGGTTGCCAATCAAGGCAATTAAAAGGGGTTTTGGAAGCAGCTGGAACCTCGAAAGTGGTGGATGGGCTCGTGTCAGACATAGCAAGCAAGAGGAGGCAGCTTCACACCGGCAGGTCCGAGCCTCATTTGAGGCTGTTGAAGAGCTCACTGGCAGCAAACAGCAAGGCCGCTGTCTACCCATATTGCCCCCTTGCCTCTGAGTGAAGAGATCATGGACATGGATGTCATCAATGGTCAGATGCGGTTAACCTTACATTCATCAGTTTTGGCCCTGATCACGGACATGGATGTCATCAATGGTCAGATGCGGTTAACCTTGCATTCATCAGTTTTGTTCCTCAGCAGTTCTCCCATTGATCTCACAACGGAGACTGTCAACCTTTATTGGAGTGGGCCTCGATGTCCTGAGCTTCTGCCTCAGGAACTCACCCAACATCCTTACTTGGACGACAAATATGGAGGGGACTTCTTAATTGGCCGCCTCCCTGTCAGCGTACCTCTGGCCTGTGCATGATCAGGACCTGGAAATGGTCTTCAAGACTGAATATTTTTGAAGAGGCAAAGATTTCATTCCTAGGCTCGTCTTTTTAAAACAAATGAAAATGAAGAAAACTTTTGAAGTTAGAATGTAATTCTATGTGTATTGACTCAGCACATCTATGCACGCATAGCTTGTGAGCATTAGGGTTCTATCAACAGCAAAGGGATGAATGGTCAGATAATCTGATTCTGGTGCTCTTGGTTAAAGGAGAAATAGCGGTCAGGATATTGGGAGAAATCGCTATTCTTCGAGAGTGTCATGGGATCTTTTACCAGAACAGGCAAATGTTTAACATCTTAGTTTAACATCTCATTAGAAAGATGGCACCATCAACAAAGCAGCATCCCTTCGGCAATGCACTGAGGTGGAAATGTGCAGAAATCTGAGGTGGACTTGAGCTTCTGTTATTCTGTGCTTTTCAGAAGTATTTACCTCTTACTCCTGTGGTGTCTATTAATGCCACCATAAGAATATTAGAAGCAAATGCCTTTGGGTAAATTGAATATATGCCCTTGCAATTATGAATCATGTAAGTGAAACACTCGGGAGGATAGACAAGTACACTTTGTATGTCTGAAGTATTGGAGTTAGAAATTAACTCCTGTCTTTGTAAGAAATTATGTTTCTAAACATTACTTCAATTGTGCACAGATCAATAAAATAGAGACCTCAGGAGCCAAATGATGCTTCACTCAGATTTATTTTGCACACCTGGAATTTTTTCTCTCAAAGGCTTTGAAGGTCTCCAGGTATTTATTATTAAATTGAGGCTGCAGATGATCGGGGACACAGGTTGAACATTTGTATTTCTCTTTAATTCGCTTTCCTCGTTCAGTTTCCTCAATACAGATTGTAGCAATACCTATAAAGGGAACAAAAAACATTACAAGACATAGACGGAGGAGAAAGACAACATGGCTCACCTACACTGCCAAAAACTGTTTGCAGTCCTGCCTTCCCTTCGTCAGCCAAAGCCATGTATCCTACCCAAACAGAACACTAGCATGCTTCCTGCTGTTTGTTGAGACAAGACTATCTCTCCATCAGCATATTAAGCTTGCTGGGTTATTTGAAGCTGAGCAGAATGATTCCCAGTTCCCTATGCCACCAGGTCATATTGATGAGCTAAGCCAGCTGGGTCATCGATTAACAACACTCTTGCACATTGTGAACCTGCCAGGTTCATGGCTCAGAACGTTGAGTCTGACATAGACGGTTGTCTTGGTTCCACCATCAGGAATGTAACCTTTGTACCAACTCAGCCCCAAGGAAACCCCACTCACTAGCTTTCCCTTCAAGAAAGATATTCATTACTTGATCAGCAGTCTGCATAGGGTCCAGTTCCTAGTGGGGTCCTGTAAGGATCCATGTTATGAGTATTGCTCTTCAGTTCAAGGATTTGGTGAAGGCAGCAGGAGAACAATTCCTAAGTTTTCTGATTCCACAATGACGTCTGCGGAACTTAAGACTTTCTATTAAATAGATGATCTTCACGTGGGGCAGAGTTTTACCCTTGGCGTGCGGGATCAGTGGGGGTGGTTTGGGAATGCGACTGCCGCCTGTGATCGGCAGCGCTCTGCAATTTTACGCGGGCAGGCTGATTAAGGCCCGCCCAGCGTGATACGCGGCCTGGAATGTGTGCGAAGGGGTGGGCGGGGGGCAGGGGGCATGATGCCCACCGGGTCCATGGCAACCCAGCGGCCGATTCAAATGTGGCCCCCGCAGCACTTGGGATGCCACCACTGAGGGACGCGGTGTTGCTAATGGAGACGGGCAGCGGGTGGACACAGCAGGTGGGAGGGCAGGCCGGCGGGGGAGTTGGCCCCACCAATCTCGGACGAGTGCCTCGCAGCCCTCCTGCAGGAGGAGGCAGCCAGGAGAGAAACCCTTGTCCCCAGGGACAGGAGGAGGAGGCTCCCCCCACTTCACCAAGAAGGCCCAGGAAGAGGTGGCATCCAGGGTCAGCAGCCATGATGTGGCGAGGTGCTCATGGGTCCCAGCGCCGGAAGCCCTTCACCGATCTGCGATGGGGGAGGGTGAGCACCGTGCTGGCATGGGTCACTTTGCAGAACAGGTAAGAGCTGCCCATTCCCCTCTTGGACCTCGGAGGTGTTAGAGTGTGAGTGACAAATGTCAATGAGGCAGGAGCTGGCCAAGGGGGTGAGCCCTGGCTGCTTGGACTGAGTGCCTTGTGGCTCCAGGGTCACGAATCACCTGATTCCTGCGAGGCGTTCCTCAGATGGGGTTGACCAGGCTGCAATGGTGCTGCAGGGACAGGGTGGACTAATCAATGCTCCCCTGCCCTTTCAGGAGAAAACATCCCATAATAATGCTGAGGGGTCACGGATTAGCGGGGGACGCTCACACCTCCTCATCCTAACTCGGTACGAGCAGGAGGCCCTGGAGAGGTGCCATGCACCTCGGTCAAGTGGCCACAGTGAGGTTGGGGTGTCAGAGGAAGGTTAGAGTGCAGTGCACTGAGGTGAGAATATCGGTTTTTGCTACCATTCCAGTGTAGTCTCTATATTGATGTGAGCCTGGAACCTGGATTCCCCATTGATAATGGAAAGACGAGGGCACCATGATGCATATCTCTGTCTCATCAGGGTGCCAGGCATGCACAGTGACATGTGCTTCTTCTCCCTTTGAGGCTCACCAGTAGCCCCTCGTTGTGAGGAGCCTGAAGGCTGACTGACCTCTGACCCCTGAGGACCACCATGCTTACCATGCACCTGCATCACACCCTCTCTGTCAAGCAGGCACGAGCGCAGATACCAGCACCTCGGTGGACATAACATTGCCGTGTAGTCTATTGGTGCACATTGATGAGGGCACTTCACACTCACATGAGGTGCAGGTGGAGGCAGAGAGTGCCCAGGGAGCTGGCAGTTGGAGAACTGCAGGGGACCAGGAACATGCTCAGTCGGTGGCTGATGATGAGCCTCTGGAGTTGTCCCTGAGGCAGCAGATGCTGGAAGTCCAGCAGGGTGTGCAGGAGGATCTGGTGGAGATTCATGAGGGAATGCGTGCCGTGATGTCCATTGAGGAGGAGTCCCTACGGAACATAAGCACTGCCTTACGGCCGCGCACAATGCCTCCTCCATGAAGAGAGCGGCGACTCTCACGGACAGGCTCCTCCAGGGACTCAATCAGGGCTTCCTGGAGATGCACTTGGACCTGCAAGCCCTCACAGCGGCAATGACCTCAGCTGGTCACATTCAGCGTGGGAGATGGATGAGGCACCCAGTATCCCAGGTAGATGCCCATCCATCAACGGTGAGCAGGGAGGTCCAAAGCGACCTGACGTTGGCAACTGTCGTCTCTGCGGGCTCCTCTCAGGGTGCTCAGGATGATGGCAGCAGCTCCTCCGCCCCTCTGCCAGTGACCATGGTATCTGTTGAGGCTGCAGAAACTGGGGGCGATGCCAACCGTGGCACTGGCCGCTCCCTCCCAGGCGGGGCCAGCACAGGCTTCACTGGCCAGACGACGCCCACCAAGGTCTTCAAGGCCAACAAGACAGCAGAGTGAGCGGGCTGTCTCCAATGCCAGTGCCAGCGAGGGCTGAGCACCTAGACGTAGAACCCACAAGCGAAAACTTAAAGCACCTCAAACACAGCACGGGCCTATCACGGGTGATATTTGGTTCCCCTGTGATGGAAAACACCAGTTAATGTTAATTTCTGCTACTTTTAACATTCATAAGTAAATGAGATGTTATCTTGTGCTATTTGCCTCTGTTATGCTTCATTTGTTCTGTAAGTGCAGGGTAGGCTTATGATGTTATGATGGACGTGTGTCTCCTGAAACTTTATTGCAGAGGCACATGGTTTATGTTGTTGACCAAGGAACTGGTCCTGTCAGGGATCAAGTATGGAGCTTGCAGCCCCGGCATGTGGTGGTGGTTCTTATTTGGTAGTCTAGCTGAAGGAGCATTGGATCAAAGCCTCCAAGGTGTCCCTGCTTCCCTGTAGGTTACCCAGGTCACGTCCATGCCCTCAGCATTCTCTTCACCATGCTCTTCCTCAGACTAAGCACTGGATTCATCGTCTGAGGCCTGTGCAGCTGCATCAAGATCTCCTTCCTCCAGTGTCCCCAGTTGCCAGTGCCAGATTGTGGAGAGTGCAGCACTCAGCCACTATCAGTGACACACGACCTGGGGGGTATTGCAGTGCACCCCTTGAACAGTCCAGGCATTGGAAGCACATCTTGAGAAGACCGATGGCTCTCTCCACCACAGCCCTTGTGGTGCCCTGGCTCCTATTGTACTGCTGCTCAGCTTCTGTTCTTGGATGGTGGAGGGGCGTCATGAACCACCTTCTGAGGGGATAGCCCTTGTCACCCAGCAGCCATCCATCCAGCCGGGCTGGAGCACTGAAGAGCCCCGGCACCTGGGAGTGTCTGAGGGTGTAGGTGTCGTGGGAGCTGCCTGGGTACCTTGCACAGACTTGTAGAATCAGCATCCTGTGGTCACACACTATCTGCACGTTCATGGAGTGGAAGCCCTTCCTGTTGACGAAGGCACCGGGCTCAACTGCTGGCGCCTTGATGGCCACATGTGTACAGTCTATAGCACCCTGGACACGGGGGAAGCCAGCAATGGCCGCGAAGCCTCTGACTCGCTCAGCCTGGCTGGCCTTGTCCATACAGTAAAGAATGAAAGTCAATGCTCACCTGAACAGAGCTTCTGTCACCAGTTTGACGCAACTGTGGACAGCTGATTGGGAGACTCCACACAGACCCCCCACTGAGCCCTGGAAAGAGCCAGAGGCATAGAAGTTGAGGGCCACTGTGATCTTCAGAGCCACTGGCATGTGGTGTCCACCCACACAGTCAGAGCTGATCTCAGGGCCGATCATCTGACAGATGGAGGTCACTGTCTCCAGTGAGAGACGGAGCCTCTGTCGGCATTGCGCCTCAGACATATTGAGGTGGCTGCATCGCCACCTATAAATCCTGGCAGCAGGATAGTGGCATCTTCTGAGGCCCCTTCCGCCTTGGTCTTCCTGTAGTCCCTGCGCCCCTTGTGCCTGCGCCTCTCCTCCCAGAGGTTGCTTCCCTGGAAGCTGCATTGGGACAGCTGGCCTCCTCCCCCTTCTGCCCCTCTCTTCCTCCTCCAACAGACACCACAATCCCCATTACCAGGGTAAGGGAAGGCTGTCTGATATCTGGAAGGCCCTGTGTGGTGTGAATCCTCCAGGAGCCTGGAAAACAACACCGAGTCCTGAACTGAAGCCTATAAAACATCTCCTTGCAGCTCTGAAGTGAGATGAAGCTGCCTTGTTCACAGAAGCAAGTGATATCTTAAACTCTGATATCCTGCGCTCCTCACTAATCACTTTGACAAGGCCACTGACCCCTCTTATCCCGCCCGTGGATGAGGTTTTGATAATTGTGGCCTGCCACAGGCAAAACGCCTGTTTGACAGCCCGAAGATCGCAGGGGGCTACGTAAAGTCAGAGACAATCGGTGCCTTCAGGGACTTAACTAGACACTTAATTAATGGCGGGTGTGCATCCATCTCCATTGCGCACCCACTTAGCGAAATATCGCCAGAGTGCACATTGATGTTGGCACGCACAGCCGATGCCAACGCAACTTATTTAACACTCGAGTGGGTCAGGTTCGCCCCCACCAGCCAAGCTAAAAATTCTGTCCGTTGTCCTCTTTTTTTCCTTCCTCATCTGCTGTTTCCTTTGCTTCCCTTACTCCTATGTTATTTTTACTGTCACTCCGTGATTCCCAAACATTAAGATAAACAAGGAATGTGAGGAGCTACAGGATAGCTTCTGGTACCCTCCAAGAATCTTGGTGCCCATTTTGATAGAGTCCATGTGTATTAATAATCCCATGTATTAGGATTTTTTTGTTCATATTCATATTCCCACCATTGTTTCCAATAAAATACTGGAATCGGCAACAGCATGGGAAAGTTTCCTTGTTTATTCAATATACGTTATGTTGACAAATGAGGTACTTGATATATCCCGTACCACATTAGATGATGCACAAAATCAATGTTAGCTCACAAAAAATGCTACTGAAATGGGTTTGAAACTGAAGATTGTGATGCCAATACATCCAGATCGAAAATAATTGGGTGGGTGGGCAGGCGAGCGTGATTGGTGTGCCTGCGATCGGCCCCCCGACCACAATTTCACGCTGGCTGGCCAATTAGCGGAGGGCGTGCGCTGATGTAAGCGCGGGATGAGGGCGGAATGAAATCTCCCTGAAGGCAGAGAGCTGCCTCAGGGGGCTGAAGACTTGAAAACAGTTAAATAAAGTTTGCAACATCAGGAATAAAAATGCCCACTCATCGCAGCCAGCCACCTGAACATATACATTATAAAAAATGCTGTCCATAGATTTTTATTTTTTTTTTAAATTTAACAATGGAAACCTCACCCCGCCCTTGGATGAGATTCCATGAAAAATGCGAAGTCGGCCTGGCTGATTCTCCCGTCCGCCAGCCTTAAGGTTGGACGGGCCACGAAAAATCGGAGACAGTTACAACTTTAATGACCTTAATAGGCCTCTTACTTGTCGGCGGGTGCTCTTCCGACTTTTGCATGTGCCAGCGGACTGAAATATCGCGCGAGTGCAAGATGACATCGGGCCGCCCTAAAATTTCTGCCAATGGACTAGGTATTGCCTTGGATGGAATATAGTTGGGGAGGATTAAAGAATCACACTGTCTGCTCAACACTGTTAGAACACAGTTGGACATCTACATTGTCGCAGGGAGCGGAAGCTTAATGAATATTTTTAACATCCCCTTTCAATAGGGTTGAGGCAAACGGCCCTCCCTCAAAATTTTGACAGGGGTGTTTGTTCTTTGATTAAAATACCAGAATAATAAGTTTAACGATGTGCTAGAGGTGTTTACTCTGGCAGTGATCAAGTAGCATCATTTTCTCTCCCTACCTGCAATAGTTCCACCTTGTTCTTCAATGAGTGCAATTGCAGCCTCCATCGTGCCTCCAGTCTCAATCCACTGGTCCACCAACAGGACTCGTAAACCTGAAATCACAATTTTTGAGGTATTTCTTTGGAAAGGTACGTATTTTTTGGCCCCGCTTCCCCAGCACTCACCATTCTCTACTGAGAGTAGAAGCCACCCTGCGACAATGCTTTGTCGTTAGCTGGTAAGAATTATGCAAGAGTAGCCCAGAGTGGACTTTCCTTTGGTTTTCCCTTTCCCTTATAAGTAATCGAATATTGTTTGCTTGGTGCTTCTCCACAATGGTGCCATTAACTCACAAACTGAGCAATCAATTAATTCTACTGTCATGCCCAGTGAAGGCATGTCCTATTCATAACTTTAAAAATGGACTGCATTCAGTATATAATTTTCTGTAAACTATTTTTCCTTTGAGAATTGACACCAAACAGGCTACTAAGATGGCTGTTAGGGGGTCAGATGGCAATTGCAATTTCTGCATTGACTTAGAAGTATATCAAGTCTCCAGAAAGTTCCTAATTGAATAACCTTGAGTGGGGAGCCACCCCTTGGATAGACAATCCCAGAAGGAACCCACCCTTGGAATGTATACCTGCTATTGTTTGTGGTTTACCAAAAACTCAAAGTCAATAGACTTTCATATTTCATGCCTCCAAGTTCGAAATTTAATAAAAGAGAACTTCAGAAAACCAGTTAACCACAACCACAGTGTGAATGATCATCATCTATCTCCCAAAGTGTCGCAATGATTTCATATTTCCAAACCATTCTGGGAGAACAACAGCAGTTGATCATGTGACTGAAACTGTCTTCATATAACAAGTCTTATTATCCAGGGAGAAACTTGTCAGTCTGCAAGGAACATTCACTGCAGAACTCCAGTTGTAGAACAAGGCAGTAACACCTATGCCTTTTTGAACCTGGAGACTGCTACATCTTAAAGTTCTGCCAGATTGATTCCTATTCCAAGTCCACTTGTAAGGAAGCTTAACCTGCTGGCAAGGGAAAAACTACAAGTAATCAAATTTGCGACCTGCTGAACATTCATGTCTTCGAGGGAATCCAGCAATAATCCTGATATATGACTCCAGCTATTGAACCCACCTAAACTAACCTTTCGGAGTGAAAATACCGCCTTCAATGGGCCTGCAATGAGCCAAACACATGAACTATTCTTTTGTTTACAACTTGCAAAGGTATATTATTCTCTTGAACTGTATCTTTCTTTTGTGTGTGTGTGTGTGTGTGTGCGTGTGTATGAGTGATTTAGCTTTTAGACCTTCAGGGTGAATGCGTGAAGAAAACATCCCCTTTATTTAAATCCACGAAAGCTTGCTGCTGTTATTTAAATTGACTGCACATACTCCTGGGACTAAGAAACACACACATCGTTTTTTTCAAAAAACACACTGATTATGGATAGTAATGGAATGGGTGCAAGAGTTTCAATTCTTTCCTGACCCTGACCATAACACTACCATCAATGAAAGAAAAAGAAAGGGAGAAAAGGACAAAAGAATAGAGTATCACAGAGGCACCCAGCGCACAAGAGGCATGACATGGTTAATAAGATATATTCTTATTCAGCACAAGAGTTACTGATTTGCAGTAAGCTCTTTATAAATCAACGTTATCGCTTAAATGGACAATTATAGGGGTAGAACGCTTTTTTTTAAGAGAAGTTGGGTCCCCTTGAATAATAACTTGGCTTTTGCCTCAACCTTTGGCTAAGATACCATTTGTGGCAGCGAAACCAATGTCAATTCAAATGCCCATGGTGCTATTTGAAGAAGAAAAGTAAGCATCCAGCATTTCATAGTCAATCAGCTCCACCCAAAAAAATCACATCAACTGTGCAAGTTCCAATTTTCCAATTAATTTTGACAAAGTGTTCATAACATTAACTTGTCTGTTGTCTCCACAGATGCTCTCTGCCTGCTGAGTATTTCCAGTGTTTTCTGTTTTTGTTTCAACTTTCCAGCATCTGCAGTATTTTATTCAAACTGGTCATGGATCTCATTTTCTGTTTGTGGGATCTTGCTACCTGTAACTGGCTGTTTTTTTTAATGTTTACACAATAGCAATGGCTGTGCTTCAAAAGTAATTCATTTTTGTTTTGTCATGAGGATATTGGTATATAGATGCAAATTCTTCCTAACATGTTGTCGAAGAGCTTTGCCCTTTAACTTATCTCTTTCTAGACTCTAGAGTTTAATCTTCTCTACTCTTTACTTATGGACTAATTGATCCCCATTACATTGGACATCATTCTTGTTGCTCTTCTCAGTGCCTTCTTCAGTTCATGGGTCTCCTGTTGTACATTTTATTTTGAGGCAATTCATTTTTGAGGGTTTCATTTTCACATGCAAATCAGATGAGCCAAGGCTGATTCCTCATTTGTACTTCAGATTTTGCTCAAGTTTACCAGCAGCTGGTCAAAAGCTACCTTTAAACAGTCACAAATAGGGTTTGTTGTTGGCTGGAGCTGTGAATTAATGAGAGTCAATTTGTGATTTACAATTTGGTAATAGTTAATCTTCAGCAGTTTGAAATCTTTTAGCTTGCATTCTTAATAGCTGGTTAACATTACACTTGAACTGTACAAAATCACTTTCGCCTACCTGCAATTGGTCCAGGATATAACTGACAGGTTTACATTATGTCACCTATTTCCTGTATAATGATTGTGCCCTGATTATATCATGACATTTTGAGTAGGGGGTACAGAGCTGTAGTGGTTATTTCAATAGACTAGTAGATCTGGTCTGGCCAGTAACCCAGGAAAGGTTAGTTCAAATCCCATGATGGCAATTTGGGAATTTGAATTCAGTTTAAAACCTGGAGATAAAAGAGGGTATGGTGGGGTCATCAAATTTTCATAAAAACTCAATTTGTTTGTTAATATCTTTTAGGGAAGAAAACCTGTTATTATTAGCCAGTCTGATTTAGATGTTACTCCAATGCCATATCAACGTGCTTGACTTTGAACTACCCTCTGAAATGGTCCCGCAAGCCATTTAGTTGAAGGCATCGACAGACCTGCAATAACTGCCAGTCTCGACAGCAGCATCCACATCCCGAGTATGAAACATAAAATGATATGTCATCAAATACCAACCTGTTTTAACCACATCAGTGCGCATTTCCAACACTTTCTGTTGACCTGTGTAGTCGGAGTAGGCTTTGCCCTTGGTTTCTATGCAGCTGTGACCCTCTTTCCGGATTGTTAAAAAACCTTTTCCAAGACGGTTGGCTATAGCTGCTCCTAAAATGGCAAAATAGCAGGTTTGAATCTCATGAGTGTTTGGTAAAATTTTAACTCAAATAGTCTGTTCTCACTCCTCCTCGGTGAAGGCATGAACTCCCATGGCCTAAAATATAGATATTCTTCAAGTGAAAACTAGAGATATTGCTCCTAACAAATCACTAATTGCCCTCATTCCTGTCAGTCCAAGTAGAGCCCCTATCTTTGACTCCTCAAGTCACAGAACAGCGAAGCTAGCTGATATCCCCACACAAGTTTATTTATTTCTTCATTCACAGGATATGGGCTTCGCTGGTTGGGCCAGCATTTATTGTCCATCCCCAGAGCTCTGAATAAGAGCCATACAGACTCGAATCGTTAACTCTTATCTTTCTCTCCACAGATGCTGTCAGATCTGCTGATTTTTTCCAGCTTTTTTGTTTTTGTTCCAGATGGTGGCCTTGTCCTTCTAGATGGTAGTGGTCATGGGTTTGGAAGGTGCTGTCTAAGGAGCCTTGGTGAATTCCTGCAGTATATCTTGTAGATGGTACACACTGCTGCTACTGTGTGTCGGTGGTGGAGGGAGTGAATGTTTGTGGATGTGGTGCCAATCAAGCGGGGCTGCTTTGTCCTGGAGAGTGTTAAGATTCTTGAGTGCTGGACTCTTCCAGGCAATTGGGGAGTATTCCATCACAGTCTTGACTTGAGCTTTGTAGATGATGGAGGAACAGAAAAATAATTAACGTTTCGTGTCCGTATGACCTTTCTTTGAGTCATACGGACTCGAAACGTTAAATCTGTTTTTCTCTCTCTACAGATGCTGCCAGACCTGCTGAGTTTTTCCAGCAGTTTCTGTTTTTGTTTCGGATTTCCAGCATCCGCAGTATTTTGCTTTTATCTTGGTGGTCCCACAGTTTCCCTAATCATCAATTTTATTTGCGTTGCTGTGTTCCTCCAAATTCAAGTTAAGTCCTGGAGTTCAGGATTTATTGAAAGAATGAAATTACCAGCAATTAGCCGGAAATGAGTGGTTTGTAGTTTGGTTTCCATGTTGAGCAGTATTTGGATCTCCTTTCGGGTAACATGTGGCCTCATCGGTATTAGGAAGGTTTCCCTCAACTAATGAGTTACTTAGGTCTAACTCCAGTAGGTTTCATCAAAAACACCTTTATTTACACTAAACGCATAATAATCTTGTAGGTAAGTATACCACTGTCTTGTACAGACAATTCCATCTTATCTTCTTGCACATGACTGCAGATGCCACTGTTACATCATAGTACACATCACTATTTCATTACCATAACTATTAATCTATAATTCTACAATGAGCAGCATGCTCATTCACATTCAGCCAATTGGGGGTTTAAGCCTCTCCAGAAATCCAGAGACATGTGTCTTCCCTACTATACAGAAGGATACAGGGCCGAATTTTGCCCTTGTCGGGAGGGCTTGGCGGGGGTGAGCGGGGACGGTTGGGAAGCCCATTTCATGCTGGCGAGCCAATTAAGGCCCACCCAGCATGAAAAGCTAGCGGCAGCGCTCAACACCACCCGTGCAGGTGGGGGAGGAGGAGGATGAATGGGCGAGCGGGGAACTTTATGCATGCGGCGCGAGTGAGCGCTTGAAAATCTCCCTGGGGCACAGAGCCGCCTCAGGGAGAATGAAGAGTTTTTAAAATTAGAAATAAAGATTTAAAAAATGTTACAAAACATGTCCCATCATGTGACTCTGTCACATGAATAGCAACATGTTATAAATTAAATTTTAAAAAATTTATTTTACTTTTATTTGATGTTGGAAACCTCAGCCCACCCATGGATGAGGTTTCCAAAAAATGCAAAGGACGCTTGGCCTTTTTGCCTGCCCGCCAACTGTAAGGTTGGACGGGCAGCAAAAAATTTAAGTTAATTAATACTTTCATGGCCTTAATAAGCCTTCTAATTGTCAGCGGATGCGCTGCTGATTCCTGCGTGCGCCCACCGACTGAACTATCACGCAACTGTGCATTGACGTAGGGACGCTTGCTCGATGTCATCATGCGTCATTTCACGCTCGAGCAGGCTGGGCACGTGCTCACCCACCGAGGTGAGAATTCTGCCCACAATCATTAATGTTGAAGCGTTGATTTTAACAAGACTCTGCTCCAGACTGGAGCGTTGATTGACAGGAGTATAGGTTCAGAATCAGCCTAATAGTTCTAAATCCCCATCTTTTATTCATGTCCCCATGTTGCAAAGCTCCATACACAGAATAAAAGCTTGTAAAATAACCCTTTCAGTGTTAGGGTGAGATGAGTATAGTATAATCTGTTAAAAAACTAGCTGCAGGTCAGGGCCAAATTTCCATTCAAGTGGATGGGTTTCCCACAAAGGACACCAGGTGATACTCCCTTAAGAATTTTGACAACTGTGTTTTTGAAATGTGATTGTCCTCTTGAAAAGAAATGACTTGGGAGAATTTGAAATTAATTTCTGGTGAAAGTGGAATTATAAAATGGAACAGGAAAAGGCGAGACACTGGGGGAAATTCTATGAGCTTGCGATAGTGGTGGGGTGCTCACCTGCCACCAATCCATGTCAAAACTCAAGCACACACTGCCCAGGGTGCACAGGCCACTGGAATGAATGGATGGCTAGTCACAGGTTACACACCCATATTGTTTCAATGTCCAATGGCAGCAGATGATTCTTGGCACATAGCTGAAACATGACTCCTATATATTTAAATTGATTTTGTAATAATGTACTCAATTTGGAAGAAAAAGGGGAGTTTGAAAAACTAATCTTGTGCTAAAAGACTAAACCCTCAAAGAATTTTAATATGTTTCCATTAAACAAATGCAGCAACTTTGTTATAACAGCATGGTACAAATCTTTAATCCAATTTCTTTCAAAGAGGGAAAAAGAAACTGGGATTAAGCCACAGGAATGAGGACAAACTTTATTCAAATATTTAATATATCCTTTCAGAAATGTTTTATATAAGAAGCCATGGCATTTAATTTAACATCATAATGGGTTATAGTAACATTGATGAATAGGAGTTTTGCTAAAGGGAACTGATGGTGCATCTGTTCCTTAATTTCTAATCAGCAGTTGATGGATTGGACACAATAATAAAGGCTTTACAACCAGATAATTTGGTTGTATATAATTCACTCTCTGTATAACTGAGCATGGAGATCTAAAACCAACAATACAACCAAGGTGTTTATTACACCCCCATGGACACAGCAGACTCAAAGGAAGCCTGACCAAAGGTTTTACATTAGGCACATTGGATTAGAGCAGGCTCCAACCATAAAAAACTTTCAGCCTCCCTACCTCTCTCTTTTCTTTTAAGATTCTCATTAAAGTCTACCCTTTTGACTAAGCTATCGGCCACCTGTCCTGATATCTCCTTAAAGGGCCTTTAAATCTCCTTAAATAAATATTACATTTGGTCTGATAACACTCCTGTGAAGTGCCTTGTGACATTTTACTATGTTAAAGGCACCACATAAATGTAAGTTGTTATTGACTTAAAACCAACAAACCGGTACACCATAGATTATGGTCGCCTCGTAGCTGTGATACCGGAATAGCTCGGAGTTCAAATCTCATCATGGTACGTTGTGAAATTTAATCCAATGTATCTGCTAATTTATGGTATAAGGTCAGACAAAGTGAACATGAAAGCTATTGAAATAAAAGCAGAAAATGTTGGAAATGCTCAGCAGGTGGAGAGAGAAACAGAGTTAAAGTTTCAGATGACCTTTCTTCAAAACTGGTTGAAAATGAAATACTGTTCTAAAAACTCAACCGATTGACTAATGTCCCGCGGGAATGGGATCCCACAACCTTCCCTGCTCTGGATAGCCTATATGTGACTCCAACCCCAATCTATGTAGTTGGCCCTTAATGCCCTCAGGACAGTAAATACTGCCATGAATGGGCAGCATACAGCTTTCACATGTTCCTCCAAGAAAAATTATAAAGATGCAAACTTACTGTGTCTCTAAGCAAATGGTCTACTGTCAAATAAAGCTATCCTAAGCTGTTGGTCTAAACATTTTGTTGCTGGCTGCGAGGGTTGTCTGTCGTATTGGGAGTTCGTCCTGCCAAGCTGTCAATCACTGGGGACTCGAGACTGGGTATACCCTTAAAATTGTGAACAAGCAACAAAACCCACTATGGTTATTTAGTATTAAATGAAAATAATCTTTGTTGAACAGCTAAGGTTGCAGTCAATGATATCTTAGAGTTTTGCATTGTTTCAAAGCTACAGAAATTTGTATTAGGAAGCAGTGATGAATTAACATGGCAACAATGGCTCTAGTATTGAGACAATGCTAAATTTAACATTACAGGGGTGTTACAACTTAACAAAAGATTCTTGTTCAGGCAATACAATTAAATTGTTGTAATCTCTGTGTTACACATATACCTAATATGAAGCCCATGGCATCAATCCCAGCTATGAGGTCAATGGTGTCATTCTGGAAAGGCTGAAGCAAGTCTTCAATGCAGTCCTTAAAGGCCTTAAAATTAAATAAAAGATGAATCTTAACCCAGCATAGTAGACATAAAATAATTGTTACATCAAAATTGATCTTTACATGGAACATTTTATGAACCTAAACTTGATTTTGCATATTCTTCGTTGAAGTGGCTCCGCTGTAGATAGGAATATAGGAGCAACGATAGGATGTTTAGCTCAGTGACTGTTCTGCCAGTCAGTCAGATCATGGATAATTTGTAGATAACAAATGGAGACTGGGATCCAACTGGTGATCAAAGGATGGAATTTCCACGAGAGAGCTCCAACTCATCCATCCTAACTTCAGCAGAAGATTAGTTAAAAACCCCAGGAAAATGATATCATCGTCAATTTTCTTCTGCCAAAGTCACAGCAGCAGAGTGGGAGACCAGATCCTACATTTTCTGAATGGCATTGTCTCTGGCAATGGTAAATCACTTACTTACATATTGTGGGTGCTCAAGTAACATTGTCTGAAAAAACTATGCTCAGGCTTCTCCTCATAGGAGGGAGAGAAAATCAAAAAGGTGTTAATGTCCAGCCCATTACTTTGTAGTGACCCATTCAGAGTGAATTGGTGAGGCTTGGAAGGATGTTTCCTGTCTGCCTTCTTGATATGTGAGGTGAAGAGCTGGTGGGAAGTGGGGACAGAATGGAAAGATTTTATAACCTGACGGAATGAAGTCTCAGGTGATAAAAGAAGTGTCCATTCATAAACCCGGGCAGCCTGAGGCCACCATCTGGAAGGGTTCCCGGCATCAGCTGAGTGCCAAGGAGGAGTGGGGTGGAGTGGTGGGACACCTCTGTGGGCATAGCCCACATCAAGTAAGGTCTAAGGCTTCCACATGGGGCCTGGTTCTTGTTCCTCCTGACCCACAGTACTATTTTTTAGGCTTTAAAACCTACTTTGCCGTGTCTCTTAATCTCACAGAATCACAGGATTCTCACAGTACAGAAGGAGGCCATTTGGCCTGTCATGTCTGCTCTGTCTTTCCATAGTAGTAACTCACCCTGTGCCACTCCCCCACCTTCTCCCCTCAGCCCTGCACATTCTTCCTTTGCAGTTAACAATCCAATCCCCTCTTGAATGCCTCGATTGAACTTGTCTCCACCACACACTCCGGCAGTGCATTCCAGATCATAACCACTCGTGTGAAAAAGTTTTTCCTCATTTTGCCATTGCATTTTTTGTGCCAATTACCTTAAATGTGTGCCCTCTTGTTCTTAATCCTCCCACCAGTGGGAACACTTTTCCCCTATCTAATCTGTCCAGACCCCTCATGATTTTGAATGTCGCTATCAAATCTCCTTCTCTTCTCCAAGATAAACAATCCCAACTTCTCCAATCTACCTACATAACTGAAGTTCCTCATCCCTGGAACCATCCTTGTGAATCTTTTCTGCACTCTCTCTAATGCTTTCCCACCTTTCCTAATGTCCAAGCCCAGAACTGGATGCAATACTCCAGTTGAGATTGAGCCACTGTCCTATACAAGTTTAACATAACGTCCTTGCTTTTATACTCTATACCCTTATTAGTAAAACCTAGGATGCTTGTCACAAGGCTATGCACCTTTATTTTTGAAAACATGGACCAGAACTTTTAAGATGGAGGGGTTTCCCTTCCCACCATCCAACAGTCAAAGGAGAACACCCTCCTGCCAATACTGTCAGCCTCGCAGCAATTTAAAGCTCCAACAAGTGTTAATTGGCTGGAAACAAGATTTCTGACCCTCACCAGGAGGAAGTGCCACCTCAGAGAGCTGCCATCCAATCAGATTGTACAGAGTAGTCAGACTCCTTAGTCCCTGCAGTGCCAGAAGATGTAGTGGACAGGACTGGGACTGTAAACAGTCCCCACTGTCCAAGTCCCAGGAGTCCAGGACCAGTTAAGTGTCTCAGGGCAAGGAGGGGAGATGAGGCCCAGGGGATGGGCAGAGAGAAGTGGGGGTGTTGGTGGAGAGGTCAGGGAGGGGGAAGGGAGCACCTGCAGGGGCCCGACCTTTTGTGGGGGTGCCTGATGTTAAAAGGAGGCTGATGATGGAGGCACACCCCCTTCCTGCCCTAGGTTTTTTTGTTTATTCATTCACGGGATGTGAGTGTCGCTGGCTAGGCTAGCATTTATTGCCCATCCCTAACTGCCCTTGAGAAGGGGGTGGTGAGCTGTCTTCTTGAGCCGCTGCAGTCTATGTGGTGTAGGTACACCCAGAGTGCTGTTAGGGAGGGAGTTCCAGGATTTTGACCCAGCGACAGTGAAGGAACGGCCGATATATTTCCAAGTCAGGATGGTGAGCGACTTGGAGGGGAACTTCCAGGTGGTGGTGTTTCCATCTATCTGCTGCCCTTGTCCTTCTAGGTGGTAGTGGTCATGGGTTTGGAAGGTGCTGTCTAAGGAGCCTTGGTGAATTTCTATAGTGCATCTTGTAGCTGCTACACACTGCTGCTACTGTGCATTGGTGGTGGAGGGAGTGAATGTTTGTGGATGTGGTGTCATCAGGCGGGGCTGCTTTGTCCTGGATGGTGTCGAGCTTCTTGAGAGTTGAGGGAGCTGCACTCATCTAGGCAAGTGGGGAGTATTCCATCACACTCCTGAATTGTGCCTTGTAGATGTGGGCAGGCTTTGGGGAGTCAGGAGGCGAGTTACACATCGCACAATTCCTAGCCTCTGACTGCTCTTGTAGCCACAGTATTTATATGGCTAGCCCAGTTCAGTTCCTGGTCAATAGTAACCTCCAGGATGTTGATAGTGGGGGATTCAGTGATGGTAATGCCATTGAATGTCAAGGGGTGGTGGTTAGATTCTCTTGTTGGAGATGGTCATTGCCTGACACCTGTGTGACATGAATGTTACTTGCCACTTGTCAGCCCAAGACTGGATATTGTCCAGGTCTTGGTGCATTTGGACATGGACTGCTTCAGTAGTCGAGGAGTCACGAATGGTGCTGAACACTGAGCAATCTTCAGCGAACATCACCACTTCTGTCTTATGATGCAAGGAAGGTCATTGATGAAGCAGCTGAAGATGGTTGGGCTGTGGACACTACCCTGAGGAACTCCTGCAGTGATGTTCTGGAGCTGAGATGACTGACCCCCAACAACCACAACCATCTTTCTTTCTGCTAGGTATGACTCCAACCAGCAGAGAGTTTTCCCCCTGATTCCCATTGACTTCAGTTTTACTAGGACTCCTTGATACCACACTCAGTCAAATGTGGCCTTGATGTCAAGGGCAGTCACTTTCACCTCACGTCGGGAGTTCAGCTGATTTGTCCATGTTTGAAACGAGGCTGTAATAAGGTCGGGAGCTGAGTGGCCCTGGCGGAATCCAAACTGGGCGCCATTGAGCAGGTTATTGCTAAGCAAGTGCCACTTGACAGCACTGTTGATGACCCCTTCCATGACTTTCCTGATGATGGAGAGTAGACTGATGGGGCGATAACTGGCCGGGTTGGATTTGTTCTGTTTTTTGTGTACAGGACATACCTGGGCAATTTTCCACTTAGCCGGGTAGATGCCAGTGTTGTAGCTGCACTGGAACAGCTTGGCTAGGGATGTGGCAAATTCTAGAGTACAAGTCTTCAGCACTATTGCTGGAATATTGTAAGGGCCCATAGTCTTTGCAGTATCCAGTGTTTTCAGCCATTTCTTGTTATCACTTGGAGTGAATCAAATTGACTGAAGACTAGCATCTGTGATGTTGGGGACATCTGGAGGAGGGCAAGATGGATCATCCACTGGGAGCATCTGGCTGAAGATAGTAGTAAAAACTTCAGCCTTATCTTTTGCATTAATGTACTGGGTTCCTCCAACATTGAGGATGGGGATATTTCTAGAGCTTCCTCGTCCAGTGAGTTGTTTAATTGTCCACCACCATTCAGGACTGGATGTGGCAGGACTGCAGAGCTTAGATCTGACCTGTTGGTTGTGGGATTGCTTAGCTCAGTCTATCACTTAGATAAAAGCAAAAAACTGTGGATGTTGGAAATCCAAAACAAAAACATAAATAAAAATACCTGGAAAGTTGCTGCTCATGCTTTTGGCACGCAAGTCTCCTGTGTTATAGCTTCACCAGGTTGTGACCTCATTTTTAGGTATGCCTGGTGCTGCTCCTGGCATTCCTTCCTGCACTCTTCATTGAACCAGGGTTGATCCCTTGGCTTGGTGGTAATGGTAGAGTGGGGGATATGCCAGGCCATGAGGTTACAGATTGTGTTTGAGTACAATTCTGTTGCTGTTGATGGCCCACAGCACCTCATGGATGCCCAGTCTTGAGTCGCTAGATCTATTCGAAATCTATCCCATTTAGCCTGGTGTTAGTGCCACGCATCATGATGGAGGGTATCCTCAATGTAAAAGTGGGACTTTGTTTCCATGACTGTGCGGTGGTCACTCCTGCCGATACTGTCACGGACAGATGCATTTGTGGCAGGCAGGTTGGTGAGGATGAGGTCAAGTATGTTATACCCTCTTGTTGTTTCCCTCACCACCCACCACGGACATAGTCTAGTGGCTGTCGTTTGGGACTCAGTTGTGGTGATACCGAGCCACTCTTGGTGATGGACATTGAAGTCCCCCACCTAGAGTACATTCTGCACCCTTGCCACCCTTGGTGCTTCTTCCAAGTGGTGTTCAACATGGAGGAGTACTGATTCATCAGCTGAGGCAGAGCGGTACGTGGTAATCAGCAGGAGGTTTCCTTGCCCATGTTTGACCTGATGCTATGAGACTTCATGGGGTCCGGAGTCAATGTTGAGGACTCCCAGGGCAACTCCCTCCTGACTGTATACCACAGTGCTGCCACCTCTGCTGGGTCTGTCCTGCTGGTGGCATAGGACATACCCAGGGATGGTGATGGTAGTGTCTGGGACATCATCTGTAAGATATGATTCTGATGACTATGTCAGGCTTTTGCTTGACTAGTCTGTGAGACAGCTCTCCCAATTTTGGCACTAGCCCCCAGATGCTAGTAAGGAGGACTTTGCAGGGTCAACAGAGCTGAGTTTCATGTTATCGTTTCTGGTGCCTAGGTCGATGCTGGGTGATCTGCTCAGTTTCATTCCTTTGTTGTGACTTTGTAGCAGTTTGATACAACTGAGTGGCTTGCTAGGCCATATCAGAAGGCATTTAAGAGTCAACCACATTGCTTTGGGTCTGGAGTCACATGTAGGCCAGACCAGGTAAGGACAGCAGATTTCCTTCCCTAAAGGACATTAGTGAACCAGATGGGTTTTTACAACAGTCGACAATGGTTTCAAGGTTATCATTAGACTCTTACTTCCAGATTCTTGTAGAATTCAAATTGCACCATCTGCCGTGGTGGGATTCAAACCCAGGTAACCAGAGCATTACCCTGGGTCTCTGGACTACTAGTCCAGTGACAATACCACTACGCCATCACTTTTGGGCTCCCACCCTTATCCCCATTCCTGATCTCCTCCCTCCAGCCCGAAAATCGAGGCTGAGCAGGAAAACACCCTTAGTTGGTCAATAATTTGCCACTTAAGGGCATCAATTGGGGCAAGGGCAGGTAGGCCGGCCTAGGCATCCCCCACCCGAGCGTAAAAGTGCAGAGAGGTCAGGGTAGGCGGGGCTCGGTGGGAAGGCCACCTGAGAAATTTTACGTTTACACCCCGACCTACAAACCCGCTATTGGGGGATCCTAAAATTCTCCTATGATTTTTCAACTTTCAACCGACTGGAAATTTTACAATTTGAAATAAGGCAGGAGAAACTAATTAAAATGCAAGGCCACCTTCCAAGGTGAAGGTGAAAAACAAACAGATCACTCTCAGGGGGAGTGTGAAGAAAGAGACATTCCCTATAGTTCGGAGACCCATCAAAACTCGTCACTGTCTAAGGATGAGACATTAAAATACAAAATTCTGCGTATTGATGGCTGCCACAAATAAACCCACCCAAAAACCCCTTGGAAATACACAATGGGTGAAGTACTTCAGGGTAGACTGCAGAGAGGTTGCAAGAATCTTTTCACCAGTGTAAACAGGCTGAAAACTGGGCTCTCTTCCTCTTACTCTTTTGGAACAAGTGTATGACCCAGTTCAGAAGTGAACTTTACTAGAAATCTACCAGCCAACCGAAATCTCATAACAATTGCAGCATCATCTACACCTGACCGCATCCGCGAAACCAACTAACCCAAATTGGCCACAATGTTTAAAAATCGGCACCTCGAGGACACTTAACCATTTAGGGCAGAATTCTCCCTTTGGCGAGCAGGAGTGTAAAATGACGCACAGTGACATCGGGCGGGTGTCCCAACATTCACTGCGCGTCATTTAGGCTTTCAGTTCGGCAGGCATGCAGCCAAGTTGGCTGCGCGGCTGCCAAACTATCAAAGGTCTATTAAGGCCTATTGAAAAGTAATTAAATCAGTTGGAGGAGCTACCTGTCCAACCTTAAGGTTGGTGGGGGTGGGGGGTGGGGGGAGGCGAAGATCCCAGGGGCCTTCGCATTTTTCATGAAACCTCGTCCACGGGCGGGATGAGGTTTCATGAAGCATTTAAAAATTCAATAAAAGTTTTAATTAAAATTCAATGACATGTCCCAGCTCATGTGACACTGTCACATGAGGGAACATGTTTTAAAAGTTTTAAATTCCTTTATTTCAAAGATTAAAATTTAAACTAATCTCCCTGAGGCATATTGTCTGTGCCTCAGGGAGATTTCTGCACTCTTTCGCCCCAATCGGGGGCGCCGATCGGGTTAGCACCCACCCCTGCCCGTCCCCACACAACCCCCCTGACAGGGGAAAATGCTGCTTGTAATCTTTTAACTTTCATTTTCACTGGACTATAATTTTTCCTTTTTTTCTGATACCTTCGTGTGTGATGTCAGTTTCATTATTTTTTCCTTAGGTTTAGTGGTTAGTAAATTTGCTCTTTCTTTGACTCAAAAAATCCTTGTTTGATTGGGTCATTATTGCTCACTGCTTAAATAGTTAGACACATTTGGATTTGGAAAAGGGATAACCTCGTGAAAAAGAAGCTTAATCCTTTGTTGTGACCAGACGAGGAGGCTGAATAGAGGGAAGCCAGTTTATTCCTTCTCACCAGGTCATAACATGCTGTATACTTATTAACTGCTCTCTCAACCTGGTTTGCCAGCTTCAATGAGCTATGCAATTATACACCCAAGTCACTCTGCTTCTGCACCCTCTTTAGAATTGTACCTTTTATTTTATATTGTCTCTCCGTGTTCTTCATACCAAAATGAATCACTTCACACTTATCTGCATTAAACTTCTTCTGCCCATTCCACCAATCTATGCCTTTTTGAAGTTCTACACTATCCTCCCCACGGGCTACAATGCTTTCAAGTTTTGCATCATCCACAAATTTTGAAATTGTGCCCTGAACGCCAAGGTCCAGGTCATTAATATATACAAGAGCAAGGATCCCAACACCAACACTGGTGATCTCTACTGCAAACCTTTGTCCAGTCCGAAAAACATCCTTTAACCAATACTCTGTTTCCTGTCACTCAGCCAATTTCTTATCCCTGTTGCTATTGTCCCATGAACTATAATTTTGCCCACAAGTAAAAAAAGTTGCTGCATTGAAAATTTCATTCACCATCCATGTTCCCCAGCACAGGAAGTGCATGAGGCTTCCCTGTGAACTTCACGTTGGGCGGGCCTTAATTGGCCCACCCACTAAAAATGGCGGGCACACCCCCACCCCCTATATCGTGGGTGCCGATCGGAGGGCTGCCTGCTTACACCCACTTCCGCACATCCCCCCCAGTGGGGGGATAATTTTGCCTGGGGACTATGCCGTGAAGCAGGAATCAGCCCCCACTAACTGGAAACTTAGAGGAAACAGCTTAGCAGCAAAGGTGAAAACTAACTTTTATCGATGTGGAAACAATCATTCTCCTAACGTTTGGCAATTTATAAAGGTGGAGTGTTACTTTTGTCACAGAAGTGGGCACATACTGAAACATTGCCTGGAAACAGGCTTCCAGGCAACAAACTAAGTCCAAAGAAGTATATAGTGTGGAAGAGCCAGAAACAACCAATTCTGACATTTATTAATTATTCAACATGAAAGTTGGGAAGACAGCCAATAATTACTGCCCCATTGCAAGTGAATGGTAAACCCTTAAAAATTTAAGTAGCATTGGTGCTCCTACCACTGTAATAGGAGAAAACACTTTCAGATATTTAAATAAAGGTGCTCAACAATTAAATTTGGAACAAACATCTGCCAAGTTGAAAACATACACAGGTGAAGAAATCCAGGCAAAAGGTATCACCAGAGTAACGGTTCATTATAGACACCAAGCAGCACAACTACCAGTGATAGCATTAGAAGGTAGAGGACCAAGCCTTCTAAGTCAAAGTTGGTTGAGGGAAATTAACCTTGATTGGCCAATGATATTTCAAAAGGAAGCAGGAAGAGTTCCTGAGTTGAAAAAGGAACAAGGCAAGGTACTTCAGAAAGAGCCTGGAGATTCAAAGGACCAGAACTGGATGAAAAATGAGTGTGTGGCCATTCAGCAACCTGAGGAAATGAAGACTGTCTTAAACAATGACACGGAAGAACAGCAGAAGAAACTCAAGGAGACTCTGCTAAATGACAGAATTCAAGATGAAGTGAGTGAGCTTGGCAAAGAAAAGGAAAACCTGTTGAAAGACCTTCACACATTACAAGGATCCCCCAGGTCAAAGTTTGTACCTCCCGAAAATTGCAAAGAGAAACAGGAAGAATTTAATGTCACTCTGAACAAACTGAAGAACCAGTTGGCAGAGAAGATGCAGCAATGTTCAAGGTTCCAGGAGGAAGCCAAAAGATACAAGAAGGATATAGGAGAGCTGAAGAATCAGCTGAATGAAGCTAAAGAGGCATTGAAAGCAAAAGTCATAGAACTTTCCAAGATGCAAGTAGATAATGAAATCATGGGTAGCTCAACTACTGAACTAAAACAAGTTGAGATTTCACCTGAGAGAAGTCTGGCCGGCAGTAAAGTCAAAAAGAAGGTTGAGACTAAACTCTATGGTAGAAAGAAATAGACAAAAATTAAGAAGGTTCCAAAAAGACAATAAAAGGTGGGAATGAAAAAGTGGATCATTGGAAACTAAACTCGCTTGTTTCCTATTTCATTAACAGAACAACCCCCCAAACTACAACAGGTGCAACACCTGCAGAGTTACTGATGAGGCCCTGCCTTCAGACAAGACTAAGCCTGATACTTCCCAATTTGGAGGGGAAGGTGGAGAAATGTCAAGGGAACCAAAAAGCAACCCATGATTTGCACAGTTGTGAGCGACAGTTTACTGTTGGAGAAGCAGTATACAAGGAATTTTGATGGAGGACCAAAGTGGTTACCTGGTAAAGTAAGCTCTATGACCGGACCAATGTTGTACCACGTGGAAGTGGAGGGCCGGACCACCTGTAAACACGTAGATCATTTAAGAAGAAGGGAGATACCCCAACAAAATGATGTTCCACCTGTAACCATTGCTGAACCTGTGATTCCTGTTGAAGTTGCCCAACTAACGATAGACATGCCTGATGTCTCTGTCGGAATGGAAGACACTGAACTGCCTTTGCCTAATGAGGTACCTGATAATGTGGTTCCAGAGAATGTGGTTCCTGCCAAAGAATCTGAAGTCGTGGAGCTGCGACGTTCCACATGATCAAGAAACCACCTGAAAGACTGAACTTGTAATTTCATAACCCGTGTAAATATTGTAATGTCATGAGATAAATATCCTTGTAAATACAAAACGTACAGGAGAAGTTAAAGGGGGAGGAATGTAGTAATTATAGTTTTGATAAATGTAGGACTATAACTTTAAGAATAACCCTGTGTTGGAAGATCACAAGATCTGTGTACACCAATGAGTTAGCAGTGCGGGGAACCTCTAGGAGGGAGTTCATCTTTAGTTCCAGAGTTTGATGCACATGTGTAGTTGCTGCTTGCTGCTGCTGTCTTGAAAATAAAGTTCAATGTTTCCACCAAGAAAAGTTGCCTGGAAAATCAACTCTATAACAGCCTTCTTTCTCGTTGGACTGGAATCTAACTTATGGAAGGCTTGGCCTGGTTGGGAAGATACCAGTGCACCTTCCAGCTCAGGCTTCTGGTTAAAATTCGATATGACTCTGGCCAATCCTGTACAAGGATCTTTCTCTGTGCCTAGTTCATGCTGGCCTGGACATGACTGTTTTTTTTTACCAAACAGCAGTGCTCATTTCAGCTGTGACAATTTTCAAATCAAAATAATAGGCTCCCAAAAGTAGAACACCAATTGAAGCATGCATTTATTACCTGTGTGTCCAAATTGTGTTAGTCTTCCTGTATTGGCACAAGTAAATATCCAGTGAGCTACATTATTACTACTTTGCATGAGCTATAATGCACAATGTCAATACCATTGTGTTCAATGGATTGCATATTATTAAGTCTACCTACCTGTTGGTTACAGTACAGTCTGGATGGATCAAGCCAGGCATACCGTGGGCCCTTTACATTGGGTGCCATGAGAGCTAAATACCAACTTTTTCCACGCTCTGGTGGGATAGTCAATGCTTCCATGCTACAGAGTAAAATAAAACAAGGTCAAAGAGCAACCAATGCACGTAGAGATCACAGCACAGAAGCAGATCACTCAACCTAACTGGTCTATACCAGTGTGTATCTCCACATGAACTTCCTCCCACCAGCTCTTCTTTGAACCCTATTAACATATACTTCCATTCCTATAAAATAGAATGTGCTTTTGGTTTGTGGAAGCTCCCACAGTCAGCACAGGAATGTGAATCCTCTGTTCATTCCCTTATGTCAATAGACTTCCATTCTTAATATCTGCACTCTGCTATTAATTGTGGTAGGCTCAAGCATACCTGACTCCTCCTCCACCTCCTCTTGAGCTACAACTCGTGCTTCAATCTGCTTTTCTTCTCCCCCTTCAAACACTAGAACAAGATCATCAGCAATAGTCTCTTTCTTCATGTCCGTTTTACGAAAAACATCTCCGTGACTAATATTAATCGCTTGTGAAACCAAAGCTGGATATCGAGGAAAATATTGGCCCTTACGTGGATAGAAATTAATGGCATCTGATCGACTTCTGTGCTTTGGTGCTGCTTTAGTAATGTCAGTGTCAAAAGTTGTAACCTAATCTAGGGTCAGCTGCAAAAATACTTTAGCTCCACCCATGGAGCCTGAAATAGGCCTTGAGGCTGCGGTCAAGACTGCCTTGGCTAGTAAAGATAATAGCGTAACATAAACCGATTTTAAAAAAAGAGTAATGTACTGCTTCTTAATATTGGACTCAGCAGAGATTGCTTTTCCAGTCTTTCTCTAACTATCTTGCATCTTATAAGATTTCAAACAAATCCAACTCTCAAATAGTTTTAGTGAACTTGCAAAACCCCTCAGTGTTACAAGGTGAGTGACTTGAATTAGTCAACAGGCTACGTTTGTATTTCCGGTGGTGGAACTTTGAAACTTATCACCCAGGAGACTGGAGGCAGGTCAGTAGCTTTTTATTCCTGTTGTGAGCTTTTGAACTGGCCAATCTGAATCCCTCTACAAGGCAGCCTGCAACTACAGCAGAAGCCTGCCTGTAGTGCCAGCTCCCCCAGCCGTCGGGAGGCTGCCTCCAGGTAACTACACTGTTTCCCAACACCTCAAGGGACTTGGAGGCAGTTTGGAAAATTCCAGTCAGCCTCTGACAATAGGCCTGAGAAGCTGAGAAGGCCATTAACTCGCTGAATTGGCTCCCCACCATTTGTAGACAGGTAGCCCTTCCGTCCCGATTCCACCTCCAGGAAAGTGGCTCAGGGCAGAATGGTGCCATAGAACTGATATGCTGACCAGTGGCTTGAGTTTATGAGCCTGCCAGTCTGCCGTGTCTGGCTCTATTGGGGACTAATAAGTCAGCCCCTGAAGTGTAAGTTAGAATATTTAATTCAATGTAAGATAATGTACAGAAAGTGAAGTAACAAGAGGGAAAGAAAGGTGGGATTGAGAGAGGTTAAAAAGAAGAATCCTTAAAAATTTTTAATTTTTTTTACATCTCCAACAATAATTAAAATCTGAAGGAATGAGACTCCACCCTTGTAAAAGTAAATCTTCAGCACTGGTGAGGTTGTTTGGTAGCAATTAATACTTAGCAAAAAGCTAAACGTACAGTTCAATGGACAAGCCCAAACTTTTTCTGATGTCTTTACTGGGTATCTACTGTATTGCTTCCATTAAACTATCAATTCAAACGGGCAATTTAAAATAAATAACAGTCTTGCTGGATAAAACCTCGAACGCACAATGTCAAAATGTCTGGAAATGGCACAAAAACCATTTCTTCATGGGCAGTACTGAATTCCCAGAGGAGAAACTTTCCAGAACTTGCAGGCAGTGCTCAGAGGGGATATTTACCCTGTACGATAATTGCAGAATTTAATTCAAAAACACAACGCGAGAACAATGCTGCCTTTACCCTTATTGAAACCAAACATTGCTGAAAAGCAGATTCTATTTTTGGTTGACAATGATCTACTTTTCAGCCCATTATTTATTGCTTTAAAATCCCCTTCTCGAATGGATAAAACGATGAAAATGATTTACCTCTCTGACTGTCGCTTCTACCTCAATTCGTATTTCTCCACTTTTAGAAACTTACCCCCACGGAAAGTTTGATTTACAAATTGGTGGTTACTTCAAGCTTCTTTTTTCAGAGTTTTTCAGACCTTTTGTTCCTGGACTTTGTTCAGCTCTGCCTCATATATTATTAACCTGTGAAGTACTGCCATTGGGTCAAAGTACCTAATAAACAAACTTTTACAATTTCAAGCCATGTTGACCAGTAGCTTGCAAACTCAAGGTTGTGGATCATTGGGCATCTGTGTGACATTCTGGAGAAGTGTCATTGTCTGAATGCACAATAGCGATTGCTGTTAGTGAACCTATAATTTCAACAGATTAGGATCATAGACCATAAGATGTAGGAGCAGATATAGTCCATTCGGCCCATCGAGTCTGCTCCGCCGTCCAATGAGATCATGGCTGATCTGATAATCTTCAACCCCACTTTCCTGCCATTTCCCCATAACCCTTGATTCCTTTACTGATTAAAAATCTGTCAATCTCAACCTTGAACATACTTAACAACCCAGCCTCTACAGCCCTCTGCGGCAAAGAATTCCACAGATTAACTACCCTCAGAGAAGAAATTCCTCCTCATCTCTGTTTTAAATGGGCGACCCCTTACTCAGATTATGCCTTCTGGTCCTAGACCTACCCTCAAGGGGAAACAATCTCTCAGCATCTAACCTGTCAAGCCTCCTAAGAATGTATGTTTCAATAAGATCACCTCTCATTCTTCTAAACTCCAATGAGCACAGGCCTAACCTACTCAACCTCTCATAAGAAAGTCCTTCCATACCCGGGATCAACCTAGTGAACCTTCTCTGGACTGCCTCCAATGCCAGTATATCTTTCTTTAGATAAGGGGACCAAAACTATTCATGGTATTCTAGGTCTAAGCATAGCATTTCTGATTCTATTACTAATACAAGATATTATGGGTGAGTTTCGGTATTTGGGTGATCTGTGCAAAATCTCACTTGCACAGTGCTCTGCATCGCATTGCACAATATCGGTAGACATGAGCTTCCTGCAACCAGTTAAAGAGTTGCAGCATCCGTTTAGAAGCAAGCAACTACAAGGCGTTCATTGGGAGATAAAAGAAAAAAGATCATCCAGAGACTCTGCTGATTTATGAATTCTGAATGAACTGAAACTCATCACTTTTCAATGGAGGGCAGAGGTCCTACTGTGTGAGCTCAGGAGGAAAATCTAGCACCGCAGGACACTCTTCTGAGAGGGCAACTGTGTAGTACAAGGTTGTCCAACATACAGCCCACAGGCCAGAGTCTGACCCAACAAGGGTTTCTATCCAGCTCGCCAAATGCCTGCCAAATGCAAACCTGCCAACCTGCCAAAAAACACTTGAGTACAAGTGGAAGTGACAATTTTTTAAGAAGCTGCTCATCCAATCACAGGCTGTTTAACACCCGTGTTTGCTGCTGATATGTTCGCTAGTGAGCCTATCAGCAACAAACACAGGAGACAAACAGTCCGCGTTTGGGCGAGCAGCGATCCATTGGGGTTTCCAGAGGACCAGAGCAATGGCGGCAAGTCTGCTGGGGGAGGTGGAGGTTGAGTGGGGGGGAAAGGCTATTGGGGGCAATGCTGCCAGGTGAGAGGCTGATACAGTGGTGGAGAGGCTGCAACATAGTGGTTGTCTGTCCATGGTGGGTGTGGGAATGGGTACAGGTGACTACAGTGGAAGAAGAGGTGTCAAGGGGAGAAGTTGCTGGGGAGAGGCTGCAAAAGGGTGGCTGTCTAACTGTGGAGGATTGGAGGCTGGGGAGAGAGAGAGAGCTTGCAGCAGGGAAGAGGCTGCCACGGGAGGGGCTGTGAGTGTGCTACCTGTCTGTGGAGGTGGGGGTTATTATACTGGGAACTTTACTGTCCTGCTGTCGCTAACCCTTACAGAAGAGCTTACCTTACTTGCCCTTACTTACTTGCAGATAGGAGCTGTTAAGATAAACAATTTCCAGCAGGACTAGAAATTACCATCTGTAGTATAAGGGTCTGGCATATATAGGGTTAACGTGGGGCTGAGTACTGTACTGCCCCACAATGAGATAAGAGAGCACATGACCTCTACACTCAGGGTCAGCCTAGCGTTGGACAGAACCGTGTGTACCGGCAAGAATGGAGACAGCTGCAAGCTTGTACCCTTTACTGTAAATAGTTCTAAGAGTCAATAAAGACTTGCAGTTGACCTGTGTATGATTACGTAGACTTCTTCAGACCTACCGAGTTGTAACCAATATCCTACAACATGGTGGCAGCTCGTGGAAAAACCCAAGACCTCACAGAATATGCAGAGAAAAACTGAAATGCTAGAAGACTGAGAAAAATTCAAGAAAGCTTCTTGACCTGAAAAGAGCCAGAGGTACAGAGGAAATATTGCGCACAGAAAGCTCCAAACAAAGGCTTGGAAGCTTCCGGTAGAAATGTAAAATTACTTACTGCAACAGAAGACTTCATTGCTCTTTGGAAGCCCAGCTTCAAATTCCAGACTACAAAGTCAGCAGCGGTGAGCTAAGTCTTTGAAAACTCCAGGCTACAGCAAGTCCTGAGAAACCTTGAAATAATTGAAAGTCAGAAGGTACAGTTTGAAAAAAAAAAACCATCACGAAAACCCAATCCCTTGAGCTCACTCTGATTTAAAAAAAAAAAATTCATTAAGTAACCTGGGAGAGCCACGAGTTCTAAATTCAGGCAAACTCTGAAAGTCAAGCAAAAGCCAGGATTCGACAAATTCACAACTTCAAACTTAAACGCTGAGCAAGAGAGCTCTGCAGGCTGTTGGTCCAGGCAGCCATTGTTGAATGCGTTTTTTTCAAACTGAACACGATCATTATAGTAGTGGAGCCCCCCAAAACTGGCAAGTGCAAGAAATCATCTTGTCTCCAGGTGAACAGTGATGCCATCTTGAAATTCAGAAAGCTCTTAAAGCAGAACCTACACTTCTAAATTTTTAATCATGGATCAGAATTCCACTCATCCAGACTTATTCAAGGGCCAAACCTAATGAAAATTTGGGTAACCTGGTGAAGAGAAATTCAAAACTACCAGAGTATATCAGGTCTAAGTAGAAAATCAGAATAAGTCCAGATTAATACCTTTTTATACTGGTTTGGTGAACTTGTGGGTGAAGTAACCCTAATGCAGTGTTGATGAACCCTCAACCAGCTTCAATGAAATATTAAAAGACTTTGATGAACATTTTAACCTCCTAGTTGTGGAGCACGCAGAGCTTAAGAGGAGGCATAGAACACCCACAGTAAAGCTACGAATGGACAAAAGACACAAGGAAACCACACAATGGCACTGGAGAGGCAAAGAACTTTCCCGAAGTCCAAAAATATAGCTTTATGGAAACCCCGACACATTATCCGAATGGCAACAGCAGGTTGCAGTGCAGAGCGAGCAGTTGACTAAATGAAGAAAAACTATCTGGTGAAGTTCAAAATACACAAACCATGCAAAAGCAAAATGAAATAAGATTGGAAAATATTTGCATCAAAGCTGAATTGGAAGGGCTGAAACACAGAATTCAAGCTGAATATATACCTTTGAAAATGCACCATAAACTAAAGCCTTCAATGAACCAAACTGTTTGAGATCTGAACAATGTTCTGAAGTGTGACAAAGGTACCAGGAGGAAATAACAACTCTGAATTCTTTCTCCTGTCCCAGGCAGAAACAATTGGCAGAAGCACGATTACAGAATGTGAGCTTGAATGATAGTAAGGAGGAATTACGCTCTGCTAAAGAAAAACTGATCAGCATAGGGAACCAACTATCATGTACGAAAGATGAGTTGGTAAAGGAAAAACGAGAACTGATGAGAACACTGGAATGTCACTTACAGGAAGTGCAACACTTGAAAGAGGAATTGAAATACTTAAGTGATGAACTTGTAGAAGCAAGTTCAACAAAAATAGACCTACAATTAAAACTTGATGAGCTTCAAGCATCAGGAGTCTCTAATAAACATTGTTCAAAATGCCTGGGACAGGAGAAAGAATTGCTGATACATCAGAATAGTTGCTTAAAAGCAGAATTAACAACCAAAACTGATCAACTTCTTGAACTTCATTCCCTCAACAGCATGAAGGCTAAGATACACATATGGAAGAGGAACTTCAGACTTTGAAAATAGATCGTTGAAATTCTACAAAACAGATTGATGACATAATGAATGAATTGCAAGAACCCAAGGAGCTGTCTGTGACCATGGAAGGAAGATTCTAAACAGAACTGAATGCCCAGCTGAAGTCACCATATTTATACAAGAGTTCCACAGATAACTCTGAAACAAAGACAACTCAACTTACCAGAATTGTTGCTGAGTTGAATGAAAAATTCACAGACTCGATAAACCACTGGTAAAGAAGAAAGTAATCAAAAATTGTGAAACAAGTGGGAACGAGGGTTCCATTTTTAAAACATCAACTTCCACATACATCGCCATGACTCACATAACTTCGGAAGAAACAAAAGAAATGACAAGGAGATGAGCATAATTTTGACTACGCTGCAAGAAATGAGTTGGGGTAGCAACTACCGACCAACGCAATAGCTGAACTGACCAAATGCGGCTCCACATGAAAGAATGGAAGAAAATGATGAAAACACACTCAGGTGCCAGAACAACCTCCAAACCTATAGGAAGAACCAGCAGTGACAGAGCTGACCACTCCTCCGATAGCTGTATGAATGAGATGTGGAAAGGTTATAAGGCAGCCAGACCCCCTGAACACTTGAATATAAGGATTTGAAAGGGAGGAGATGAGGTAGTGATAATGTAGTAATAACAAAGTAAAACATAAGGTAAACTATAATCAATTAAAATACATTGGATAAAGACTCAGGGGAGATATAGTATAAAGGTCTGGCACATGTAAGGTTAATGTGGGACTGAGTACAGTACCGCCCATATAGTGATGTAAGAGAGCGCATGACCTGTACCCAGGGTCAATCTACTGTGGACAGAACGGTGTGTACCAGCAAGCATGGAGACAGCTCCCAGCTTCTACCCTTTACTGTATGTTTGTGAATAGTTCAAGGAGTCAATAAAGATTTACAGTTAATCTACGTATGACTATAAAGATTTCTTCAGACCTACCAAACCTTAACCAACACCCTACAACATCATCCATTATCACCCAGAATAATTATCAAGACAAAGGTGGCAGCTCCTTTGATTCCAGGCAAGAAGTGGAAAATTGATACTGAAGTTTGTATTCAAAGGTTCCTGGACTCATGTATTTTTGTTATTAAGCACAGAAGGAGCATATTGTGTCTGATATGTCGAGAGAAGATAGCTGTTTTCAAGGATTACAATATCAAGTGACATTATTCTACAAAACACGCTGGCAAATTTGACAGTCTCACAGATCCCCAGGTGAGAATCAATTGAGTGAACTCACTCAAACAAAATATGATTGAGCAACAACCTTTCATCAATGCTGCAGACCAGAGTTCTAAGGCAGTGACCAAGATCAGTTTTTTTGATAACTGAAGCAATAGCGAAGAGAGGGAAACTATTGTCTGATGGGGAATTTGTGAAAGACTGCTTGGGTATATTTACATTTGTGGCATGCCCTGATAAAAAGTCAATGGTAGAGGAAACCAGCCTTTCATGTCTGACTTTTGTTAGAAGAGTAGATGACCGAGTATCCAACATTCAAAATTCTCTGATCAAAGGACTCAATGCCTATCAGTTTTACAGTTTAGGATTCGATGACAGCATGGATGTGAGTGATACAGCTCAACTGGCAATTTTGTTCGAGGAGTCATTGAAACTTTCAAAGTAATTGAGGAACTGCTCAACCTGTGTCCATTGAAAGGCACAACAATGGGACAAGACATTTTCAATTAAGCCAAACGTATATTGGTGAGGTTCAATCTTTCAAAGGACAAACTTTGTGGTCTAAAACCTGATGGAGCTCCTGCAATGACTGGCAAGCACCAAGGATTTGTTACTCTCATTCTCAAATCAGTGCCTCGTGAAGTCATTGCACATCACTGCACCATTCACCAAGAACAACTGTACGCAAAAACCCTGGAGATGACACGTGATGGAAAAAATTGTTTCTACAGTCAATTTCATAAGGTCCAAGGGGCTTAATCTTAGACAATTCCAAGTCTTTCCTACAGAGGTATAATATAATAAGAGAGCAAAGAACTGCAATTGTTGGAAATCCGAAATGAAAAGCAGAAGATGCTGGAAATACTCAGAAGACCAGACAGCATCTGTGGAGAGGGAGAAGAGTCAATGTTTCAGGTCCACAATCTGCATTTGTACTGATGAAGGGTCACTGACCTTTGTTTCTCTCTGCACAGGTGCTGCCGATGTGCTGCGCATTTCCAACAATTCCTGTTTCTGTTGGAGCAAAAATAACGCTTTTGCCAGCGCCCTCCAAAAATCAATCAGACTCTTGTGAGCCTCTCGTATTCCTTCAGTAAGAAACCCAGCAGCAGCTGCCTGAGATCTGGCTTGGCAACAACGTTAAACGTGAGTTTCAAAAAGAAAGTTGAGGTCTGAAGAAAACACAAACAACTCGATGAGCAAAAAAAAAAAGAAATGTCAAAGCAATAAATTGATAATTTAAAAAAAGAATAATTAATAAAAATGACCATAAAAAAAGTTCCAAGCAGCAGAGCTAGCTAATAAGACCTTCTTTGCCTATTCACTTCAGGAGCAGAGCTAGGGAGAGACAGACTAGTCCCCAAGTCCCATAGAAGGATTTCTAGCTGAGCAGGTGGGTGTGCGGCTGACTGGCTCCAGCGTAAAATGACACGTGATGACGTTGGGCAAACATCCTGACATTACCCCGCACTCGCGCAATATGGTGGGCACGCACAGGAATCAGCAGCAGACCCACCGACAATTATCTATTAAGGCCATTAAACCAATAATTAAATGGAAACTTTCACTGTCCCTCCACGGCCTTTGGATTTTTAATGAAATCTCATCCACAGGTGGGGTGAGATTTCCAGTAGGAATTAAAAGTACAATAAAAGGGTTTGAATCTCATTTTTAACATGTCCTTGCTCATGTGGCAGAGTCACATGAGTGGGGACATGTTTTTTAACATTTTTAAATGTCTTACTTGTGTTTGTAAAAATCCTCAGCTCCCTGAAGCAGCTCTGTGCCTTCAGGTAACTCTCAGTGCGCGCACCCGCCTGTATATGCAAACTTCCGCCCTGGCCCTCCTCCGCCCCCTACCCAGGTAGTGCCCAGCGCTGCAGCCCGCGATTCACCTCGGCTGGCTGTTAATTGGCCGGCCAGCGTGAAATGGAGGTCCGGGCCCAATCACGGGCGGCCGTCGGCTTCACACCCGTTTCCAGGCCTGCCCACCGTGCCCACCCGATGAGGTAAAATTCCTGCCTCTGGTCACCAGGGTAGGAGGAGGGGACCAGGGCCTAGCTAAGGAGTTGGGTTTAACTAACACTGAGTTTGCGCTTGTCTCTGCTGGCACACTCTATGAGTTGGCTTCAGCAGAGTTCATTTGCAAGTGGGGGGTTGGATGTGGGTTGCCTTTGAACCTGCGTTCTCCTCTGGCACCCCGCCCGGTTTGTGGATAAGTTTTAGGATAGGAGAAGGAGGATGGGGAGAGTGTGTGTGTGTGTGTGTGTGTGTCCCCACACCGAACAGCCTATGTGTATGTCCGTGCATGTCCAGCTCACTCCTAGACTTAGGGTTCCCACACTCACTCACTCTCACACACACACACACACACACACACACACACACACACTCTGTCCCTCTCCCACCAACTCATTCAATAACAGCTGCGATTTTCCTCCTATGATTTTGTGGTGAGCCCAACCCGTCAGCTGGAATTCTGCCCTGTCGAGATGGTGACCAACTCAGGAGGGCAAGGGTAGGGCCCTGGTTGGCTGAGGGCCCTTCCCTCCCGACCACTTCCTTAAATGGAATCCTCCTCCAGTCCAGTCCTCGGCAGTGGTTGGTGTGGCCCAGGGCCCTGCTCCTCCTGGTCTCAAGAAGAGATGTTATAATCAGACAGAACAATCAGGGGAAGGACTATTTGTAGGTGGAGCAGAGATCGCTGTATGAGTGCGGCAAAAAGAACCCATTTATCATGAAACTCAGGCACAATTTTACTATTTCTTGAAAATGAATTCTTGGAAGCGGAGGAATAGTTTCCATCTTCTGAAGAAAAACTCAAAGACTTAGTTTCGTGTCCACTGGCGTTGAGCGAGGTCGGTGGAATGAGCAGACAACATTGCGCGATCGGTTTCACGATGGCATGAAACCAGTTCGCGATTGTCCACTCAGCTCGCCGGTGGCGGGCTGCATTCTCCACCATCGGACATCGGGAACCTCATTGTAATACATCAGCGTATCACTATTAGGCCTGTCCTGCCGGAATTGTCCTTCCCCCTGCTAGATCATTCCCCCCGCCCCCACCACGTCAGCAGGAAAACACACTGACGTGTTTCACAACATCACCTAAGCGACATGCACCTGGTGGGCTGCACTTTGCTCGGGACTTCAAGGTTTGTTTGCCTACCTTGCTACAGTCAACACTCACAGTCATCAGCACCAGGCTTCACCGACAGCACCAGCCCACTTTTAAGGGGGGGGCTCATGGTAGATCAGCCGAATATGGGGGCTTTTCCATGGCTTGGCATTTTTGTATGTTCTGTATTTAAGTGTTTTTAAGAGATGGCTCTTGTCTAAAAAATGTTTGTATGTATATAAATATATATATATGTTTTGGAAATCCCTGATCAATGCTTTCAGCATCTCTTGTTTAATAAGAACCCTATTTCCATGCTTGTAAAAATGCCTAAATTGCATTTATTTTATTAAATAGATTCCCTCAGGCAAGGGAAGAGGCTGCAGGTAGAGGGCTGTATTTGGGTACGAGGGTATCCCAGGGTGTGTGTGGGGGCACATGTTGATCCGTGCAAGTGGCCTCAAGATGGTGAGGGCTGAGGAGATGAGGCTAGATGGACATGTGAGGGTGTGTGTGTGTAAGAATGAGTAGTGATGTCCCTTGAGGTGGCAGTGAGTGACTTGCCAGTGAATGTGTGATGGGCTCGAGTGTGTGAGTTCTGAGTGATGAGATGGTTGCCTTACCCTGGCTGCACAGATGAGATCATTCATCCTCTATCTGAATTGGATGGTCAACCTCTTCTGTGCAGCATTGGCACTGACCACTACTGCCATCGCTTACCAAGCCTGGCTGGTCATGCCGCTGCCCATCCTGTGGCCAGAGCGGGGGTAGAGGACATTACCGTGGGCTTCCACAGCGTCTAAAAGGCGTTCCAGTGATGCGTCACTAAACCTGGGGGCTGCAGTGGTTTTGCCTTTTGTGGACATCTTCCCTGCAGTAGTTGTGGGCTGGAAGCACTGAGATGTGTGTGCCCGGCTAGATGAAGCGATGAGGTGAAGGCGGGGTGGGCAAAGGAGAGCCCCCTGGCCATGGAAATGGTGTGTTTCCTGGGAATGCATAACTAATGTGGTGGGTTTGGGATGGTACGGTGTGAAAGCCCGCCATTGCAGCTGGCTGGTAAAACATCGTTTAGCCCATCCGTTACCACACTTAGTGCAAATCTGGGACAATTCTGCCCCAAAGCTGTTAAGAGAGCTAAAAAAATTTGGATTTGAGGCAGTGTCAAGAAACTCATAAGATTGGAGTGTTTTACATTACAAAAGGGCAGGAAGACACGTATTCAACCCTCTCAAACACTGGAGTAAGCCAAGCGTATGAAAACTTGTGCCTCTGGGCTCAGCTAGGGGGAGATTGACCCATCCACACATCGTAGTTTTATGGATGGCTTGCAACATAATGACAGTACAGGGGAAACAGCACCTTACGATGTTCCCTCAACTGCAGAAGTTATTTTCCACCTTTCCACAAGAATGCCATCAAACTCTAATAATTCATTAGCCTCGAAGAGGTCAGGAAGGGTCACAGGCCCTGGGTCACAGATACCATCGTTGAAGGCATTGAGGGACTGGACTTGGGGAGGACTTCAGCACTCAGAGAAGAGGTCGGGAGGGAAGGGCCTTCAGAGGGAGCCTAAAGTAAATGTAGATGCACCTACCTTGTGCTCTAACAGTCTCCAGGCTCCAGCCAGGGTAGAAAGCAGCACACGAGTCCGACAACACCCAAACAGAAGTCCATGGGGAGTTAGGCAAGGAAAGCAAGGACTGGAGAATCTGGCAGGCCCTACTGGCCCAATGTTTGCTGCTGTTCAGATACAACAGCAATCACAGGCCGAGTAGTCTTTCAATTGGGATGTTGTACATGCCTGATTGGCTGCTACAGACACTGACCCTCCAGAATGACAGGCTACTTGGCCAATAAGCCTGGTCCAGCCTAAAGAACGGCCCCCGTGATTAGCACCATCTGCAACCCCCTCTCCCTGGTCCTGCAGCACATAATATTGTGAGCAGTTTTTTCGAAAAATGGAAAACGTCAAAATAGGATCAATATCACTCCTGACAGATGGACACCAATCCAGAATACTCTGTATCGTTACATCAAGCGTGCGTGCAGGTATCCACTCCTTGTGCATGCAAAAACAATGCCAGATATCTCACTAAATCAGTGTTCAGTATTGTGACAAGAAAGTCGGGTAATAGATTAATCTTCTCATTTGAGCCTGTTCATCAAATGCAAAATTTTTGTTGATTAAAAGCAAGATTCATTTTGATTCATCGATTGGCTTTTCTTTCTGAAACTTGCTCACCAGCCCCCGAGTGAGAAAAAATTTAAATGTGGCCCCTCACATGAGAAGATTTGACACCCCCTGGTGTGGTATATCTGTCAAGAGGTGGCAAGTGGGAACCCTCCATGGATCGCTACCTTGATGTGGCTTGTGAGGTCCAAAAATCCCTTGATGATGTCAGGAGCTGCTTGCTCATGGTATGGCCACCTATAGCGACAGAGTTGGGGGGATGTGCCAGATAAATTCTGGTCCAAAAAATCCTCAACATCAGAACAAGCAAAGGAGGATTGTGTGTCTCACCGGCTGTGAAGGTGGAAGAAGGCTGCAGCGGCAAGGTGGTCATGGTCACTGTGGTTCAACATGTCACCGAAATCTGACCACCAACCCCGTCAAGATCTTGTGAACAATGACATCGACCCAAGGTCCCCACATTAAACAAAGTCCTGCACAGGCTTCCACCAGGGTCCATTTGTCAAGTCATTTGCTGCTGGTGGAGAATTGGTGACAGGGCCAGGGCTCTGAACCTGGGAGTCCCTAGTCAAGAATCTGCACACAGACATCAGGTGCATGAAGTTGGTTGGGTAACTGTGTTGGGCAGCAGTCCTCTTCAGGATCCCTTCTACAAACTCCGGCAGTGAATGTTTGACAACAAAGGCCACCACAAGTCAACAAAAGTCTTAATGTACAGAGCAGTGTGGTCGCCACACTCCTACACCACAATGAGTCCTGGGCTGTGTATCAGTGACATATAAGAGCACTACAGAAATTCCATCAGCAATGCCTCTGCCAACCCTGACTACCCCTCTATCCACCCTGAGCACCCAACACCCCTAACGCCCGACTACGCCCACCACCGACTACACCCTCACCCAACCTTGACTACCCAACTACCCCAGCACCCCCCACGAAGCACCAGACTCCCCCCCACCCACGATTTCCCCCACCAACTTACTATGCCCAACTATCCTCCACCCTCCTGAGCACCGAATGGTCCCATTCCCCAACTCCCCACTCAACACTCCTGACTACCCCCCAACCCCACTTGATCACCCAACTAACCTCCCCAACCGCCTGACCACTTGTCCACCCCCCCATCCCCAACTGCAACGTTACCCCACCCTAACCACCCGACTACCCCCCAAACCTCCCTCGCGCTCCCCACCCCCCCCTACCCCCCACACCAAGCACCCAACTCCCCATCCTCCACCCCTCTCCCCTGACCCATCCTATACTTCCCTTTTTCCTGGCTTCTGCAAAGAAGTTAAGGAAGATGAGGAGGGATAATGAACCACAATCAGTCATAGACAGTCAATCACAATGACAACTGTGATGGTTATTAAGGCAAGGTTGATGCTGTAACACCTGGGTAACTGGGAAAAGCAGGAAGCAGAAGAGGGAAATGCTAGAATGATTTATTTGGAGCCAGGAGGAGCAGAAGTGGAAATGCAATCTCTCCCAGTCCTGGTTATCCTTCAGTCTGCTCAACATGGCTCTGGCCCAGATCTAGCAAGCAGCGATAGGAAGCCTGTTCAGGGATGTGCGTTACCACATGCATGTTAATGAAGCCTGGCTCTTGAAACAGACCCAGCTTCCCACTGAACTTTGCAAATGGTCAGTCCCCTGAAACCACTTATGCCGGCCACCCAGTTAAGGCCGTCATGACGATGTGACGTGTGCATGTGAAATGTTACTCTTTAATTTCATCAGCTGGTCAGATGGATATTGAACTTCTTTAAAAGGACATTTGCCAAGCAAAGACACTGACTTAAGGCGGCTTCCACAGGTCACCTGACAATTTGGTCAGTTTCTTGGAAGTTTCCAATGTGAATTACAATTAGGACATGCCATGGCAAACCACCTATGAAATTTCACACCTGCTGATGTGAAGAATTACTTCAAAGATGAACTGAAACTTGTAAGTGGCTCTCACCATTTTTATTTCTATAAAGCTACCTTTCAGGCAGGGACAGAAAATCTACCAGGACAATGGCTGTATAGGTGTTAATAGGTTCCTCCTAGCACATGTCAGGGAAGAATGGTCCATTCAGAAGTGATGGCTTGGACATTAAATAAATTACTCATCTAGGCCATAACACAAAAGCCAAGGTCTGTCCAGACATGAGATTTAAAAAATCCTTCTGTGGAATAATCATCATTGAGAGAAAGGTAATGTGACCAGAATCATCATTTTGAAATGCCTTTTATTACAACACCCTGGTTGCTCTCAGGCAGTCTAGAAGAAAAAAAATCTACAAATGGAGGAGTAACATCGTCTTGATCCCTGCTCTTTGCAAGTTCAAAACCCTATTTCTGATATATTTTGGAATCCATCACAGAGAAAGAGAACTTACAATCGAAAGGAACTTCAATATTCAACAATAGCATCCACTTTTGAAAAGACAGATTGCAGTTCAAAAGAGACTGTCCCCAGAAATTGCAGTTAACACCAGGCACAACCCCACTGGAATTTCAAGGCCACCATGAAAATATCTGCTTTGGCCAAAAGTTAACCTCCTCTATAGTATAATAATTTTGCATGCTTGTATGTTCTGAAGGTCGGGACATGCGTTTACCTTTTAAATACCTTTATATCTTTACCTGGGTGGGTTTTTAGAACAGTAAAAACTAAGCCCTTTGTGTTTGCATTCAAGAAAGCCTGTGAGACTGAGTCCTTTGCAACCAGCATGTAAATGGTTAAGTACTGACATTGAGTTAACACCTTCATCATTATAAATTACAAAAACCCTTGTTACAATCAATTGAGGCATGGGAGAGGAAGACTGAGTCCTGACATGTGTCCTCACCAGTCGTATCAAGGCCCATCTTAATCTTCCACATGTTATAACGCTTTACAGTTTGAATGTGAGCTCAGACATTTGCTGTTTTATGATGTGTTGGATTTGCCTTTTCTGCACCTTTCCTGGGTTATAATTCCAAAAGCATCAGCAGTCCTTCCATGCCTTACCCAAGCGACTGCTCACCATTATTTTTTGAGTTTTACTGCCTAAAATCCTGGGGCATATTTTCCAAGTACATGCCAACAGTGACCAACCTTGCCCACCACCATTGCATGCTAGAAAATTATAACTGCTGTTACCATGGATGAGGCTGTTCACTGTGCGTGAATAAGGGGAATATTCATGTGCATCTCATCTTTTAATTGTAGTTAACTGCTCTCATTGTGATTGAAAACTCTTGCTTGACAGCTTCACATTATCTGTTGGGAGAAAAGGCTGTTTCTTTCAGCCTTGGTTCAGTGGTAATTCTCTTGCCTCTGAGATGAAAGATTATGGGCTCACGTCCCACTCCAGAAACTTGAGTATATATGCTGATATTCCAGTCTAGTATTGAAGGAGCGCTGCTCTGGTCAAAAATGCCTTCTTTCAGATGAGATATTAAATAGAGGCTCCATCTGTCCCCTCAGGTAGATGTAAAACGTCTCACTATACTGTTCAAAGAAGAGCAGGAATATTCTCCTGGTGTCTTGGCCAGTGCTCACTTATTCATTTCATTGCTGTTTGTGGAAGCTTACTTTGTGCAAATAGCCTGTCATATTTTCTACATTACAACAGTGACTACACTTCAGATGTAGTTGACTGTAAAATGCCTTTGCACAACCTGTGTGCAATTCTTGCTTTCTTTAAGGATAGCTTCGCTATTTGATGATGCTCATCCGAGCTTATAATTGTACCTTATTATGCATTACAGTGCAATAAGCAGCTCCATTTTATAACATGTTGCATCTCCTGCCTGCACCCTTTCTGCCTCCCTAGAGTGTGCCTCTGAAATCATGCCATTAAAGGAGATCTTTAATAGTTTCATTCACTGTTAATCACATAGGCACTGTACAAGCTGAAGACAAAAATGCTGTTGGTCGATGAGTAGCCTTGACTGACGTCTAATAGGCAGCAGGAATTAAAGTAAGGCATGGAAGGAATTTTGGTAAATCGGATCATTTCTTGAGAGCTCTCAAGCTGTTTAGGCCATTTAACAACTATTGCATTTATATGGCATTGACTCCACCAGTACCCCAAACATTTTCTATCAGATTAAATCACAGAACCTGTTCTGTATATATGGCACCAAACCAAAGCTGTGCTGTGCTGGACAGAGAACAAAGTGTTCTTTATTTAAGAGTCCTGCCTACAACTGTCCCTTCCCCTTTCGCAGAAGTGACCAAGAACTGCTGTTGTATCATTACTGAACATTAAACCCTCTCAGTTAGTTTACAGGCTTATCCAATATTTTTTAAAAATCTACAATCTGGAGGACCTCATATGGCAGTGTTTGTAAAGAATGCATTTGAAACAATGGGCAGGATTTGTAGGTTGGCGGGCGGGCGCGGACCCACCCTGATCGGACTTGAAGCCGCGCGAGATGATGTAGGGTGGTGTCCCGCACTCGCACGGTATTTCGGTCGGCGGGCGCGCACAAAAGTTGGAAGTGCGCCCGCCAACAATTAAGAGGCCAATTAAGGTCATTAAAGTTGCAATTGTCTTTAATTTTACGTTGCCCGCTCAATCTTATGGTTGGCGGACAGGTGAATCGGCCAGGTGGCCTTTGCATATTTCTTCAAACCTCATCCACGGGCAAGGATGAGGCTTCTGTTATTAAATGAAAGAGAAAGAAAAATCTATGGGTAGTGTTTTTATAATGTATTTGCTGAGGTAACTGACTGTGATGCATGCCCACTTTTTTCCTGATTTCAAAAGACTTTATTTCATACGTTTCAGGTCTTCAGCCCTCTGCCTTCAGGGAGCTTTCTGTCAGCGCTGGCCCTCGCCCGCGCTGATGTCAACGCCCGCCCTTGTATTCTGCAGTTACATACAGAAATAAATTTATGCATCTGTCTTTTTTTTGGTGGATTTGCCTGTCCATAACTAGCTTTTACATTTTATAAGCTCTGCTGGTGTTGTCTCTGGCACAATAATATCAGCTTCCAGCATTTAATTAGTCATGTTTCTTCTGCTCTTTCTTGCTCTTTGTGTGATAGATTTCAAAGAACGTGCTTTAAGATTTACTTTGTGGCTATGACAGAATTTCTTTTGTACTTGGGAATTGCTATGTGTTCACTTGACCTTTCTCCTTTGAGTTCATTTACCCCCCTGTCTTCCCTGAACTTCTGCTTCCACATAAGCCCACCTACCCATATTGACAGCCACCCCTTCAACATTACCATCTCATGTGGCCTCTCCGCTCCCATGGTCTCGATCGCAGCAAAGGCCAACTCCAACTTCCTTTTGTGTCCCTTACCACACACATTCTCCTGTCCCTTTCATTCACATCCTCCTGTGCCCTCCCTAGAAAGACCCCGTTCTCCCCATCCCCCAACAATATTACACATACAAGCGATGTTTGGCCTCCCACTTGCCAAAATACTCACCCCCTATGCTCCTTCTTTGATGTCCCTGGTTCGAGTAAAAGATTTATTCTCAGCCGTCCTGATCTGCTTTTTTTGGTAGCGTCTTGTCTTCTCGTCTCATATCGAAGAGGCACAGATTTGAGCGTGTCTAGCACACATCTAGCTAAACTAATTATCAACACATTTGGCTGGACAGCATCAGGCTCCACCCAATCTTGTTTTCCACCTGCCAATACCACTGAGAACTCCAGGGTCATTTTGGAGAGGAAGGTAACCATCAGCTTCTTGCCGCCAATATCCACTGTCTCCCTAGACTCCTCTCAGGCCCCGCTCAGTTCACTTCCCGTAACAAGCGTGAGGAGCTCATGAATTTCTTTGTCATCAAGATTGAAGTCGGCAGTCAGAGCTGCTTCTCCGTGCCCCTTGCCCCCCTCCCCCCCAGTCTAAATCTCCCACAAGACTCCTCCCTGTCCAAGCCTCGAACCTGCACCTCTCTCTCCAGTTTCTCTCAATTTCCCCCTCACACTCTTGATCTCCAAGCTCATTTAGCTCATTTAACCCACCTCATGCTCCCTTGACATCATTTCACAAAACTGTTGACCACCCAATTTCCTGTCCTGGACCCCATTCTACCTGACATTCTGAACGGTTCCCTTTCCTCAGGTGCTGTTTCCTTGCCCTTTCAAAACCATAACCCTCACTTCCTTCTTAGGAATAAAAACCAAAGCCCAGACCCCTCTGTCCTTGCACACTCCCTCCTATTTCCAAATTCCCTTTCCTCTCCAAAGTGCTTGAGCACATTGGCGCCTTTTAACTTCACGCCTATCTTCCTTGCAGCTCAATGCTTCAATCTGTCCAATCAGGTTCCCGCCCATCTCGTAGCATCAAAATGGCCCTAATCAAAGTCACAAATAACATGCACTGTGACTGAGACAATGGTGCACTATCCTTCACTGTCCTTCTTGGCCTCTCTGCAGCCTTTGGACATAGTTGACCACACCATCCTCCTCAAACCCTCTTCCCCATTGTCCAGTTCAGTGGGACTGCCCTTGCATGGTTCCATTCTTACGTATCTATCCTTACTTTTATAAACCATTATAAATTTCTATGTCGGGAATTCTAGCCTACTTGTGGGGGTTCAATATAAGTTATGAATCAAGATACTTCTACAACTTGAAGAATCAGAAATAAATAATTTTAAAATGAATGTGAGATTTGCAGGTATTGCCTCTTTTTGCTTGATTCTGTTTTCAGTCATTTAGTTTCATGTTTGTGAACTAATGCAGGTGTATTTTGCTTTTTGGTACATTATGACTATGTTCAGTAATGTCTGTACTGATCAATGGGTCCTTATTCTTCTCTTGCTAACTTTTCTGTTCTCTTCACCAGAAGACATTTAACTCGCTTTTGAATACACGTCACTTAGAAGTGAGAACTGACAGTCGGTGTCGGCTGGTTATCCCGGCTGAGTGTAATTCTCTTCTCACCTGATGCTCATACATGCACACGTCCAGCAAAGGATAGAGAAAGGAAGAGGAAACAATCCTAAATCAGCGGTGCTGAGGGCAATTGTAGTGGCCTTACCACCCTGGCCAAGATCAGTTAGATCAGCACAGATCAAGGATCGATTTGGGAGCATGCCTGGCCCGCTCACTCGAAACTCATGGAAGGTAGAACCAGGAATAAGAGTAGATCATTCAGCCTCTCAAGTCTGTTTCGCTATCCAGTGAGATCATGGCAGATCTATATTCTCACTCCATCCATCCGCCTTGGCTCCATATCCTTTCACAACTTCTGCTGCCTAGCAACAATCTGTCAATTTCTGATTCAGAATTACTAACTGAGCTAGTATTTACTGCTTTTGGTGGGGGACAGTTGCACCCTTTGTGTGAAGAATTGTTTCGTAACTTCTCTCTGGAATGGTTGAGAATCCACAAATGATCCCATCTAACGTTTATTCTAAAACATGAATATTAAAAAAAAGCTATTTAGAGGGGTAAAGAGTGGAGAAATTTGGTAAAGAAAAAGAAAAAAAACCTAGGCCGGAACTTTCCGTGCCGGTTGGCGTCAGGGGTCATGGTGGGTGTGAACAGACAATATGGCAGGAAGGCCAAAGCTCGGTTTCACGCCATCGTGAAACCAATTTGCAATCGCCCACTCCACCCGTCAATGGGGGACCACCTTTCCCACCGCCACACATCAGGGACTTCATTTTAATATATCTGCATTGATCTATAAGCCCTGCTCGCCAGAATCATCCCCCCACTTCAAACACGCCAGCCCACAATGCATCTTGCCAAGTGTGACGTGCAGAAGTTGGACTTACCGTTAGGGTCTTGCTCACATCGCGGACATCCGAGGAGCAGAAGATGCTGGAGTCCTACAGCTACTGGACCCTGGAGGGACATGTGCAGCGCACGCTGTCTGGATTCTCATGGACATGGCTCCACTGTGAAGCAGCTCACCGAAGATGGGAGGACTCCATTGATATCTGGGGTCTGCTTTTGGACACCAGGGTCTTGGCTGTGGGCTGCTACAGACGATTGTCAATGGTGGGGAGAGAGGAATGAATGGGAGAGGAAGCTGTACCCAGGGAGAGGGGGCTGGTGGGGGGGGGGGCGGGTGGGAGAGGAATGTCTACATTTGACTTGGGGAGGAAGGTGTACCAGGGGAAGAGGTTGGGAGGGGGGAACGAAGGTGCTGGTGGGGGCTGGAGTGAGGTTGGGGGAGGGGAGTATGGGGGAGGAGGTTGTAATGTGGAGAATGTGGTAACTGGGGAGGTAGGTGTAAGGGAAGGTGTTCAGAGGGGGTAAGGAGTCCAGGGGGAGGAAGAAATCCTGAGGGAGTAAGGGTGGAGGAAAGAGTAAGGGGGGAGATGTCCAGGTGAACATGCAAGGGAGGGGTCTGTGGGGTCGATGACTGCTTCCTGGGAAGTGAACTGAGGGTGGGCCTGGTAGTAGGGAATGATGAGAATGAGAGAGGGCAGAGTGAGCTGGCAAGGGAGGGTGAGGGTGCAACAGTTGCAATAGGAGGGACGACAAGGGGGTCAGTGGGGACTTGGAGGCAGACACAGGCCCTGGGGGTGGGAAAGGGGAGGTCAAGGAAGTCAATGCAGATGGTGGTGGGATTCTCGGGAAGGTAGGGAATGTGGACATTCACCCGGACACCCTGAAAGAAAAGGATTCTGATTGGTTGGTGACGGTGGGGAGGTGGAAGGTGATGTCAGGCGGGGGGGCCAACAGCGAGGGGGGAAAGGACACGGGTGACTGGGGGAGGGGAAGGGACGGGGGAGCTGAAAACAAACCTTACAACGAGCCTGTTTCTGAAATGGAAAGTGAGCGGAGTCTCGTGTTGGGCGGGTACAGGTGCAACATGGGAGTGAGATCAGGGGGTGGGCGGAGATACAGCTCAGATGGACAACTGAAAGGGAACCCCAGCAGGCAGCATTGACAATGCTCGGGACATTGAGATGGGCGTGATGGAGGAAGGCTCTGCGTGTGGGTGGGAGAGGCTTACACGAGGCTTCAAAAGGCCCAGTCACACACTCACACACACTTCTCCCTCCAGCATCACTCGTGGTCTGGCTGTGAGCAGCTGAACTGCTCATGGGGGGAGATGTATGGGGGCGACTTGCAAAGCCTGTCAATGCAGCTGAAAGACACCATTACACATTATTCAGTGAAAGTGAATATATTTTCAGATTACAAAGTGACAAAATGTGTTCTCCTGTGCAATCGCTTGTGATCAGACATTCTCAACTTTTCTAGGCCTACCACTTCTTTTAGGTGCTGCCCTGACATCCGGAGCAGGGTGGAGACAGCCTGTGCAATGGTTGGCCCCGTTATCTCTGATGAATTCGGCATGCGCCCTCGGGAGAGCCGAGGCCTAGAGGGCCCCGGCTTGCTTTGGTTGTCCACCTGTGGTCCAGCTGCTCACTCTGCAGGAGGACAAGGTTGAGGGTGTCACAGGCAAAGGGGACTTGGAAGGAGCAGACAGCCTCTGAGATTCCTCAGTTGATGACCCAGGGGTATCCAGTTGCTGCTCCTCCTCCCTTTAGGTGCCCAAGGGCCCCACCCTGACTCTTTGAGGGGAAGGAGTAGCTGGAGGGTTGTTGAGGTGCCCCTTCCCCTCTCACGTTGTCACTGCAGGAACTCACCCATGGTTACCACGATGGAGTGCAGGTCTGCGCACATCTCCACATTCTGCTGGACCAAGGTCCCTGTGGTGTCCACCATCCTCCCCATGAAGACCTCCATATGCGTAAATGTGGGCACCACTTCATCAGAGAGCAGGCAGATGTGCTCCTCCAACTTGCATGCTACTCTGTTGAAGGCTTCCGACAGCCCTGCATGATATTACCCTGCCTTCTGCTGCCTGAGCTGGAAAGCCGAACCCAGAGGCTCATCTCCCGACTCAGGCCTCACAGATGCCTCTTCTCCAGCAGTCCCTGAATGCCGGGGAGCTCGGCTGAACCTGCCTCCTCCTGCTGTGGACACGTGTCTGTGCGGTGATCATCAGATTGTGAACCCGAGCCTGCTCTCAACCTAGGTCCCACCGAGGTGTGTGTCTCTGTGCTGGTGCAGGGTGTGGGTAAGCGCTGTGATGGGTCTCCCACGCTGCTTATTTCCAGCTCTTCAATGGAGGAGGTGTCCTCTTGGCTGGAGGTGAGGACCTGGATGAAGCTGAGGGACTGGCTGGCTGAGGGTGTCGGTCACTTGACAGAGCTCCCTGTGAACCAAAGTTGAAATGATTAGTGCATGGCAGCAGAGTCAAAAGCAGGTTGCATTGAGAGAGGGATGATGATGATGTGGCGCAGGATCCTCATGTGGGTGTTCACCACCATCCTCATCATTGCTGTAGGAAGGGTCCACACCCTCACCAGTCAGTGCGATGGCACACTCCTCAAAGTGACTGACATATCTAATGTGGGCCACTCAACCCCCCACCCCAACCCCACCCCAGTCTGGGACCTCTCCCTGCTGATGTGAGCCAGCTTCTCCTGCATGAAAACAGATAGAGAGAGTGTGAGCAGGACACATGGCACTGAGGGGAATGTTTGTGGGTGAGAGGAGACATGGACGGGATGAGGACGCAAGCTCCAGAGGCTAAGAGGGTATGAGCCTGATGGAGGTGTGAGGGAGTGTGTGAGAGTTAGTGGTGTTGTCCCTTGCGGTGTAAGATCCCTGTGGATGTGGGATGGGTTTGTGAGTGTGTGAGTTAAGACTGATGATAAGAGTGGCTCACCCTGGTGGAACGGAGGAGATCATTCATCCTCTTCTGCACTGGATGGCTGTCCTCTTTTGCAGGGCATTGGCGCTGACCATCACTGCCATCACCACCCACAATGCATTGGTGACATTTCTTGCAGGTCTTTGCCTAGAGCGAGGGTAGAGGACTTCGCAGTGGACCTCCACTACGTCCAGTAGACACGCGAGGGAGGTGTCGCTAAATTTGGGGGCAGCTTGTTTCCACCCTTTGGCAGCCATCAGTTCCCAGCAGCTTCCTATCCCTTGAAGAGTGTTAGCTCTGTGCGGGGCCGGCCTTTAAATATGGCGCCCAGTTTAGTGGAAGGCCTGAGGTGATGGTGGGGTGGGCAAATCAGAGGCCGGCCCACCAGTGACCCAACACATTTTCTAGGAATTAGTTCTTAAGGAGGAGGGAATGGGACAATACGGCGAGAAAAGCCGCAATAGTTGCCGGCAGGTAAAACGTCCTTTCTCCCACCCGCTACTGCACTTAGTGCAAACCTGGGACCATTCCGTCCTCAGAGATTGAAGATTTCAAGAAAACTCAGTGGAAAACAGGAACTTTCCTGAAGATCCCTATGATCTCCTGAAGTGGACGGACTGGAACAGGCAACTGATTGGGAAGTTTTCCAATTTTCCACTGAAGTCACAGTGGGAGATTTGGGAATGCACATAGAAAATCCACACCAGAGCTGGTAAACTAAAGTAGGGATTAACACTGGGTGTGCGCTGATGATGTATTGTATTAGCTTAAAGCCACTGGGGTAGATTTTCAACTTGGCATACCGGCATAAAACTGCCAATGTGGATAGGCTGCCTGTTATAGCAAAAACTGAATTCAACGATAATGAAAGCCAAACAGTTTCTGTAATGGCCAATCCTCAACACTAAGAATACACCCAGTCAGGAAGTTGAAAACCTACTCCAGAGCATCTTTTTGCTGGGGAAGTATTAATCTGGTCCAACCATTCCTCAAATTATACCATTGCACCTAGTGGCCCCAGAGAGTGATATTGGGCCTAAAATCACATCTTTCCTCTTCTTCATGGCTTCTCTTTGGTCTGCAGTGACAGAATGTCAAATTTCATTTTTATTGCAAAAGATTCCAGACATTTCTGGGTTTTTTTTACCACTATCTTGGGAACAACGTTGTACAAATCTGTCCTTTTGTACCAATAGCCAGGTGTTCTTCATGATAATATCTCAGAGAACTATTGTAAGAATCTTTATAAAACCATACATTAATACATAAATTGCTATTAGAAATTCATCTGAGCTTAAAATTTGACACAGTCATGGCACACTTTCTCTAATCTATTCAATTCTTCAGCAGTGTTGTGAAAGTGAATGAGATAGGCTTCATCACTTGAGGTAACTGGGCTGTTTCTTTCCTCCAAAGGCTGTTCTGGGATTGTTTCGTACGCTGGAATCTGCAAATGAGAGGGTCTGGTTTTAGACATGCAGGTAGCATATAAGTTATACATATCTACTTTTTTCTGTTAAATTCATCATTTAAAGTTTACATTTCAAAAAACTTAAACACAACAAATCTAAACTTTATAAAGTGTCTCTGCAATTCAGTTCTAAAAACAATGATAGAAATAATTTTGTTTTTTATTCATTCACAGGATGTGGGCTTCACTGGCTGGGCCAGCATTTATTGCCCATCCCTAATTGCCCTTGAGAAGGCGGTGGTGAACTGCCTTCTTGGACTGCTGCAGTCCATGTGGTGTAGGTACACCCACAGTGCTGTTAGGGAGGGAGTTCCAGGATTTTGACTCAGCGACAGTGAAGGAACGGTGATATATTTCCAAGTTAGGATGGTGAGTGACTTGGAGGAGAACTTCCAGGTAGTGGTGATCCCATCTATCTGCTGCCCTTGTCCTTCTAGGTGGTGAAGGTCGTGGGTTTGGAAGGTGCTGTTGAAGGAGCCTTGGTGAATTCCTGCAGTGCATCTTGTAGATGGTACACACTGCTGCTACTGTGCATTGATGGTGGAGGGAGCGAATGTTTATGGATGTGGTGGCAACCAATTGGGCTGCTTTGTCCTGGACGGTGTCAAGCTTCTTGAGTGTTGTGGGAGCTGCACTCGTCCAAGCAAGTGGGGAGTATTCCATCACACTCCTGATTTGTGCCTTGTAGATGGTGAACAGGCTTTGGGGAGTCAGGAGGTGAGTTACTTGTTGCACAATTCCTAGCCTCTGACCTGCTCTTGTAGCCACAGTATTTATATGGCTAGTCCAGTTCAGTTTCTGGTCAATGGTAACCCCTAGGATGTTGATAGTGGGGATTCAGTGATGGTAATACCATTGAATGTCAAGGGGTGATGGTTGGATTCTCTCTTGTTGGTGATGGTCATTGCCTGGCACTTGTGTGGTGTGAATGTTACTTGTCACTTGTCAGGCCAAACCCAGATATTGTCCGGGTCTTGCTGCATTTGGACATGGGCTGCTTCAGTATCTCAGGAGTCGTGAATGGTGAACATTGTGCAATCATCAGCAAGCACCTCCACTTCTGACTTTATGATGGAAGGAAGGTCATTGATGAAGCAGCTGAAGATGGTTGGGCCGAGGACATGTTTCCTGTGCATTTATCTACTATTACTGCCTAATGCATATTAGTTATAATTTGCACATTCCCTGATTTTTATGCTCCTGTTTGACAATTAAGTGCAGTATTGAGAGGGCACTGCACTGTTGCAAATACTGTCTGCGATCTCAGGTGGATATATGAAAGATCCGATAACATTATTTCAAAGAAGAGCAAGAGAGTTCTCCCTAGTGTTCTGGCCAATATTTATCCTTCAACCAACATTACAAAAACAGATTATCTGGTTATTATCACATTGCTGTTTGTGAGAGCTTACTGTGCACAAACTACCTCCCATGTTACCTACATTACAACATTGAACTCACTTCAAAAGTGTTTCATTAGCCATAAACACTTTGGGATTTCTGTGATCATGAATGGGCTATATGTAAGCAAGTCTGTATTTTATCCTTACCCTAACCAGTGCATTTTTTGGGTGTATTTTAGGTGTAATCTCCCACTTGTGTTCAATGTGCAAAATCAACTCTATAGTTTGGCCAATAAGTATTACTCTACTTTCCTATGGCCTGATTTTAAACACATCACTGCAGGGAGCACAAGTAGAACTGAGGCAGGCGAAGTTGAAGAATGTGTAAATTATAACAATTCAAAAATAAACAAAAGAGCTGAACACCAGAGGTGAGGTGAGAGTGATTGCCTTCGACATCATGCAACATTTGACCGAGTGTAGCATCGAGTCCTAGCAAAACTGCTGTCATTGGGAATCGGGGGAACCTCTCCCCCTGGCTGGATTCATACCTAGCATAAAGGAAGATGGTTGTGGTTGTTGGAGGTCATTCATCTCAGTTCCAGGACATCACTGCAGGAGTTCCTCAGGGTAGTGTCCTCAGCCCAACCATCTTCAGCTGCTTCATCAATGACCTTCCTTCCATCATAAGGGGATGTTCGCTGATGATTGTACAATGTTTAGCACCATTCGCAACTCCTCAGATACTGAAGCAGTCCATGTCCAAATGCAGCAAGACCTGGACAATATCCAGGCTTGGACTGATAAGTGGCAAGTAACATTCGCGCCACACAAATGCCAGGCAATGACCATCACCAACAAGAGAGAATCTAACCATCGCCCCTTGACATTCAATGGCATTACCAGTACTGAATCCCCCGCTATCAATATCATGGGGGTTACCAAGAGCAGGTCAGAGGCTAGGAACCCTGCAGCAAGATTTCTCACCTCCTGACTCCTGAAAGCCTGTCCACCATCTACAAGGCACGAGTCAGGAGTGTGATGGAATACTCCCCACTTGCCTGGATGAGTGCAGCTCCAACAACACTCAGGAAGCTTGACACCATCCAGAACAAAGGAGCTCCCTTGATTGGCACCCCATCCACAAACATTCGCTTCCTCCACCACCAACGCACAGTAGCAGCAGTGTGTACCATCTACTTGATGCACTGCAGGAACTCAACAAGGTTCCTTAGACAGCACCTTCCAAACCCACGACTGGTGCCATCTAGAAGGACAAGGCAGCAGGAACATCACCACCTCGAAGTTCCCCTCCAAGTCATCACCATCCTGACTTGAAAAATATAGCACCATTCCTTCACTGTCGCTGAGTCAAAATCCTGGAACTCCCTCCCTAACAGCACTGTGGGTGTACCTACACCACATGGGCTGCAACAGTTCAAGAAGGCAGCTCACCACCACCTTCTCAGGGGCAATTAGGAGTGGGCAATAAATGCTGACCCAGCCAGCGATGCCCACATCCCAGAAGTGAAAGAAATGGCCACACGTCAAGTTTCTGATCGTGTTAATTTGCACGATCGCAAACGAAAGATCTTCAACAAACCCATGTAAAAATGGGCAATAAAATAGAAAGCATTTGATTCCCTTTTTTATCTTTCAATTCAAACGTCATAATTAAAGATTAAAGAATGATAACATGGAGCTGTTTTATTATTAATAATAAATTAATGTGTTATCTACAAAAATAAACATTTTTAATAAGAATGTTTAGTCCTTCACTCTTGAGGAATCTGATTTAAAATCGCTAGAAATTCTTCATTTGAGAGGTTAACAATGAGTGTCAGTGACTGTTCATTCATTCAGGGCATCAAAGCCACAATCCACTAGTCCGCACATGCACCAACTCCTAGAAGGAGATGCTGGGTAACAAATAGAGCCAGAAGCTTAATGGATTTTGCTTCTTTGTGTTCCTTAGCTATCTCCACTCTCAGTCTCTACACTGTAATTTTAAGCCTCCTGACTTTTCATTTGTCAATATTGTCCATACTTCTTAAGCGATCTACTCCAAAGCGGGGAGCCAAGGAAACAGGGTACAGAGGGGTCGAAAAGAAACCATTTGGATCCAAAACGCTGTGCACATCCTTTTACTCTGGTTTAAAAAGGAGGCAGAGAGCGGTGAAGGCTTCAGTTTAAAAAGGGCGACTTCAGTTTAACTTCGGTAGAGAGGGGTTAAAAAAGGTAAGACTTCGGGAGAGAGAGGTTAAAACAGAGGGATTTCGGGAGAGAGAGGTTAAAACAGCGAGTCATCTGAAGAGAGAGGTTAAAACAGCGAGACTTCGGGACAGAGAGGTTAAAACAGCGAGACTCAAGTGGGGATGAGGGTAAAATAAAAGCAAGGGTTGATATTCTATCTGGTTAAGATATATCTGGGGAGCTCAATCCTGTGATTTGCACATCCTGCGCTATGTGGGAAATCCTGGTCACTCCTGTGGTCTGGATGACCGTGTGTACAGGAGGTGCCTCCGACTGGAGCAACTCGAGCTCCGGGTGTTGGAGCTTGAGCAGCAGCCGGGGGCATTCATGAGGCTGAGAGGTTTGTGGATAGCACGTTTCAGGACATGGTCCCCCCGCAGCTTATGGGAGCGGAAGCAGAGAGGGAATGGGTGACCACCAGACAGAAGACGGAGACCAAGCTGGTAGCGAGGGAATCCCCCAACTGCAAATTGTTTTTCAGCCTTTGAAAACGGCGAGAGTGACGGTTCCTCTGTGGAGGCCAATCAGAGGCAAGGCCAGGGCACTGTGGGTGGTCCATCTGCCGAGGGGGGAGGAAGAAGTGTGGAAGGGCAATAGTGGTAGGGGATTCATTAGTGAGGGGAGTAGACAGACGCTTCTGCAGCCGTAGACGTGACTCCAGGATGATATGTTGCCTCCTGGGTGCCAGGGTCAAGGATGTTATGGAACAGCTGCAGGGCATTCTGAAGGGGGGGGCTGCTGGAGTGAACAGCCAGAGATCGTGGTCCATGTTGGAACCAATGACAGAGGAAGAAAGAGAAATGAGGTCCTGCAAGCTGACTTTAGGGACTTAGGTAGGAAATTGAAAAGCAGGACTTTCGGATTACTCCTGGTGCCAAGCAGTAGTGAGTATAGGAACAGAGGGATAGAGCAGATGAATGCATGGCAGGAGAGATGGTGCAGGAGGGAGGGCTTTAGATTCCTGGGGCATTGGGACCGCTTCTGGAGGAGGTGGGACCTGTACAAAGTTGGACGGGTTACATCTGAACAGGAACGGGACCAACATCCTCGCGGGGAGGTTTGCTAATGCTGTTGGGGAGGATTTAAACTAAATCGGCAGGGGGGGTTGGATCCTGAAATGTAGCTCAGAGGGGAGAGAAGCTGAGATGGAATTAGATGTTAAAATGCTAGCAAGTGAGTCTGGAAGGTAGAGGAAACAGAGGCTCGATAAGAAAGAAGTGAGTTTAGCAAGGCTAAATTTAATATATTTTAATGCAAGGAGCCTCGGGAATAAGATAGATGAGCTGAGGGCACAGATAGGCATGTGGAATATGATATCACAGCTATGACCAAGACTTGGCTAAAAGAAGGGCAGGGTTGGCAGCTCAACCTCCTGGTTATAGGGTATTCAGATAAGATAGAGAGGGGGATAGAAGAGGAGGGGCAGGGGGGTCGCAATATTGATCAAGGAATCAATTATAGCAGTGAGGAGGGATGATATCTTGGAAGGTTCATCAAATGAGGCCAAATAGGTAGAAGTGAAAAACACAAAAGGCGCAAACACACTGTTGGGTGTGTACTATAGGCCCCCAAACAGTCAGGGAGAGATAAGGGATCAAACATGTAATCAAACTTCAGAGAAGTGTGAGAATAATAAGGCAGTAATAGTCAGGGATTTTAACTACCCAAATTTTAACTGGGATAGTTTTAGTGTATGAGGTAAAGAGGGAGCAAAATTCTTAAGTTGCATCCAGGAGAATTCTTTTAGGCAGTACATAGAGAGCCCAACAAGGGACGGGACAGTTCTGAACCTAATATTTGGAAATGAGCCCAGGCAGGTGGAAGGCGTATCAGTAGGGGAGCATTTTGGAGATAGGGACCATAACTCAGTTGGATTTAGGATAATTTTGGAAAAGGTTAAGGTTGGGCCAGGAATAAAGTTCTAAACTGGGGAAAGGCTAATTTTACTAAGATGAGATACGATTTGGCCCAAGTAGACTGGGAACAACTACTTGCAGGTAAAACTGTGTCAGAGCAGTGGGAGGCATTCAAGGAGGGAATAGCAAGAGCACAGGGCAAATATGTTCCTGTAAAGACAAAGGGAGGGACCAAGGCTGGAGAACCCTAGATGTCATGGGACATAATGGTTAGGATTAAGAAAAAATGAGAAGCTTATGGCAGATACCGAGGGCTCAATATGGTAGTGTCCCCAGAGGAGTGTAAAAAGTGCAGGGGGGGACTTAAATTAGGAAAGCTAAGAGAGTGCATGAGAAAGCATTGGTGGGTAGAATAAAGGAAAACCCAAAGGGGTTTTTTAAATGTATAAAGAGCAAGAGCATAACTAGGGAAAGAGTAGGGCCAATTAGAGATCATAGAGGTAATCTGTGTGTGGACCCAGAAGACATGGGTACAGTCCTCAATGAATACTTTGCGTCAATTTTCACAATGGAAAGGGATGACACAGGTGTAGACATCAGGGTGGAGGACTGTGAAATATTGGAGGAAATTAGCACAGAGAGAGAAGAGGTACTAGCGGATTTAGCAACCTTAAAAGTGGATAAATCCACAGGCCCAGATGAGGTGTATCCCAGGTTGCTGAGGGAGGCAAGAGAAGATAAATCAGGGGCCCCGGCAGTAATTTTCAATTCCTTTCTGCCCACAGGTGGGGTGTCAGAGGACTGGAGGATTGCTAACTTTGTCCCATTATTAAAAAAGGGAGGAAGGGCTAGACTAGAAAATTACAGGCCAGTCAATCTAACCTCAGTGGTGGGGAAGTTAGTAAAAAGAATTCTGAGGGACAAGATATACCTGCACTTGGAGAGACATGGATTGATGAGGGATAGTCAGCATGGATTTGTTAAGGTAAGGTCATGTTTGACAAATGTGATCGCATTTTTTGAGGAGTTAACAAGGAGTGTTGATGAGGGTAAAGCATTTGATGCGGCCTACATGAACTTTAGCAAGGCTTTTGATAAGGTCCCTTATAGCAGACTGGTCAACAAAGTAAGAGCCCGTGGGATCCAAGGCAAAGTGGCGCGTTGGATCCAAAATTGGCTAAGAGGCAGGAAGCAGAGGGTGCTGGTAGAGGGATGTTTCTGTGATTGGAAGTCTGTTTCCTGTGGGGTTCTGCAGGGCTCGGTGCTGGGGCTCTTGCTGTTTGTGGTGTACATAAATAATTTGAACTTAAATGTAGGGGGCATGATCAAGAATTTCATGGATGACACGAAAATTGGTAGGGTGGTAATAGCTGTAAACTGCAGGAGGACATCAATAGACTGGGCAGCGGGCACAGAATGGAATTCAACTGGAAAAGTGTGAGGTTCAATGTTATTGGAGTTTTGGGTTTTCAGTGTAAGTGGAGTTTGGGGGTTCAGTGTTAGTGGGGTTTCAGTGTTCTGGGGTTTGGGGTTTCAGTGTTAGTGGGGTTTGGGGATTCAGTGGGGAGGGCTAACAAGGCAATGGATTACACTATGTATACTAGGACCCAGGAAAGTAGTGAAGATCTGTTGGACCTTGGTGTACATATCCACAGATCCCTAAGGGTAGGAGGGCAGGTAGATAAGGTGTTTAAGAAGGCATTTGGGATACTTGCCTTTATTAGCCGAGGCATAGAATACAAGAGTAGGGAGGTTATGCGGAGCTGTATGAAACATTGGTTAGGCCACAACCGGAGTACTGCATGCAATTCTGGTCAGCACATTATAGGAAGGATATGATTGCACTGGAGACAGTACAGAGGAGATTTACCAGGATGCTCCCTGGCTGGAGGGTCTGAGCTATGAGGAAGGATTGGACAGGCCAGGGTCGTTTTTCTTGGATCAGCAAATGTTGAGAGGGGACCTGATAGAAGTGTATAAGATTATGAGGGGCTTAGATAGGGTGGATAGGAGGGCACTTTTTCCATTAATAGCTGGGTCATTAACCATTTGAGGTCAGAGGTAGAAGGCTAAGAGCAGAGTTAAGGAGAATTTTTTTCACCCAGAGGGTGGTGGGAGTCTGGAACTCACTGCCTGAAATGGTGGTTGAGTCAGAAACTCTCGTAACATTTAAGAAGTTTTAGATATTCACTTGCGTTGCCATAGCCTCCAGGGCTACAGGCCAAGCGCTGGAAAATGTAGTCAGATCTTAGTTGACCAGCTCGGACACGATGGGCCGAATGGCTTCATTCTGTGCTGTAAACGTCTATGAGTCTGTAGGTGGAATTTTCCCAGATTTGCACTAAGTGCAGTCGCGGGTGGACAAAATGGTGCCCTGCAGGCTGATGGAGATGGTGGGTTTTCACACCGTATTGTCCCAAACCCACCTCATTATTTATGCACTCCTGGGAAACACGCCGTTCCATGTCGGGCAGGCTCTCATTTGCCCTCCTGCCAACACACCGTTGTTGCATCGCACCAGTTACCATGTTTAAAAGGCAGCTGCCAGCACAGCGCTCATCGCTACCAGCTCACCACCACTGCCTGGGAGACACGGTCAGGAAAGGCAAAAAGGGCGCATCCCCCCGGTTTAATGACGGGTCCCTCGAGCGACTGCTGGATGCTTCCAGGATGTCCTCTACCCCCATTCTGATGTTAGGAGGGGCAGCAAAGTCACCAACCTTGGGAGGTGGTGACAGCGGTGGTCAGCGCCAACACCCTTTCAGAAGAGGACAGCCACCCAGTGCCGCAAGAGGATGAATGATCTCCTCCGTTCTGCCAGGGTAAGTCACTCTTCTCATCACTCTCAACTCACACACTCACAAACCCATCACACACCCACAGGGCCCTCACTCACAGCTGGTTCAAGGGACATCACCATTCACTCTCCCTCTCTCACACTGCCATTGACCTCAGTTTGTCCATGGGACCACTCACCACTCACACAGGCCAGGCACATATATCATCTGACCTGGCAGGCGTCCTGCTTACACTCTCCCCATCTCTATCCGTGCAGGACAAACAGGATCTCAACAGGGGGGAAAGGCCGCAGATAGGTGGAGGAATGCCGGAGTTCAAGGTCCTTATGGAATTTGAGAACAGAGCCATCCAGCTGGCCGGCGATGATCGGGACCAGTCCTGTGCTGACAGTGAGGTCAGCGCTGCTGTACTAAGTGAGGATCCAGCAATGCAACATCCATCAGACAACCATACTGTGATTAATGTGTTCCAAGCCACAGGCCACTGCCATGCATTAATTATCTCTCCTTGCTTCAGCAGGCCCATCACTCCAAGTGCTGATGGAGTCCATGACTCAGGGCCTCCAAGCCAGTTTGGAAGGGACATCCGAAGGGGAACCGGAATGCACCCCCCTACAAGTTCCATCACAGTGCTCATCCACACCCTCCATCAGCACAGAGACACACACCTGAGTGTGACCTAGTTCTAGAATAGGCATGGGTTCACATACTGGTAAGCATAGTGCACAGTCTGATCCACAGCAGGCGGCAGCAGGGACTTTCCAGGTTCCCGGCATTCCGGGCTGCTGGAAGCCAGGAACCTGCTGAGTCTGAGTCAAATGACGAGCCTCTGGACTCGGTCATGTCACAGTTGCTGGAGCTGCAAAGGCAAGCTCGGGAACATCAGGAAGGGATGTCCGCTGCACTCCTCTGATTGCAAGGCACGATGGAGGAGTCTGTCCGCCTTCAGGCTGAGATGATAGCGCTGGCATTGCAATGCACCGAGGTCAACACTGGCAGGATGGTGGCCGCCATGGAGACCTTGGTCCAGGACATCACTCCTGCACTGCTGCGCGGGCTCAACTCCATCGCTGATGCCATTGTTAGCCTCCAACAGTGTGTATGCGAGAGCGGTGCCAGGCAGCTTGATCTCACTCCAGTTACCCCTTCACCTCATGGAGTCAGCCAGGGGCCCTCGGGCACCCATGGGGAGGAGGATCAGCAGGTGCACACCCCAGGGTCATCCACCCAGGTGACTTCAGAGTGTCCGGCCCATCTGAACCCCCTCATCCTGTGACCTCTGTAGCTCTAGCTTCACAGGCCAAGGAATGTGCCACTGCCACACAGCTGGCTGGGGCCCTCCAAGTGGACTCATAGACAACTACAGCACGAAGGAGGCCATTCAGCCCATCGTGTCCACGCCGGTCAACAAAGCTCTGACTACACTAATCCCATTTTCCAGCACTTAGCCCAAAGCCCTGGAGACCATGGCAATGCAAGTGATTATCAAATACTTCTTAAATGTTACAAGAGTTTCTGACTCAACCACCATTTCAGGCAGTGAGTCCCAGACTCCCACCACCCTCTGGTGTCCAGGGAGCACCAAGATGTAGCGGCAGGGTTAGGGCAGTTAAAGAAAAGTAGCTGCGCAGCCTGTGCATGGGTGTTAATCACTTGTACATACTGTTCACTATTGTCAATAAACTCCCAAGAATGTCTCCCTGCCTGTGGCTCCTTGCTCTGATGAGCAGTGTTCTTGTCACTTGGATATGAAATCTTCCTGCACAAGATAAAGGCAGGTGTCTCAGTCCAGGACCCCTTCCCTGTGTCTGTGCAGCCTTCAGACCACAGTGATGGTCCAGCCTCACACTCCCTGGACACATTACTGATGCCTGCACCTCGGCAGTGCTGGTCATTGCTGCCAGAATGTAGTGGGCAGGCACCACAGAGTTCCATCATTCTCTCTGTGTGCTCCAGAAACATAGAAACATAGAAACTAGGAGCAGGAGTAAGCCATTCGGCCCTTTGAGCCTGCTCCGCCATTCATTATGATCATGGCTGATCATCCAACTCAATAGCCAACTCCCACTTTCTCCCCATATCCTTTGATCCCTTTCGCCCCAAGAGCTATATCTAACTCCTTCTTGAAAACATACAATGTTTTGGTCTCAGCTACTTTCTGTGGTAACGAATTCCACAGGCTCACCACTCTCTGGGTGAAGAAATTTCTCCTCATCTCAGTCCTAAATGGTCTACCCCATATCCTCAGACTGTGACCCCTGGTTCTGGACTCCCCCACCATCGGGAACATCCTTCCTGCATCTACCCTGTCTAGTCCTGTTAGAATTTTATAGGTTTCTATGAGATCCCCCCTCATTCTTCTGAGCTCCAGCGAATATAATCCTAATCGACTCAATCTCTCCTCATATGTCAGTCCCACCATCCCAGGAATCAGTCGAGTAAACCTTCATTGCACTCCCTCTAGAGCAAGTACATCCTTCCTCAATTAAGGAGACCAAAACTGCACACAATATTCCAGATGTGGTCTCACCAAGACCCTGTATAATTGCAGCAAGACATCCCTGTTCCTGTACTCGAATCCTCTGGCTATGAAGGCCAACATACCATTTGCCTTCTTTACCGCCTACTGCACCTGCATGCTTACCTTCAGCGACTGGTGTACAAGGACACCCAGGTCTTGTTGCACATTCCCCTCTCTCAATTTATAGCCATTCAGATAATAATCTGCCTTCCTGTTTTTGCTGCCAAAATGCATAACCTCACATTTATCCACATTATACTGCATCTGCCATGCATTTGTCCACTCATTCAGCTTGTCCCAATCACACTGAAGCATCTCTGCATCCTCCTCACAGCTCACCCTCCCACCCAGCTTTGTGTCATCTGCAAATTTGGAGATATTACATTTAGTTCCCACATCTAAATCATGAATATATATTGTGAATAACTGGGGTCCCTGCACCGATCCCTGCGGTACCCCACTAGTCACTGTCTGCCATCTGGAAAAAAACCTGTTTATTCTTACTCTTTGTTTCCTGTCTGCCAACCAGTTTTCTATCCATCTAAATACACTACCCCCAATCACATGCGCTTTAATTTTACATGCCAATCTCTTATGTGGGACTTTGTCGAAAGCCTTCTGAAAATCCAAATAATGCACATCCACTGGCTCCCCCCTCATCAACTCTACGAGTTACATCCTTGAAAAATTCCATAGATTTGCCAAGCATGATTTCCTTTTCATAAATCCATGCTGACTCTGTCCGATTCTGCCACTGTTTTCCACGTGCTCAGCTATTAAATCTTTTATAATGAACTCTAGAATTTTCCCCACTACCAACGTCAGGCTGACTGGTCTACAATTCCCTGTTTTCTCTCTGCCTCCCTTTTTAAATAGTGGGGTTACATTAGCTACCCTCCAATCTGTAGGAACTGTTCCAGAGTCTACAGAATCTTGGAAGATGACCACCAATACATCCACAATTTCTCAGGCCACTTCCTTAAGTACTCTGGGATGTAGATTATCAGGCCCCGGGGATTTATCGGCCTTCAATCCCATCAATTTCCCCAACACCATTTCCCTACTAATACTGATTTCTTACAGTTCCTCCCTCTCACTAAATCCTGTGTTCCCCAACATGTCTGGTATGTTATTTGTGTCCTCCTTTGTGAAGACAGAACCAAAGTATGTATTCAGTTGGTCAGCCATTTCTTTGTTCCCCATTATAAATTCCCCTGTTTCTGAGTGTAAGGGACCTACAGTTGTCTTCACCAATCTTTTTCTCTTCACATACCTATAGAAACTTTTACAGTCAGTTTTTATGTTCCCCGCAAGCTTACTCTCATACTCTATTTTCCCCTTCGTAATCAATCCCTTGGTCCTCCTTTGCTGAATTCTAAACTGCTCCCAACCCTCAGGTGTGTTGTTTTTTCTGGCCAATTTGTATGCCTCTTCCTTGCATCTAATACTATCTCTAATTTCCCTTGTAAGCCATGGTTTGGCCACCTTTCCTGTTTTACTTTTGTGCCACCTTTAAGGTGGGGCTGGCCCCCATCACACCAGCATCTGTGACCATTAATGCTGCGCACCAGCTCCTGAAGGGCTCAGGTGGTGAAGGTGGACAGAGCATCGGGTCTGAAGTTTCATGGCTACGTCCCTGAGATGGACTGTAAGCGAGCTGCCCTCGGCCAGACAGGAGTCAAACATTCACAGGGGCCATGTGAAGATCTATGGTGTGTCCACACTCCATGTCATCATCATCCTTCTGCGCCTGAGCGACTGTTAGGGCCTCCACTGCGTCCCCATGACAGGAGCATTCTCAGAGGATTTTGGCGCTGCCATAAGCCAGGCTGGAGGCAAACATTTAGAACTGCGATGTGAGGATCTATGGGGACCTCACTGCATGTTGCCATCATCCTCCACAAATCTGGCAGCTATGACGACCTCCCAAATGCCCCTGCATCATCTAGCCCACGCGAGAGCCTCATCCCCATCATCGTCACCACTGAGGACCTCCTCACCCTCATCCCTGCTGCCGTCCTCCTCATCCGAGAAGACCTCCAGCTCCTCCATCTCCTCCTGAGCTAGCTCACCACCCTGTTGGAGTTCCAGCTTGTAAAGGGTGCAGCAGATGACGATGATGTGTGACACCCTCTGTGGACTGTATTGCAGGGCTCCACCAGACCAGTCCAGGCACCGGAACCTCATTTTCAGCATCCCGATGGTCTGCTCCACCAAGTTGTGAGCTGCAGCATGAGCCTCATTATAGCGTCGCTCTGCTCCAGTCTGAGGCTGCCCCATGGGTGTCATCAGCCACGGCCCCTGGGAGTAGTCCTTGTCCTCGAGGAGCCAATCCTGCAGCCTCTGTGGAACCTGGAGGCATCTGCAAGCGACTCAGGATGTAGATGTCGTGCACACTCCCTGGAAACTGTGCGCACACCTGCAGGATGTGTTTCTGGTGGTTGCATATCAGCTGCACGTTCAGTGAGTGGAAGGTTGATGAAATCCACTGAGTGTAACGACGGAGACCTGAGCGCTACATGAGTGCAGCCAATCACACCCTGCAACTGTGGGAAACCTGAGATCAGGGCTAATCCAATGCCCTTGCATCCTGGCTGTCCCGGTCCCAGGCGAAATGCACAAAGTTGTGTGCCCGCGAGAAGGTGGCATCCGTAACCTTATGGAAGCATTTGTGGGAGGCGGCTTGTGAAATCCCACAGAGGTCACCCTGTGGAGCCCTGAAAGGAGCCACTGGCATAGAAATTGAGCGCCGCAGTCACTTTCACAGCCCCTGGCAGTGGATGCCCTCCATGTCCCCTTTGTGCCAAGTCCTACAGTAAGTGGCAGATGTGAGCTGCAGGTCCCTAGACCTGTGCAATCATCGGCGACACTGGCTCTCAGTCGTCTGCAGGAACGACAGGCGGCGTCTGCAGACCCTGGGTGTCTCTAGGCGCCAACCAGCCATGGCTCACTGTCGCTCCTGGGCAATGTATGCGGGACCCCGCAGCCCCTTCTTCCTGAGGTTGCTGCTCCTGCCTTTGCGTCGGCCATCAGGCACACAGCTAGGTCGCCAGGATCCACGATCCTGACGTGGTCCTCCTGCAGGATGAAATAGAGAGAGACGTGGTTAGCATGGCTGTACTTGGCATCCTTTCCTGGCCCTGTGTGACGGCCACTTAACGCTTTCTGGGTAGTGCTGGTCACCCCTCAGATAACCACAGATGAGTGCGCTGCATGGCTGCCCTGTTAACCTGCGACATGGGGGACACTGGTCCAAACAGGGACGCTAAGATTGCAAGGAGCTGAGAGCACCTCCAGCAGTGACTGCTACATGGCCAGTGTTGGCAAGGAGATTGTACAACGTGTGCAGTCCAACTGCTGTGCAGCCCAGTAAAGCAGTCGCAGACTGGCAATCTGTGCTGGGGTGATGGGGGGTAAGGTCTGGAGCACTTGGTGGCCCTTTGGTGCCTCCGCATTGCTTGTGTGGGTGGGCAGGCTAGGAGCCCGACCTCAATCATATCACTGTGGCTGTCTCTGTTGCAGAGGAATGGTCAGTTTATACAGGAGTCCCTACTGTGTGGCCACTTCCCTCACCTACCCTGCCTCCCCACCTCAATTGCTTGTGTGCGGGATCCAACGCCAAGGCAGTAGTTGCCCCCAGATAACCCCAACCTGCCCCCAACCCCGAGTACAGTCACCTCCGGGGCCAGGCAACAGTTGCCCCCGGACACCATCCACACCCCCCACCCCCCATCCTCACCCTAACTATGGTCACCTCCAGGCCCGGGAGGCACTTCATCCCGGCCTCCCAGTGCCCTGAAGCCTGCAGAGCAACAGGTGACCCTGGTGAGCTGTGGAGGACGCTGCTGTTCACTCACCTCCGTTCCCCCAGAGGGAAGGCCGCCAACTGCATGTTGCCTGTGTGCCATTGTGAATCACGGCGACGTGGATGGATGATCCGTTGGGGGTCCAAGAGCCTGGCGGGACGGCTTTTTAATGAGATGCTGATGTAATACAATGAGCTCCCTGACCACCGTTGGCAGGAAACGCATCCCACCATTGGCAGGCTGAGCAGACGATCGCAACCTGCCCTCCAGCCATCATGAACCAGATGGCGCCATATTGTTCATGCCCAACATCTATCATGCCCCCTGCCAGTGGGCACAGAATATTCTGCTCAGACCAAACAGACCCTATTTTCTGCTTATAACATACATCAGAGATACTGTACTATTGTGATCTGTACAGATAAACCAATATTATGAGTTACTTTATATATTCAATGCATTTTGAGGGGGAATAGACTGGTTGGGGTGATGGTCTTATCCACCATTTTGCTTGGGGAAGGTCATCATAATAATGACTGAAAAACAGCTAGAAGGACATTACAGTGTTGACGTTGGATATATTAAGCGTTTAAGGCTAATAATTCATTCCATGAATTAGAATGATTTGGAAGAAATCAGAAAACAGGCTCGCTCTCACTGAGGCGTCTGCTGTGCTACAATTTATCTTTTTTTAAAAGCCATTTATAAATAATGAGGAAAAACAAATTGCAGGCAGTTTAATAATAGAAGCTGCCCCTCCTTCTAATACCGGCTGCCCTTCTTTAATTTACACGTAACATAAATGAAGATTTAAATTCATAGGTTGTCCCCAGTCTGTGTAAAGTTGAGGCTTTAGAACCTTGGCTCTATAATTTAAAGATAAGAGTTCAGCAGCAACTGTGAGAATGATTCTGCAAGATTATCACTGATACACAAAGCAACAATTGGAGCCAGCAGGGACCATTACTTCAGATTTCCACAGAATCACAGAATGGTGACAGCACAGACAGAAGCCATTTGACCTATAGTGTCAGCTCCGGCACTCTGAAGAAGTATTTCTGTGTCATTCCCCCTGCCTTCTCTCACAACCCTGCACATTTTCCTTTTCAGATAATACGCTTTCCTCTTCAGCACCTCAATTGGACCTGCCTACCCCACACTCTCAGGCAGGGCATCCCAGATCCTAACCTCTAGCTGCATGAAAAAGGTTGTCCTCATGTCGCCTCTGCTTCTTTTGCCAATTACCTTAAATCTGTGCCCTCTAGCTCTGGATCCTTCCACCAATGGGAACAGTTTTCTCCCTATCTGAAGAGGACTACTACGGACTCGAAACGTTAACTCTGTCTTTCTCTCCACAGATGCTGTCAGACCTGCTGAGTTTTTCCAGCATTTTTTGTTTTTGTTTCAGATTTCCAGCATCCGCAGCATTTTGCCTTTATCACCTTATCTACTCTGTCCAGACCCCTCGTGATTGTGAATACCTCAAAGCATCCACAGTATTTTGCCCTTGTAAATGTAGTATCAAGGAATTTTCTTTATACTGAGGACTTCATTCATAAAATAGGGAGATTTGCAAGTTTTGCAGTCAAACACCAGCAAGAACAAGGCTGAGGCTATTTCAACATCCCTTTCCCCAACCAACTGAAATCATCTGTTTCAGATCCCAAAGGGTTTAAACCTGTTTCAAGTAGTGTAACCGTTGTCAGATTTCTAGCAATTTAGTGTGTATCTCCAGCGGCTGCACTTTTTCCACTTTAGAAGGCCTTTGGAGATCCCTGCTCTCGTCTGTTAAATGAAACTAGACGTTTCATTTGGACAAAATTCAGACAAGTTTCCGATTTGTGTTTGCGGTGTGCACTGCTCTTAGACCATGCACACACACACACACACACACACAAACAGCGCCACGCCACTTTCCAAAGGCACTGGTTCAAACACCAGGCCCCCTGGCACTCACTACTGAGGATCGCCTCTTCAGCCGGGGGGCATCTCGGATCTTGATCAGCTTCTTCTCTCGGTTCAGAGCGGACCGGTCGTTAAGGCACAAAACCTGCCCCACGGTGAGGTTGGGTCTGCGTCCCGCGAGCTCATTGGGCTTGAAGGAGTTGGCCGTCTTCAGTAGGTGCTGCATGAGGAGGCTTCGTTTCTGCAATGTCCCCGAATGTAAAATGAACAATTGGTCCGCCTGATGTAACAATCGCTGGTTCTGTGACCCCCTGTGTTCGAACAATTCCTGTAACAGAACCTTCATCCCAACGACTAGACTTCGTCAAATCGCCTAATGGTTTTGCCAATACCCACATGATAGGAAGAACTTGCATTTACCAAGCCCAGAATATCCAATGCACATGACTGAGGTCACGCCAAAGATGCCCATGTATTTATCCAACTATCTGTCTCTATAGAGAGAGACCTTTTAAATTGCTACCTTTAAAAATACGCACTCGAATGCCTCCATCAGACATTCTGTTCTAAGGATATAAACTCATTTTGTTAATTTACCAGAAATAAGCAGGAACATATTAATCATGTTAATAATTAATGTTGTAGGATGTTGGATATCATTAAGAAGGTCTTAATGAAGTCTTTGTAGTCTCAAGTAGGTTAACTGTATGTATTTATAAACTACAAGAACTATGTACATATATACAGTAAAGGTTTGGCTAGGAGCTGTCTCCACGCTTGCTTCTACACAAGACTGTCCAACACTAGACTGACCTCTGGTTGCGGGGTCATTCTTCTGTTACACCATTGTGTGGGTGGTACTGTATTCAGTCCCACTCAAGCCTATATATGCTAGATCCTTATACTACAATTAATATTAATTATTTATTAAATCAGGTGCTACGTTTATTACACAAATGGGAAAACAATAAATTAATAAACTAAAAGCTATAATGATTTAACCATGCATCAAGAAGAAACCAAACCAATAACAGAATTTGAGAATTTGTCATCCATTCTTTATCCTTAACTTTGCAACTTAAGTAATATGGGCTGCATTTTCCACCCATTGACTATGAATGTAGAAATGAAATTGCATTTTCCATTAATACCACTCTTGCTGCCTTACTTTATGTTCTGTTGCTATTTTAAAACATATGTTTATCTAGTTGCATTGGTTCAGTAGAAGGAAATAACACCAACTGTCACAAGAAGTTGCTTAAAACTTTATAAATGCCAAATCCCCTCAACCAATATGCAACCAGTCAGCCAGTCTTCATTCATAAAGTTCCTTTGTAGTTCTGTCTTGAAGGTTTTATGGGGCAATAAGTCAAGCTTGAAGACATCCTTTAGAGGGAGAAGGCACCAGTTCATCACTTTGGATATGATGGATTTTATTTGGAAAGAAGTTTTGAGTAAGAAAGCTGAAATGAGATTGCATTAGTTAGTCCCATTACCACATGGTACAACCTGGGATAATGGCCTTCATGCTGTACAATTCTGAGGGGCCAGCTAGAGTGAAGTTATTCTGATGCAATTGTCTTCTAAATGCTCCTGGCATGGATTATTTGGATGAGTGTGGTAACTTCCCACAGTGTTACTTCTGCATATCCTATAGCCAGTCTAGCACAGGGATCCCGTGTCAGGTTTTTGAGAGCTTGGACAATAACTACTGCTTCAGCCAGCAGAATCAAATCATCATTCAGGGTTCCATCATAATTTCTGCAGCTGTTTGTTTTACCATTCTGCCAATACCGACCTAGAATAGTTCTGATGAAAGGTCATTGGCTTGAAAAGTTAACTCTCTTTGTCCACAAATGCTGCCTGACCTGTTCAGTATTTCCAGCATTTTTCTATTTCAGTGCGGATTTGGACTTGCTTCTCACTGCAGACCACCAGCAGCTTTTCATCACCCTCCCTTTCAACCCTCACTCACCCAAGATGAGGGCTTCTGAGGAGCAGGTACGGCATTCCATTGGGGTATTATCATTGGGGCATTCCATTGGGGCATTCCATTGGGGTATTATCATTGGGGCATTCCATTGGGGTATTATCATTGGGGTATTATCATTGGGGTATTATCATTGGGGCATTCCATTGGGGTATTATCATTGGGGTATTATCATTGGGGTATTCCATTGGGGCATTCCATTGGGGTATTCCATTGGGGTATTATCATTGGGGTATTATCATTGGGGTATTCCATTGGGGTATTATCATTGGGGTATTATCATTGGGGTATTCCATTGGGGTATTATCATTGGGGCATTATCATTGGGGCATTCCATTGGGGTATTCCATTGGGGCATTCCATTGGGGTATTATCATTGGGGCATTCCATTGGGGCATTCCATTGGGGTATTATCATTGGGGTATTCCATTGGGGCATTCCATTGGGGTATTATCATTGGGGTATTATCATTGGGGTATTATCATTGAGGTATTATCATTGGGGTATTCCATTGGGGTATTATCATTGGGGTATTATCATTGGGGTATTATCATTGGGGTATTATCATTGGGGTATTCCATTGGGGTATTATCATTGGGGTATTATCATTGGGGTATTCCATTGGGGTATTATCATTGGGGTATTCCATTGGGGTATTATCATTGGGGTATTATCATTGGGGTATTCCATTGGGGTATTATCATTGGGGCATTATCATTGGGGCATTCCATTGGGGTATTATCATTGGGGCATTCCATTGGGGTATTATCATTGGGGCATTCCATTGGGGTATTCCATTGGGGCATTCCATTGGGGTATTATCATTGGGGCATTCCATTGGGGCATTCCATTGGGGTATTATCATTGGGGTATTCCATTGGGGCATTCCATTGGGGTATTATCATTGGGGTATTATCATTGGGGTATTATCATTGAGGTATTATCATTGGGGTATTCCATTGGGGTATTATCATTGGGGTATTATCATTGGGGTATTATCATTGGGGTATTATCATTGGGGTATTCCATTGGGGTATTTTCATGCAGGAGGAGGAGTAGCACGGGTCAGGCAGCATTTCAGAAGGGTGGACACTGCTAAATATTACTATACCCAAATACCCCACCAGCTCCATGGAATATACAGGTAACACAAATGATACAAAGGCCCTCACTCGGGAGATGAGCATAAACAAAGTGCACTTGACTAAAAAGGCAATAAGACAGCTCTGCATGTAACCTACAGCAACAGGACATTCAGCAATGCCTATCTGCCCAGACTGCTTTCTCTATGGCTTTGATGGTGACCGCTACATTCAACTTTTACCATGCTTTCTCGTTTTAGGTAGACACAGGTGATCACTGTAACATCAGCCAGTATGCAGTAGGGGGCATACTTTACTGATGAACCATGGATTCATCATCTTTGATATCACAACCCATTAGTCATCCAGTTTTACAGTCACGCTGGTTTTCTTGAAGTCCAGGCTGCAATCAGCAGTCTGCATTGAGAAGAAAGGCCATGTTGCTTTGCATGTTCTCCCAGAACACCCCCTCAACAATAGGGACTCCCATACCCTGACTGTATATATTGTGTGTGACAAGATACAGAAGATTCTATACATTAACACCAGGTATGCTGGATTTCCCTAAATTCATGAACAGCTTCTGAGCAATGATGCCTATCCCCTTCCCTATGGTTAATGGGAGTAATTTTAACCCTGATGGCACAAATTACAGTTATAGAAGGTTCACATACCCAGCAATCTTTGTCAGCTGATGTCAATTTCCTCAAGGGGTCTTACAAGTCTGAGACTGCAAAGTTATAGTCTTGTGTGCGTCTGGGTGCTGTGCTCTTCTGACCTTGTTTTGTTGCTTCTGCCCACTGCACCTATAGTGGGCATCATTGGAAAGCATCAGAAAAAGTCTGATGAGGCATGCAGTGAACTTAGCTGAAAGTCAACTGAGCCAAGCGCTCTTCCTTTCAAGCATTTTTTCTATCACAGCCTGGTCTTTCTTCAGTCCACAGTGTTGCAGAGGTAGCAGATGCATTGCTTATGATTTTCCAAATTCACTACATTCTACAAAGGTCCCAGCGAATTGGAAATATAACACTGATATTCAAGAAAGGAGGGGGAGAGCAAAAGTAGTGAACTACAGGTCAGTTAGGCTGACATCAGTCCTTGGGAAAATGCTGGAATCTATTATTAGGGAAGTTTTAACAATGCACTTAGAAAATCATAATATGATCAGACAGAGTCGATATGGTTTTACAAAGGAGAAAGTGTGTTTGACAAATTTATTAGAATCTTCTGAGAATGTATCTAGTAGGGTAGATAAATGGGAGCCTGTTAATGTGGTATGCTTGGATTTCCAAATAGGCAATCAATGTGGTGTCATACAAATGTTTAATACGTGAGATAAGGGCTCATGATGTTGGGGTGTATTAAAACATGTTACACAGTATAAATTACCTGGATGTCAAGGGATACACAGGATTGGATAAAGTGAAAAAGAAAGGCTTATGGCAGATACCGAGAGCTCAAAACAGCAGAAGCCCTAGAAGAGCACAGAATGTGTAGGAGGGAACGTAAAAAGGAAATTAGGAGAAAAAAAAGGGGCATGAAAAAACATTGGCAGGTAAAATAAAGGAAAATCCAAAGTTATTTTACAAGTACATTAAGAATAAGGGGATAAGTAGGGAAAGAGTAGGGCCCATCAAGGGCCATAGTGGTAATTTATGTGTGGTGCCGGAAGACATAGGTAGGATTCTAAATGAGTACTTTGTGTCGGTGTTCACAAGTGAGAGGGGCGACGTGGGTATGGAAATCAGGCAGAAGGACTGTGATATAATTAAAGAAATTAGCATAGAAAGGCAGGAGGTTCTAAGTGATCTGACAGGCTTAAAAGTAGATAAATCTCCAGGCCCAGATGAAATGTATCCCAGGCTGTTGAGTGAGGCAGGGGAGGAGATAGCAGGGGCGCTGGCAATAATTTTCAATACCTCTCTGGCCACAGGAGAAGTGCCAGAGGACTGGAGGACAGTCAACATGGTACCGCTATTCAAGAAGGGAGGAAGGGATAAACCAGGGAACTACAGGCCAGTCAGTCCCTGCTGGGGAAACTATTGGAAGCAATTCTGAGGGACAGAATTCATCTACACTTGGAGAGGCAGAGATTAATCAAGGACAGTCAGCATGGTTTTGTTAAGTGGAGATCATGTCTGACCAAATTGATTGAATTTTTCGAAGCGGTGACCAGGTGTGTAGATGAGGGCAATGCATTTGGCGTAGTCTACTTGGACTTCAGCAAGGCTTTTCATAAGGTCCCACATGGGAGACTGATAACGAAGGTAAGAGCCCATGGGATCCAAGGCAATTTGGCAAATTGGATCCAGAATTGGCTAAGTGGCAGAAAGCAGAGGGTAATGGTCAAGGAGTGTTTTTGTGACTGGATGCCTGTGTTCAGTGGGGTTCCACAGGGATCAATGTTGGGTCCCTTGCTGTTTGTGGTATATATAAACGATTTAGACTTGAATGTAGGAGGGTGGATCAGTCAGTTTGCAGATGACACGAAAATTGGCGGGGTGGTAAGTAGTGAGGAGGATAGCCTTAGATTACAGGAGGATATAGATGGACTAGTCAGGTGGGCTGATCATTGGCAAATGGAATTTAATCCGGATAAGTGTGAGGTGATGCATTGGGCAGGACAAACATAGCACGGGAATACACGATGAATAGTAGGATCCTGGGAAGTACCAATGATCAGAGGGACCTTGGTGTGCATGTCCACTGGTCCCTTAAGGTAGCGAGACAGGTAGATAAGGTGGTTAAGAAGACATATGGGATACATGCCTTTGTTAGTCGAGGCATATAATATAAGAGCACAGAGCTGGAACTGTATAAAACGCTGGTTAGGCCACAGCTGGAGTATTGCGTGCAATTCTGGAATCTGCATTATAGGGATGATGTGATCGCATTAGAGAGAGTACAGAGGAGATTTACCAGGATGTTGCCTGGGCTGGAGAGTTTTAGTTATGAGGAGAGATTGGATAGAATGGGGTTATTTTCTCTGGAGCAGAGGAGATTCAGGTGGGGTACATGGTTGAGGTGTATAAAATTATGAGGGGCATAGATAGGGTAGACAGGTTGGAACTTTTCCCCTTTGTGGAGGGATCAATAACCAAGGAGCATTGATTTAAGGTAAGGGGCAGGGTGTTTAGAGGGGATGTGAGGAAGATTTTTTTTCACCCAGAGGGTGATGGGAATCTGGAACTCACTGCCTGAAAGGGTGGTGGAGGCAGAAACCCTTATAACATTTAGCAAGTATTTGGATGTGCACTTGCGATGCCATGGCATACAAGGTTATGGGCCTAGTGCTGGAAAATGGGATTAGAATAGTTAGGTACTTGTTTGACTGGCACAGACTCGATCGGCCAAAGGGCCTTTTTCTGTGCTGTAGACCTCTATGACTCTAGATTTCCACCTGCAGTTTCTAACTCTTGTTATTCCTAATCTTCACCTATTTTGATTCTACTTCCTGATCTCCTGAACCGAGATCTTTTCTCACTACTCTCCTTTACTATCAAGGCTACTCTTCCACCTTTTCCATTCTACCTGTCTTTTCAAATTATTGTGAACCTTGGAATATTTATTTCCCAACCTTGGTCACTTTGCAACCATGGCTGGAATTTTCTGGGCCCCTTGGCAGCAGACAGGTAAGCAGGAGGGCTTGCGAAATTGGGAGGTGGGGAGTGGGGTAAGGTAGTAAGTGGTGGGGGGGGGGTGCTTGATGTTTTCCCACCACTGGCAATATGGCAAGTTGGCGGGTCAGTCACCCCTTGGTTGGCCAGTTGAGCCACTTATGTGGCCAGTGATGGGCCACTTCTCATGTCCACAAGCATTTTACCCAGGTTGGGAGGGCTGGCTATCGTGTGGGGACATCGCTCAGTGACATGGCGCCCACCCAGCAGCCTCGAGATGGGGGGAGGATTCTCCTTTACGGGCACTCTGTGGCCGATGGAAGGGCCTTCCGCTGGCTATGGCTGCCCCAACAGCAGCAGCACCACCAATGCTCCACACTACACCCCACTGCCCCCACTCTGCACACCAATCGTTAGGCCCTGTCTACCTGGCCCCAGCCCTAACCTACCTTAACTCCCTCTGAGGGCACTTGGCTATTGAGGCACCCTCTTCCTGCAGCTGCAGTTGCAACCTCAGCAATAGCACCACTAGTGGTGCACGCTGCTGAGCTGCCAGCCCTCAAATTAGGCTGGCAGGTCTTGGGGGTGGGCTGCTGTCCTTAATTGGATGGCATCCCCAGCAATCGCACTGCCAGCAATATACCATCTTGGATCTCACTGTTGGCTGAAGTAGGGTCTCTTCTCATTTTTGACCTCACCAATGGGCCTTCTGCCATCTCAAGAAAATCAAGCCCCTTGTCTCTTGTAATGTTGCTTAGATCTAAAACCATTTATCTCCATTGTACCACTAGTTTGTCTACCTTATCACTTTGTGCATTCAGATAATGAGCCTTTCATTTTATTTTTACCACTATTCTTTGCATGGACCTTATTCCCAGCATTATTACATTAAAATCTCTGCCCCTTCCTGTCCCACACTGCTTGTCTTTACCCAAACCACTTCACTGCTCCTTTGACTCTAAATGTCTAAATTACCCTTCTCCTGACACCCCCACATGACCCTCCACCTCCACTTTTAGTTTGAAACCCTATCTATACCTCTAAATTCACCAGGACACTGATCACAGCCTGATTTAAATGGAGACAATGCCAATAGAACTGCTCCCCCTTTCCCCTGTACCGATGCCAATGCCGCATGAATCAAAACTCCGACCTAGAAAAGTGAGATAAACAGGACATTTTCAAGTTGCAGGCTGAAACTAAAGGAATGCCACAAGGATCAGTGCTAGGGCCTCAGCTGTTTATAATCTAAATTAATGACTTACGTAAAGGGACTGAGAGTAATGTAACAAAGTTGGCTGCAATACAATGCAAGATAGAAATGTAAGCTGAGTGGAGGATGCTAAGAAATATAGGCAGGTTAACTGATTGGGTAACAAGGTGCAGATGGAGTATTATGTGGGGAAGTGTGAGGTTATTTACTTTGGTAGTAAAAATGGAAGAGCAGAATATTTTAACACAGGAAGTTCATATGCAAGTACAGCAAGCAATTAGGTGGGTAAATGGCATGTTGTGCTATATTGCAAGGAGTTGAAGTACATGAATAAGGAAGGGCTTTGATGAGACCAGACCGAGAGTGCTGTGTGCAGTTTTGATCTACATATTTAAGGAAGGATATACATGGATTGTAGGTGGTGCAGCGAAGGTTCAATAGATCGGTTCCTGGGATGAGAGGGATGTCCTATGATGAGAGGCTGAGTAAATTGGGTCTACATTCTCTGGAGTTTAAAAGAATGAGAGGTGATCTCATTGAAACATTCAAGATTCTGACAGGGCTTGACAGGATAAACGCTGAGAGGTTGCTTCCTTTGACTGGGGAATCTAGAATACAGGGGCTTGGTTTCAGGAGTATAATTGTTTTGGACTGGGATGAGGAGAAATGTCTTCACTCAAAGGGTTGTGGATCTTTGCATTCTCCACCACAGAGGATTGTGGATGCTCCATTGTTGAATATATTTGGGGTAGAACCAACTTTTGGTCTCTCAGGGAATCAAGGGATATGGGGCACAGGCAGGAAAGTGGAGTTGAGGCAGATGGTCAACCTGATCCTATTGAATGACAGAGCAGGCTTGAGGGGCCATATGGTTCTCTCCTGTTCCTAATTCATATGTTCTTAACTGCTGCTGCCGCATTCAGCCCCAGCTGTCTTCTGAAAGGCTGCTTGGGAATTTGCATGTGTTCTCAAGCAATCGCACTCAGTTTTGCACAGAATCTAGGTCCATGACTCGGATGGACATGCAAATTAAACTGACCCAAGAAACGCATGGCCCAGATCTCCCAGTCAGCGACAATGCTGAGCACAATGACGCTGCCTGTGATGGTTTCTGTGATGTGCCCTTTCTACAATTTTTCAGCCATATCTGCTGATCCTGGCTGAAGCATCGAAGGGTCAGAGCAGCCTCTCCGGGGAAGATTGTCAGGCATAAGAAGAGATGGAAGAAGGAAAGACACATCCCCTTTTCATGATAGTATGTTGCTGTATTCAGGGTCAGAATTTTACGCCCCGCGGGCGGACAAGTGCCCGAGCCAAACGGGTGTGAAATCGCGTGAGACGACACCGGGCGAGTGGCTGAATGTCGTTGCGCACTCACACAATATTTTACTCAGTGGGGACGCACGCAAAAGTCAGAAGAGGACCCGCCAAAAATTAAGAGGGCAATTAAGCCCATTTAATGGCCAAATTGTCAGCGATTTTTCATGGCCTGTCCAGCCTTATGGTTGGCAGGTGAGCCAATCGGCCAGGCGGGCTTCACATTTTTGGTGATTACTCATCCAAGGGCAGGATGAAATCTCCATTAGGTTTTAAAATAGAAATAAACATTTGGGGACTTTTTTTTATGAGGTCTGCTTTCAGGTGCTTGATTATGCTACACGGACTTTTTTTTGCGGGGTTTTTGTCGTTTCGTTTATCCTGTGGAGGTCCGCAGCTCCCTGGGGCAGCTGTCCGCCTTCAGGGGCCTCAGCGGAAGTGCTCACCAGCGTCCGCGGTGAGGTCAGCGCCCGGCCTCTTCCCACCCCCACCGGCAGCGCTGAGCCTCTCTCAGCGCGCCCTTCACGCTGACTGGCCGTTAATTGGCCAGCCAGCGTAAGAGCGCTGTTGGGGGCCGATTGCCAGCGGAAGCGCATTTTGCATCCACTTCGGGGCCTGCTGATTGTGCGTGCCTGACAAGGGAATAATTCAGGCCCAGGTAAAATTTTAAAGGCCCAAGTCTTTCGGTCGGCGGATGAGTGAGTGAATAGGTGAGGTGGGTAGGTGAGTTAAGTGGGTGAGGTTGGTGAGCTGAGTGGATGGGGAGTCGAGCCAGGGTTGGGGGTTAGTGGGGTCAGGGGGCCAGGCAGATGAGAGATAACCATGTCAGGGGTTAGTTGGGTGGTCAGGGGTATTGGGGTGGTTGGGGGTGCTAGTCAGGTGGTTGGAGTTTATTCAGCTGTTTGGAGCACAGTCGGGTCGGCTTAAAGAGGCGATTGTGGGGATGGGGGGTGGGGTTGGGGTGTCAACTGTGGTGCTCAGTTGAGATATGCTGGTTGATCACTGACTTCAACCAGGCATGAAACAGTGTAACATTTCCAGAGTAAGTGTGCAGGTAAATCCCACGTATCTGGCCCAAGTTTCCGCTCTGAGCTCAGGATCGGAGACATTTGCAGAGGGTCCCGGGTAGCAGAAATCAGCCCATCGGAAGGTCAAACTTCCTGGGCAATTACATTGCATGTCTGTATGCCAATACCTCTGGGCTGTCCTAATTTCCCAAATTACGTCCCGTCTCCGACGATCTGGAGACCGGTAGATTTGGGTCGATAAATATCTTTCGTTGGCATAAAGTCAGAGCCCCCCAGCCCCCCACCCCCATCACAGTGTAAATCCACAGTCAGGACTTCCCGTGAATGTGGAACTGAATTGAGTGAGACTGTCCACAGAAGGGAGCTGCTTTTCATGGAATACAAATCCCATTGTCGTGTAAATGCAGCCTCAGTGCGCCCTTCAGAGTAGCCAAGAGTCCTTTATTAAATATATCTTCAGCAAGACTTTTCTCTGCAGTAAATCACGTGCCTTTCTCAGGCACATCACGTCTGTTCACAGGAATAACCTCCATTAACCCCTGGCTTTAGTGCTACCCACATTGTGCGGTGAGTGAGTGGAGTCCTGAGCTCAGTGACCGCTAGTTACCCCGCACAGGAAGAAGTTCCAGATAACCCGCCTGGCTTATTCTGTATTTTGTAAACAAACTGCAATTTTAGCAAATTGCTCCATTCACTTTCAACACGTTTAGCAACTCACATGGGACAGAATAGCAACAAAGGACTTCAGCAGATACACTTCTCATCTGGGGGGGGGGGGGTGGGGTGGGTGCCTGAAAATGTCTAACTCCGGATGCCAATAAAAACAAAATTAGTAGAAAGAAAAGCTCCTCACAGTGTGCAGAATTTACTAGAACTGGATTATGGAACATGAAAAAGCGTTTTGAACTGCAAGGGAAAAAAAAAATCATCTTTAAACGAAAGAGAGGACAACGAAATGGAAGTGATCTACAACCTAAGCAGCGGGCAAAAGAATAGAATTATTTGAATAAAGCAGCAACATCTGTATCTTGAATTTGGAACGGATACATTGCTGGCTCTGTTCTTTCTTTCTGGCGCTGTATAAAAGGGATTGTTTAGCCTTCAAACTAAAATAAAAAGGTATCCACTTCTGTGCAGCATGTTGTGTGGGTTTCTTTTTTGTAAACTGCCATGGTAATCAGCGTACTCTCCATCAGGAGATTCGGCAGCTTGCTCGGGAGTTGGGTCAGATTCTTCTGAACGGTCGATATTGCTTTCGATTAGCCTCCCTGAGGGAGGGTACAGCATCGCCTGTTCCCTCGTATGATTTTACATCAGTTGTGTTGCTCCTTTCATCGCTGTGGGACATTCAAGTTTACCGATCCATCCCATAGGCTGTTAAGCAGAACAAAGGGAACCGGGGCAAAGTCAGTGGAATGGCTAAGCACGTTTCTCAGAGTCTCAGACTCTTTCGCTGAAGGGGAACTTTGTTTTCACCTTGCATAAGGAATCTGGCACCGGCTCTATTTGTTAAACGAATAGCAATGGTGTTGGGGGGAGGTGGGGGAGGATTTGGGGGGAGATGGTGGAGGATTTTAGAATTGTGCATTGAAATGATTAAGATTAAATATTTATATGTTTTAAAATGAAGTAACTAAATTATTGGTCCAACTTTGGAGCCTTACAAATGAATAAGTGCAGGTCCAACAGGCAGTGAGATCGCTTTGCACAGAACTCACCACAAGCCCTTGTTCCTAGTTTCACAAAATCTCTACCCAATGATGTGGAGAAGATCAATAGTAACAAGCTAAGCAAGGTGTAGTGTTCCATGTGGTTGAACACTAAAACATATATATGCTCGTAGCACGGAATAAGTTTTACAGATAGAGGCACCTTTCCGAAAGTCTCCTTGATGAGGCACAGTTGAGGGTTGCATTCTAAATGTAAATCTAATACACCCCGGGAAGTGAACCTCACTTTGCAGCGACGTCAAATGCGCTGTAGAATCTCGAGTTGGAATTGAAGACTCTACAAAGACCTGTATTTACCTGGCGCCTTTCATGAACTGGCGCTATCCCAAAGCGCTTCACAGCCAATTTTGAAAACCGTCACTGTTTCGGTGATATCGGCTGAGGAACATTGGTCAGGGCATCAGGGGGAAATTCTGCTGCTCTTCTACCAAATAGCACTAGGGGATCTTTTATAATCCACCCCCTCCCTCACCCCCTCACCCCGGCAAGGCAAACACAGGCCTGGGCTTCCCATCTCTGAAAAATGTGAGAAAAGCCCTGACATCTTCTTGTCTGCAAGTTTCGCCTCACATCTGCGTGCCATGGCGTGGGGCACTATCTGACTGCCTGCCTTAGAACCAACATCATGGTTACCGATTTCAGACCGGTAGAAGCAGCACAAATGAATCTAGGGGGCTGCGACACCGCCCACCACAGGAGAAGTTGGACCCAGACTGTAACGGGTAGAATCTAAAGACTTCCTCGTGGGCCGGGGGTGGGGGAAGAGAATCAGGATTGAAGGGTTAAAGGCACCAGGACATTGGCTCTGAGAGTGGCATTGGAAGAATGAAGCCGGGTGCAGTTTGCTTCCTACAGGCCCTTCGGGTATCGTCTATGCCGGCGGAACATGGCTAGACCCCACTGCACACACATCCCCATTCGCTCGAGGAAGCAATGGGCGAACTCACAATGCACACCCGCTGGAAGAGCAGGCTGGAAGAGTGCAGCCACTTGTGGCCTGGTGACCTTCTCCTTGGTGACCTGAACTGCAGCTGGAGAGCTGGATTGTGCCGTGGGTTTCACGGGGGGAAATCGCTGGCCCTCGTTGTGCCCCAGGAACCGTCGTCCAAGGTGCGCAGAGGAAACTGGCAGCGTCAAGTGACAGCCACCGTTGGCACCTGCAGTGTGAACGGCATCGAGGATGGAGGGGAAATTGCTTCTGTGCGAAGCGGTGGGGAGGGGAGGTGGCTGTTGTGAACCGAATGTGAAAAGCGCCTCTGTGAAGTGGCTGGCGGGATCTTGAAAGCAGGACTTGCACCTTGAATAAGATCACTCCATCCCCAGGGTATTCTTAATCGCTTCCCCGCCAGAGAGCTCCTTGGGAATACCATGGGAATGCCCAGAGGGAATTTTTTAAACACGCGTTTGAACAGGAAGGCAAAGCTTTGTGTAGCGTCAGTGCTGCACTGAAGTATCTAACAAGATGATATGGAGTGGAATAGGAAGTGGAGGTGGGGTGGAGGGGGGGGTGCGGTGGTGGATGGACAGTCACTATTCGGATAGATTTTTGGGGGATATGATGTCCTGATCCGTCAATAAGGATAATTCTAAATTCACTGTTTTTCTAAAGAGTGCAAACCTTTCAATTGTCAAGCACTGTACAAGGTATGTTTCAGTTGAACCCAAATGGAGCATTTTAACGCAAACATCCCACAGGCTGTGCAGTCTCTGCGCTCTTTTTGACGTACACGACGTGCCTTTGGCTTCTCACTTTTCATTCAACATAAAAGTTCGCGGGATGTGGGCGTCGCTGAACGGGCCAGCAATTTTATAACAAAAACTGAATTACCTGGAAAAACTCAGCCGGTCTGGCAGCATCGGCGGAGAAGAAAAGAGTTGACGTTTCGAGTCCTCATGTGACCCTTCGACAGAACTTCAGAACTGAAGTTCTGTCGAAGGGTCATGAGGACTCGAAACGCCAACTCTTTTCTTCTCCGCCGATGCTGCCAGACCTGCTGAGTTTTTCCAGGTAATTCAGTTTTTGTTCAGCAATTTTATTGCCCAGCCTTAACTACCCTGGAGAAGGTGTCTTGTTGCAGCACCTTCTCTCGGATGCAGACTATCCTGGGAAAACAGAAAGGCATAAATAAATCAATCAATCAGAAACCCAAGGGAGGGAGGGAGGGGTGTGTGTGTGTGTGTGTGTGTGTGTGTGTGTGGGGGGGGGGGGGGGGCAGGGGGTGTGGGCAGAGGAGGGGGGAGGTGGATAAATCCCTGAGGGACTGGAAGCTGAGCGGTGCTTAGACATCATCCGATCCCTGATCGTCAAGGGGAATCACTGCCCCACCAACTTCCCCCTTCCCCCGGCTTGGCGACTTTAAAAAGGCTTCTCCGAGGTAACTGGCGGTCAGACAGAACTGCCTAAGCCGATGGAGCATTGGCTTCCGAAGAGCCTTTGAAGCCAGAGCGCTAGCGCTGTCAGTTCGCCGGTGGTGCTGAAAGTCGCCTCTCGGAGAGATGTGGCCGCTGGTCATCGCGCTGCTCTCCTCCTTGGCCAAAAACCTTGGCAGCTGCGACCTGGCCGCCCCGACTGACCATACGGCCCCCGGCCGGTACTGCGCCAGGAGGTCCGGCGCCGGGGCCGGTGCGGGACAAGCGTCCTTCGGCCACATTTCGGACGGGTCCGAGCTGCTTACATCCCTGTCCGGGCGGTCCGGCGAGCTGCTGGAGTGCTCGCTGACCAGCCGGCGGGCGGCGGTCAGCTCCTTCATGCGGGAGTGCCGGCGCAGGGCGAGCGGTCAGCCAGAGTCGGCCTTCGCTCCGCTCCGGGAGCGCTGGGAGAGGGAGAAAGCCGAGTGCCGGACCTTCCTGCGGCGGAAAGGCACCGCTCCCCCGGCTCCTCCTCAACAGCCGCCCGGAGAGACCCTCCTTCGCAGGAGGAAGAGGGGCTTCACCTACCCGGGCACCCTGTGGTGCGGGGCTGGGAACAACGCCGACAGCTACGACCACCTGGGTAACTGGACATAGGAGGGCCAAAAAAAAAATAGTTCGACAGCAAATAACTTCTAAGATTCTTTGGGGACTTGGCAGGGTAGAGGCTGAGAGGTTGTTTCCCCTTGTGGGAGAGTCTAGACCCAGAGGGCACAATCTCAGAGTAAAGGGGTCGCCCATTTAAGACAGAGATGAGGAGGAATTTCTGCTCTCAGAGGGTAGTGAATCTGTGGAATTCTTTACCGCAGAGGGCTGTAGAGGCTGGATCATTAAGAATATTCAAGGCTGATCTAGATAGACAGGTTTTTAGTCAGTGAGGGAATCAAGGGTTATGGGGAAAAGGCAGGAAAGCAGAGATGAGGATTATCAGATCAGCCATGATTTCACTGAATGGTAGAGCAGACTCGATAGGCCAAATGGCCTCCTTCTGCTCCTACCTCTTATGCTCTAAAACATAATTGGAGTGGCCATGGTCTTTGAAAACAGGTCGCAAGGACAGAAGCATTGGAGCAGATAAATGCCAGCTATTCCAGAAGTCTCCAACGTAAAATAGCAATGGGAGCAACTCACTCTTCAAATTCTACAGCCTGGTCTCCAGCCCTTCCTTTGATTTGGTTGAACCCAGATTAAGTTGTTACTTGGGTTGCAGTTTCCAGAGAGTGAGGCGGGCACATCATTAAGTTTCTTAACTGCCCCTGCCGAGCTGAAATCAATTTTAACAGGCCTGTGAAATGTGTCTTTTTTTTTTCGTTCTCTCCTCCCCACCACCCCTCCTCCAGGTGAGTTTTCAGAAACGGATAAATGTTGCCGGGAGCACGACCATTGCGAGCATGTGATCTACCCATTTGCATATTCCTACGGTCACAGGAACTTCAGACTGCACACGCTGAGCCACTGCGACTGTGATACCGAGTAGGTAGCGACCATTCTGCCCCTCTATCCCCACCCTGTCCGTTCATTGGGTAATTGGAAGTCTGCGTTTTGGGGGAGGGGTTTGAGAGGATTTTACTCCAGGAAAGGAAGTACAAGCATTTGACAAGGGACTGGGGAAAAGAATGCAGTGGGAATATCTGCTTTAAGATGCTACATTTGCATAAACATACTTGGTACTCGACATCTTTTAGAGTCTGGAGGACATTGGAGAAATTCATTGTAGCTTGACAAAATATAATTGAGGAATAAGTTTAAGGAGGAGGGGGATAAAAGGCAGGAGATAAAATGAAAGGGAAAAGGTTAAGTGACAAAGTTTTCAGAGCCTTTAGAGTTGCCTCTTTCTGTCTTTCTCAGTCTCTCTGTGTTGTCCTTAGGTTAAAGCAGTGCTTAAGAAGAGTCAACGACATGTCTTCCCGGGTTGTGGGACAGGCCTTTTTCAACGTGTTAGAAGTCCCCTGCTTTGACTTGGTCTATGAAGAGCAGTGTGTTGAACGGTATTGGTATGGCTGGTGAGTTCACATTTAATGATCCCACTGTTGTAAATGAAGCAGCTGAAGCAACAAACCAACTACACACTGTAAATACCTGGTACTTGGCTCTTTCAATTTTATGATTTCTCATGGCCCATAGAGTCAACTTCAGCCCGTGACAGGTTGTCAGTTTAAATATTGTCCGAATTTAATGAGACACATGTAAATGTATCACAGAGAATCTGTGGTTTTCCAAATACCTTTAACAGTAACAGATGGTGAGCCAAGATTTCCTCCACACCACATGTGCTGAAATTATAATCCTATTCTTTACAAACAAGCTTACGTTTTTTTGCACATTGGCACAGAGGAGTTATTTATCAATGCAAATTTGCTTATTTATTCTAAATTCACATTAAGGTATAATCTTTAAGATCTCACTCTTATTTCTCATCTATATGCTGCCCCTCAGCAACATCATCCAAGAGCACAGGGTTAATTTTCAACATATATGCTGACAAAACCCAGCTCTAACTCACCACCACCTCTCCCGGCTCCTGCGCTGTTGCTAAGTTATCAGACTGCTTATCCGACATCCGCTGTTGGATGAGCAGAAATTTGCTGCAAGGCAACATTGGGAAGAATGAAACAAGTGTTTTCAGCTCCTCCTCCAAACTCCATTCCTTAGCCACTGTGTCCATTCCTCTCCTTGGCAACTGTATGAGACTAAGCCAAACTGCTCACAACCTTTGTGTGATATTTGACCCTGAGATGAGCTTCCATGTACATATTTGCTGAGACTGACTATTCCCACCTCCGTAACATTGCCTGAGTCTGCCCCTGTCTTAGCTCATCTGCTCTGAAACCTTCACTTAGGCCTTTGTTAGCTCTGGATTTGATTAGTCCAATGCAATCCTGGCTGGTCTCCAACATTCTACCCTTCATAAACTTGGGGTCATCCAAATCTTGGCTGCCTGTGTCCTAACTCGCACTAAGTCCCCTAGCCCATTACCCTTGTGCTTGATCGCCTATATTGGTTCCCGGTCAGGCAACGCCTTGATTTTAGAATTCACATCCTTGTTTTCAAATCCCTCTACGGTCTTGTCCCTTCCCCCCTATCTCTGTAAGCTGGTCCAGCCCACAGCCCTCTGAACTATCTGTACCCATCTAATTCTGGTCTTGTGCATCCATTGGTGGCTGTGCCTTCAGTTGCCCAAGTCCTAAGCTCTGGAATTCCCTCCCTATACCTTTCCACCTCTATACCTCACTTTCCTCCTTTAATATACTCCTTAAAGCCAACCACTTTGACCAAGCTTTTTGCCATCTGACCTAGTACCGCCTTTTGTGGCTCGGTGTGATTTTTGTTTTATAATGCTCCTGTGAAGTGCTTTGGGATGTTTTATTATGTTAAAGGTGCCATATAAATATAAGTTGTTGTTAATATTGTTGTATGTACTCTTTCCTGTGCTTCACAATTAGACAACAACTTCATTTCTGTTGCTGGATACCAAACTACAACACATAATTAGACTTTGAGTGTTTGGTTGTATGAAAACAACGAAAGCCCCATTTTGTGCACAGTTATGCTTTCACATTTACAATGCACATGAAAAAGAGATAATCCATATTAAAACTTTTAGTGGCAATAATGGGAAGAGTCTTGGGTAGAACTTCATTTTGAAATTTCACTTACTATTGACCAAACAATAACTTATGTTTCATTCAGACCGCTACCAGTTAATATGGCACTATTTTAATTCAGCAATCGGTTGAAATGCCAATCTTGGTTTGTGGGATTTTGCTAATTTCATACGCCAGCCAATTAATTTTTCTGCCAACAGCAGACACTCATTACACTATATAAATGGTGGGACAGTGCTGTGGAAGGTCTTTGTATAGGGAATAGAATCATTCAAGGTGGAAGGTGTTTCAATTATTTCTGATCATATTTGAAAGGTGTAAGAAGTACGATCGTGTTCAGATTGCTGTACCCAGGGAATCTGGGCTGTATGATTATGGAGGAGATTTGGTCGATGAGCTAACAGTGGAGCCTAATCCTGATTCAGACGGCGCAACAGCCTTCTCTTGGATAAGTGGCACCCCATCATTTACAGCTGCTCCAGAAGCCCCTAAACCAGAAGCTACAAGCCAACAGTTGACCCTTGGCCAAGTGTTTAATGCGGCCGAAGATGTCCTTAAAGTCATGGCAACTGTCACTCAAAGCTCTGCCCATGGCAATGTGCCTGGCACTGCAAGCAGCACTGCGAATGAAAAGACCCGCATTTCTTCAGACAAAGCCAAGAAAAAGAAAAAGAAAGAAAGGAAAACAAAAAAGAGAAGGAAGGGGAAAGGGAAGAAGAAAAATCACAAAGAAAAACTCAGTTCCAAAACCAACAAAGCAACTGATATATTGCCAATCTTCGATAAGAAAATTCATAATAAGGAGGACTATTTCACTGAGATTGAGAAGATTGGAAATAATAATGAATTTGGTCAAAGTTTCTTTGACAATTCTCTGGACTTAGTAATAAAGGAAGATACATTTAATGATGTTCTGAACGATGAATCTCACAGATTGGACAGCTTCACTCAGGTTCATCAGACGCTTACCGAGGCAGTGACCAAATCTAGTCGCAGATTTCAACATATCCGAGCTGAAGGCGTTACACCCCTGGCATTTATACAGGTCCCTAACTCTGAATTTGCTAGAGAGGAACCAGCTGCCAAATCACTGTGCAAGCCAGATGATGCACATCAGTCCCACAGAGAAGAAACATTTACTCCACTACCTACTAAACAAAGTCCCAATTCTCACTTCAACAAAAAAGAAACGTCTGTTTCAACAGCGGTTATGTCTGGACAATACAAAGGTGAGGTACCTACTCCATCAATTATTCATAAAAAGCTTAATGAAGTGGCGATAAATGCCAAGCTGAAAGCAAACCAATCAGCTCCTCCATCAGAAAGAAAAGACAAGAAGCAGCGACGTAAAAGAAAGGGCAGAAGGAGGAAGCATCAAAAATCTCAACAAGAAAGCAAGTTGATTCTACCAACAGCTCCTAGCAAGGCTGATTATGGTATACTCACGAACTAGGAATACAATTTAATCCCTATATGAATGCATATCAAAGTATGTGTGCCAAATGCATATTTTTTACCAAATCAGAAATCATCAAAAATTTGTGACTGGTGAAAGAATGCATGATATTACACCAGTATCCTGGAGAACAGTTAGTTTCCTGAAATAGACTTGAAGTAAACAGTGACGTTTTTTATTATTGAGCTTTGGTTCCTTTGTTGGACCATGATTTGTACGAATGGACTTAACTACACCATAGAAAGGAATGTTTATAAAGTTTAATAAATCTAATATCTTTTAGCTACATTAAACTCCTCGTTAGTGAGTGCATTTTCTCTAGTCAAAGCAAATTTGAATATATTCAGCTGCTGAATCCTATTGAACTCGGTTCACCTCTTTCCCTCAAAAATACTTTCAGCAAATTACAAAGTTGGTATGATAATGGCACAATGACTTATGTTTACAAATCAATGATAATGATGTTACTATGGTGAGTGTTCTGGCTTGTTTGAAATGTCAATGTATGCAAATTGACAGAATTGAGAACTGTAGTTTCTTGCCATGTTTGGCTGTGAGAGTTAATATTGCGCATAGCAAGGGGAACTTGCTCTTTTAATGTGTAAAAAGTGTTTACAATTTTATTCTCTAGTTGCTGTAAAGAAGTTGGTCACTTATCAAAGGAAAAGATACACATAATCTCATGATCTTCAGTTTTCTATTCACCATCTCAATGAACAGTTTTAGTCTGGACTATATGAGTTTGATGGTTCCATATATATCAGAGTGTTATCCACATTCATTTTGTTAATGTGTTCAGAACTACTTGCAAAAATTATGACTGAACACTATAAATATAACGATATGGTGTATAATTTAACATCTGGCTCTTTTCCGGGTGTTACTCAGAGCCACTGGGATAGGAAGGAAAATATTAGGCGAGGGATCTCAATTTAGACGTCAATTTAATAATTTGATGAATAAAGCGTGTGTGTGGGAAAATGTCAGGTGAAAGTGGGACTTGGCTCATCTGCAATATTCCTATAGTGAAGTATGCTGGATGAGGTATGAAAGAGTGGCCGGACCCTGTGAAATTATAAGCTAGCAAGGTGTCATCTGTGTCTCAGTTTGTAGCACTCTTGCCTCTGGGTCAATGGGTTCAAGTTCCACTCCAGGACTTGAGCACAAAAGTCTAGGCTGGCAATCCAGTGCAGTACTGAAGGTGTGCTGCACTGTCAGAGATGCTGTCTTTTGGATGAAACGTTAACCAAAGGCCCTGTCTGCCCTCTCAGGTGTGCATAAAAGATTCCATGGCACTATTTTGAAGAAAAGCAGGAGAGTTCTCCCAGGTGCTCTGGCCAATGTTGATCTCTCAACCAACATCCAAAACTAATCAAAAGATAAAAGCAAAAAACTACGGATGCTGGAAATCCAAAACAAAAACAAAAATACCTGGAAAAACTCAGCAGGTCTGGCAGCATCGGCAGAGAGGAACACAGTTAACATTTCGAGTCTGTATGACTCATCAACAGAACTAAATAAAAATAGAAGAGAGGTGAAATATAAGCTGGTTTATGGGGTGTGGGACAAGTAGAGCCGGATAGAGGGCCAGTGATAGGTGAAGATAACCAAAAGATGTCACAGACAAAAGGACAAAGAGGTGTTGAAGGTGGTGATATTATCTGAGGAATGTGCTAATTATGAGTTTTTCCAGGTATTTCTGTTTTTGTTCCAAAACTAAACACCTAATCATTATCACACTGCTGTTTGTAGGAGCTTGCTGTGAGCAAATTGGCTGCTGTGTTTCCTATGTTACAACAGTGACTACACTTCAAAAGTACTTGGTCGGTTATGAAGTGCTTTAAAATGTCCTGAGGTCAAGAAAGGTGCTATATAAATACAAGTCTATTTTTTTTTAAGGAGAGGAGAAAAAGGGAATGAAAATCCATTGGTTAAAAAAAGAAAATCTTTCCTTATAAAAAAAGAAAAGAACACCAAAATGTGTTTTAACACTTAGACAGAGGATGGTCTACAGGCATTTATGAGTCTCTTGTTCTTCTGTAGCGGTAGTATTAGTCTTTAATTGGCTCATTTAGCTCCCCTGCCTACACACTTATTCCTGATGTGGCAGGTGCAAGTAACATTGAGGCCAATCAGACACAGAGAAAGCAAACCTTCCTTCTATTCTACATTGTTTAACCCATATATGTTGAATTAATAGTTACAAATAACTATTTAATTCAGCATGTGTTGTCCTCAATTTTATTACACCATAAGGTTAGACCTTTCTCAAAATTAAAGCTAACTTACTTTCGTCTGCACACTTTCTTTTAAACACAGTGGTTAACACTTTGGATTAAACAGATGAATTATTGTAATAATGGAGCACAGACATTGCTTTAATAACACTTTAATGTGTGCCAAAGCATTATGCAGGTGAAATAAAATCCTTTTATGATTTAAAACATAAAGCAACTAAATATTAATGAAGTTTAATAACAGTAAAGTAGGTAAATAAGGTCAATGAAGTGAAATAGATTTCTCATGCTGTTTTATAGAAACTTTACAGCACATCACATTGCTGTAAGCAAGAAACTACTGAGTGACATTTGGATATGTGGTCTCCTATTCTGAAGGCCTGAATGACCCATTATCTTGTTGAGCACCAATTTAGTTCTGTCTAAAGCAGCAACAATCAAAAGGAAAGTTGTCTGAAGAAAAAGCTATAGAACGTCACTTGTCTGATAAAGCTGAAAAATGCTTAAGAGCTGCCATGGAGATTGAGAGTCTTAGACTCCACGTAGTGAAATGTTGGCAGATTTTGCAGTTAGATCCAAATAGCTAGATGTGATTTTACAGACAGAGGATTTATCTTAATCCCAAACTTTGAGCATATATTCTCAAGTGTCTCTATTTTAACAGACTTGCGAGTTGTAGACTTTATGGTTTTATTAAGTGGGAAAAAAAATTATCTTGGAACAAAAGTAAGATTTTCCAACAAACTTCATTAACCTTTCATAATCAATTTATTCCACAACGTAAAGATATGAATTATTAATACAACAGATTGAAATTTTGATTAACATCACGGCAAGTTTATCTCAGTCAGTGACTGTATAGTGAAAGCGTTCTGTCAAGGATAAATGTGTACAGTGTACGGTGAGGATACCTATCTTTCACTCATTTATTTCTTGTTTCCTCACCAAATTTCTCCCCTCTCCTTTTGTCCTGAAAATATTAGCACTTTGGCCCATAAGAGCCAAATACACTTCATCCAAATGACTATTATTCATGTATAAGCCTTGGTGCATGAGCAAGCTACTTCATCATATTGGGCATCACAGTTGAGCCATACTCATCCTTAACCGACACCCACACATGCTTATGCCAACAGTTAGACTCATAGATGTCTACAGCACAAAAGGAGGCCATTCAGCCCATCGTGTCCATGTTGGTCAACAAGATCTCTCTACACTAATCTCATTTTCCAGCTTTTGGCTCATAGCCCTGGAGGCTATGGCAATGAAAGTGAATATCTAAATACTTCTTAAATGTTACAAGAGTTTCTGACTCCACCACCCTTTCAGGTAGTGAGTTCCAGAGTCCTACCACTCTCTGGGTGAAAAGATTTCTCCTCAACTCCACTATTAGACTTCTACCTATTACCTTAAATCTATGCCCCATGGTTATCGAACCTCTACTAATGGAAAGAGTGCCTTCCTATCCACCCTATCTATGCCCCTCATAATCTTATACACCTCTATCAGGTCACCTCTCAACCTTCACTGCTCCAAGGAAAACAACCCCAGCCTATCCAATCTTTCTTCATAGCTCAGACCCTCTAGCCCAGGCAGCATCCTGGTAAATCTCCTCTGCACCCTCTCCAGTGCAATCACATCCGATAATGTGGTGACCAGGATTGCATGCAGTACTCCAGTTGTGACCTAACCAGCGTTTTATACAGTTTCAGCATAGCACCACCTGCTCTTGTATTCTATGCCTCGGCTAATAAAGGCAAATATCCCATATGCCTTTTTAACCACCTTATCTACCTGCCCAGCTATCTTGAGGAATATGTGGATATGCACACCAAGGTCCCTCTGATCTGCCGTACTTTCCGGGGTCCTACCATTCATAGTGTAATCCTTTGCCTTGTTAGCCCTCCCCAAGTGCATTACCTTACACTTTTCTGGGTTGACTTCCATTTGCCACTGCTCTGCCCACCTGACCCATTCATTGATATCCTCCTGCAGTTTACGGCTATCCTCCTCGCTATTTACCACCTACCAATTTTTGTGCCACCCGCAAACTTCTTGGTCATACCCCCTGCACATAAGGCCAAATTAGTTACGTACGCCACAAACAGCAAGGGCCCCAGCACCGAGCCTTGCGGAACCCCACAGGAAACATCCTTTGCTGTGCGCTCCTTGTGCGGGTGGGGGTGGCGGGTTTCTCTGAGTCGGGGCCCATGCCCTTTCTCGCATGCACGCTAAAGAGCGCAGAAATCTCCCTGAGGCACCTCTGTGCCTCAGGGAGATTAGTTTAAGTTTTAAAGATCTAAATAAAGAAAAGAAAAACATTTTAGACATGTCCCCTCATGTGACAGTGAAACATGAGCTGGGGCACGTCAATGAATAAAAAATTTTTATTCATATTTTAAACACTTCACGAAACCTCATCCCGCCCGTGGTTGAGGTTCCATGAGAAATGCGAAGGCCGCCTTGGCTCTTTGCCTGCCCCCCCGCCAACCTTAAGGCTGGATGGGGCAACTCAGTTTATTAGTTTAGTTAGTTTTTAAATGGCCTCAACAGGCCTTTGACAGTTCGGCAGACATGCAGCTCGCCAAACTGAAAATCTAAATGACGCGCGGTGATGTCACCCGTGTCATTTTAAGCCTCGGCAAGCAGGCCCCACCCCCGTTCGCTGAGCCAAACATTCTGGCCGATGAGTTTGATGCAGCATCTTCATACACGTAATGACCCTGCCTTCTCATGAATGATGATTCGCAGGGAAATGAAATACTTTATTTTGAATATTGAAATGCTGTGCTCAATGGCCCCAGTGTTTATCTAATCTCAGCTGTATCCCTGTGTGGACAAGGCAAAAGGGAGCGGATGTTGAAGTGGAAAAGACTAACTGCATTTATTCTGCGAGTTCTGCCACCAAATGAGACAGAGCAACATATAAATCTGGTCAATCAAGAGTCTGTGAAGCACACACAAACATCCCCTCACTGCTGGAATGTCAGCAGTTAAGCACATTCTTCAAGTGAACAATCCGTTATTGTTAATTTGCAGCTCTGAATATATTTCAAATTTTTAAATATTGCAGCATTCTTTTAAATCCCGCCCCCCAGAAAACGATGACAGTAACTCCTGCTGTGCTACTTTGAGGGGAGGCAGTGTGTCCAGCAGTCTGAGAAATGCTAAGGCTCATCACAAAAAGGATTCCAAGTTCGTTAAAACCAAATGCTTTTGCTCCTATTATGAACAAACCAAATTAGGGTGCTGTTGAACAAAATCTGCCTCAGGAGCTTCTTTGCACCATTGGCTACTCGAATGCAGATCAATCCTTCAAATAAAAAGAGGCACAAAGGTGGTGAATATCAGCATCTTCAACTTAATAATATGGATATGTATTCAGAACAGAGGGAACTTGACAATAACTGGTAATAATGGTACAAGTCAGCAAAACTTGTAATAATGATGCAAGTCAGAAACTGCAATAGCATTTAATCTTCCTTCCATCTATTCATTTGCATCTATTGCCCCACAAATTTTGTCTTACATATCCAATTTACCCTATCTCTTCCCCAGCCCAGCCCCATTAGAATTATAAAAATAAAAACAAAAAACTGCGGATGCTGGAAATCCAAAACAAAAACAGAAACAGAAATACCAGGAAAAACTCAGCAGGTCTGGCAGCATCGGCAGAGAAGTTCTGTTGAAGGGTCATGAGGACTCGAAACGTCAACTGTGCTCTTCTCCGCCGATGCTGCCAGACCTGCTGAGTTTTTCCAGGTATTTCTGTTTCCCATTAGAATTATATTGTTTGGGACCAACTTCAACTTATCAAAATCAGCCCATTAAGGGCAACAACCCAGAGCTATCATTTTTATTGGGGCCTAACTATAAGCGACAGAAGTACCTCAGACAATGGTTCCTCCCCTTTTTAATATTCATATCTGACTTGCATCAGTCCACAGCTGCCATTTTAAGACTGGCAATATAACTGAAGAGACCCCAGACTGTAAATTATTTTTATGGGTTCTAAATCAGGCCTGAGCCTCAAAATGATTCCACCCTCTTCACAGCTTGATGGGTTTGCTAGCCTGTACACTTCACCAATCCGCTACTTAAAAGGTTACAATCTACATGGAAATATGAATTTCATAGGTGGGTTTTGCAGAGCACTTCTGTGCACCTATGCCATAGTGATTTCCAAACATAGAACTCTTGCCTGGATGCAAGTTCCACTCTAAGGATTGAGTCCAAAATCTAGGCTGAAACTAGAGTGTAGCACTGAGGGAACACTGCATTGTTGGAGATGCTGTCATTCAGTTGAGATATTAAACCAGTGCCCCATCTTCCCTCTCAGGTGGAGATCCCACGGCAGTGTTCACTAGTTTTCTTTGAAGTCCTAGTCAATATCTATCCTTCGACCAAATTTACTGGAGTGACGATTTGAATGGTGCCCTACCCAAGCTGAGACACTGAGGCCAACTATGGTGCTTAGATCAGCAGACTTAAAGCGAGCACCTAGCTGCTGTGTATGACTCAGGTTGTTACTAACTGGATAAGCTCAGCAAGGAGTTTTGTTGTTTACGGAATATGTGGGTCAATGTAATTTATCACTTTGTTGTAAAACAAAATACACCATGAAACATTTGAATTGGGATCACTGTACCAATTTCCCCCCCCCACCACCAATGTATATTGACATTTTTAAAAGACAGTCATTCAAATTGCTTTTTAGTGATTGCAATTAAATTTTTGTAATAGTTAATGACAGATAGGAAGAAAGGGAAAGCCCTTTCCCTTTCTCACAGCATTGCATTCAAAATTACTCCTTTTTTTCACTGCACAGGATGGGTGGGGAAAACAACATTGCATTGATCACCATGAAAAGTACATCTGTATAGACGGCTGTTTGTATGTCTGAATTCAGCTACTACTGAGGAAGTATATTCACTGCTCTTCAGCAGCTGTAAAGTCAGCATTACCATGTGTAAGGCATTAAATTCTTGGGCCTTATTATATTGGGGTCCAAAGGGGGATAACACACCTGTTCATACCATACCAAAGTTTATGCACAATTTACAGAAATAATTTAGAATGTGGACTGTTATCACTTTGATTCAAGTAACACTGCTTGACACGTAATGCTGCCAGCAATTCAACAAGCACATTGCCTGACCTTCCCCTCTCCGATGCTGAACGTTCAGTGCTCAGCAAAGGACTTAGTTTCATACCCTTACGCCCTCACCTCAATGAATTTCGGGCTCGGCATGATACTGAACTCTTCTTCCGCCGTCTTCGTCTCCGGGCTCACTTCTTTGGGCAGGAGTCCTCTCCCAGTTCAACGGATCCTTTTACCCATCTCCAATATTCTCCCTCCACCTGGACCCCTCCCTCTGGATTCTTACCTTCTCTCGATCTTTTCATTGAGAACTGTCGGCGCGACATTAGTCGTCTCAATTTCTCTGCTCCTCTCACCCATTCTAACCTGTCTCTCTCTGAACTTACTGCACTCCATTCTCAGGTCCAACCCTGACATTGTCATCAAACCCGCTGACAAGGGTGGTGCTGTTGTTGTCTGGCGCACTGACCTCTACCTCGCGGAGGCTGAGCGTCAACTCGCAGACACTTCCTCCTACCTCTCCCTGGACCATGACCCCACCACTGAACATCAAGCCATTGTTTCCAGGACTGTCACTGACCTCATCTCCTCTGGGGATCTCCCTCCCACAGCTTCCAACCTGATAGTCGCCCAACCTCGGACGGCCCGCTTCTATCTCCTCCCCAAAATCCACAAACAGAACTGCCCCGGTAGACCGATCGTCTCAGCTTGCTCCTGCCCCACAGAACTCATTTCTCATTATCTTGACTCCCTTCTCTCTCCCCTTGTCCAGTCCCTTCCCACCTACATCCGTGATTCCTCTGACACCTTACGTCACATCAACAATTTCCAGTTCCCTGGCCCCAACCGCTTCCTCTTCACCATGGACGTCCAATCCCTCTACACCTCCATCCCCCACCAGGATGGTCTGAGGGCCCTTAGCTTCTTCCTCGAACAGAGGCCCGAACAATCCCCATCCACCACTACTCTCCTCCGTCTGGCTGAACTTGTTCTCACGCTGAACAATTTCTCCTTCAACTCCTCTCACTTCCTCCAAATAAAAGGTGTGGCTATGGGTACCCGCATGGGCCTCAGCTATGCCTGTCTCTTTATGGGATATGTGGAACATTCCTTGTTGCAGTCCTACTCCGGCCCCCTTCCACAACTCTTTCTCCGGTACATCGATGATTACTTCGGTGCCGCTTCATGCTTTCGTCGGGACTTGGAAAAATTTATTAATTTTGCTTCCAATCTCCACCTCTCCATCATTTTCACGTGGTCCATTTCTGACACTTCCCTTCCCTTCCTTGACCTCTCTGTCTCAATCTCTGGTGATAGACTGTCCACCAATATCCATTACAAACCCACCGACTCCCACAGCTATCTCGACTACAGCTCCTCACACCCCGCTTCCTGTAAGGACTCCATCCCATTCTCTCAGTTCCTTCGCCTCCGTCGCATCTCTTCCGATGATGCTACGTTCAAAAACAGTTCCTCTGACATGTCCTCCTTCTTCCTTAACCGAGGTTTTCCACCCACGGTCGTTGACAGGGCCCTCAACCGTGTCCGGCCCATCTCCCGCGCATCCGCCCTCACATCTTCTCCTCCCTCCCAGAAACATGATAGGGTCCCCCTTGTCCTCACTTATCACCCCACCAGCCTCCGCATTCAAAGGATCATCCTCCGCCATTTCCGCCAACTCCAGCATGATGCCACCACCAAACACATCTTCTCTTCACCTCCCTTATCGGCATTCCGTAGGGATCGCTCCCTCCGGGACACCCTGGTCCACTCCTCCATCACCCCCTACTCCTCAACCACCTCCTATGGCACCACCCCATGCCCACGCAAAAGATGCAACACCTGCCCCTTCACTTCCTCTCTCCTCACTGTCCAAGGACCCAAACACTCCTTTCAAGTGAAGCAGCATTTCACTTGCATTTCCCCCAACATAGTCTACTGCATTCGTTGCTCCCAATGTGGTCTCCTCTGCATTGGAGAGACCAAACGTAAACTGGGCGACCGCTTTGCAGAACACCTGCGGTCTGTCAGCAAGAATGACCCAAACCTCCCTGTCGCTTGCCATTTTAACACTCCACCCTGCTCTCTTGCCCACATGTCTGTCCTTGGCTTGCTGCATTGTTCCAGTGAAGCCCAACGCAAACTGGAGGAACAACACCTCATCTTCCGACTAGGGACTTTACAGCCTTCCGGACTGAATATTGAATTCAACAACTTTAGGTCATGAGCTCCCTCCCCCATCCCCACCCCCTTTCTGTTTCCCCCTTCCTTTTTTTTCCAATAAATTATAAAGATTTTCCTTTTCCCACCTATTTCCATTATAAAAAAAACCCCCCACTAGAGCTATACCTTGAGTGCCCTACCATCCATTCTTAATTAGCACATTCGTTTAGATAATATCACCAACTTTAACTTTAACATCTGTGTTCTATTGTACTATTGTCGTTGACATGTTTTGATGATCTGCTTCTATCACTGCTTGTTGTCCCTACAACCACACCCCCCCCCCAACCTCTCTCTCTCTCTGCCCCCCACACACACACCTTAAACCAGCTTATATTTCAACTCTTTCTTGGACTCGAACTCAAGTTCTGTCAGAGGGTCATGAGGACTGGAAACGTCAACTCTTTTCTTCTCCGCCGATGCTGCCAGACCTGCTGAGTTTTTCCAGGTAATTCTGTTTTTGTAATTAGGTTCAATCCTGTCCTGCCCTCCAAAGAGCATTTCTAGTAGAAATTAGGAATGGTTAGGCCTGGTTCCCCATCCTACACCTCCTAGGGCACTGAGGCCAAGTCTAATGCTTAGATCAACAAACTCTGCAGACTTAAAGCTAGCACTTTCCTGCTGTGTTTGGCTTAGTTTTACTAACTGGGCAAACTCAGTAAGCAACTTGTTTATTAAATACGTAGATTAATGTATTTTGTCACTTATACCACTAACCAAATGTGAAATCACTGGTGGTTGAGCAAAATTAGTACAAAATATTTATCCAGTGGCCAGGAAGATCCCAACTTGAGGTTTGGCTCTAGAAAAGGCTGCTTCTCCAGGTTAGGAAGGAGAAATCAGCTCTTTTAACTAACCTCCTTAGAGCTGCAATTCTGGAGATAGTGTTGAACTGGGATTCTGGTAAGATATTAGCAGGTAAATAACCTGCAAGCGCTCCAAGGCACACATCTATAATGGCTGCTTGGTTGACATACTGAAGGGCACCTTCACAATATACCGAAGTAAGGAGTCAACATTGTTGTTCGTTTTTTAAAAAGGGCTCAAGCAATATTGATTAATGAAACACTTTGTTTCCCATTGTGGTAGCCCATGCGCATCTTGAATTAGCTCACATTTTCACAAAGTAATTTTTCAAGTGATTTGAAGCCAGTGCCTGAACGAGCAAACCAGATGAGATGGCAGATTTTTTATTGAGGAAAAATGATTTAAGTGAAGCACACTTAAGCACAGATAAGTTTATGTAGGAGAGCACTTAACAGTGTCTGTTGCAAGTTAGTCCTTCCCTTGCACTTTTAGGCTTTTTTTTTGTTGCATGGTAAATCATTGAAAGTGGGAGTTGACAATGTTGCAGCAAGGGAATCTGGGGTCTGAAGGAATAAAAGCAAGAAATGGTGTATCTCCTTAACCTGATTATTACGTTGTGAAATTAACAGTTCAATGACCAAGGAGGTAGTGGAGAAAATTCAATGGCAAGTCAGGTTCAAAAAGAGACGTTAAGAGTAAAAATTTAACATTTTAAAACATTTCCAACATTTAGAAATTAAAGGAATGAGACTCCAAGTACTTGTAGTTAATTTTCAGAACCAGAGAGGTTGTTTGACAGTAATTAACATATCAGATTGTTAAAAGGATATTTAAACCAAAATGGACAAGACTAACTTTGCAATAAGTTTCATTTTTATCCACTGTGCAAATACAATAAATTCACATTATTCAATGCATTTTCACACTGAGCCAAACAGTGAGATGCTGTTTTCAAAAAGCTAACAGGAGCTGCTCAACTCAGATAGCAACTTTTGGTTATGAGTTTGACCACAAACCTGCCCCTTGCTGTACCATTTGTACATAAATAACAGCATTACATAAATAAAAATACCTGGAAAAACTCAGCAGGTCTGGCAGCATCTGCAGAGGAACACAGTTAACATTTCGAGTCCGTATGACTTTTCAACAGAACCGATTCTGACTCTGTTGAAGAGTCATACGGACTCGAAACGTTAACTGTGTTCCTCTCCGCAGATGCTGCCAGACCTGCTGAGTTTTTCCAGGTATTTTTATTTTTGTTTTGGATTTCCAGCATCCGCAGTTTTTTGCTTTTTACCATTACATAAATGTTACAAAATATGCAGGGCAGATTTTCCAGTATGTAATCCCTTAAAGTACTGTATTCATTTTCCTTTGAGCATACAAGCTCAGATTTGGAAAGTAAAATGCTGATTCCATCAAGTGATGTTCTGAACAATGAGTTTAAATGAAAACGATTTTGTACTTAGAATTAAAAAAGCTTGGAACCTACCTTTGGAATAGTACAATATATTAAATGCCAATTGACATACGCTGACAAACATTTAATTTTGAAGTTTTGTGAATGGGATGTTACAGTCAACCTTTGACCTTTTATGGGAATTCAGTCATTAAAATATTGAAACATGAATATCCTGGTGTATTTGCTTTATTCATGGAAAGATACAATAGACATCAAGAATGGAAAGCATGATATGGTTTAAATTTCCTTGTGTTGCAAATACATGGTAACGCTCATTTATGAAACCATAAAACTTTAAATTATTGAAATAATAGAATGCAAAGAGAATCCCATTATTTTCCATATATTTCCCACCATAAGTAATCAGTGGGAAAAGGCATTCTCAAGAATAAAAGAACAGATAAGTAGATTTAAGATACTAGTAACAATATAGGTTTAAATATGTTTTTCTTCAGTGTAAAACGGAACAGAATAACATTATAACATTATAATTCAAAGCATAATACAGTTTCCCAGTCTGCATAAAACTGCCTTCAGTGTACAGCCCAAGCTAGCTCACATTCATCCTAATTACAACTCTGCAAATTCAGATGTTTTTGCAGGTCAGTTAGCTGTGCCATAGCTGATTTACTGAAATTGCATACGGTTAACATTTGTACCTGCTTGGTGCAACTACAAATTGCATGTTTAATAAGATTTGAATTCACAGTACTTTTATTCAGAACAAAAGCTTTAGATACTTTAGTTAACGAGGTGAAAATGTCAACTCTCCTCTTCAAGGTGACATCATTCAAGATTGTGTCAAATTATTCCATAATGCAAAAAGATTAAATACATAATGAAGCTCTCATGGATCAATCATTCTGGATAGACAATGTATTCTTCCTGCTCTGAAGAACAGTCATATTCAACTCAAAACATTAACTCTATTGCCTCTCTATAGATGCTGCCAAATCTGCTGAGTATTTCCAGCACTTTGTTTTTATTTCAGATTTCCAGCAGCCACACTATTTTGCTTTTATTTTAATATATCCTTCCTACTTGATAGGGACCACTACCTTGTCAAACTATCTAACTCCAACATTTCAACGGCGTTAGATAAGACATGGACTCAGTTTCGTAAACCTTTGCAAATCCATTAATTTCAGTGTTTGAGCTACTGTAAATTTTAATGAATAAACAAGTTGTGTTTAATTATTTTGGTAAACAAGACATTGCATTAGGTCAAATGCTTAAATGTTTATTAAAGTACAACAAGCACACCCCAAATATGTCTCATGAGTAAATCATTACTAATTTACCACTTTTCAACTGAAAACTTCACCCTCCAACTGTGAAAGTAACTTCCCTGACTTGCTTTATTATTGATTAAAAAACCAAGTTGGAAACAAATATTTGGACAATGCACTATTTCTAAAAACTTTATATTATTCCGTATTGAAACCATATTGCCTTGAGTTCAAGCACCTTTAATCCAGGTGTGGCCCAGTTTCAGAGAAGGTGTCCAATTTCAGTAATGAAATACAGATGAAGGAGGGTGATAGTAATTCACATTGATGCTTTTCCATAAGCAACACAAATATTTAATACAAACTGGCTACAATCTCCATATGGTTAAATATCTTGGATAATACAGTACTGTAAATACTCGGCCTTCAATTATTTCTGAGCCATGTTTTTGAAAGGGTTTTACATTGCATCATTGACAAATGTGACATATGGAGTAATTTAATATACATTGGGTGCTATTTTGCCTCAACAATGAAAAATATAGAGCACACAAGTTGGAATCTTACAAGGGAATAATATGAAGGCATTCAGGTGACTTTACAGATATCAAAAATGGTACATCTGTTCCAATCACTTTTTCATTCCTTACAAGTGGAATGTGTGGGATGGTTTTCTGCTAGTAGCAGAAGCCACAGGATAGACTGTCGACTGGGTGAGCTGAGTTGAGCTGAAGCACTATCATACCAAGTGATTTGGACCACAGAAGCATATTTCATTTCAGTACCTGCTGTAGGGAAACAGCATACCCTGTAATATATTACTACAACCAAATGCTGCAGATCAAATGACATTGCACAATGGTACTCCAGCTCAAATGACTTGGTACAATAGTAAGAGCCTAGATTCCATCTGTCAGAACATCATTTGCTGCTGCAAAGAAAAACTGAAAATGGAATAAACCCACTATTATATATACATATATATATTTATACATATACACACACACACACATTTATTAACACACCATTGGACTTCAGGGATTGTAAGCTGATCAAACTTCTCACTCAGATTATGCAAATCCCTCATGTATTACCCTTTATGCCATCATTTACATACTGAATTGTTTTGAAATACCGATGCAGAAGTTAAGCTATTTATGGTTGAATCATTTGATACTTCACGTGCTTATTATGTAACTGAAATATATTGTTCTGATTTGATAAGTTAAAAAATGACCAGAATGTGAGAAAGTGTCATGAAAACTAAATGCTCTTTTATTTAAAGGGAAAAAGATCTCATTAAATCAAGTACAATTTAAACTATCTTTTCCCACCAGAACATGGTGATTGGTTTGTTGTTGTCAAGTTTCACCACAAGCATAAAAAAACAAAACAATTTTGCATATACCCACTTATGTACACCATTATAGTATATGAAGCATTTGTGTTTGTCAAGCAGGTGATAACCAGTATGCTTTAGAGTTATCCATTACTTAACAACTACAAACGTTCTGAAATTTGAGCTCTGTAGAAATTAAAATTAGGCTGTGTGTAAACTGGCATTTCTTGCACAAGTGCAAACCCCAGTAGGGCAGGGATATGCACTCACTGGTTCAGCCATTTGGCATAGTACACAAGCCCATTGGCCTATCCACTCCGGCATTCCAGTGATTTCCCTTGGGTTTCTGAAAGCATCACACTTCCTGTTGTACGGGCAATACTGAGTGTCACAGACATTCCGAAAATAGCCAATACATAGCTTAGAAAACAAAATCCCTAGCTAATTTGTAGATGCTTGGTGTAGGGAAACACTGAAAATAGCAGACCCAACTAAGGTGGGATTAAAGTTCAAATGCTGTTCATTTTGTCCTCTACCGATCCATTTCATCTAGCAATGGGGTGGCGTCACCAGCGATGGACATTGGGGTCCCTTCAATCATAGGACTCGGGGAAGGTCGAGGAGTCATCTTTGCTTTCTGTTTTCGTCTTTCCTGTTCTTTTTCCTGCAGCCACTGTTCCGCTATTTTACCCCAGTCGACTGCAGTATGAGCAGTTGAAGTCCTAAGTCAGAGGATGAGAAACAGTGTTAATGTTCATGAATCCATTCTTTCGCAAGGTTAAATTTTGCTTAAGTTGCACACCATTCAAAATTACAATGTCTTTCAATCACAAGCCTGGACTGAATGCCTGAGATTAGGATGCTGCTGCCTGTGGGTGACAGATGTAAACCTGTGCCTTATCGATTCTCTATCCGAGCTTCAGCCATCACCTTTGATAATTAGCTGCCATTTTAAGGCTGTTTCATGGCTGATTTTACTTCTCATTTTGGTGTGCAAGACAATTCCAATCTTGTAAATAAATAGTAAATAGTGTAGACCACGGGCACATTTTTATCTTAGCGCTCCAAGCATATAGTTTGCTTTGTCAGTGGGAGTCCAGTGGCCACCCTCCCTGAGGTGTTTCCATCTTTAATATGCAATCTCATTAAGCAAGCTCCTGATGTATGCACCTGGTGCATGAAGCTCTGCAGTTGGATTGCTGACAAGCAAGATATCAATTTCAAACCATTATTTCAAGCTATATAAACATAGAAACATTCAGAACAGGAATAGGCATTTAGCCCCTCCAGCATATTTTACCACTCAATTAGATCATGGCAGATGATTACCTCAGCTTCATTTATCTGTATTGACTCATATCCCTGATATCCTTATCTAACAAACATCTATTCACCTCATTCTTTAAAGCTCCCATTGATCAAATATCCACAGCCTTTTGTGGAGAGTTCCAGGTTTCTACCACCATTTTTTTGTGGAAAAAGTACAATCAGATTTTGTTCCTCCAGGACCCTAGCTCTAATTTTATTATATCCTCTTGTTCTTGATTTCTCTGCCAGAGGAAATGGTATCTTCCTATCTACCTGATCAAATCCTTATAACATTTTGGATAGCTTGATCAGGTCACTCCTCAATCTATTATAATCAAAGGAACACAAGCTCCGAGTTCCAGTATCATTCTGGTGAATCTGCACTGTATCCCTTCAATGACCAATAATATATCCTTTCTGAGATGCAGTGCCTAAAACCAACCACAGCACTTCAGATGGGGTCTGACAAATGGTCTATAAAACTGAAGCGTAGCTTTCACCTCTTTGTATCCCAGCCCCCTTGAGATAAAGAGAACATTCCCCGAGCCTTTTTAAAATTTGTCTACTAGCTTTTAATGATTAGTGTATTTGGACACCCAAATTGCTTTGCCACTTTATAGTTCTTAGTTTATCATTTAGAACATGCTTGGAATTATCTTTCTTAGGTCTAAAATGATGACCTCACATGTGCCCACACTGAATTTAATGCCATAGCTTTTCCCACTTACTTAACTTTAACTGCTCCTTGACCCTTTGCAACTTACTGCTCCAATCTGCACTATTTACTGTCCCTCTTAACTTAGAGTCAATCAACACTCCAAAAATACTCACTTTGGCTGTGACCTTTGTCGGGTTGTAGATGGTGGTATGACAGAAGCTTGGGGTGTAGCATTACCATGATATTGAGGTGTTGTCAATGGTTGCTGACTGGGTGTTGTGTATGAGTAGCTTGGAGTCATCAATGGTGTTGCTACCGGTTGCTGCGCAGGAGTTGCAAAAACCTGGAAAACAATAAATGCTGCAAAATCAGGTTCAATTAAAGGCAGAAAATAGGTGGCTATTTTAGAAAATTATCAGATTTACACCGTTCCCTGTTATGTTTTAACCATGAAAAGTTTACCTGTTACTCCAACACTCAGTACTACTAGAATAAAAAAATACAAGCTTATACACCCCTAAGACTTTTCTTTTGAGGATATCTATGTCCCATAAAGTGATGGCGAAAAGTTAAATTGCAGAAAATACAATTAGTGAAGATTTTGTCATTTGTATTTTTGGATTGATAAAATATTGCATTATAACAAAGTATGAAACAATCCAGTGAGTAACTGCATAGGCTATGGAATGAGAGCAGAACAAAAAAAATAATGGGGATTCACTTGAGTAGATCTGTGTCTTGGAGGTAGTTAAAATCAGATGCAGCTTGTTGGCCGAGATGATATTTACTGGCAAGCAACCTTGATTCATGCAATTTGACTGTCCCAAGCTCAGCCCACCTTATTCCTGATTTGCTTGAGACTGTGCCATCTGTGAAGCTGATACATTGTTAGCTAAGGGACAGTCCAGGCAAACTCAGGGGTACTTTCAGTGAATTGCAAGCTATTCTCTACACTACAGGCCAGCGCAAGAGATGCAAGATCTCCAAAGTGCCATGTACTTTGTATGTGTATGCATAGTATCTAGCAGAAATTGCAGTGACGGGGGCAGCATTTTCAACATCACACTTACTATTCTTTGTAGCAATGATACAACAGTTTATTTCATCTGTCATTGTGCATAGTTGAGAGCTTGGCTGATAATTATTCTGCAAATATTTCCAATACGTCACAGATTATGTGAAAAAGAAAGTTTCCCGTTTGTGTGGTGGGTGTTTTGGGCAATGGACATGTCTAGGAAGCTTGTGTTTGGGACATGAATCAAACATTTAGTACTTGAAAGATTTAGAAACGAGCACCAGCACAGTGGTGTTTTAAAAAGTTGGAATTAGAAATCTTAAGGCAGCAACATACGTGATAGGCACTGCTTCCTCCATAGCCATACTGACTAGATCCCCACTGTGCTGGCGTAGCATTTGGATTCTGACCCTGTCCAGTAACAGCTGCTATGGCATTGAACATCTGTGTCGTCATGTTCTGTGGGAGAGCATTAACTGCTCGCGTAAGATCTAGAACAGAAGGAAGGTGATTGCTTTGTTAATTGCTTTGGATACCAGTTACATACTGATTTACAGAAAATTCCATTTCATTAGCACACCTGAAGTACAACAGTAACAAGTTTATTTTATCTACTCTGAAAACTTGCCAGAATTATGGCAGATTCAGTACACAATAGTACGGCTCTTAATATTAATTACTGGCAATGCAACTAAGATATATTATAGCAGACTGAATAAATACCACAAAATAGAAACACTTTCTTTTCAGACGTACATGTCAAAACAATTCAAACCACACCATAAAAATTCAGGACTCCCAATTTTATTACCCTAATACCTAACTTGATTTTCTATGGGTTTAAGTTTGAGGTCTAGGGCTGCAAGATTATAAACCCCTACAAAACCAAACTCGTACCCAATTCATTCTGTTGTCCACCAGGAAATGACTATCAGCTAAATATTAAATAGGATAGCAAGATGATCTTGTGAGTCACAGATCTTTACCATAGAATATGGGCAACTAGCAAGATAAGAAATGGCATCTGACCGAATCCCCATCACTGGTTTATTAAAACCACATTAGATAAGACATTAAAACATTAAACAAAGATTTATTTTGGTTATGCTCCTTCCAGCTACTGAATAACGCCACTGAATTTTTAACTGGGATATACAAGGGGCTTGAATGATAGTGACACCAACAATGTTAAGTGAAGAAGCTAACGGCACCAAAAGCCATACTTAGAACTGTAAAAGTTCCACAAATAAAAAAATCTCATTGCAATGTCCGCTTTAGTGAAAATTTAGATGAAAATTTCTCATTTCCTTGTTATCTAGCCTTATTCAACAGCAATAAAACTGCAGGAGTAAAGTATTTTACAATCAAGAATATAAGGCATCTAGTTTTAATACAGGAAAAGCAAGCAATTCTGTACGCGTACCTGCCAAATTAATATTAGCTGGTGTTGCATCCATAGAGGCAGGTGTTCTGCTAGATCTGCTTGTACTTGAAGGCGTAATACCTGAAAAGAGTCATCGTACTCATTTCAATACTCACAGCGCAAGGATAAAAATCTCGTTTACACTATTGTCACAATAGTAAAAAAGCATATGTATCAATGTATATTTTGTGGTAAAATATATTTCATCCAACCTATAAGAGAGTGGATATAGATTATTAAAAGTCAATGACATCTGCATTTTTCTTACCACTTAATTTCAGCACATTATAAAACATGCACACGCTATGCATCAGATACCTTCACTGGCATCTGTAGTCTTACCTGGCACAGGATCCTGGAAATGATCTTTAAACCATCTAAATAGTCCATTCACAGTTGGGAAGACATGACCTCTGTAGCGGTATCCTTCTGGTGTCACTGTAACAAACTCTACCCTACAAAATAACATGACATTTAGAGTGTAGACAGAAAGCAATGTACATTAAATTTTGTTAAATGATTTTTAAAAGTTGTGGTATGAACTGCCAGGTTTTAAACCCATTATCATTTCATACCTTCCAGACAATGTCCCAGGCACCACTAGCAGCATCCCTGGGACCACTGACGAGGGCAAATCACCTCCAGAGGTGGTGGTACAGTGTTATACAGTCGGGGGGGGATTGTTGTAGGAGTCCTCAACATCGGCTCTGGGGCCCATGAAGTCTCATGACTTCAGGTCAAATGTGGGCTAGGAAATCTCCTGCTGGTTACCACCTACTGTCCCCCCCCTCAGTTGATGAATCAGTGCTCCATGTTAAACACCATTTGGAAGAAACACTGAGTTTGGCAAGGGCACAGAATGTACTCTGTGTGGGGGACTTCAATGTCCACCCTGACTGAGTTGGCCAAGTCCTAAAGGGCATAGCTGTTAGACTGGATCTGTGGCAGGCAGTGAAGAAACCAACGAGGGGGAAAAACTTATTTGACTTTGTCCTCACCAATCCAATGGTTGCAGATGCACCTGCCCATGACAGTATTGGTAGGAGTGAATGATCCATCTAGGTCTCTTCCAGTGATCCCCAGCATCACGGATGTAAGTCTTCAGCCAATTTGATTCACTCCATGTGATATCAAGAAACGGCTGAAGGCACTGGATATTGCAAAGGCTCCATGCCTTGACAATATTCTGGCAACAGTACTGAAGACTTGTGCTCTAGAACTAGTCATGCCCTTAAGCCAAACTGTTTCAATACAGCTACAACATTGGCATTACCTGGCAATGTGGAAAATTACCCAGATATGCCCTGTACACAAAAACAGGACAAATCTAACCTGGCCAATTACCACCCCATCAGTCTACTCGTGATCATTAGCAAAGTGCTGGAAGGTGTCGTTGACAGTGTTATCAAGCAGCACTTACTCAACAATAGCCAGCTCACTGATGCTCAGTTTGGGTTCTGCCAGGGCCACTCAGCTCCTGACCTCATTACAGGCTTGGTCCAAACATGGACAAAAGAGCTGAACTCCAGAGGTGAGGTGAGAGTGACTGTCCCTGACATCAAGACAGGCTGTGGCCAAGTGTGGCATCAAGGAACCCTAGAAAATGGACTGCAGCGGTTCAAGAATGCAGTTCACTATGACCTTCTCAAGGGCAACTAGGGATGGGCAATAAATACTGGCCCAGCTAGTGAAGCCCACCTCCTATGAATGAATATAAAAAAAACTGGAGTCAATGGGAGTCAGGGGGAAAACTCTCCATTGGCTGGAGTCATATCTAGCACAAAGAGAGATGGTTTAGGTTGTTGGAGGTCAATTATCAAAGATCTAGGACATCACTGCAGGAGTTCCTCAGGGTAGTGCCCTAGGCCCAACCATCTTCAGCTGCTTCATCAATGACCTTCTGTCCATTATAAGGTTGGAAGTGGGAATGTTTGCAGATGATTGCACAATGTGCAGCACCATTCGCAACTCATCAGATACTGAAGCAGTCCATGTCCAAATGCAGCAAGACCTGGTGGTCAACATTCAGGTTTGGTCTGGTAAGTGGCAAGTAACATTTCTGCCACACAAGTGCTGGGCAATGACCATCTCGCCTTGACATTCAATGGCATTACCATTGCTGAATCCCCACTAACAACATCCTGGGGTTGATTAGAAACTGATTTGGACCAGCCATATAAATACTGTGGCTGCAAAAGCAGGTCAGAATTCTGCAGTGAGTAACTCACCAAAGCCTATCCGCCACCTACAAGGCACAAATCAGGAGTATGATGGAACATTCTTCACTTGTTTGCATCAATGCAGCTCCGACAACACATGAGAAGCATGATATCCTCCCTGACAAAGCAGCCCACTCGTTTGGCATCCAATCCACCACTTTAAACATACATTCCCTCCACCACCACTGCACAGTGGCAGCACTGTGTACAATCTACAAGATGCACAGCAGCAACTCACCAAGGCTTCTTCAACAGCGCCTTCCAAACCTGTGACCCTCTATCACCTGGAAGGATAAGGACTGCAAGTGCATGGGACCACCACTATCTGCAGGTTTCCCTCCAAGCTACATGCCGTCCTGACTTGAAATTATATTAATGTTCCTTGACCATTGCTGGGTCAAAATCCTGCAACACCCTCCCTAACAGCACTGTGGGTGTACCTACACATGAACTGCAGCAGTTCAAGGTGGTGGTGAGCCGCCACCTTAGGGGTAGGCAATAAATACTGGCCTTATCAGCAACGTCCACATCCCACACAAGAATATAAAAGTAATAATTGCAGGGTCCGTTCAATAACATTTCTTCTCCACAAATGTACTGTATCCATTTAACAGATTTTCTACCATCAATTGCAAATAAATTCCTCAGATCCTAACCCTGTAGAACCCAGCCAGGTTGCAGCTTAAGAATCATCCCAAATTCTCTCAGTTCTAGCAAATGCACATCTTTGGCCTCTATGTAATGCATCAATTTTGAAAGATATTAAGATTTTCTAAAAATAGGACATTTTCCTATTCTAAAGTGAACTGTTTACATCACATTATAAATTAAAACACCCAAGTTGTGGCAGACTCTTTCCAGTCACCTAGCGTGAGCACAGAAACTAGTATACTGCTTGTTTCAGTTAACGACTGCTAAAAACAGAATGGTTCTGTACCATTAACAGAAAATAAAACAATGTAATATAGTTGAAATTCACATGCTTTTTCAGCTCTAGACTTTCAGATATACAGCAATCCACTCTGTAAATCCACTAGTGAGATACTACTGGCTTGCCTAATTTTCTGCAATGGAGCACAAGAATATCACAATTATATCCATGATAAATACTTCATAGGGCTGAGGGAAAGGAGAGATTTTTCAATACAGGTATTACATGGGCTTACTAAGAATATTAGCTGTTTATCTATTGAAAATATAAAACAACATTTTGGGGATACCAACCTTGGCTTAGCGCGAGGTTGGTAGCCTAACAAAAATTTTCCTGGCAGTTCCTTTGACGCTGAAACAAAATAGGGAATAAAAGAAGGCTTTTCCCTTTTGGATTTTGATAGCAGCTCTTCCATTTTCTAAAAAGAAAAATAATTAATGTCATATTTAATATTTTTGTATCATCTCACAGAATATGAAGGTACGATGTAACCTCCCAAAAATGACTGTTTAAAGGGAACGTTTTTATCGGCGCATGTTAATTTTAAAGTTTGAAAGGAAAAAAAGCTAGGTTTATGCAATCAAAACATTAGCATGACTCTTGTCAATACAGACACTGACTGACCTACTGCGTACCTATTGTGTTTAGCTTTTTTTATTTTCATGATCGACATCTTTTAGACACAATTCTTAGCCATTGACACCACTGATCTATTATTAAATTAGTACGGTAGAGCATCAAATACCTGCTATAATAGAAGGAACCTTCTCTTTGGTGGCTAATTCAAATTGAGTGCGCCAACTGTACCTCCTCTAATGACTCTAAATGCTGGGAGATTGACTCCCACTGGATTTTCAAGTGACTTAAAACTGAAATTGTTGCTTTAAGAAATAACTCTTTTGCCAAATGTTTTACATGGCAATCACCCTACCTTAACAACTTTTTAAAGCGTAATTCAAAATCCATGTAAACGGGCAACTTAGATTTGAACCACTGCCTTAGTTGAATCCCAGGCTTCCATTATTTCATCAGCAACACACCGGTGGTCAGTTTTCCCAAAGCTCCATTATGCAATAAAACGCTGCATTAAAACCTTTGCTTGAATTTTGTAAAATAGCAACAATAGCCCAACAGAAACAAATATCTGCACATTTGCTTGTCTCAGTGCAACCTAGGATTGCTTAGCTAATCATTCTACCATGCAGCAGTTAATATGCAGAATCCTGTGGCTACCACATCTCGATTCAAAGCTATAACTCACTCTGCGCTGATTTAATGGATAGTTAGAACACTATGGAACATCAAATGCACTAATCAAGTACAATCTGCATGTTACATTAGTCATATTGGTGACCAAACAGTACTTGCCCCTTTGTCTATGTAGGGGGATCAAACTTACAACAGTCACTCACACTGTGAGAAAGATGTGACAGCTCAAGACACAAGCACCCACAAACGTTTTAAGATAAAAATTGAAAAGAACGAATGATGACCGATGGCTGAGGGTGGCCAGCATTATGTTGCACTACTGGGACTGAATCATTAAAATTAAAGCTTTATACCAGAGTTAAAAATGTAGCACATAAATAGTAATTGACAGTGAGTACAAAGTAGGATTTTCATAATTGTGAACATATTCTCTCATCAGCATGATGTACCAATATGTGTTCCCCAGGAATCTGTGCTAGGGCCTCAGCCTTTCACCATATTTATCAATGATGCATAAAGAAATTGGGAGCTGCACCCCCAAGTTTGCAGATTATACTATATGAGTGGGTATGGTAAGTTACGTAGATGGATACAAGGCATAGACAGTTTGACTGAGTGGGCAAAACTGTCAGGTGGAATTCAATGTGGACAAGTGGGGTTAAATTCTGTAAGATTCCACAAAGACAAAATCAGAATATTTTCTTAACGGTAAGAGATTAGGATCTGTGGAGGAGCAAAGGGATTTGGGTGTCTAGGTTCACAAATAGTTAAAAGCTATTGCACAGACACAAAAAAGGTTAATGGAAACCCAGAGTTCCTCCCTTTGATCTTTTAGGTTCCCCTATATTGCTGGTAGTTTGTCCTCTCCTGTACTGTGAAAATAGATACTTAATTATAGAATCATGAAGTACAGGAGATGGTACATGCCAAAGTGTCTTAGAAAGAGTTACCCAATTAGTCCAATTCACCCTGCTCTTACCTATCGTTATCAAATTCTTCCAATTCCCTTTTGGAAGTTCATGTTGGATCTGTTTCCACCACCCTTTCAGGCAATGTATTCCAAATCATATCTTATCTCTTTTGCTAATTAATTTCAATTTGTGTCCTCCAATTATCAACTCTTCTGCAAGTGAAAAGTTTCTCCATGTTTTATCACACCTGTCATAATTCTGAACACCTCTATGAAATCTATTTTTATTGCTCTCTGCTCAAAGAAGCGCAATCCCAGGTTCTCTCATCTCTTCACATATTGAAGTCTCTCATTTCTGCAACTGTTCTGAAAAAGCTCCTCTGCACCCTCTCCAAGTCCTTGATGTTCTTCCTCAAGTGCGGTGTCCAGAATTGGACGCAATGTTCCAATGGTCTATAAAGGTTTAGCATAAATTTCTTGCATTCGTACACTTTTAAAAAACCTTATCAACTTGTCCTGCCAACTTCATAAATGTTTATACATAAATCCCAAGATCTCTCTGTTCCTGCACTCCCTTTAAAATTGTATCATTTAGCTTATATTGTATTTCTTCATTCTTCCTTCCAAAACGCATCAAATGCATTCATGTTGGCCTTTATCTCAATGGGGTTGAAACACAAAAGGGGAAGCAAGTTATACAGAGCCTCGAACAATTTGGGACACTGCACCTCAGGAAGAATACAGTGGCTTTGGAAGGGGTATAATGTATTCACCCAAATGATGCCAGGGCTTAAAGGGTTAAATTATGATGACATATTGCATAAACTTGGCATGTATTTTTGGAGTTTTTCCCATGTGATCTAATCAAGGTGTTTGAAATTATAAAAAGGTTTCAATAGAGTAGCTACAGGGAAACTATTTTCTCCAACAGGGAAATCCAGAACAACGGAAGCACAATCTTAAAATTAGAACCAGGCCATTCAGGAGTGAAATCAGAAATCATTTTCCTGCACGAAGAGCAGTGAAAATCTGGAATTCCTTCCAACAAAAGGTTGTACACATCAAGGGATAGGGACCAAAGGAGGGTAAACGGAGTTGAGCAAGATCAGTTATCTTCTAACAGAAGGAAAGAATAGACTTGAGGGGCTTATTGGTCTATTCTTGATCCAACAGGTATGACCTTTTGGATAGAGCTTGTGAAAATCTATTATGTAATAGCAAGCATTGTGGCCTCTTGTTTCTCATCTAACGCATTATATTCAGTTGCAATGACAATTGTAAGATGAGTCTCAGTACTGTACACGATTTTGCTTCCCTCTCCTGTAACAACTTTTCCTGTTTTGCATCATTTGTACCCAGGCTACAACCAATGCCAATTATGATTTTAAGTCTGCCATAAATACCTTCTCTTGCCCAGTGGTATCAGTCGCTCCTATAAATGATGAGAGTCTTTTTGAGACTGACTCTCAAGTCCTATATCTGCTTGCATAACCACAGAACCCAGCATGTAACAGCAGCATCTCTATGGATGGGATTATTTGTGTCTTGTGTACAATATCTCTTCAATTTGTTCTGAAGGCAGGTCAAGTTAATACTGGAAGTGGTAAAATTTCATTGAATTTGTAAACTGAATTATTTCAAATTGAGGTGATCCATACATGATAACAGGTATGTATGATGAGGATCATTTAGTTCAAACTGGTACAACTTACATCCTTGTCATATGATATGAAATAAAGGACAGGTATGCTACCACAGTTCAGTGGATCATGTAATCTGACAAAATAGCTCCTATGCATTCTGCCACATTGCCTGGGGCAAAACTTCTTCCCCGCCAGTTTCCTGCTCATTTGTCTCTCATTTAGTCAAAACTGCCTATCCCTACTCGTCCAGAGCAGAGTCCACCAGCTTAACTTGACAATGACCCCTACCGAGTTCAAATGAATAGCAATACAGCAGGAGGCAGTGGGGATGTTTGCCAGAATGTCAAATTATCTTTCATTGCCTGCAGCATGCTGATTTAATGGATCCTGCAGGCCTGACTGTCCTGAGTTTAGCCCCTTTAAAGCACTCTTTAAGTTAAAAGCATGTTTTAAAAGTAATTTGTATTCTAAATTCTGCCCATTCTGTCAAAATTACCCCCACCACCGGAAACATGACAGGTTCCTATAACCAACTCCCAGGAAGGGCCAATGACTGCCCCTGTTGAGTGTCTCTTCATGAGTCTGCACCACATCCCCTTCCCCCAGTGGCAGAAACAATCATTTTATTGAAGTATACTTGCTTGGTTGCCTTTAAGATACTTTAGCATAAAATGCCCAGATTATTGAGACATAATAAAAACTAATGTTAATGTGCAGTTGAAAAGCAAAACATGTTTCTATTTTCTCAATATTCATATTAATAAGCTCATTAGAATTGTTCCCCAAGAAACCATTAGTGAACTAGTCAGTTTACAGGCTGTGTAAATACCTTGCGGTCTCCACCACTGCAATCCTGGTAGTATTTGTGATACAGCAGGTCACGAGCAAAAGATGCCATTGGCTGCACATAGCGAGCAGTAATTTCATCAAGATCTTCAAATTCCTGGAAAATGAAATTGCAGATCAAAACCTGTAAGAACCTTAGAATGCAAGATGCACTTTTCAATAAGAATATATAAACATATGTATATCATATATAATTGATAAGCATTTGCAGGACTACTTAAGAACTTTAATGAATGAAGAAGATGTTTCATGCACTGCATTAAGATATGCATCAAATAACTTCTACACCCAAGTGTAATATGAATGTACAAGGAAAGCTGAAGAAAGTGTATGAAAATATTCATTATTTCACATTTGAGATAATTTACTCTAAATTTGAAGCCAACAGTAACCAGTATCAAATCTGTATTTTTAATTGTAAATAGAGGCATTTCGTTGCAGAGGAAGGACAAAAAAAGCTATGCAGTTGCTTTGAGGGCAGTGTGTGATGCCTATTATAGACATCAGGATTCACACATATTCCACTTGATACAAATTCAATGGAGCTTCATAAAATCAAAATTTACACTTAAGTAGATTAAGATGTGCTTTTCTCCTTACCTCATTGTTAATCAAAAGAGACTGTCCCAAACTGAAGGCATTCTCTTTGCCTTCTTCTCTCACATCTATATGTTGATAGATCCCATCTGTCACTTTCCAAGTTACAGTGAGGTGGTTTGCTCCCTTGCTGCTAGGTCTGATGATAACATCTCCTTGGTCCATGGTTTCCATCATCTTCTCGGCCTGCTTGAAGTTGATATTGTGGAATGACGGGTGCACTATTACGCGCTTGATGTATGCTATAAGAGAGTTAAGAGTCAATAAGTATTAATAAAATGATTCAATTAAAAAAATCACAGACATTTCAGCATTGACATATTACCAATATCTTAGACCCGCTAGTTCACAAGTTTGTAAAGCTAGAATGTTTTCTCGAGTTGAATGCCAAAGAGAAACACAGCGAAAGTCTCTGCCTGGGGCTCTGTTACATTCAGAAGATAACATGACTAGCCTGGAATGTTAAAGCATATTCCAGATTAACGAATCAACTGAAAACTGAGCTCAACAGACTGAAGATACTGAGGTTTTCAATATAAAGAATTCAAATTATTTGTTTAAATTTTAAACTTACTTGTGCGCTGCTGTTTCTTCTTTGCATCATCTTCCACTTTCCGGTCTGCAGCCTCAGAATCAAAGTCATAATATGTGTCCTTGGGCAATTTCCATTCATTGTTCTTGTCCATTAGATCAGACGTTCGACACGTAAGGTCCACACTGAATTTTTCAATGTCTATCTTCATTATTCTGCAGTGCACAGTCATACCAATCTACAAGGGAACAGCAGTAGTCAATTATAGGTCTAGTCAGATATCACCGCATGTGGGAAATAGAGAAATAGTTTGAAAGAGAATAACCTCTACCTTGACCCTTTCTTCAGGGTGTTTAACATTTTTGTCGCTGAGGAACTTTGTTGGAATGAAACCTGTAACATTGTTGTCTAGCCTTGTTTTCACTCCTATAGCCTGACCAGGGCAGGCACCGCTGTCAAAATGATTCCAAACCTGCAGGGGAAAAAACCAATCTTTTGAGAGCAGCTTCAATTATTTAGCGATTTGAGATTTTCCTGCTGAAAGAATGTGAAGGACAATGTTAGGGAAGAAAGTAACATTTGTCATGCTCACAGCCTTTTGCAGTAATGTGTGTTCCTTTAAAGAGGCATGCTCTAAGGAAACAAATTCTCATATTTAGATCTTTATGCTATAAACAGAGCTCCGGGTGGACAGCGAGTTAGGCAGGCAGATAGACAAACAGACAGGCAGATGGGCAGACAGAGACACAGGTAGAAAGCAGGCAGACAGAGGCAGATGAATTTGAAGCCCCACAACAGGTGGGTTTGGGTGTTAACAATCTGAATCCTGAACCAAACCCACCTACTTCTTGTTTTGGTGGAGGTGGGAGATGGGTGGGGGTTGAGGGTTGGGCAACCAAACCGCTCTCTGGATGAGAGTTGGCAATTTAAATATGATATGAGATTGTGCATCATTTTTATGCATAATTTTAAATTTAACTCTGACGCCCGAGTTTCCCAAACCTTGGCAACTACAGGAAGGCAATGATTGTTAGATCCAGGAGTGTCTTTACACTTGCCTCTTGGATCCAATGTCCTTGACTCGGTACACTACTGGGATTGAACACCCCTGACTTTTCTGATCTCCCTCCAATCTCCCCACACCTCAACCCAAGTCCTCTGACTTTTGCCATCAAAATCCACACTTGCTACCCTTGATGCCTCTGATCAACCCCCCTCCTCCACAACCCAATCTGAACTCCCCAATCACCCCAAAGCCTTGATGCATACACCCTCTCCTACTTCCACCCTGCTGTGATCTCTACCCATGCCCCTCCCTTACATGAGGTTGGGGCTAGGACTTCTCTGGTCCTCTGGCCTCTGTTGGAAAGTTTTCCACTTATTTGGATGCCAAACGTGGGTTGATGTCCAGGTGGGGAAAACAGTCAGTGATGTCACATGCATGATGTGGAGTTAAAACTCCACAACGTGTGCGGTGACCCGAACTTTTGGGCTTCCTGCATGCTACCAGATACCCATACCTACCCGAGCGGGCCAAACAGAAAGAGAGAGAGAGAGAAAAGACAGACTTGCATTTATTTAGTGCCTTTCATATCTGGAGAATGTCACAACGTGCTTTACAGCTAATGATGTACTTCTGAAGTACAGTCAGTGTTATAATGTGGGAGATATGTCAAGGCTCCACAAATAAGAATCTGATAATGACCAGATAATCTGCTTTGTTGTGACTTTATTTGTGGGATTAATATTGGCCAGGAGAATTCCCCTGCTTTTCTTTGAAATAGCACAATGGGATCTTTTACGCCCATGTGGGAGGACAGACAGGGCCTTGGTTTAACAGCTCATTCAAGAGACAACACCTCTGACTATTAAGAACTCCCTCAGAACTGCACTGGAGTATCGGCCTAGATTTTCTGCACTCAAGTATCTGAAATAGTCTTTAGCTCATAACCAGTACCATTCACAACTCGTCAGCTACTGAAATAGTCAGTATCCATATGTAGCAAGATCTGGACAGTATTCAGGCTTGGGCTGATAACTGGAAAGTAACATTTGTGCCACCCATGGTGAGCAATGACATCTCCAACAAAAGAAAAACTAACCCACCTGGCTTTGACATTCAACTGCAACAAAAGATGACCAAAAAAGTAAAGAGGGAGAAAATGAACTTTGAAGATAAACTAGCAAGCAACAGATAAACAGACAGTAAGAGCTTCTTTAAATACATGAAAAGGAAAAGAGAGGCCAAAGTGAACATAGGCCCTTAGAGAATGAGGCTAGGAAAATAATAATGGGTGCCCAGAAAATGGCACAGGAGTTAGATAAATACTTTGCTTCACGGTAGAAGATACTAATAGCATCCCAAAAGTACTAAATAATCAAGGGACAAAAGAGGGGGAGGAAATAAGTATAATAACTATTACTAGGTGGGAAAAAGGAAACTAATGAGGCTAAAGGCCGATAAGTCCCCTGGACCTGATGGGTTGCATCCTAGGATATTAAATGAAGTAGCTACAGAGATAGCTGGTAGTAACCTTCCAAGAATCCTTAGATTCTAGAAAAGTGCCAGAGGATTGGAGAACGGCCAATGTAACACCCTTATTCAAAAAGGGAGGGAAACAAAAAAACAGGTAACTATAGGCCAGTTAACTTAAGATCTGTCATTGGGAAAATGTTGGAATCTATTATAAAGGATGTAATAGCAAAGCATTTATAAACACATAATTTAATCAAGCAGAGTCAGCATGGCTTCATGAAGGGGAAATCATGCCTAACATATTTATTAGAATTCTTTGAGGAGGTAACAAGCAGGATAGATAAAGGGGAACCAGCAGATGTAATATATTTGGATTTCCAAAAGGTGTTCGGTTAGGTACCGCACATAAAGCTACTTTACAAGATAAGAGCCCATGGTGTTGGGGGTAGTATATTAGCATGGATAGAGGGTTGGCTAACTGAGAGAAGACAGTTGGGACAAGGGGGAGATTTTCGGGAAGGCAACCTGTAACTAGTGGAGTGCCACAGGGATCAGTGCTGGGGCCTCAATTATTTACAATATCTATTAATGGCTTAAATGAGGGAAGTAAATGTACTATCGCCACGTTTGCGGATGGCACAAAAATAGGTGGGAAGGCAAGTGGTGAGGACGACACAAAGTCTACAAAGGGACATAGACAGGTTAAGTGACTGCGCAAAAACTTGGTAGATGGAATATAATGTGGGAAAATGGGAGGTTATGCACTTTGGCAGGAAGAATAGAGGATATGAATGTTATTTAAATGGAGAAAGACTGCAGAAAGCTGCAGCTCAGTGTGCTTGAATCCCAAAAGCCAACATACAAATTCAACAGGTAACAGCGAAGGCAAATGGAATGTTGGCTTTTATTTCAAAGGGAATGGATATAAAAATAGGGAAGTCTTGCTAAAACTATACAAGGCATTAGTTAGACCATACCTAGAATACTGTGAACAATTTTGGTCCCCTTATCTAAGGAAAGATATACTGGCATCGGAGGCTGTCCAGAGAAGGTTCACTAGGTTGATCCTGGGTATGGAGGGATTTTCTTATGAGGAGACGTTGAGTAGGTTGGGCCTGTATTCATTGAAGTTTAGAAGAATGAAGGGTGATCTTATTGAAACATATAAGATTCTTAGGGGGCTTGACAGGCTAGATACTGAGAGGTTGTTTCCGCTTGTGGGAGAGTCGAGGACCAGAGGGCATAATCTCAGGGTGAGGGGGGCACCCTTTTAAAACAGAGATGTGGAGGAATCTCTTCTCTCAGAGGGTAGTCAATCTGTGGAATTCTTTACCGCAGAGGGCAGTAGAGGCTGGGTCATTAAGTATATTGAAGGTTGAGATTGACAGATTTTTAATCAGTAAGGGAATCAAGGGTTATGGGGAAAAAGCAGGAAAGTGGAGTTGAGGATTATCAGATCAGCCATGATCTCATTGAATGGAGGAGCAGACTCGATTGGCCTCCTTCTGCTCCTGTGTCTTATGGTCTTGCCATCACTGAACACCCCTTACTATCAACATTCTGGGGGTTACCACTGACCACAAACGGAACTGGATAAGCCATATAACTACTGTGGCTACAAGAGGAGATCAGAGGCTGGGAATTCTGTGGCGATTAACTCACCTCCTGACGCCCCAAAGCCTGGCCACCTCTACAAGGCACAAGTTAGGAGCGTGATGGCATACTCTCCACTTGCCTGAATGAACACAGCTCCAACAACACTCAAGAATGGGCACCATCCAGGTCAAAGCAGCCCACTTGATCAGCTCCCTCACCTAGAAGGACAAGAGCAGCAGACACATGGGAACACCACCACCTGCCAGATCCCCTCCAAGCCATAAACCACACTGGCTTGGAAATATATCGCTGCTCCTTCATTGTCGCTGGGTCAAAATGCTGGAACTCCTTTCCTAACAGCACTTTGGGTGTACCTGCACCACAAGGACTGCAGCAGTTCATGGAGGAGGCTCACCACCACATTCTCAAGGGCAATCAGGCACTGGCAACAAATGCAAGGCCCTGCCAGCAACACCCACATCCCATGAAAGAATAAAAATCTCAAGGCACAAGTGTTCCTTTTTGAGTCACGTCTGGCATTATGTAAAGGCGGCGGCTTTGGAGAAAGTTATAATGCATTTAATTAATTTCATATTTAATTCTAGGATAAATTTTTAAAATTATGAAGCATATTTTATATACCCAAATTTTAGAACAGTGCTATACCTCACTAAGTTCTGGAAAGTTGTCTTGCTGGCAGAAAGGACACTGCCAGAGACCAGTTTCATCGTTCCTGATAGCTTGATCATAACTTTCGCCCTGGGGTCTCCTGTGAGCGATCCCTGTCACGTTGCATGTAATTAATTTACCTAAATAGGGAAAAAAAAAGTTAAAAGCACAATAATTCCAGCAAACTTGCAAAATTAAAAAGAAGTTTAATAATATTGCTTTTCTAATTATATCTATTCAGGGCCACAGAGAGAGAGACCTTACCAATGTAAAAAGTCTCTGGAGTTTCTTTAGTTAGCATGTTGAAAATTTCCTCTGAATTTGCTGCACGGCATGGTACACGCAAATCCTTATACCTGCAGCTCAGCTCAGCTCGAATATCATACAGTGTGATACCTTTGTTACCATACCCCTGTTAATGATAAATTAAAATAGATCAACCTGTGCAAACTAGACACTGAAAATTACTTGCTCTATTAGTTAATTAGCAGTTGCAAGAAGCAATGTTCATTATAATTCATTAAAATTCAATACAAAAGTTTTGTTTTTAACATTAGTGGTAAATATGCATATTTGCAAATACAGACTACCTCATCAAGTTAACACGTACACAGAATTATTCACAGCATACTTTTTAAACATATTAACTTCATTTTTATAAGTCAGTTGTGCTTTTGAGTAGCATGTGCTGAGGTGTAGGTATAAAATTAAATTCACAAATGTTAAATAGTACTTAAAAAGCTGTTGAACAACAGTGGGTTTCTAGAAAACAACCTGCTTTTTTGGGGAAGAAGGAAGTTACTTTTTAAAGTAGCAAAACATAAAAGTATTCCCACAAATAATTTTGCACAATCTGAAAAGCCTGTTATTCAAACGGATTGTACTAGTTGGCGTACGCTACACAAAACAGTATTTTGATCAATTGAAGTTGGTTCGGATTACAATTGGGAACAACATCCATGGCCTTAAGTGGAGGAAGCATATAATGTGCAAATACAGATAAGCAAATACTTGGCAGGCATGCGCAGGTTTGTGCTCAGCTGAGAAGTCACTGACTGCCAACTCACACATGATAAATATTCAATTGGGTTAGGTTAAAAGGCTGGTAGTGTCTATGAAGTTGCACCACAGCAAATTAGCAATGTTAGGATGGAAGGAAAAATATCTCTGTATCAAGTGCAAATTGTTTTTTTTAAGGTTCATTGCACATTGTACCATTTATCTATAATAAGGATATAAAAAAAACACATTATCTGTCAATTCTGGACAATCAGTAAATATTGAAACGCAGCATACTTGTCAATACACAGAAAGCTGATAAAAATGTTCCGTTATTTTGCACTATTATTATCATTATATCTGACAAACAATTCTGAATTAAGCATTCAATTGAAAAGCAACTTGCGAAAACACCAACCTGCCTCTCCAGTTCTTCTGCAAATGCATCAAGGTCAAGGTCCTTTAGTCGCTCAGGATTTTCCAAAATTTCTTCCAGTGCTCCAGCTGGGTTAGCATCCTCTGCTGATTCATCGTATTCGAGTGCATCCACAGCCATTTTCCTGGCCCACTCATAAGTTTCAGGGTGAACTCTAGAGCCATCCAGGACCTCAATGTAGGAATCAGTACTGCAGATATTACACAGGGCAAATGTTACATAAGTAGGTAAACATTGCTATGTGAGCAAAAGACAAATGGAAATCAATGTTCCTTGCTTGTCAAACTTTGGTTTGATTTATATACATATTATATATTACATATCATATATCCTACTCACTTTAAGAGCTTAAAAGTCAGCCAGAAAATTCGTTGAGTTTGGGGAAATTTGTTCAATAATGATTAACCAAACAATCTGTACAGGTAATTGGGCATGTATCTTGCCGATCAACATTACTCAGAATAGATAAATTACAATGATGTAACTGATAATAAAGTTTCATTCTTCCTTCAAACTCACAATGATTGAAAACTTTCCATCACTAATCTACAAAATATATGTTTATTTCCCACTACAAATTCTCTGCCAATACATAACACCAAGGCTATCACTCAGTTTGATTAAAATATTGAAGGGCATTATTGTGTGTTGTGATCACATCCTGCCCTGGTCATCATGGAGGATGGTGAATGTTTATCAGTAGCTATTATATAAGAAATCCTAAGTACATTTGACAACATGCCAACGATTAAAGGGGGACAACAGACTTAATTCAGGATTTGGCCAAATTATCACTCATTTGGATGATTGCTACCACCATTTTTTCCAAAAGGCAGGTAATACAAAAGAGCATTAATCACCAAGTCTGGGATGCACAGCAAAATATAATTCAATAAAAATATCATCCTAGAATTCAATACCCAAAATATAAATCTCAAAGAATAACATTTTTCAAGTTTTACAATTTTGAAATATTTTTTAAACTCACTCCAATTATGCTCCCCAAGGTGCATTATGAAGTAATAAACTCTAAAAGACAATGCCCATATCCAAAAAGATAAAAATGGATGGAAGGGAATACAATTTTTGTTTTAACGTCATAACAAATAATTCAGACATTATGGCAATGTGCAAGAGTTATTAGGTAGCTGGAGACCCCTGGCTCACTACAGTATTATAGACCTGGACAACTGCAATTGTCACATTACTGGAAAACTAGAAAGGATACACTCAACAGTGCACAAAATTTCACAAACTGTACTTCTGCATTATTAAAACTGACCTGTCCCCTAATGATGCAGTATCTATTTTAATAAATCCTGCACAATTGATGAAGACTTTTGGGCCCATATGGCACATCGTGACTAGCTGGGTCCTGTTTTCCAGGCGAGTGTTATTTTGTTTGAGGATCTGCATAATAAAATAATGATTCGCCTGTTGGTTAATAGTTCGTACAGAAGTCAAAAGCATAATCCTACTGCTGCTTACAGAATTAAGGTCTCAGTCTTCAAAATCAATGCAATTGTCTGGCTGTACATCTTTATGCATGTCTGTAGGTCAACCGATCTTTAGCGAACAAAGCATGCAAAATGCTATTAGTGATTGGGGTTTATTTGCTGGGTTTCTCGGTGCAATTCACTTTAAAAAAAACTTTCACAAGCTTTCAGTGGATATATAGCTATTTTAAATATTTCTTTTATGCTTCCCTTTCCCTTCAATGCACTTCAAACCTCGTCCCACCCACCAAATGTCGTGCTTAAGATAAAATTTTTAATAGTGCGGATTTACAATATGGAACCAGCCACACCTTTCTGATGTTAGCAGTACTACAGTGCCTATTACAATTGACAAGAACATGACCAAAATGATTCAGCCCTAATCAGCAGTCTTCAGTTTACATTCCTACCTTCTGCAGGTGCGATCCTTTACGAGGTCCTAGACCACAGACATACTGAACCAGTGCCTGAGTATGTGGATGGGTTATTGCTCTGTTTACGTCCACACCTACTTCATTCACTCGATTTATAAACTCACAGTAAAGTGCATTCAATAATTCTTCTTTTATTACTTGTTCCTGAGGGGTAGAAAAAAAAATGAACCATGCAAGAAAGCACTTTAAAGCCTCTTTCAATTTAAGTCAGGTTAGAGTGAGCTGAGGGTGGCATGATCCACACAAATGTTTCTCTCTCAGTATCTGAGAGAAAAGTTATACGTAACTTGGGTACTTAACTCCAAAACTGCTGAATCTTTAACATTAGAGACAATGATTAAATTGCATCATAATCAGCCTTATAAAATTAACAGCAATTTTTCACACTCACCCACCTTTCTGACAGCATAACAAGTATACAACAGATGTGCTCCAACATAACAGCTTAAATTGAAGAGTGTAAGTGTCAAGTTGTATGAGGACTTGCCAAACATCACCTGTTTTACATTAGTGCACAAAATCAAGATCTACTTCCTTAAATCTATTACACACAAATACTTTTCAGTATTTTCCATTTTTAAAAAGTTGAGTATAAATGTGAAAAATAAAATGACAAGATAGATTACCTGCAATGGATGGAATTTGAGACAAACAATGTCTTCATCTGAACTGCAAACTTGAGCAAACTCTACAAGTGGATCCTGTACCCGACGAGCCAATGATACTGCTTGACGAAGCAATGGTGGATAATCCCTAAAATCATTCTGGTGTACAAGAGAACCAAGTTAAAGAAAGCGTTTTTGTTGAGAATACAAATCCTTCTACTTTATTTCAGCCTTTTGATCTCAATAAATCACAACTGAGAGACATTCCCAGCCCTCTGCCAATGCCTTTCTTCAGTAGGTTGCTCGGAGACCCACAGGAACAAAGCATTACAAATATCCCTCAGATTCATTTCTCCCTGAGGGGCATGTGGCCATTTCTTCACACAAACATCAGTACTGTGGAAATCAGGGACTTAGCCAGAAAAAGGGAAGGGAGAAGAAAAAGGATGACAAATTGTGTTCCAAGAATGTGCCACAGATTTTAAATTGAAGTTAATATTAATGTAATTTAATTTTGAACCACAAGAATAGATCTGTGCTGAGAATACTTGTATACTAATTTAAATTTCAGATGCAACAGGTGCACAATATGCTTCCAGTACTTATAGGTACAATATATATCGTGTGTATTTGGCTTAATTTTCTTCAAAAACAACAAATAACTTTTTCAAATACAGTAGCCTACATTTATTGAATTACCTGGAAAAACTCAAGTGCTAAGGAAGTTTTTCCAGGTAATTCTGTTTTTGTTTTGGATTTCCAGCATCCGCAGTTTTTTTGTTTTTAGCCTACATTTATTTACAATTTACGAACTTAGACATTAAAATTCAATGTAGAAAATGACTTTTATTGCAATTTTCTAATTTTATACAGTTTGTGATTTACTATTCTTGGGCCAACTGGGACCTCTTCACGTTTTGTAATTAATAATCCACAATGATTCTTATACTTGGCATTGTGATTTCTGAAAAGATTTAATTGTATCAGTATTCTGGTTTAAGCACTAAAACTTACTATTTTGTTACAAAATTAGTGTTGTAAGGTTCTAAGTCTAACATAAGTATATTGATGTGATTATTACCAAAAGGATTTAAAAAATTTATTAAAATATTACAACATTGTCTCATCTATAGGTCACTAATTGATCGCCCAAACTGAACTATTACCCCAGTTATACTCAATGACACCAAGTGATCAACCAGTCGGGGGCACTCTTTGATTTAGAAGACCTGAAGTTCGAGTTTTCCTCTCTGCTCAACATGCAGTAGCTGTGGACTGACTAACTTTGCTAACTGAAGCTAATCTAGCTCTTGCGATAGACTCAGACTTCCTGGGAAGCAAATGAAAGCTCAACCATTTCGGTTACTTGACTGCCTAGTGACAAATTATTTTGGTTTTTTTGGTCTGAAATGTTAACTTCGGTGAGATATACAACAAAGGGCAGCTCTTTAATGACAGTTCAAGCATACGGCTTGTAAACACAAGCAGGAAAGAAAAAAGAGAGAGAGAACTTATGACATTCTGTGAATGAGAAAATTCATGAGGCTTGGGTAGCAGCACCAACTTAAGGATACAAAAGTCAGTACAGAAAAAGCTTGCATTCCAATGATCGTGCTGTGTACTCCTAGCCAACAAGTTTAGTTACTTCAATTGTGATGCTCATATTTACATATTTCTTACCTCGGACTTTTTACTATTCATGTAGAGAAGAGCTAACTCATTGTCCACCAGCTGCACTCCGATGGGTGACATTTGATGCTCCTGCTCTAATTCATGCACTATTCGTTTTATGTCCTCTACAACCATAAGTGCATCCCTAGCAAGAAAAATACCTAAATATTAAATATCTGGTGTATGGTGTGCATGTCCTGTCCAAAACATTACTTCTTGCAACATGCTTGTGTGGCAATATTAATAATCGCAATGTCTATATAAACATTTATAAAATAATGGACATGGGAATGATAGCCAGACTGTAACCAATATTTAAACAAAAATAACTGGAAAAACTCAGCAGGTCTGGCAGCATCTGCGGAGAGGAGCACAGTTAATGTTTCGAGTCCGAATGACCCTTCAACAGAACTAAGTAAAAATAGAAGAGAGGTGAAATATAAGCTGGTTTAAGGGGGGTGGGACAAGTGGAGCTGGATAGAGGGTCAGTGATAGGTGGAGATAACCAAAAGATGTCACAGACAATAGGACAAAGAGGTGTTGAAGGTGGTGATATTATCTAAGGAATGTGCTAACTAAGGGTAGAAAGCAGGACAAGCAAGGCACAGATAGTCTTAGTGGGGGTGGGGTGGGGTGAAGGAATCGAAAAAGGCTAAAAGGTAGAGGTAAAACAATGGATGGAAATACATTTTAAAATAATGGAAATAGGTGGGAAAAGAAAAATCTATATAAATTATTGGGAAAAAAGGGGGGATCAGAAAGGGGGTGGAGATGGAGGAGAAGAGATCATGATGTAAAATTGTTGAACTCAATATTCAGTCCGGAAGGCTGTACAGTGCCTAGTCGGAAGATGAGGTGCTGTTCCTCCAGTTTGCGTTGAGCTTCACTGGAACAATGCAGCAGGCCAAGGGCGGATATGTGGGCATGAGAGCAGGGTGGAGTGTTAAAATGGTGAGCGACAGGGAGGTCTGCGTAATGCTTGTGGACAGACCGAAGATGTTCTGCAAAGTGGTCACTCAGTCTGCGTTTGGTCTCTCCAATGTAGAGGAAACCACATTGGGAGCAGCGAATGCTGTAGACTAAATTGAGGGAAATGCAAGTGAAAGGCTGCTTCATTTGAAAGGAGTGTTTGGGCCCTTGGACGGTGAGGAGGGGAAGTAAAGGGGCAGGTGTTGCACCTTCTGCAGTTGCATGGGAAGGTGCCGTGGGAGGGGGTTGAGGTGTAGGGGGTGATGGAGGAGTGGACCAGGGTGTCCCGGAGGGAAGGATCCCTGCAGAATGCTGCCGGGGTGGTGAAGGGAAGATGTGTTTGGTGGTGGCATCATGCTGGAGTAGGCGGAAATGGCGGAGGATGATCTTTTGAATACGGAGGCTGGTGGGCTGATAAGCGAGGACAAGGGGGACCCTATCATGGTTCTGGGAGAGAGAGGAAGGTGTGAGGGCAGATGCGCGGGAGATGGGCCGGACACGGTTGAGGGCCCTGTCAACCACCATAGTTATCTCCACCTATCAATGGCCCTCTATCCAGCTCTACTTGTCCCACCCCCCTTAAATCAGCTTATATTTCACCCTTCTTCTATTTTTACCAAGTTTTGTTGAAGGGTCATTCGGACTCGAAACGTTAACTGTGTTCCTCTCCGCAGATGCTGCCAGACCTGCTGAGTTTTTCCAGGTATTTTTGTTTTTGTTTTGGATTTCCAGCATCCGCAGTTTTTTGCTTTTATATTATGTAACCAATACTTCTTTGATCATGTAACTACAGATGGCCAGGATGACTTATTCATAGATTTGTCTCCTACCTAGAAAATGATTGGGTTTTCCCAAGATACCCTATCAACTTATAGTAACCTATTTGGTAAGAAACAGTAGCATGTGTGCTCAACAAGTTAGAGTACATATTTACTGCAGCACACAACTGTCTCAAATTAAGTAGAAATATTTTCACTGATGCACAGTAGATACAATAGTTTTAATATACAAACAAAATATAAAAATTGTATTTTGTTTTGGCAAACATCCTTGCAGTTGCTACAAATTAGGATCTCAACCGTAAAAGTGCTTTTTGCTTCGCAATAATTCTTATACCTGGCACCGGTGATTTCTGAATAGATTTTATGGCATTAGTGTTAGGGTTTAAGCACTAAAACCTGCTATTTTGTTACAAAATTAATATTGTAAGATACTAAGTCTAACATAAACATATTGATGATTGTTACCAAATAAGATTTAAAAAAAATTAAAAATGCAACATTTCCTCATCTCTAGATCACTAATTCATCAACCAAAATTGAAGTTTTTTTGTTGTTGCTATGTTGTCGAAGTCCCCTTAACCACTAGGTGTTTACAGCAATGTGTTGTTGTACATGGAACTTGACCTTACTTATTAACCCCAAAGGTGGAATTCTTTGCACTTCCTTCACTCTGACAAAAAGACAACTAAGTGCCAAGGTATGTATCAGGTGAAATTGGGCTTTTGACTGAAAGCAAAAGCAAGCTTTAAAACAGGTAAATCAAAAAAGGGGGCTGTTCAGATCTTAAATACAGCTACGCTGTTAGCGTACCAGCAAGCTGTTCTGAAATGTTTAAAAAACAGTCTAGCTTAGCTATTTATTAAATGAACAAATTAGTTCCTTACCTATTTTCTCCACCCACAGCCACAACATGAGGCTTCTTATTTAGAAGAAACTTTTTCAAAGTTTCAATATCATGTGCCTGTGGACAGAAGATATAGAATTGAGCTGCTGTAATTCAATTCACTTTTCTTCATGTCTATTTCTCTTGAATTATGCAAACTATTAGTTTGGCAATAATGGAGCAGAAATATTAAAAGCTAAACAGCAGAGTATGGTAAATGCCAAATTCTAAAAGCAACGGCAAAATGCAAAATAAAAACAGAAAATACTGGGAAGGCACAGGTCAGCCAGCACCTGTAAAGAAAACTGTTCCAGTACAGCTACAATATTGGCATTTACATGGCAATGTGGAAAATGTACACAAAAAGCAGGACGAATCCAACCTGGCCATCAGTCTACTCTCTTCCATCAGTAAAGTGATGGAAGGGGTCATCAACAGTGCTATCAAGTGGTACTTGCTTGGCAATAACCTGCTCACTGACAGTTGGGGTTCTGCCAGAGTCACTCAGCTGCTGACCTCATTACAGCCTTCGTTCAAATATGGACAAAAAAGCTGAACTCCCAAGGTGAGGTGAGGTGAGAGTGAGAGTAACTGCCCTTGACATCAAGGCTGCATTTGACCGAGTGTGGCATCAAGGAGCCCTAGCAAAACTGGAGTCAATGGGAATCGGGGGAAAAACTCTCCGCTGGTTGGAGTCATACCTAGCACAAAGGGAAGTGGTTGTGGTTGTTAAGGGCCAATCATCTCAGTTCCAAGACATTATTGCAGGAGCTCTTCATGGTAGTGTCCTCAGTCCAACCACCTTCAGCTGCTTTAGCAATGACCTTCCTTTCATCATAAGATCAGAAGTGGGGATGTTCACCGATAATTGCACAATGTTCAGCACCTCAGATATTGAAGCAGTCCACGTCCAAATGCAGCAAGATCTGGACAATATCCAGGCTTGGGCTGACAAGTGACAAGTAACATTCATGCCACACAAGTGCCAGGCAATGACCATCTGCAACAAGAAAGAATCCAACTATCCCCCCATGACATTCAATGGCACTACCATAACTGAATCCCGCATTATCAATATCCTGGGGGTTTACCATTGACCAGAAACTGAACTGGACTAGCTACATAAATACTGTGGCTATAAGAGCAGGTCAGAGGCTAGGAATCGTGCAGTGAGTAGCTCACCTCCTGACTCTCCAAAGCCTGTCCAACACTTACAAGACACAAGTCAAGAGTGTGATGGAATGCTCTCCACTTGCCTGGATGAGTGCCACTCCAACAACACTCCAACTTGCCACTGTCCAGGACAAAGCAGCCCGCTAGATTGGCACTCCTTCCCCAAACATTCATTCCCTCCACCTCTGAGAAACAGTGGCAGAAGTGTGTACCATCTACAAGATGCACTGCAACAATTCATCGAGGCTCCTTAGGCTGCACCTTCCAAACCCACTACCACTACCATCTAGAAGGACAAGGGCAGCAGACACATGTGAACATCACCACCTGCAAGTTCCTCTCCAAGCCACTCGCCATTCTGACTTGGAAATATGTCGCCGGGTCAAAATCCTGGAACTCCCTTCCTCACAGCACCGTGGGTGTACCTACAGCGGTTCAAGAAGGTGGCTCACCATCACCTTCTCAAAAGCAATTGGGGATGGGCAACAAATGCTGGTCTTGCCAGTGACACCAACATCCCATGAATGAAAAAAAATTCAAGCAGACACTAAATTAACTCTACTGCATAACGTAACCAAAATGGCTTAGTCTGTTCCAGAGGAAAGAAAGGTAGCCAAAGCAACTCATTGTGAGGGAACAATGTTGCTTTGTGTCAAATTAAACTGCAACCTTTAATTATCATTGTGGTTATTAAATAGCAACAGCTTTAAATAAAAGACCTTCAGCCCATCTAGCCCACCTATGTATGTATACTCGTGATGCATTCCTAATAAGCACCAAATTCCATTTGTTGATAGTGGCTAGGCTATTAAAACTCCCAAGATCTCACTCCTGCTCCAATACCTCAGTATCTTCCTATTTAGCACCTAATTCATATCAACCTTGCCTCTGCCTAATCACACTACCTTAGATTCCTTGTATTAAACTGAATCTGCCATTTTTCTGTCCACTAATCAAGCTTGTCAAGGTCTTTGTAAATTTATGCACATTGAAATTTGTCATTTGCTACTGCTCCCAATTTGATGTCATCTGCAAATTTGGACACAATTCCTTCCTTAAATCATGAAAGTTATAAACAATAGTAGCCCCCCAACAGTAGTTAGTGTAGACTTAAACACCACCACCACAGTCACTATCCACATGCTTGAAGAATTGTGTACAGGATATTTCAATGGTGGAAAACAAATTTATTACCTTTTTCTCTCTCTCTTCTTCTCGCCAAGCATTCCTTCGCTTCAAGAAATAAGGCAGACGTAGGAAATCTGTCACTTCACCCTCTCCATTAACAAGCGAGCAGAAGACCGGTGTATCCCTAGCAAAAAGAAACATTATATAAAACATTACTAAATTATATTTTTGATGAAGCTACACACAAAAAGCCTATTCCAAATGTAACTTTCTCACTATGTAGATTTATGTTTATGTTCCCAAATTAATTAAATTAATTTATAAGACTTTTTGGAGTCTACTGAAATCCGTTGAAAATCAAGCTATTGCTCGTGTGTCAGACTGGGGAGAAGAGACGCAGCAGGAGTGGTCTGATAATATCAGTGAGCATCAGTTCACTTTAAGGAAAGGGGATTCAGGTGTACCTTCACCGTGTGGTCTTTACTAGTTGTATGCACAAAGCAGCTTTGGATTAAAGGTTGGCTTTACATCCTTCAAATAGACAAATATAAACTGTCTCTAGATTCCAGAATTAGATTTTAAAGCACATCATGAATCAAGACTGCACAACTGTTATGCCCTTGATCAGCCATTTCTTCACTTTTAAGCTGAAAAGTGGTTTGGAAAATACCAAAAACTCTCAACTCAAATTACCACTGGGGAGCAACAATATTTCAGATAGACCTACTAACTAATATGGTGGAGACACATAATATGCAAGGTTGAAGTACATTCTACGACATTGTACAGAAAAATAACCTTACCTCCCTCCAAAGACACAAGTTTATTCAGTATTTTAATAGCTTACTGAATCAACGAACGTACTTAACTGAATCTTTTAGCAGACTCCATTCCCTTAACCAAAATATCTAAATGAAGTGTACAAGTGTGGCAAAGTCCATTTAAAATGTTTTACCTGTGCTGTGTATCTATGCTGCATGTACTTCAGTTTAGGAATACATATGGTTCAGACTGAAATATTGAAGGAAACTACAGTAATTTGTAAATTTGCTATGTTTCTCAATAAAATGAATTGACTGTAGAAGTGTGTTGAACCACCAGCACATTAGTTTACACCATTCTTCTATGCAGTGCATTAATAAAAAATGGGTAATACTTTTGCTAAGGAGCTAATATTCATACCACAAGCTCCACAAGTACTTTTGCCTGAAAACATAATTGGTATTTTCCATATTTCTCTCAGCATAAACAATTGTTCACTGGAACATGTTAAAATGAAAATAAATGTTTTCTTGCACACATACCTTTCTCCCGAAAATGCCAAACCTAGCACTCGAACTCCTTTACCCTGATTTTCCTCCATAAAGTCATCATCGTCTTCTTCATTCTGCTGGTCCGGTCGATAAGGTGCGACTTTCAGCCAGTTGTAAAGTTTTCGGCTACAACACTATTAAAACGATAGAAGATTAGCATTTTTAAATAAAGAAGGTAACAAGACACAAAACTCAGATCGTCACATGACTATCAGTTGGTCAACTGATTAAGCCGAGTTGATGTTCAAACATTTAAATTCATTCATAAAATTTGTTTTTCTATTTGGAAGGGCTATTTGTGTATTTTTATGAACTTAAAGCATCCAATAAAGCATCTGCATCAACCTTTTCATTTTTGGGCTCCACCCCTTTTTATGCCTCGAGTGAGACTGATAATTTACTAACAATTTAAACTGAAATGTGGGCAGTTTTGAGCTATGGATGCAGGGTGCTTTTAGAAATTCGCTGATTGTGGCCAAATTCATTTTATGCAGAATCATTGACTTTTTCGGCCTGGTCCAGACTCAAATTTAAAAAGGTCCCAGAAGTGAAGGAACAGTGCTTGAATTTTCATTATTCAGATCCCCTACTTTAAAACATATATTTTTAAAATTCCATTTTCCTTTGGAACACTCTCGAGTCTCCATCAGATCTACATACATTTCCATCACTGCTAATACAAGAGAAGGCCACTTTTGGGATGGCACTTGAGTAGGCGGTGTCTACATGAACCCCAAAATGCGTGAAAAGCACTTGGAAATGCGTGACATTTGTGATAGATTTTTTTTACTATATATTTCATTAACTAACCAACATTGAAAAAACACTATGCCAACGTCAAAGAATGCCAATTAAGATTTGAAGTAAGGCATTTTGCAGGTTTTTTTTTAAGCTATGCATGTAAGTAGATGCTGCTCTTCTGGATTTTACCACTCCTGTCTCTCTTCCTGTGAAGAGACTAAAATAATCAAAACATTTAACAGGATAAAGATGATGTATTTTGAGGTCTAGTGCGGATCAATACACGCTTGATGCGGAAATACCAGAGTGCAAGAGAAAATAGTTAAACATAGCAAAATTATTGGGGAGATGGAAGCCACTACAAATCCTAAATATAGAGCATGATCCTGTCCTAAAATGCATAACATCCACAGCGGAAACTATAACTTTTCATTAAATACCTTGCAAAGATAGTCCCTCGTCTCAATCAGCAACTTGTTTTTCAACTCCTTGCCCATCTGTGGGTAGAGGAACTGGTTCAATGCTCGTTCAATTGCCATGCTGCGCTGTCTGTTCCACTCTTGCACTTGATGGCTGAATTCATCACGGTAATAAAATTGCTTGATTTCATCAAAATAAGTCTGGTCATTTCCGTAACTAAAAGGTGGGAAGTAAAATCAAACTCATTAACCGGTAAGATATCACACTGCATACCATGAATACCAAGGAAAGTTTCTCTGATTAAGCTTCAAAAGCAGGGGCAATCTGGAGCACATTAAATCATTGGCTGGCTTTACAGAGGTAGGAATACAGCGAGCCAGAAAATATTTCTAGGCTTAGTTTAACAAAACTCTCATAATGCTACTAAAACCCCCAGGAAGCACCTAACTTTTTGTTTGCATGTGTTTGTTCATGGAATGCGAGTACATTGGCAAGGCCAACATTTTGTTGCCTATCCCTAATTGCCCTTGAGAAACTGGTGCTGAGCCGCAGCCTTGAACTGCTGTAGTCAGGATGGTTTGGAGGGGAACTTGCAGGTGATGGTGTTCCTATGTCTGTTGCCCATGTCCTTCTAGGTGATAGAAGTCATGGATTTAGAAGGCCCCATTGAAGGAGGCTGGGCAAGTTGCTGCAGCGCATCTTGTAGATGGTACACACTGCTGACACTATATGCTTGTGGCGGAGGGAGTGAACATTTAAGTAAATTGGATACAGTCAGGTTCCTCAGGTACCTTGCAAAGTAGCACACTTCATCTGTTAGCTTAGACACAAAGGGACAGAATTTATCCAGGCAAGCAGAGGTAGATTTGAGCGCATCCCCCTAAAAGTGATGTCGTATCTGATCCTGACATCATCCCATCCGTTACAGGTTTCACCAGTATATAAGGACATGAAAAACAGGAGTAGTGGCTCATTCGTCCCCTCAAGTCTACTCCACCAATCAATAGACCATGGCTGATCTGACTGTGGCCTCAACCTCACTTTCCTCCACTTGGTGAGGGCACAGTAGGGAAAGCTTCTTCAGTGAAACTGACGGGCTGGGAAGGTTTTGATCCGTGAAACTGATGAGCTTCAGCAATGGCCAGTGACAGGTTGTTGTTCATAGTATTTCTTCTCGGAAAGGGTATGATCACTGCTTGACAGATGATTGTCAACTTCTTGGACTTCATTATTTCCAGTTGCTCTTTACTGCCAGCCTTTACCATGGCATGAGCACAGCTTATGCAGCTCCACATTGAACCTCTGCTGAGGGATGAGAAGAAAAGCAATACCACCACCACCAACAGGAGGAACACTAACAGCAGTACTTGCTGCCTTCGCCTCAGCTACATACCCTTCCATAGGGCAGAGGGGATGGATACAGAAATCCAACTGGAAGGAGTTGAGACCATTACTCCGCACCCCCCAACAAAGGGTCTACAGGCAGAGAATCGGCTCTCTTGAGATGTCTGACTGCCAGTGAATCTGGAGACCCAGGTTCTCATGGCAGATCGCTACGGGCAGTTGTAGTCTTCTGGAACGAGACCTCCTTCCCAGTGGCCTCTCGCAAGGTTGTGTGCTCTCTTCTCCTGCAAGGAGGGAAAGCAGAGGTGCGAGCTCACCTCGCTACAGCCCCTCAAATTCTGTTTTAAGTAAGAGAGACACACCTGGGGGTAGCCTTACCAGGTCTCCTCTCTGTTCCTGTGGTTGCTGCAGCCTCAAAAATTCAATTGCTAGTGAGCCACTGTTGCCATTGTCATGGTCCCTTTAATTAGAAAACCTTCCTCTGACAGATTCAGCACGTCATCCTGCCTGCTCTCCACAATTGTCCAAGGAAGCGTGGTTAAGCGGGGTGGGGGCAGGGTGCAGGATGCTCATGCCTTGGCTCAGTTATAGTGCCTCTGCAAAGCCCAACCAATTGTCAACTGGTTCCTGATCTGCAAATGATCCCGCTGTTTGGCCAGTAACTCAGCTGGGGTAATTTCACCCAAAGTGTCAGTAGAGTATCCAACAGGGCAGTAATCAGCTAACTCAGACCAGAAATTGAACTTGGTCTGTACTGCTCAATTACTGCTAATGGGAAACCCATATTTCCAAATCACTCTACAATTGCACTGCTTTGCTAACACTAAGGAGCTTGTGTAACTAGTAGGGACATATTGGATAGAAAGAAGTAGGAGAATCAAGCTAAATGAGATTAGAATTGCAGCACTCCCCTCTTTACTCTATGGGTCTGAGTTGTCCCCATTTTGTTGACTTATACTTACTTGCTCTCTACCAAGCCTATTAGTATTGTTGTATATAAATTTAAATACAATAAAATAATAAAAATAATTGAAGAAACTTTGTCTTTATTAAACACCTATTCAATTTTTAACTGAAATCCTGTACCTTCAATTTTTGTTACATTACACTGAAACATTGATCAAATTAAGCTATGTTCCTCCTTCCATCTTATGATGTTCCCATCAACTTTTTGACCTGGTTGGTCAATTGAAGTTTTGATTCACAAAAATTCTGTGAATTTCTGACAGGCTGAAGAAAAATATTGCTCTATAGTACAGAACTAAGTTTGCGTCCTAAAGAATACTTTGGTCATCCATTTCCATGCCACCGTTCATTATTTCAAAGCCCTATCTTTAAGTTTTTGCAGCGGGGAGAAGGTAGAGATGGAGAAAGAGGAGGAAATTCTATCATCAAGGAAAATATTCACTAAGAAATGACATCCGAGATCAAATCACCCAAACGTTAGATTTGTTATTTCAACCTGGACAAAAAGTGCATTAATTAGCAGAAACCTTTGGAAACATTTTATGTAATAAATGCCAATTTATATTTGCAAGCATCAATCCCACTGTTTCACTTAACAAAGCCAGCCTACCGCCTTCGCAACACGTACCATGAGAACTTTAATTTGCTGTTGTGATAACTCACCCCTCAACTCCTTTCATATCAATACAGATGTCAATTGTTAGCAAACCATCATCTTCAGCAAGGCACATCTTCAGGAACTGATCATCTCTTAATTCTTTGACTGGCTTGTTCTTTGCATATTTGAACGAATAAGCAAAATGCGCTTCATCAATATCCTACAACCACAAAAATAGGCTCAGCGTTAGAATCTCATGATACTGTAAGTTCTTATTTACAATATTTATCCTGTAGATACCTTTTTTTGGGAATATAAAAGTTGAAAAATATTTGACTTAATCATCCTATTTGCCTCATTTATTTTAAACACCTGTACAGGATTCTGACATATTACATATCCAACTCTCCAAAGGACTATTATTTAGAACTGCCACCTTTCAGGTTGTACATAAAAATCATAAAATGGTCGCAGCACAGAAATGGACCAATTGGCTCGTCATGTCTTTGCCGATTCTCTGCAAGAACAACTCGACTAGTTCCATGATGGCTGTGGCTTTGAATGTTTATCGTACAGGTAACACTTCACATTACGAAAATGTTTTTCATTTACCCTAATAACACCACAAATTTCAGCATTTAGTCATTAACAGTATCTCAAAGGAGCAGGTAATCATTCAAGTGCTATAACAGAATGTGGGAACACAGTATTACGAGGCTGGGAGCTTGATGGGGTATGCATGCGAATTTGGGAATCTGGGTGCAGGAGGGAGTCTCTGCCAAATTTTTCTCAAGCTATAATTTAGATTAGCAGTCAGACTGACTTCAAACATAAAAACTGAAAACTAGTTAAGGAGCCTAGTTAACAGAAACGGACTGGCAGTAATGCTTATCTGTCAATCAATTGAAAGTGAATAGGTGTTAATCACTGCAGCAAGAAACTGACTTAGCAGTTGCAACTTGGGTGTGTCATCAGCTCTCCATAAAAGAAGACAGTTTTAACTATTGCAGAGTTTGCCTAGGCCTGAGTGTGGTGAGGGTATGAATGATAACTTGGGAATCTGATGCAGAGGAAGGAGGGATATACTTGCATTGGAAGCAGTGCAGAGAAAATTCACTAGGCTGATTCCCGAGATGAAGGGACTATCTCATGAAGAAAGGTTGAGCAGGTTGGGCCTATATTCACTGGAATTCAGAAGAATGAGAGGCGATCTTATTGAAACGTATAAGATTCTGAGGGGCGTTGACAGGATGGATGAGCGATGTTTCCTCTTGTGGTGGAATCTATAACTGGGGGGAAAGGTTAAAAATAAGAGTCACCCATTTAAGAAGTTGAGGAAGGGCTATTGGGGGGGACAGGGAGGAAAGTGGAATTAAGGCCACAAAGAGCCATGATGTTGTCGAATGGTGGAGAAGGCTCAACGTCTTACAAAATACAAAATAAGGCTAGATGCATATTTTAATTGTAGAAATCAATTCTCCTCTGTTGTTATTGCTCAATGTTTAGGCTAATTCTGTTTTAACTCATGATGAGCTAACATGGATGTCACAGTCTCAGGTGTGGGGCAGCCATGAGTGTAGCCAATTAATAATGCCCAAACTCACAACAAAAACTTGTTGATTACATTAGCTTCCTCAACTTGACATGGTGAAAACCTTTCTTGACTTCCAAACATGCATCCATTTTCAGGTTCTGCATATTACCTTTTTGCCTTTCTTTGTGGGAGTAATATTAATCTTGGCTCTCTCTTGGAAGGTCTGTCTTACAACTTGCTTGACCAATGGTTCTCGGGCAATCTGCATGGCCACCATGTATCGAGAACCTTCCAGAACAGCCTCAGGAGTTGGAAATTGACTGAAATATGCATACAAACGTTATCAGACTGATGCAGATGGCTAACTTCATATTTGTAAAAGTCATATTCAAAGTTCACGGTTTTAATTTAGTGAAAATACTCATGTTTTTATTCAAGTTTTGAAACAGTATGTTAAACCTTAAAAGGTGGCTGACATAGCTTTTAAGTGCTAAGATATAGTTCTAAAAAACATCGAGTACTGTAAAGATCTAAAAGCTAATATGAACTCGAAGCAGTATATGTGCCAGTTTTGCTGCTAACCTGCAGACATAATCTTTTGCCAGTTCTAGAGGTTCAGCAGGGAACTGTTCTGTCTCATGTCTCTGGTAACTGTCTCGCAGGTTCTCACCAAACTGCTCAGGCGTCAGACCAAACTTCTTTGCAAGCCCATCTATAAAACAGGTGTTTAGAAAGCCAGCAAAATGCATTAGTAAGTCGTGCACTCTATATTTTCTATTGCCACAATCATTTCTGTCCTGTGATTCAATTTAGACTAATTGATCTCATGATATTTCAAATAAGGAGTTATGATCAAATGTAGCCTTCAGTTATTGTAGAATTAGAAGCCAGGAACAACTGGACCAAGATTTGCAGATATCATTCCTTCCCTACTTGAATGTCATACCATTCTATCCTGATTTCTATATTTCCATTATAAATTACTATGTCCACATTGATAACAAGAAATGCTTATAGGGTGCCTTTAATGTAATAAAAATTTTCAAGGTGCTTCACAGCAGCATTATTAAACAAATTTTGACACCAAGCCAGATTAAGGAGATATTAGGGCAGATGATCAAAAGCTTGGCCAATGAGGTAGGTTTTGAACATCTCAAAGGTAGAAGGTAAAAGGCTGCCAATGGTGGAGCAATTAAAATTAGGGATATGCCAGAGGCCAGAATTGGAGGGAAGCAGATATCCAAGAGTGTTGCAAGGCAGGTTATAGAAATAGGGAGGGGAGAGGCCATGAAGGGATTTCAAAACAAGGAAGAGTGTTTAAAAACTGAGGCATTGCTGAACCGGGAGCTGATGTAGGTCAATGAGCAAGGGCGCTTGGTGTGAGTTGGCACATGGACAGCAGAGTTTTGGATGACATCAAGTTTATGGAAGGCGAAAGATATGAGGCTGACAAGGAGTGTGTCGGAATAGTCAAATATAGAGGAAACAAAGGCATGGATGAGGGATTCAACAGTAGATAAGATGAAGCAGGGTCAGAGTCAGGCAACATTGTGGAAGTAGTAATAGGTGTTCTTGGCACAGGTACATGATCAGAAGTTCATTTCAGGATCAAATATGACACCCAGGTTGCAAAATGTCTGGTTCAGTCTCAGGCAAGTGACAAAGAGAGGGATGGAATCCGTGCAAGGAGTGAAAACAATGGCTTTGGTATTTCGAATATTTATTTGGAGGAAATTTCTGCTCATCTAGTACTGGATGTTGGATAAGCAATCTGACAATTCAGGCACTGGAAGGGCCAAGTGAGGTGAGGTAGAGTTGGGTATTGTCAGCATACATATGGAAACTGATTATTTTTTGGATGATTTCATTGAAGGACAGCACGTATTTGAGAAATACCATGGATAGATCTTTGTGGGGGACAATAGGGAGGCAGAAGCAGGAAGAAAAACTATTACGAATGATTCTGGCTATGACTAGATGGATAAAAAAGTAACCAGGAAGTGCAGTCACACCCAGCTGGATGACAGTGGAGAGGCGTTGAAGGAAGATGGTGTGCGCAACCGTGTCGAAGGCTGCAGACTGGTCAAAAAGGACTAGGAGTCACATAGGGTGTCACTATTGCTAATGTTTCATGCTGCAACTATACCTTGCCCACTAAAGAAGTTGCAACATCACCACTGACAAGATTGTTTTTACAGCATTGGCAAACTTACATTGGCAGCTTCCACTATGAATGTGGACATAGGAAGTTAGAGTGGAGAACAAATATGCGTGTGCGGAAATAAAATTTTAAATAAATTACAGACTATATGATCACTAAATCAAATGTATAGTCAAATACTGGAATTTAAATTTTATCCCACCGACTTCAGTGTGCGCAGTAATTGCCTGAAGGGCCAGAATCTAATAAGCATGCGTTTGCTTTAAATGTCGATCAATATTCAGCTTTCCCCACATTTTTCACTGACGCCACCAATTATGCCAGGTCCCAGCTGTTTTCCTAATGTACACCTTCAGTGATCTATTGTGTAACTATACACTGAATCCATTGGTAAGATGGCAAACAAAAAATGCTTCTGGCATTTGTATTATGGGGTTAAGGCAAATTCATGGGCCAACGTAAAGCTCTGCACGCTGCAACTTAACTTCTAGTGGACTGCTGGTTGACTGAATTATGAAACTCAATTTGCAACCAAATTTAGCCCCACATTTCTAAGTAGTACTTAAAATTTAAATGATACAGGATCGATTTTATCCAAATCTAGTATTATGATCATGGATCGTACATATTTTGCTTGCATAAGGGATGAATAAATAATAAGTATCAAGCAAAAGTTACAATAATGCTGACAATGCTAAAACAGGACCAGCACGGCATAGCTGTATTAAAAGGCATATTTCATTTTTACTTCACTGTCAGTCTCTCCCCCACGACTGAAAAAATTGACCTCAGGTGACTGATAATCTGAATTCATTTAGGGGTTTGGTTACAACCAGATTAATCATGTTGGAAGGTTGAGGCAACAACTTATTGTGCACAGACTGCACCTAGAAACTGTCAGAGGAAATTCTTATTTAGTAACAAAATGTTGCCCTCTAATTCCCTTTAATATTGGTTAGTTTAAAAAGAAAAACACATTTTGGCTCGTTATTAAAAATGATCCCAGGTAAAAATCCAGGTTACTGTTATGGATCTGAGGCACATAAGCTCTAACTCTTTACCTAGACCAGCAGTCTGGCAGATAGTATACATGTCTCTGCGAGAAGCCTGCTTAAGTTCTGGCCCATGACGTTCATCATCTTCAATCTCTTCATCCCGCTCTCCTAAAAAAGTATGATAAATAGCAATAAGTAGTCCAATTAAGTGGACAAAATGGTCACTAACATCAATACTAAAGTTACTGTAAACAGAATAAGATTACGGTAGAATGTTATCACTGATGCTTAGTATTTTCCCAAAATCAAACCATGCTTTCTATTCTTTACCATCTGACTTTCAGGTAGTTGGGAACATTTCAGAAAATTCGTGTCAGGTTTCTATTTTTTCTACTGTTTATCATCAAAACCTACATGTTTGTCACTGCATGGAACTTTTTCTCACAAAGGCAAAAACTGGACATTTAAAAATTTGTCCTCCCAAACAGCTCCTGTTTATGTTGGTTTGCAAGTCATCAACTGTTATATAAATTAACAGCATCTTTACAGTTAGAATGATATACAGTAGCAGGTTTATATATATATTAGCAAGGAATAAACAGGCTAGTAATATGGAACCCTGAAACTAAGCATTCATTCAGACTCGTACAACAGGAGATAGGACTGATAAACAAGCTGAGCAGAAAAGAGGGGAGGAGCAAAAAGCTTAGCTGGCCCAGAGAAAACTGAGGCTAGAGAGTCTTGCACTTTCTCAGCCCACTGTTTTCCTCTACAGCAAATACCACACAGACTGCCATGCCAGAGTGGGGCTCCTGAGTTACACCAGGTGACGCTGAACAGTGCACCACCATGGCATAAACTATCATCTTTCGAGGCAGAAAGCTGCCACTGATCACATATTACTCGTGTCCTTATAAGGTTCTCACAATGTAATAAAATCCCAGGTGCTATTACAAAAATTTTCAAATAGGAGATTGCCCAGGAGAACATTCACGGAAAGTGAAAGGTAACGGGCGGGATTTTCTGCAACTGCCCGCCACTGGGATCTTCCAGTCCCACCGCAAGTCAATGGGCTTCAGGCTGGGACGCTGCCTTGCCTGCAGTGGGTCCCATCCACAACGGGGCCGGAATATCCAGGCCAGTACTTACACGCGTTATATCTAGAACACACTTCCATCTTAGAAATACCTGAGCTCTTCCGACTAGGGGAGGGGAAGTGATCTTATATAAATTTGCCCTATTTGCACCTAATATTGCACTTTAGATTTCCATTGTATTACGATGTCAGTAGTATCCAAGATGTATTAGTATACAAAGGACGACAATGTTGGTGCAAATCAGTTATATCTCTCCAAGAGTTCCAGTTCTAACCTTAATCCCAACAGGTTAAGTAAAAATAAGTATTAAAATCTTTAACACTGAAACTTTGAGAGTTCTTTAAAAATACTATTTCCCGCAAGCCCCGAGGCCCTTGAAAACCTTACCTATAGCAACATTCCTTATTAAATGCTGTTCTATGTGCCAAGGTGTCAAGAAAATTATTTAATCTTCTAAAACAGGAAAAGATAGGAATGGAAAAATTTTCTGTCAAAATGGTGACATACTAACCTTCCTCTTCATCCTCTCCACCCTGCTGGTTCTTTTTGTACTTCTTTTTCCTTGGCTTTGATGCATTCTGCATTTTTGGAATATCACGACCATAATACAGCAGGAAGTGATTATACACGTCTCGCAACTCATCAGTCGACTGTACATCCTTCAGTCTACACAAATGAAAAGGAGAAATTTCTAAGACAAAGAAGCACTAAAGAAGGTTTTACATCAACAAGTGCAGAAAAAAGTAAAATTGTTTACAAATTTTCTGCATAGAATGAAAATAAATATCCCAAGTGAAAAAAATTCAAAAAGCTAAAAGAGCTTTGGCCTTTACCTGGGGTGGAATATGAAGGAAATGAAGCTTCAGTTAGATCTCACCTGGGGTACAGTGCTCAGTTCTTTAGACTTCCATGGTATTATGGTGTCATTAGTATCCAAGAGTAGAACAGATTCTCAAAGAAGATATGTTGGCTTTGGGAGGGGGTACAGTGCCGTTTCAATAGAATGACAGGTCTTAAAAGGTCTTAAATTATGAGTACAAGTTGTATAAACTCGGCTTTCCTTGAATAAAGAAGGTAAGAGGTTTTAAAAAATGATAAAAGGATTTGATATGGCAATGGAGAAAAGATTATATCTTCTGCTGGAGGAAATTTAGAGCAAGGTGATATAATTTTAAAATTAGAACCAGGCCATTCAGGAGTGAAATCAAGAAGCACCTCAATAATAGGGAGTAGAAAGCTGGAATACTGCAAATGACCAAACATCCACATACTTCTGTGGGAAAGTGTGTTCTGTATAACTCACTGCGTGAGAGACCGTGGGTTACAACTTGTACCTAATCATTCTCTGATACCAGAGTAAATTTCACAGAACGAGTCTCCAGTCACTCAATTCTACCAATTTTAAAACACAAGCTGTTTAGCAAATGCCACAACCATTTTATTTAACAATCCAACGTTTAACGGTTAAATGAAGCAGATAAAGGTTCTTTAAATTATAATTAACTTTGCAGAAAAAGAGATTTAAAATCTAATTTTCCATTTGATAACATCAGAAAATTACCTTTCAATGTCTGCTGTATCAAGTGCTCTAACTCCATCTGCCAATGGTTTATCTGGATCAGCAGAGATTTGTTCATATTGGTATGCCTGCATCTTTTGGAACAGTCGGGTAAGGTTTTCTTTTCGAGTCCTCAGCTGTGTCCACTGCAATAGACCATTGCAAAATGTGACTCAAGGGCTGCAGGAATATTTGTCAGTAACAAAAAAAAGGTTCCACCGGACCCAATATTTGTGCGGGCTTATGTGTGCACGGGTGGCGGAGTGAGGGAGAAAAAAACAACCAGATGGCCAGCTTATCTAAATTAGAATGCACACTGCATTTTCCAACTCAACTACATGTTGGCTCTTTCTCAACATGAAACCTGCACAATGTCAAAGTAATGGTACTTCAAATTACAATATGACCCAAGTTCTTGCAGTGCAACTGTGAACAGAATGTGAGGCATGGTATTCAACAGGCTAATACCCTTAATTTTCCTTTCTTTAAAATCTGCTTATTCGATGATGTAACTTTATTCTCCAGTTTCTACTCCTACAAAATACCAGTAGTGCCCTCTGTTGTGTGTAAAAGCCATTCTAAAATATTTTCTAAAACAAGGCATAAATCATCCTAACCAAAACCAATTTTTAGAAAAACACGCACTCTAATGGCTTCCGCACTTCAAAGGATATTGAGGTTTTCAAGGGATACAAGGCAGATTTCTAGGTTATAATGTCTCTGCCACTAGTTTAGCTATCTTAATGCTGATGCTTTGCACATTCAGGTAAAGTGACTTCAATTTTATTTTACTACTATTCCCTGCCTGGGCCTTACTCTCTGATGAATTGTCACCGTTAAACTCTCTGTCCCTTCTTGTCCCATTCAGCTTGTCTTTACCTACATCTATATATTTTTCTATTTCTTCAACTTTTAACTTTGGACTTCTAAATTTTCCTTCACCTGAACCCTCCCCATTCTACTCTGACCATATTTGCTGATGCACTCATATGTTTGTATGCACTGCTACACTGTGGTTACCACTATCGTATCACTATCCTACACTACTGCCTTTTGTTCTCGTTAACTTTCCAAATCTTCCCTTGTGAACCCTACCCCAGTCCCCACTATTTAGTTTAAAGACCTCTCTCTGCAACGCTAGTTATGTGACTTGTGAGGACTCAGGTGAAGACTGTCCCAAAAGTACAGCTCCCTCGTTCCCCAGTACAGACGCCAGTGCCCCATGAATTGAAACCTATTTCTCCCACACCAATCTTCAAGCCACACATTCAAATCTCTGATCTTATTTACCCTCTACCGACTTGCTCATGACTCAGGTCATAATCCAGATATTACTACCTTTGTAGTTTTGCTTGTTATGCCTAATATGAGAAAGTACAAATACAAGGAAAGACTTGAAAAATTGGACGTTTTATAGTTAGAACAGATTCTGGGGAGTATGATAGAGATGTTTAAAATTATGGAAGGTTGGGATTGGGCAGATAGAAACAGACTGTTTTCAGTAGTTGAGAGATCGAGAGGAGAGGCCATAGGTACAAAACTAAATCTGAGAGATGTAGAACAGAAAGCAAGAGAAATGTCTTTAGACAGTTAAATCTCAAACTGCAGAATTTGCTTCCAGGATTGATGGCTGAGGCACAAACTTTGTCAACATTCAAGATTAAATTGGAAAAAGATTTACAGGAAGAGAGAGTGAATAAATGGTTTTAGGATTATCCACTTGAATGGTCCTTTTCCATATTTTAACTCATATGCGTTATGCGTACCAATCCATTGCCTATGTTACAGCCCTCATTGTAGGTAGTACATATTCCTTCATTATTTTCACAAAAAAGTCACTCGTTTGAGTTAGAGAACTTGTACACCAGTTAAATGAGAAGATGGTGGTACAGAATTTTCACACAATTCTAAATGTCTTAATAGTTGATATACATACACTTAGTAGCCTCCCAGATTTGCTTTGGTCAAGTAAAACTGTTGGCCAGGGAACAAAAACCCCAAATGACAATATCAAGAACAGGACTGTTCTTCAAACTGAATGATATTCATTCAAACCACTACAGCAAACCGATCACGGTGGTGGGAGTTCCTGAGAAATGTTTTCTCCTTGTGTACCTGATTAATGGTTTGGATTAATGAAACGTGTATAGATATAACCTTTCTTAGCCACTACATAACCACCAATTAGAATATATTTTCCTTTCAATGAAAATTATTTCCTAAAATGTAATTTTTTTGTAAAAGGAACGCAGTTGTTTCAAACTTTGACTCCCCCTACCTTCTCATCCCATTGCCAGACCTTCCACAGGTCGTTGATGTTCAGTTCTGGCTCCACATACTCCTTTCTGTAGAATGCAATGAAAGGCACCTAATAAAGGAAACATATGTTAATAACATATATAAAGAAAATGTCCACATTAAGAACAGCTTCTTTCATAAGCTATTTTAAGAAACAGCTTGAACAGCTGTTAACTAGGGTCACATCAGTGCTTTTAGCCTACCATCCCAAATATGCAGTACGGTATATGTTTGACCCTAATCCAACCTAGAATTCAGCAACCATCTTTAATGAGGTGATACTCACTAATTGAATTCACACCTGCGTTTTTCTATTTTAGTTCTAACAATCTTTTGCTTAAAAACATCAAATGAATAATGCTCAACAACAACTTGCATTTAATTAGGTCCTTTAAGACAGCAAAACATCCCAAGGTACTTCACACAAGTGTTATTGAACAAAATTGGACATATAGTCACATAAAGAGATATCAGGACAGGTGACCAAACACTTAGTCAAAGAGGTAGGTTTAAGGAATAGAGGGGGAGAAGTTTAGTGGGGGAATTCCTGAGCAGAGGGCCTAGTCAGCTGAACGCATGGCTGCCAACGATAGTGAGATTAAAATCAGGTACACACAAGATGCCAGAATTAGGGGAGCACAAAGCTCTCAAAGGCTCATCAGGCTGGAGGAGGTTACGGAGATAAGGAGAGGGTAGGTCATGGAGGAATTTGAAAGATGATGAGAACTTTAAAATCGAGGCATTGCCAGACTGGGAGCCAATGTAGGTAAGTACAGATGTAAATGGGAATTGGTGCAAGTAAGATATGGGTGGCAGAATTTTGGATAAGCAAAAGTTTGTATAGGTGGGAAGCTGACCAGGACAGCATTGGAATAGTAAAGTCTAGAGGTAACAAAGCATGGATGAGGATTTCAGCAGTGGTTGAGCTGAGTCAGAGGCATATTTAGGCAACGTACATTGGGAGATAGGAGGAGATCTTGGTAATGCTGCAGATATTAGAGCAGAAACTCAATTCAGGGTCACATCCAGTAACAAGGTTTTGAACAGACTGGTTCAGCTTCAGCCAGTTGTCAGTGAGATGGGCAGAATTGGTAGGCAGGGAAGGAGTTGTGGCATGGACAAATGACAATGACTTCTGCCTTCCCATTTATTGGAGGAAATTTCTGCTCATTGGATACTGGACACCAGACAAGTGTTGTGGCACTTCAGAGACAGTTGAGGGGTCAGGAGAGGTGGTGGTGAGATAGAGCTGAGTGTTCTCAGCGTACATATGGAATCTGACATTCCGTGTTTGGATGAGGTTATCAAGGAGCAGCATATTGATGAGAAATAGGAAGGGACCAAGGGTAGACCCCTAGTGGACAGCAGAGGTAAATGTGCAGGCCTGGGAGGAGAAGCTCTTGCAGACGATTCTTTAGCTAGCACAGGATAGGTAAGAACCTGATAAGAGCAATCCCACCCAGTTAGATGTTGGAGGAAAGGATCTGGAGTATGATATAGTTAATTGTGTGCAAGGCTACAGACAGGTCGAGAAGAGATGGTTTACCACGATTACATTTGTGACTTTGAGAAGGGCCATTTTAGCACTTTTGGAAGGCGGGCGTTGGGGGGGGGGTGGGGGGGAGCAGAAATTCGACTGAGGGGCTAACTGCAGAAAGGGTGGTCATATATTTAAAGACCTGAAAGGTAGGAAGGAGCTGGGGCAATAGTTGCAAGCAAAGAAGGGTTATGGGTGGGTTCCTTGAGAGGGTGATGACAATGGATTTGAAAGGGAGGGACAGCGTGCCTGAAGAGAGGGTGTCAGAAAGGGAAGATAGGTGGTCTGCAATTTGATGGCAACAGGGTTATGGTAGCAACAGGTGAGTTTCAAGAGCAAGAAGAACTTGGAGAGATCATGAGGGGAGATAGGAGAAAATCTAAAGAAAGATGCAAGATAGGGGTGGGCAACCTTCGAAGTTTGGTCTGGTGGACCAGGGGAAGGGAGCTTGACAAAGACAGCTGGACAGGTGGTCTCAATCTTGCTGTTAAAAATCCATGAGCTCCTTACACTTGTTATCATACATGAGGATGAAGAGGGTAAGGGAAGGTTTCAGAAGACAACTTGTAGTTGAGGAGAGAAGCTGGAAGTTAATCTTTGCACTCCAAGCTGAGCAGTTTTGACAAAGCAAAGCAGGTGTTGATAATGCTACGTGGCCATCACCAGATCCAGTGTTGAATGGTTAAAGCAATTGTTCATGTCTGCGTCTAAGGCAGTGGAGATGAGGGTGATACCAGGGAAAGCGTCCAGAGTGAGTGAGGGAATAATGGTTTTAATGGGGACAAGTGCATCAAGATGGAAGAGTGTGACAGAACAGATCAGTAGCTGTAGAAATGATATGATGAAAAAGGGCCAAAGTCTAGACAGATGACCATGCGAAAATGGACCTCCCAGGCCGATATCAAAGCACAGATGTCCATTGCTCTGTAGCTCTTCTATAGTGACATTAGCTCAATGTTCACATGATGTCATAAAGGTTCCTGTTACTGTAACAGCAGTATGACTAAGCTAGAAGACATGAAGTTGGTCACCACAGGTATAGTTTTGAAAATCTGTATTCTCAAGGTGGGATTTTGCTCGCTTGAAATTCACACTAAGCGTGGAAGTTAGAAGTTCCCACTCCCTGATTCAGAGGGGCCTATGGTACTATGCCCAAGCTCCTGATGTGTTCTTCAAAGGGGTAAAGTGTTGGTTAGGAGCTCAAATTTGCAAACTTTGCTTCCAAGCTCCCAATACATTCTTGACACTTAGCAATTTTATTGTTCAATAGTTCATTTTGTGTTTGTAAAATGTAGCCATGAAACACTTAATGTATTTAACTTAAACAATGCCATTACAAGCAGCAGCAAATAGAAGTACCTCAAAGTGCTGGTTCCTCATAAAATTGAGTGCTTCTTTTATCTTCTGGATAGTAGCGGGGCCTTTTCGGCTAAAGTTGCTGACACCCTGACCACGTTCCAGGTACTCTGAGCTCTCCTATGATAGTAAACAGATGTTTTGGCAACAAGATCTCCCAAAAACAAATGATGTTCATTTAACAAACCTCTCAGCAAAGTGAAATGAATTGAATATTGTTGCAAAATCAATGTTTTCTAGAATTTGTTTAAAAAATTGATCCTAGAAACATGTAAACTACAATAGAGATTCATTCTTCTTTAACTATTATGTCAACGAATCACTTCTGAATCATATTTATCATAACAGTTAACTCCATGGCAGTGAGTGGCTGAATTATACAGGACAGCAAATTGATCTAATTGAGTTGCTCTAGCTCTGTTGGGAGGGTGTTTGTGGGGTGTGGTGGTAGAGAAGAGATACCAAAAAGCATTTAGAACCCACAGGACTTAGCTCAGCAAGATCAGCAAATCATTGTGCCTGTGGTGGCTCTTTGAAAGAGCTATTCAATAATCTCACTCCACTGTTCTGATCCAAACAGCCATGTACATTTCTCCTTCTAAAGCGTTCATCCATTTCCCTTTTGAAAGTTATTAATCTGCTGCCACTATTATTCTTTCAGGCACTGCATTCCAACTCACAGTGTAAAGAAATTTCTCATCTCTTTTTTTTGCCAAATATCATAAATCGGAATCCTCTAGTAATTGACTGATCTACCAGTGAAAACAGCTTCTCTAGTCTTGTCCTCTCTCATTCCTGGTACCCATTCTAATAAATCCCCTCTGCATGCTCTTCAAGGCCCTAACATCTTTCATAAAAGTGTGGTGCGCAGAATTGAACACACATTCCAGCCGAGACCTAAACAAAGAATTATAAATATTTTGCCTATTTTCCTTGCTTTTGTACTCTTTATTTATAAAGCCAAGGATCCATATGTTTCTTCAGACATATCAATGTGCCCAGCTGCCTTCAAAGATTTGTGTATCGATGCCTTCTGGGCTGCAGGTTGGGAGGTAGATGGGGATGGCAGGCAGAGAAAATGGGGGTAGGGGAATGAATTATACATCTCCAGCCTGATTTACCATCAGGGGGATGTTGAATATTAAGAATGTGAACGTTTTTATGCTTCATTTTTCTCTTCTGTCACCTGCCAGGTACTAGACTGGCATGGCACTTTGAAAGTACATTGCTCGTGTCGGAGTAGGAAGCTGCCCAAACTTTCGACATGATCCAGGTGGCCACTGGTACAAGTTCTCCCATGGCGACACTCTATCCGCAGGTGCGCTTTACTTTGGGTTGGGGATGTGGGTGGGGGTAAGGGTTGGAAACAAGCATAAATACAGGTTGCTGGCACTGTGGGCTTCAAACTACTGTTGAATCGTAGCGACCAAAAAGACCACAAGGCCCAAAGATTGTGGTGGAAGCAAAGTATCCTAATTGTTGGTTGCCTTCAAGCATCCTCGAAGAACTTCTGGAACTTTACAGAGGCCCTGATCTATAGAAGATTTTGACACAAGTGCCATAGTCCATTCATTGGGACATCATTTCATTTAGGCACGTTGAAGGCTGACTTATGGAAGTGAAGCATAAGCGCTCTATTGCAGATCCAGGGTGAGTCCTTCCTATTTTGGAATTCCTCTGGGTATTGTGGTGATATACTGACAGAGATCTAAAGAAAAGGATCTCTACTGCCATTTCCTCCTTACTGCTCCTTTAGTTTGTTCCATTGAAATGCTAGTATTAGACATGTATTTAACGTCATTGTATTTTGAGCTGAGGAAGACAGTCATACAAGCAGTCAAAGCCTATGTGATCCAAGCAAAACTCTCAGCAATGGCATGTAAGTACCTAATAGAGTCATAAATTCTCACATTGCATATTAACTACCACTTGTTAATCATACCATTACATTATTTTTTTTTAAAATGTACAAGGAAATATCTTTAAAAGGGACGTGAACTCTAACCTGTAAAGAAATAGTAGGCGTTGAGAAACCGTTTCTGTAAATCCACTCAGCCTCTTCCTCTAGCTCATCATCTTCAGCAGGTTTGACTGGAATGCCACGAAGCTATTGAAAGAATTTAATCAAGCTGATCTGACCATTACTGTGCTTGATTGCATTAACACATGACAGACATTCGGTTAAATATTAGTTTCAAATGCATCAAAATTACCATGAAATAAACCTCAGGGACTTAAATTTGTTCTCAAGCATGAGATATTCTGGAAAGGCTACAATTATTACCCATCCCTGGTTGCTTAGAAGGTGGTAATGAGGCTTATCTTAGGACCATTGCACTCCTTGTGGTGATGATGCTAGGCAGGGAACAGAAACAATGAAGGAAGGGTACTAAGGCAGAATGACATGACCTGGAGGAAAACCTGGAAGTCTCCCATTGCTGCTCTAGTTCTTCATGGTGGTACAGGTTGATGGGTAGGTGGGAACAGCTGTTGAAATAACTTTGAAGAGTTAAGCTGCTAGATCAGTCCTTATTTTGTCCCATTTAACAGTGGTGCTGCTATACTACACGATGGAAGATCATGTATTGGTAGAAGTGACTCCCTGTCTTCACAAGAACTGTGCAATCACTTCTGCCAATGATAACATGGACCTTTGTGCCTGCAACAGGCAGGTTGATGAGAACAAGATTAGGCAGATTACTTCCTTGTGTTGTCTTTCACTTCAATGGTGCAAGCCCAATTTGACAGACATAACCTTTTGGATTCAGCCAGTTGAGCCACTACTGAGCCATTCTTGGCAGTAGGCACAGAAGATCCCAGCTCATTACTTTCTGTGCTCTTGCCTCCTCTAGAGCAGTCTGTTACATTATGTTCAACATGGGGGAAACTCTGATTAATCAGTTGAGCAGGGCCTTAAACAGTGATCTTTGACCTTGCTTGGCCTGAAGCTACAAGCCAAGGTCAGCGACTTCTCCCAGATCACTTCTACGTAAAAGTATTCCACTGTGTCCACAACCTTTGGTGAATCTATCCTAGTGATGGGAATGAACATGACCAAGAACCTGGGATGTGCAGTGATAAGGTATATAATACTGAGTATGAATGTGTCGGGCTGTGTTTAATTTCTCTCTTGAGATAGCCTTCCCAACCTGAGCACCTACTCCCAGATATTAATGAGGGAAACATAATAAGCTTGGCTAAGTTAAGACTGCTGTAGGAACTGTATGGGACAATTGGCAAGTACTGAATTAAACAGAATTAATTATGAATTAAGACAGTCAAGTTCTGGGGGCACAGCATTTGTATCAGACTCATAACCTAAAGAGTTCAGAACTTGAAACCAACTTCTGAACTCCATGTTCAAAATTGCTGGCATTCACTTTCTCAATTTTAAAAATTCTTTCACAAAATGTGGATATCACTGGCTATGCCAGCATTTACTGCCATTCCCTAATTGCACTCAAGAAGCTGGTGGTGTGCTATCTTCTTGAATCGCTGCAATCTTTGTGGTGTAGGTACACCCAAAGTGCTATTAAGTTCCAGGATTTTGACTCGAAGAATCTGAAGGAATGGCAATGGAATTCCAAGTCAGGATGGTGTGTGGCTTGGAGGGAAACTTGCAGGTGTTAATGTTCCTATGCATCTGCTGTCCTTGTCCTTCTTGGTGGTAAAGGTCATGGGTTTGGAAGGTGCTGCTGAAGGAGCCTTGTTGAGTTGCTGCAGTGCATTATATAGATTGCACACACTGCTACCACTGTGCATGGGTGGTGTAAGGAGTGAATGCTGATGGTGGTGGATGGGAAGCCGGTCAAGTGGGCTGCTTTGTCCTGGATAGTGTCAAGCTTCTTGAGTGTTGTTGGAGCTGCACTCATTCAGGCAAATGGACAGTATTCCATCACACTCCTGAATTGTACCTTAGAGGTAGTGGACAAGCTTTGGGGAGTCAGGAGATGAGTTACTCACCACAGAATTCCCAGCCTCTGACCTGCTTTTGCAGCCACAGTATTTATATGGCTGGTCAAGTTTAGTTTCTGGTCAATGGTAGCCTCCAGGATGTTGATAGTGGGGCAGTCAGCGACAGTAATACCACTGCATGTCAATGGAAGATAGTTGGATTCTGTCTTGTTGGAGATGATCATTGCCTGGCACTTGTGTGGGGCGAATGTAACTTGTCACTTATCAGCTCAAGCCTGAATGTTATCTAGGTCTTACTGCATATAGACACAGGTTGCTTCAGTATCCAAAGAGTCACGAATGGTGCTGCACATTGAACAATCATCAGTGAACAATAACATTGTATGGAAACACAGGTAGAAAGAAAAGCTGCCTGAAATGTAGCCCGAAAGGTTAATTTTAATTGCTACCCATAGAATGGAAAATCAAGAATCACAATTGATAAATCTACAAACTACTGAGTAATATTTATGAATTTTTAAGAATATTGAATTAGAAAAATAGATATTTAATTCGAGAAAACACAAAGCAAGAATACATAATCTAATGGATGGTTAATAACTTAGAAAGATTAAAATTTTGTATTGCACGTGGTTTAGCCTTAGCACAAAGCAGAGTTTCAGCATTCAACTCTGTTGCAATGTTGGCAAGTCAAGTAAATGTATTCAGTGCTTAAACTGCATGATACACATGTATACTGGATTAGTGTGATTTAAAATGCTATTTTGTAAAGATCTAAAGTTTAATAAAAAAAATCAGTTTTAAATGCTTGAATCCTGTTACTTTTTGTTTATCAGAGCAATGCATTTGTAACTCACTTTCCTCCTCCCCAGTCAAATTGAATGAATCTGAACTGAAATTCATCCAAGGTACTATCCAAACTGGACAGGTTATAAAATTCAATTGACAGATGCAGTGTCAGCCCATGTGCTCACAATATTATTGATGATGAGGAGCACAGACTCATCATATTGTATGGATTATCAGTTTCAGAATGAATTGACCAAAATAACCGATTTTTGAAGCCTGAAATGTCTTCCTTTTCCTGGATCTCTTCCAAAAGCCCTAAACAAAATAAAGTTAAATCACATGGTCTCTTTCCTTCAAAATGCTGTACTAACCTGGAATCTTTCCGGCATATCTGTAATTCTAATTTCATTGTCCTGGTCTGTGAGGTGACTGCTCTCCAGCTCACTGGGCTCATAGATCTCAAAGATACTGCGGCGGCTGACACGCTTTTTGGTGGTTTTCTTTGGGCGAACCCTTGTTTCACCTTCTCCCAATTCTTCATCTTCAAACTCGTATTCATCCTCCAGCTCCTCATCGTACTCATTGTATTTTTCAAACTCATCATAATCAAAATCTACTCCGAAGATCTCCTGAGCTTCCTGAAGAGCACTGCAATGAAAATTAAAACACGCTGTATATAGATAGAATTCCACTGGGTAAAGCAATACCATCACACTCATTCAGGAACATGAGACCAAAACTGTGCAAAACGCCTCGCAATGAGGCTTAAAAATGACTCGTAGAGAGATTACATGCCAACAGCAGCTAATGTTCTTCTGTATACTAATTACGAACAGATTATGTGGGATTTAATTTGAAATGGCACCAGGTACAATAAAGCTTTGTGTGGTTTTTGAATAAAAATACACAGTTGTTTCCCATGACATTTTTTTATAGAGGCTGTGTGCAGCAGAGCTATAGGAAGGGTTTATATTACAGCAATCACTTTCTTGTAAATGTTAGTGTTTAAATACGCCCAACAAGAGAAAAAAAAACTTAGTATTTTCCTAGAGTTAGTTATTTGGTGCTGTCTTTAAAATACAATAGTGAATGCCTTGTGGTTTGTAGCTCATTATCTGTACAGGACATTACTTACGCATCTGTGTACCCTGGGAACTTTCTCTTCCATTTTGGTTTTTTGATTGGCTGTCCATCATCATCAACAATGAAGTCATCAATATCTGTATTAAATGCAAAATCAGTTTAAAAGTATCAAAATTTCTATTCCTCAATTGTTGTATCACAGGTTTTGTTAATCAGGATAACCAGTCTTAGTATACTTCAGGGTGTGGATCAGCTTTCTGCTACTGGCAACACTAAAACTATGTTTCACGTCCATGTAAAGACCAAAAATGCCATGCAACAGGGCTTAAAGGTGATTCAGACAGATTACATGCCAACAGCATTTAATTAGAAATTAAGAAACAATTATAATAGCAAATTTTGTTGGCACATATCGAAGTGGTAGGTGGAGGAGTTGCAGTGGGGAAACTGCTATACAGAAAGCTCAGTCATTTTCTTTTCTATTTGTTTTGGGAAACACACGTTCAGTACATGGAAATTACAGCCCAACAAGGCCATTTAACACCAACTGGTCAATGTCAGTCTTTATGCTCCACGAGCTTCCTCTTGCCTTACTTCATTTAACCCTCTCAACATATTGTGTGTGTCTATGCGGTTTATCTTCAAATGCATCTAATGCTATTCACTTCATCCACTTTTTGGTAGCAAGTTCCACTTTCTAAGCACTCTGAGACAAGAGGTCTCTCCTAACTTCTTTATTGGATCTATGGGTGACTATTATATATTTATGACCCATGTAAGTGGAAAGATCTCTTCTATCTCTGCCCTAACGAGCCCCTTCATTATTTTAAAGACCCTGATGAGGTAACCCTAAGCTTGATTTTCTCAAGCGTTCTATTCCCCTTTCCCTCGCGTACTTATCTTGTGGACACATTCACTGTACGCAGCAGTTATTAAGTCCCTTCCGTACCACACACCGAATGCAACTGCATCTCACTACAGGTGGACTGAGGCTCCAATACACAAATTACAGCCTCCTGTTTGTTTCTGTCACTTAGCAAAAGAAACGACTGCAAAATCCAATGCATGGAAATAAATGAAAAATGCAAAATCTTATCGAGGTCCAGCCAACACCCACTGACAGACTCAGGAAATAATACAACACTCACACAGAGCTGACCCTCAGGAGCTGAGCCAATTGCTGGCAATCAGCAACCCCTCAGTAACCGTCAAACATTAACGCACTCCCTGGCAGGCATGGCCTCAGATTAATGTCCTATACCGATACCTCTAACAGCATAGCACTTAGTACTGCACTAGGGATTTCGGCCTAGGTTGCGTGCTCGAGTTTCTGGAATAGGACTTGAACATACAACCAGCAGACTCAGAGGTAAAAGCTACCAACTGAGTCACAGTTGACACCTTTGCCCCTTTGGAACTAAAGTGTCTAAAATTGAACAAACAATTTTGTTTTCCGAACCAAAAGATGGACATTAAATTAATGCAAAACTCCATATGAATTCAATGGCTATTTCTGTAGTATATGAGGTACAGTAAAGTGTAGATGGTAGTAATTTTTGAGTTAGCACAATTTTTGTGCAGCCATGTAGATTTAAGTGACAAATCATGGAAAAATAGGATTAATTTCACAGTATTGATTCAAAGCCTTTTATGGGTTTTGTTTACCCTCATATAGAATAAACCAAAATATGAATTAGCCACTGTATCAAAGTACAAGCCATTCATGATTTGAGAATGCAGAAAATAAAAATGTAATTTTACTTTTTGAGAGCTCCACAATTAACACAAGAAATCTGCATCTTCTGTTCTTTTCCCAATGCCAACAGGTTTCCATTCTTAATGTCTGCAACTATGTCATAATTGCGGTAGGCTCAACATACCTGACTCCTCCTCTTCCTCCTCCTCCTCCTCTTCAGGAGCTGCCACTGGTGCTTCAACCTGCTCTCCTTCTTCCCCTTCATATTCTGGAAAAAGTTCATCAGCAATAGCCTCTTTTTCATGTCCTTTCTTGGTAGTTTCTTCTTCCTCCTCATCTTCATCATCAGATACTTTTTTCACACGCCGGAATTTTTGCTACGAAAATGAGTTATTAATTAACTTTTGAAATTGAACAACTACAGGACAATTCAATACTTTTAGGTGGACAGGAGCAGGCTGTAAATAAGCAGTCAGACAAAAGTTGCTTGAATGTATTCTCCATGGTATAGGGTGATCAAAACTGAAAGGATTAATGTGCAACTGGGGAAACAGGGCTGCCCACATGATGATGTAAAGAAAGTCACATAACTAGTAGTAGTCTGAATGGAGAGAGCTCATGGCTGGGCTGAAGAAGCCTGTCTTGTATATCTGTACATAGTTAAGTTCTACATTAAATAGTTACCGCTCACACTTTATGCCTCTGAAACTCTTCCTTAGACAACCAAAATAACACACAACATTCACTACAACAAAAACAGAATTACCTGGAAAAACTCAGCAGGTCTGGCAGCATCGGCGGAGAAGAAAAGAGTTGACGTTTCGAGTCCTCATGATTGAGGACTCGAAACGTCAACTCTTTTCTTCTCCGCCGATGCTGCCAGACCTGCTGAGTTTTTCCAGGCAATTCTGTTTTTGTTTTGGATTTCCAGCATCCGCAGTTTTTTGTTTTTATTTTTTTATTTTTACAACATTCACTATCCTACTTAAAAGAACTACTATAGTAAATTATAAGAAAAGTCTTTTTTTTGTATTAAATAACCAACCTGAAGATACATAACTCTGCTACAATGATTATCTTAGATATGAAGAATAGTTTGCCATCAACATGTTAAAATAAGTTTCTTTCTTAAATATTGCACTAGCTTCAGAATCAGATGCTCTGATGATGTAAACCTGTTAAATCAGCCATGTGTAGTGGAACAAAATGAAGTCTGCAGGTCAAAGCATTCCATACTATCCGATAATGGTGCCCATTAGCTCCCATTTTAAAATGAAATGGTGAAAACATATCTTAGTTTTGGCATAGGCTCTTCTTCTACTCTAATTTTTAATTACAAACATCTTCCTATACTCCTAGCAGAGGGATTGATTTGGTGCAATGCCTTTTATTTTGGTTCAAGCACATTTCAGGGTATTGTTGTCTTTGGTTCATGCATACGGTATGTGATGTAGAGAGAGGCAATGGAAAAGGTTCAGGAGTCAAAAGCATGATCCCCAGATTAAAAACTTTACTCACTCACGCAGGGTTAAAATGTGGGATCTATTCACTTCAATGTGCTGAGACCTCAGGGAGGTTCAAGACACACAAAAATTGCTATGGGACTAGATTGTTTTCCTATTGATAAATTATTTTGATAAGCTTGGGAAAGACCAGGGATCATTCTGGTACAAGCTACATAAACATAGAAACTAGGAGCAGGAGTAGGCCATTCGGCCCTTCGAGCCTGCTCCGCCATTCATTATGATCATGGCTGATCAACCAACTCAATAGCCTGCTCCTGCTTTCTCTCCATATCTTTTGATCCCTTTCCCCAAGAGCTATATCTAACTCCTTCTTGAAAACATACAATGATTTGGCCTCAGCTACTTTCTGTGGTAGTGAATTCCACAGGCTCACCACTCTCTGGGTGAAGAAATTTCTCCTCATCTCAGTCCTAAATGGTCTACCCCATATCCTCAGACTGTGACCCTTCGTTCTGAACTCCCCACCATTGGGAACATCCTTCCTGCATCTACCCTGTCTAGTCCTGTTAAGAATTTTATAGGTTTCTTTGAGATTTTCCCTCATTCCTTTGGACTCTAGTGAATATAATCCTAACTGACTCAATCTCAATAAAGGGTACAGAGCTCAGCTCTTAGGTGGTTCTCTTTTTCCTTTCAAAGGGTAAACCTTTGAAACAAGTTACCACGGTCACCCGAGTGCTAACTCTTGGCAAGCCATCAAAAGAAAGCTGGACTGTCTCCTAGCTGGAGTGGATATTATGGTTTTTAAAAAGGTTAAATATGCAGCATAGGAAGCTGCCATCTGGTTCACTCTGCCTGTGCCAGCTCTTTCAAAGAATGATTAATTAGTACCACTCCTGTTCTTTCCCGACAGCGCTGCAAATTTTCCCTGAAGTATTTATTCAATTCCCTTTTGAAAGTTACTATGAAATCTGTTGCTATCACCCTTTCAGGCAGTGCACATCAGAACACAGCAAAGGACTGGGTAAAAAAAGATTCCTCATGTCACTTCTGATGCTTTTGCCAATCACCTTAAATTTGTGTTGTCCAGTTACTAACCCTTCCGCAACTGGAAATTTTCTCATTTACTCTATTAAAACAATCCATTTGGATTTATCAAATCTCCCCTCAGCCTTCTCTGCTCGAAGATAAGCAACACCAGTTTCTGCACATAAGTGAAGTCCCTCCAGTATTTCCTCCCTGAAGTGCCATTCTAATAAAACTCTTCTGCACACTCTAAGGCCTTGACATCCTTCCTAAACTCGGGTGCCCAGGATTGAACACAATACTCCAGCTGAGGTCTAATCACCATTTCATAAAGGTTTAGCAGAACTTCCTTGCTTTTGTACTCTATTCTTCTTTTAATGAAGTTCAGGGATCCCATATGTATTTTTAAACACTCTTCTCACATTGTCCTGTCATCTACAAAGATTTGTGTACATACACCTCTAAGTGCCTCTGTTCCTTCACCCCCTTTAAAATGTTCTTTAGTCTATATGCCTCTCCTTACTCTTTCACTAGTTTTTCTTGAACTGTGTTATGGTGAAAGTACTGTTCGGTAGGTAGTTCCAGGATTTTGACCCAGAGATTAAGGAAGTTCAATATATTTCCACGTCAGGATGGTTTGCAACTTGGAAGAGAACTTGCTGGTAGTGCTGTTCCTTTGCACCTGCTGCCCTGGCTCTTCCAGGTGACAGAAGTTGAAGGTTTTGGAGGAACCTTTGGCGAGTTGCTGTGCAGTGCATCTTGTAAATGATGTATACTGTACACACAGTGCACAAGTGGTGGAGGGAGTGAATGATTAAGGAGGTCGATAGGGTGCCAATCAAGCAGGCTGCTTCGGTGATGAGCATGTGTGCTGCTGGAGTTGCACTCATCCATAAAATAGACAGCATTACATTTTACTTCCTACTTTGTCCTTGTAGATGCTGGAAAGGCTTTGTAGGATCAGGTGAGTCACTTGCCGCAGAATGCCCAACCTCCGAACTTTACTTAAGCCTGTGTTTACATGGCTGGTCCAGTTAACGTTCTGGTCAATGGTGACTCCCCACAGGATAGTGATGGTGGGGGAATCAGTGATGGTAATGTTGTTGAATGTTAATGGGAGATGTTTCAATTTTGTCTTGTTTGAGGTGGTCATTTCCTGGCACTTGTATGGAGTGAATGTTAATGCCACTTAACAGCCCAAGCCCGTATGTTGTTCAGGTGTTTCCGTAGTGTGGCTCAGACAGCTTTTTCTGAAGAGTTGTGATCTGAACTGAATACACTGAAATCATCAACGCACATCAGATTTTATATTGGAGGGATGGCCATTGCTGAACATTTGAAGATGATTGGATGTAGAGCACTGCCCCAAGGACTCCTGCAGTGATGTTCTATAGCCAAGATGATTGGCCTCCAACAACCACAGCCATCTTCATTTGTGCTGGTTACAGCTCCAGCCGGTGAAGAATTTTCCCCTGATTACCACTGACTTCAACTTTACTGGTGCTCCTCGATGCTACATGTCAGTCTGGTGGTTATGTCTTTCCTGACTTGGCCAGCTTGGTCAGTATCAGTGCTATCACCAAGACTGGATTCTGTTCTTTTGCTCTCCTCCGTGTTTCTTGCAGGTAATTTTCAACATGGAGGAGTACTGATTCATTAGCTGAGAAAGGGCGGAAGGTTATAAGCAGCAAAATGCTTCCTTGGCCGTGTTTGAACTAATGTCATGAGACTTCATGGGGTCAGGATTTAATATCAAGAGATCCCAGGGTTATTCCCCCTCGACAGTATACTATTGTGCCACCACCTCTGGTGGGTCTGACCGGCCAATGGGACAGTAATAGTGGGATAGTAATAGTGATGCCTGGGACAATGATTTGGTCAGACTGTTTCTTGACTAGTCTGTGGGGTAGCTCTTTCAGTTTTGGGACAAGTCTCAAGATGTTAATAAGGAGGATAAGAAGGGCTTTGCAGGGTTGACTGGGTGTGTTTTGTACCCAAATCTGCTGTCTAGGTTGATGTTGGATGATCTCTCCAGTTGTATTCTTATTCTGTAGCTTTTCATAGCAGCTTTATACAATTGGATGACTTACTAGGTAATCTCAGATGGAAAATTAAGATTCATCACAATGTTGTGGGTCTGAGTTACAGATAGGTTAGACTGCAGGAACCACAGATTTCTTTCCCTAAAAGAACATCAGTGAATCAGGTGGGCTTTTATGATAACCTGGTAATTTTACATCCACCATTACTGATACTAGCTTTTTATTCCAGATTTTTGTTTAAATAACTGAATTCAAATTGCCCAGATGTCATGGTAGGATTTGAATTTGTGTCACCAGGTTGTTAGTCCAGGTCTCTAGATTGCTAGTTGAGTAACATAACCATTATTTTACATAATAGAATTCCTAGCAAAATTAAAATCCATGAGAAATGCACAATTTCTTTGCATTGAGTTTATCTGCCATGTGCCCTGTGCATTTCACCAGTCTGCATCCTCCTAATGTTTGCAGACATTAACATCCTTGTTGTTAACTATATTTCCGAGTTTCACGTCATCTGCAAACTTTGAAATTATGCCCTGTTTACCTAAGGTCAGGTCAGTCATGCATATCAAAAAGGGCAGTAGTTTTCATATCAACTTCTGGAGAATGTCACTCTATACCTCTTTCCATTCCCGATAAACAACAAACCATTCACCACTACTGTCTGTTACTGTCCTGTAGTAAATCTTGTACCTACGCTGCCCCTTTAATCCCATGGACTTTATTTTCCAGAATTAACCTCAACCGCCTACCCCCCCCAACCCTGTTAATTTTTAATCTGGTTTTTTGTCTCTATCAGGAGATTACTTGCCTACTGGTGGTTAGGGAGTATATAATCATGAAGCTTTAGACGTCACAATTGTGTGGGGCAAGCATGATGTGCCATATGCCTTTTCCTGTCCATCATTTCCATACATTATCATCCTATACACAATGTAAATTTACAATTTGTCTTCTGAAGCGATTCAATTTACTTCAATTATTTTTGCTATTGTAACATTCCAAAATACAGATTAAATTGCCAGAGGAAAGCAGCTGCATACAACTTGGTCATTCAGCTTGAGGTCCAAATATCTAAGCGTTATGACCATTTTTCTCCTGCAAATGTATTTTAGCATGAGTAACATGGTGGGCAGGGTAAGTATGACTATTTGACTAAATGGTGCTCAAAAACTGATAAGAGTATTTCCAAATGAGAGAAGTCTGCATGGAAAGCCCAAAACTGGGTCAGCTAGGACTGAACAAAGGAACAGCTGAGTGAAAAAGACTGACAGCAGACAGACAGTTGGAGGAGAGAGTAATAACAGAGAGGCCAGGTGAGTTGATGGTCAAATTAGCTACAATTGATTGAAATAAATTTCTACTGAATTCATGTTAAAAGCTTTACTGAAATCTCCTGGTTATTTTGGGTTCATCAGGCTACAGAGAAAACGTCACACTGTAATTAGAGAATTTAGGTACAGTTCTCCTCTCAGATTTCATTTCATTTATTTAAAGTTGACTGGTTGTTTTAACAGTGTTTAACACATCAAAACCCTGACGTTTACTCTACACAGGCTTGCAGTAAAGACACTATCAAACATTCACAATTTTTTGCTGAGTTGCTTTCTCAAGGTCCTAAGTGAGATTCCCTCACTTCAACTGTACTGAAAAATTGTTTCACTTTAACACCATGGTTACCAATATAGGAAAGCTTTTAGCTAAGATAATGGTTTAACTTTTGCTTGAAACTCTTAATTTATCATCTCAAATTGTCACCACGACCAATAGTGACAGACCAGTAACTACCAACAGCTCACCAACATTGGTGCTGCATAGTTAGAAATGCTCTTTTCTAACTGAAACCCAATTTAAGGACAAAATTTGAATCAATATCAATTTCAAGTAAAGATGATACAAAAGAAATTCAAAAATGGATCATAATGCTTTGTTGAAAACCTGAGACAATGCTAGCTTAATATTCATTTCTTTTGAGCATTTGCATTTCAACATATTATCATTGGAACTAATTAACAGTTTTTTTTTACTTTAGATAAACATAAGAATTTTACTAATTTTTAATTATTAAATTTTGAATTACTAAATAGTTTTCTGTTAAACCAAAAGAATTAGCTTTACCCTTTTGACTTTGACACCCAAGTTTTCCTCGATTAGGTCAAAATCATCATCTTCCAGTCTGTCATCATAAGCTGCACATAATCAGAAAACAATTATTTACATCGTATCATGGACATAATCTCTAAAATATAATGTCTCTATGATTCATTAAGATTTTATTATAAAATGCTTCAGCAGAATATTCACAAATATTTACTTAAATAGTTTGACATCATCACAGTCTTCTCCCACACAATAGTATATCACACCTTTCAAAATCCTGAGAATGTTGGTTGCCTCTTTCTCATCAAAATAGTCACATAATCATCAGAATCAAGAATTTCTAGATGACAATATTTGCAGAAAAGTTGCAAAGGGCTTCCTGTTTTTAAAAAACTTCTCCACTTAAAATATTCCAAAGTATAGCATAAAATCTGAATCAAGCAATTAAGTTACACATATTAGCAAGAAAGAAAACTATTAATATCTTAGCCTTGTAGGCTCTGAATTTCTATCATAGAAAAATTAATTGATTTTAAAACTGACTTTTACGCTTTCTTTTTTTTGTGATGGGATCTGAACCTCCGGAACCTTCACTGGCTCCATCGTCATCATCATCCTCTTCCTCCTCTTCCTCATCATCTTCTTCTACATCATCATTAATGAAGTCCTTTAAATTTCCTTGTTCATCCTGGTCATCTGCATTTTCATCCTCCTCCTCTTCCTCCTCTGTTGGGATAAACACAAAAAATTATAAATATCTTGAAAATTAAGTTTAGACTTCTAGCTCCTAAAACTGGAGCTATAATGCATTAAACTGAATAATTTTACGAGTTTGACGCGATGATGAGCTCTCCTTCTGCCAGTTTCAACTCCATGCTCATTTTTTTGGCCAAGGAGGCTTCCCCTGCACAGTGGACATTTCCCCCCGTCTTCAAGATTCCTGTTCCACCTTAAGCTTTCCCCTGCACCCGTTTTTTCATTGAAAACTGCATTAGTTGTGTCAGTTTCTCTACTTCCTTCACTTAAATTGGTCTCTCTCTCTCTCTCTGAGCCTGCAGCACCCCAGCCTCCCATGTATAACCCCACCATCAGAAACAAACCTGCTGATAAGGAAGGGGCTGTTGTTGTCTGGCAGAAGTACCTCCAGTTCTGGAGGCTGAATGGCATCTCCTAGGAAAACACAAGCCTCTTCTTTGGAGATCTTTCCCCTCTTGCACACCCACTCTACTTGGCCTTGAACCTTATTTTGCTTCAATTCCACTTCTTTCACTTCTCAGAGAAAAACAATAGGTCTGCCTCAGTATTGCTCATTGTTTCAGTCTCTTCCTACGCCATGCAGCTTATTTTTCTCTCACCCAAGCTTCCTCCCCTTCTTCAGACCTTACTGAACTACATCCACAATTTTTCTGATATCTGCCATATCAACTAATTCCAATTTACTGGTCCTAAATATCTCCTCTGTACAATGGATATACAGTTCCTCTACTCCTCCAATCCTAACAGGGTGGTCTGCAATCCCTTCATATCTTTGAACAGTAGCTTACCTGTCTCCATTCACCACTACCTTCCTCAAACTGAACAACTTTTACTTAAACTCCAATTACTTCTTCCAAATAAATGGTGGTGCTAATGTTAGCTCTAATTTTTCATTGTGTATAGCTTGTCTGCTTACTGCGCAGTTGTGCACACCTGAAAGAGAACACTAGTTGTGCATGGTCCGTTTGCTGCATTGCGCAGTGTGTTCCAGAATGCTGTGCAGCCACATCCCCATGAAGTTTAGATGGATCATTGCTGTATAGGCCCTAGCTGTGCCTGTCTTTTTGAAGGATATATTGAGTATTCTTGTTCCATTCCTATATAGGTCGCCTCACTAACCTCATCTTCCAATAGATCAAATGTTTGTATCAATGATCTTCTTGTTCTTCCTATTATAAAGTTTCATTAACTTTGTTTCTAATTTGCACCCCTTCCTTAGTCCTTCTTGGATTCTTTCCTTCCTTGACTTTTCTATCTCCATCTTTGGGATAAGACTGTCCTCTCCTGATTTCTTTCAATCTTACTTCCTAGAAGAACTCCACTTCCTTTTCCCAGTTTCTCAATTGTACCTGCTCTAACTATGCCAATTTCCTTACCAGAGCTTCCAAAAGGTCATCTATTTTTTCTCAGTCAACAATTCCCCTCTCTCATTGTGGTAGACAGGACCCTTGGCATTTTCTGCACTTTCACCCTCACCTTTTCTCCCCTGTCCCAAAAGTACAATGTTCTCATCTGCTGTCCCAACAGCCTCCATATTCAATGGATCATCCTCTACCATTTCCGTCACCTCACCAAACATGCCTTTCCCTCCCCTCCCAACATTCTGAAGAGAGTGTTTGCTCCATGACACTCAGGTGCATTTGTGTCACCAGCACCTGCACCCTGTCCCTAGCACCTTCCCACACACATGTAGGAATGGGAGAGCTGTCCTTTCACCTTCTTCCATTAAAGAGGAAATGATGGCGTAGTGGTAACTCACTGGACTGGTAATCCAGAGGGCCAGCCTAATACACTGGGGACATGGTTTCAAATTCCACCATGGCAGCTGGTGGAATTTAAGTTCAATTATTAACTCTGGAATAAAAAACTGCCCTCAGTTATGGTGACCATGAAACTATCATCGATTGTTGTGGAACCCATCTGGTTCTCTAATGTCCTTCAAGGAAGGAAATCTGTCATCCTTACCTGGTCTGGCCGACATGTGGCTCTAGACCCGGAGCAATGTGGTTGAATCTTAACTGTCCCCTGAAATGGCCTAGCAAGTCACTCAGTTCAAAGACAATCAGGGAGGGTAACAAATGGTGGCCTTGCCAAAGACACCCACATCCCATGCAAGAAAAAAAAAATAATTGTCCAGGTCCCAACCAATCCTTCATAGACAACCCCTCACAGGTCCAACAAAGCATAACATTTGTTAATTCTCCATTCACAGATCTTGACAGGGTGATGACAGAAGGATGCTTTAGTGACTGGAAGCTAGTGTCCAGTGGCGTACCACAAGGATCTGTGCTGGGTCCTCTATTATTTGTCATTTATATAAACGACATAGATGACAATGTGGGGGGTAGGATTAGTAAGTTTGCGGATGACACAAAGATTGGCCAGATGGTTAACAGTGAGGTTGAGCGTCTTGGGCTACAGGGGGATATAGATGGGATGGTCTAATGGGCAGATAAGTGGCAGATGGAATTCAACCCTGAAAAGTGAGAGGTGATACACTTTGGAAAGAGTATTTGACAAGGAAGTATTCAATGAACGACATGGCACTAGGAAGTTCTGAGGAACAAAGGGACCTTGGCGTGTTGTCCATAGATCTCTGAAGGCAGAGGGGCATGTTAGTGGGTGGTGAAAAAGGCATATGGGATACTTGCCTTTATTCAATCGAGGCATAGATCACAAAAGTAGGGAGGTCATGTTGGAGTTGTATAGAACCTTGGTGAGGCCACAGTTGGAGTATTGTGTGCAGTTCTGGTCGCCATATTATAGGAAGGATGTGTTTGCACTGGAGGGGGTGCAGAGGAGATTAATCAGGATGTTGCCTGGGATGAAACATTTAAGTTATGAAGAGAGGTTGGATAGATTTGGTTTGCTTTCACTGGAGTAGAGAAGACTGAGGGGCGACCTCATTGAGGTGTACAAGATTATGAGGGGCATGGACAGGGTGGATAGAGAGCAGCTGTTCCCCTTAGTTGAAGGCTCAGTCACAAGAGGGCATAAGTTCAAGGTGAGGGGCAGGAGGTTTGGGGGGGATGTGAGGAAAAACTTTTTTACCCAGAGGGTGGTGACGATCTGGAATGCGCTGCCTGGGAAGGTGGTGGAGGCGGGTTGCCTCACTTCCTCTAAAAAGTACCTGGATGAGCACTTGGCATGTCATAACATTCAAGGCTTTGGGCCAAGTGCTGGTAAATGGGATTAGGTAGATAGGTCAGGTGTTTCTCACGTGTCGGTGCAGTCTTGATGGGCCAAAGGGCCTGTAGTGCACAGTGATTCTATGGCACCAGATCAGTGTGCTTCTAGCATCTTCTGTTTTGTTCCCTCCAGATTTTCAGCAACTGTAGCATTTTGCTTTTAGAATTTAAAACTTGTTCAAGTGAAATGTCGATTTGTTTTTACATTGATAATAGCATTCAATCAAACCTAAACTAAATGTGGCATCAAGGAAACCTGGCAAAACTGGAGTCAATGGGAATTAGGGGAAAATTCTCCACTGGTTGGAGACACACCTAGCACATAGGAAGATGGCTGTGGTTGTTGGAGGTCAATTATCTCAGTCCCAGGACAGTGCTGCATGAGTTCCTCAGGGTAGCGTCCCAGGCCCAATCATCTTCCGTTGTTTCATCAACGATCTTCCCTCCATCATAAGATCAGAAGTGGGAATATTCGCTGATGACTGCACAATGTTCAACACTATTTGCGACTCTTCAGATACTGAAGAAGCCAGTGCCCATATGCAGCAAGGCCTGGACAACATGCTGGCTTGGGCTGATAGGTGGCAGGTAACATTTGTGTCACACAAGCGTATCTACAGTAAGAGAATCTAACATCTCCCTTAGACATTCAACAGCATTACCATTGCTGAATACCCTACTATCAACATTCTTGGGGGGGGGTTACCATTGACCAGAAACTGAACTGGACTAGCCATATAAATACTGTGGTTACAAGGAGTCAGAGGCTGGGAACTATGCCGTTAGTAACTCATGTGCTGACACCCCAAAGCCTGTCCACCATCTACAAGGCACAAGTCAGGAATGTGACGGAATACTCTTCACTTGCCTGGATGAGTGCAGCTCCAACAGTCAAGAAGCTTGACGCTATCCAGGGCAAAGCAGTCCACTTGATTGGCACCCCATCCATCACCTTAAACATTCACTCCTTCCACCACCAACACACAGTGGCAGCAGTGTGGACCATCTACAATATGCACTGCAGCAACTCACCAATGATCCATCAACAGCACCTTCCAAACCCATGACCTCTACCAGCTAGAAGGACAAGGGTAGCAGATGCATTGGAGCACCATCACCTGCAAGTTCCCCTTCAAGCCACAAACCATCCTGACTTGGAAATATGTTGCCATTCCTTCACTGTTACTGGGTCAAAATCATGGAACTCCCTTCCTAACAGCACTATGGGTGTACCTACACCAGATGGGCTGCAGTGGTTCAAAGTGGCTCACTACTGCCTTATGAAGGGCAATCAGGGGTAGGCAATAAATGCTGGCCTAGCCAGCGATGCCCACATCCTGTGAAAGAATAAAAAAAAATTCAGTACTTCAGATCAAGTCTGACCTTGGCTCTCTATAAGTGAAACAACACTCCCTCACTTTTGAATTTCAAGCCAGTTGAGCTAAAGGCCCATATTTAATGAGTACATTGCATTCTTTTTCATAAGAGTATAGAATATCAGAAGTATACAGGAATATAAACAGTCAAAGGGAGGAACTAAACAGATTTGATACAAGTAAAAGGGAGAAACAATATTGTACAATAAATTTTGCCTGTACAACCTACCAGAGAAATATTGAATTTTAAAATGCAATAATTTTGTTATTTGGAGGATTTGTGCATTACACAAGTGCTAAGTGCTCCTCCCTTTATGGCTACATGTTTGAATTTCTGTAACATTCTAAGCTCAATTAGAGATGAATTAGCTTTAGCAATATTCTAACTATGAAGTCAGTTTCAATTCTGCTTCAGGGAAAATTTTTCCTATCTATACAATGATTTAAAAAGAAATTTAGATAATACTACGGTGCGATCTTTGATCTGGTATTTATTGCTGCAAGATCTAAAATGAGTAATTTTTGCATCGATGTAAAAATGCCACCCCTGAGGTATTTTAGGCAACTGCTAGATGAAAGATTTTACATGCTTGCAAGTGTCCTCTGGCATTGCGTGTGACAAGTTGTTGAATATAATGTTTGCAGTTCACCAAAGGTTCTTCGGCAGCATCTCAAAGGACAAGGGCAGCAGGCACTTGGAATGCCACCACCTGTAAGTTTCCAAGTCATACACCATCCCGACTTGAAAATATATTGTTGTTCCTTCATTGTTAGAGTCAAAATCCTGAAAATTCCTATCTAACATCACTCTGGTGTTGGGAGACCATATCTTCATGAACTGTCGTTTTCTTTTAAAATTTGAGAAGACATTGCATTATTTGGATACTTGGATTTTTTTTTACAAAAAGGTCATAAGTTCACCTTTGGACTGGGAGCAAGCAAGCCTTTTCTAAGAAATCACCCGACCAGCATGGTACTTGATGGGGCTGAAGAGCTGTTTGCTTATGTTCCACATCAGCCTCCTCATCACCTAACCCCATGAACCCAACCTATTCCTTTCTTTATCTTTTAAATAACTATGTCTTTATCTAGCTTTCCCTTAAATATATTTATGCTGTTCAGCTCAAGTATTGCTTATGGTAGCGAGTTACACATTCTAATCACTTTCATTATAAACACCGTTTGTCCTGAGTTCTTCATTGGCTTTATTAGTGCCTATCCTATATTTATGGCCCCTAGTATTGATCCTCCCCACAGGTGATTTCTCTACATCTGCTCTATCAATCCTTTATAACCCTTTAAATACCTCTATCAGGTCATTCCTCAGCTTTATCTTTTCCAGAGAGAAGAGCCCCAGCCTGTTCAAACTTTCCTGATAGGTAAAGTAGAGACTGTGGTCTAGCAGAGACATTAATCAGGCTTCTTTTTTAATAAACTTTGAATGACTGATTTATTATAAAACAAAAGTTCTTTTTAAAACAAGTTGCAAGAACTGGTTAACACACGTGTAATCCGGAAGTACAACTATCTATCCCTTTTAAAACCCCCAGCCCACGCATGAGCACACATTCTCTCTCTCTCACATGCATGTGCACACACACACATACAAAGGGCAAACGGGGTCTCTGCAGAGATGGGCTTTGGAGAATAGGTTTTATAAAATAAAGTTTACAGGGTTTTGATGCTGTTGATCTGGAGCTCCCTCATGTGACAGCATCTACTGGGACCTCACTGGTCCTAGTAGATGTCTGGAGGATCTCACCCACTGAGCTTTGGTGCAGAGGAGAATATAACCAGGTCAATCCTTCTTGTCTCAGCCTCTCAGGTTTCCAAATGCAGACAAGTTTCACTGATATGAGCAGTCTTAGCTGGATAAGTGCAAGCACACGGTTTCAGGCAAGACAAAGAGAGCGCGAGCTGGGCAGCTTTTCACTTTCTCAATTCAGTCCCAACTGAATTCAAAAAAATAAGTCCAAAAATTAAAGCTCACCCCTGTCATGTGATTTCCAGTAAATCACTAGCCTTTGCCTATAAACCAGTTTTTTCCCCATCAATTAAAATAACTGCTGTGCAAACAAGAGTATGAATCAGTTAAACCTAAAGGTCTGTACCTATGCTTTATGTCCTTAAGTAAAAACCTGACGACCTAAGGCTGGGCATCAGAAAAGTGAGTGCAAAAGCTAACAGCTAATCACAAAAATCCAAAAGCTTCATTGCCATCCACCCAGTTTTCAAATGTAACATGAACACTCGCATTATGGTTCTGTAATTCTAAGTTAAAGCTGCGGAGAGTGGAGAGTTCAAGTCCTACCATGGTAACTGGGAAATTTAAGTTAATTAAATCCAGAATAAAAAGCTAGTCTCAATAATGGTGTGAGAAACTACCGGATTGTCGTAAAAACCCATCTAGTTCACAGATGTCCTTTAGGGAAAGAAATCTACCATCCTACCTCAGTCTGACTTGTGACTCCAGGCCCACAGCAATATGGCTGTTTGAAATGATCAAGCGAGCCACTATCAAACCACTATGAACAGATTGAAGAATAAAAATCGGATAGGCCACCCAGCATCAACCTAGGTGCTGGAAATGACAAAGGCACACATAGTCCAGTGGACACTGCAAAGTGTTCCTCACTCAAATTTGGGGATTAGTGTCAAAGTTGGGAGAGCTGTCCCACAGACTTGTCAACCAACAGCTTGACTTAATCAAAGAACCATATCTTACAGCCAATGTTCCAGATTCCTCCATCATTATCCCTGCATATGTCCTGATCCACCTTAAGAACAGACCTACCAGGCGTGGTGGCATAGTAGTATACAGTCAGGAGTGGCAGCCCTGGGAGTCCTTAAAATTGACTCCGGATCCCATGAAGTCTCATGGCATCAAGCCAAACATGGGCAAAGAAGCCTCCTGCTTAATACCGAACACCTTCCCTCGTGATGAATTAGCAGCCCATGTTGAACACCACCAGGAAGAAGTGCTGCAGGTACCAAGAGCAACCATGTTTGGTGAATTCTGAAGACATATCTGCCAAACTAAGCTTGCTGCAGGTGGCAAGAGACCCAAACAAGAGAAAGGTCTCCTTTATCTCGTCCTCAGCAATCTGGCCATCACAGATTCATCTACAGAAGGAGTGACCATCCCACAGTCCTTGTGGAGATGAAGTCTGATCTTCACATTGGAGGACACCCTCCATCGTGTTGTGAGCCACAATCACTGTGCTAAATAGTACAGATTCAGAACAGATCTAGCAGCTCAAAATTGGGCAATTTATGAGGTACAGTGGGTCATCAGCAGCAACACAATTGTATTCCAACACAATCTGCAACCTCAAGGCATGTCATAGCCCTCACTCTAGCCTTGCCATGAAGTCAGGCTCAATTAGGAGTGGACAGCATGCCAGGAGCAGCATCATGCATACCTAAACATGAGGTGCCAACCTGGTGAAGTTACAATACTGGACTATGTGCACGTTAAATAAACAGTGGAAGCAGGGCAATAGACAGAACTAAGCAATGCCACAACCAACAGATCAAATCAAAGCTCTGCAGTCCTACCACATCCAATCATGAATGGTGGTGGACAATTAAACAGGAAGAACATCACTATCCTCATCATGGCAGAACCCAGCACGTTAGCGAAAATGACAAGCCTGAAGTGTCTGCAACCATCCTCAGCCAGAAGTGTCAAGTGGGTGATTCATCTTGATGTCCTCCTGAATTCCCCAGCATTATAAGAAGTAAGTCCTTCAAACAATTGACCTCACTCAATGGGGCATCAAGAAACGACTGAGCACAATGGATGTAACAAAGGCTATGGGCTCCCAACAACATCTAAATGCAGTGCTGAAGACTTGGGCTCCAGAACTAGTTGCACCAAATATCATGATGGTGAACGACTGCCCACAGTTGGTGTCACCATTTGCATCAATTGTCAGCTAGAGTTTCTGTTATGGACTTGATTTTCCAGACAGGTTTCTTACTAAAAACATCAAGCTTTATTTACAGGCTGCAGCAGCAGTTACATGCTTCCATCAAGCTCCACAACTGGAAGAATAATTTTCATTCCAAGGTTCCTCATGTTTAGAACTGATTCCTTCACACTGTCATGTGATATAACACAATAAATCTTAAAGCTACAGTCACTACATTCCTTAAAGCTACAATTACTGCAGTTTCCCCATTTGTGATTGATGTTGAGAGCTTCCATGTCTCTTCTGACAGCTCCCTTGAATTGGAGCTTGAAGTGCCCTGCTGGTCTCCTGCTATGTTCTACCTCCTTGTATAGCACATCCTTGGGGGATATGGTCATGTTCTAAACTGTGCACATGTCCAAGCCAATGCAGCTTTCTTTGCTTGATTAGCGTTAGCATGCGTGGCATCTTTTGCTCTAGAAGGACTGCTTCATTTTCTTTCCACATGATGTCGGTCATCAAGGTTGCATCATAGACACTGGAGATGGAAGTTATTGAGCCTTTGTTCTTGATGGTGTTCTTGGTTAGTTGTCCAAGCTTCGCTGCCGTACAACGATATGTTCAGGATACAGGATTTGCAGATAATCATCTTGGTCCTGCAGGTCAGTTTATTGTTCCTCCATAAAAACAAAAAAACTGTGGATGCTGGAAATCCAAAACAAAAACAGAACTTCAGTTCTGTTGAAGGGTCATGAGGACTCAAAACGTCAACTCTTTTCTTCTCCGCCGATGCTGCCAGACCTGCTGAGTTTTTCCAGGTAATTCTGTTTTTGTTATTGTTCCTCCATGCCCGTTTTGTTAGTCGGCCAAAGTTGGTGGCTGCCTTTCGAATCCACGTGTTGAGCTCTTTGTCAAGAGGCAGGTTTCCTGTCACTGTAGATGCAAGGTAGCAGAACTTGCTGACTGCGTCCAGTAGTGTGTTGTTGAATCTGATCATAGGTGGAGACAAAACACACTGTTCTATAACTATAGTTTTCCTAATACTGCTGAAGAGAACATGAAACATGCATGGGATAGGTGTTCATGAGGCTTTGGAGCTGGTCTTTGTCTGGCATTTGGCGTGGCATCATCAGCATAGAGAGTTCTCTCTCAGGCACATGCCACACTTTTGTCTTGGTTTTCAATCTGGATAGGTTAAGGACTTTCCCGTCTGATTGTGTGTGGAGGTACACTCCTTCCATCTCAGTGGGAAAAGCATATGTCAGTAAAACAGAGAAAAAAGGTACCAAAGTAAGGGTTAAGACACTGCCTGGTTTTCACCTCATTCTTGATCTCAAAACTGTCAGAGGTGGAGCTGAACTGAATGGTGCCCTGCATGTTATCATGGAAGAACTATATGAGACTGCGAAGCTTGGTAGGGCAGCTGATTTTCTCTAGTATCTTGTATAGGCCTGTCTTGATCACAATGTCAAATTCTTTTGTGAGGTCCACAGAATGGTGTATGCTGCTCTTTGCACTTGTCTTGAAACTAACATAAGGAGAAGATCATATCTACTGTGGCGATGCCAGTTCTGAAGCAACATTGCACCTCCAGGTATATTCTGTTGACTAGTAGATTGAGCCTTGTTAGAATGACTCTGGAATGGGCCTTTCCAATGTAGCTGACGAGTATTTGTTGCAATCCCCTCAATCGCGTTTGTTCTTGTATAACATGACGTTTGATTACACATATCCTGTGGGACAGATTCTTCTCTTCAGCAGAGCTGAAGGAGGTGGGGGTATGCTGGCAGATGGGGCTTTCCACACTTGAGTAGCTCCAATGGTATTCCGTTCTTTTCAGGTGCTTTCCTTGCTGCTAGGGAGTCAATGGCCTTTACAAGCTCAAGTAATGAGGGTTCTACATCAAGCTCATACGTAACAGGTAACTGCATAAAATTATCAAAGACAGGCAGAGAGATGTCTTTGACGTGAGTATAGCTGGGGTAGTATATTTGCTTGCTCCTGAAATTGACTACCTCCCCAACTGCAGGTTTCAAAGGAGCAACCTTGTGCTTTTCTGCTGCCTTCATACATAGCAAAGGTTACCATTGTCACTGGCAGTTTATATTTCTTCTCATAGATCGAATCAATACTTGTTGGCACAGTCCCTTGCTCCGCTCTGCATAACTACCTTGGCTATCATGAGATTGTCACAAGTTTTAGGGTTAGAAAGCAGACTGTAAGCCAAGTGAGCTGCACTTCAATGACACAAGTCATTTTTATGAGGTGGGTCTTGAACCAACCTTTGCCCATTTCTTCGTTTGCTAAACGTGGTTATTGCAGCTTTGTAGATGACTGACCACAGATGCTTCTATCAGTGTTATCTGGGGAGCCCTCAGGTGGAAAGAGCTTCTTGAGAGCAGAGTACCTCTGATATTTGTCATCAGCTCTCGTGCATGCAATGTTGGTGTTTGGACTTGTGTATTTTCCAAAATTACACTTTCACCCTGCTACTGACAAGCATGTGATCAGTATCGCAATCTGCACTGTCATACGTGTGGGGGTGGAAGAACGCTAGACAGATTGCATCTTCTGGTGAAGTCCAGAAACAGACTGCTTTCTGAAAATAAAGGCTTTTCTGGCTTGAAACTAGATGGCGGCTTCAAATTCACAACTTTTCTCACCACAGAGCTGGTCTCAGGGCATCTCCCCCATACAGCCACCTCAATTCAAATAAACACCTCCCTTAAATGCCCCTTTTCCCCCCTTTCACCCTAGACTCCATTGTCCTAGGCACCTCTTTGAACTCAAACTTTTCCAAAATATAAATATCTTTCATGTCTTCCTATTGCCTCCAGTTCCACGCCAAATAGAATTTAATAGCCTTCCCTTGATTACTTATGAAACCTTTGTAAATTGTAAAAGTCCCTTATACATTCTTTGAAACTTACCAGCTTATCTGTCACCTAATGCAAATTTTAAAACCCAACTTATTTACTTATAATAACAACTTCACCATAGCCTCTCATTACAAATGCATGCATCTAGCTCCTTTATCATTTTATCTCTCAGTTCCCACAGACAAGCTGTCTTTACTAACCTTCCTCCAGTTTAATTAACCATGGGCACATATGCATTCACAGCCTTCTTTACAGAATACCACCATATTCCCAAAATATTAAAATAACTTCACACTGTGGATTCTGGAACAATAGGTATTTTTAGAACTGAGATCAATAGATTTTTAGAAAGGTATCAAGGAATATGAAACAAAATGGGATAATAGAGTCGAGGAACATATCAGCCACGATCTAACTGAAAGGTGGAACAGACCCGAGGCGCTGAATAGTCAAACCTATGTGGCTCTGTCTAGATTTAAACAAAAACAAAAACAGAATTACCTGGAAAAACTCAGCAGGTCTGGCAGCATCGGCGGAGAAGAAAAGAGTTGACGTTTCGAGTCCTCATGAGCCTTCGACCGAACTGAGTGAATCCAAGAAAGGGGTGAAATATAAGCTGGTTTAAGGTGGGGTGGGGGGGGGGTTTTGGGTTGGGGGAGAGAGAAGTCGAGGGGGGGGTGTGGTTGTAGGGACAAACAAGCAGTGATAGAAGCGGATCATCAAAAGATGTCACAGACAACAGAACAAAAGAACACATAGGTGTTAAAGTTGGTGATATTATCTAAACGAATGTGCTAATTAAGAATGGATGGTAGGGCACTCAAGGTAAACTATATCTTTTGTTCTGTTGTCTGTGACATCTTTTGATGATCTGCTTCTGTCACTGCTTGTTTGTCCCTACAACCACACCAACCCCCTCTACTTCTCTCTCACCCCACCCAAACCGCACCCCCCACCACACACACACCTTAAACCAGCTTATATTTCACCCCTTTCTTGGATTCACTCAGTTCGGTCGAAGGGTCATGAGGACTCAAAACATCAACTCTTTTCTTCTCCGCCGATGCTGCCAGACCTGCTGAGTTTTTCCAGGTAATTCTGTTTTTGTTTTGGATTTCCAGCATCCGCAGTTTTTTTGTTTTTATAGATTTAAACAAAATTTAGTCAACCAGAATCTAATACCAATCTCATTTATCATTGTCATCAAAACCACAAACAAAAATTTCATAAAAATAGGCTGAAGATGCTGTGAAAAATGTTGAATATTTTTGAGATGAACACGTGGATCACTATAATTCTGCACATTGATATAACAGTAGTTTTTGGAAAGTGGATTTCTGAACTGTTCTGTTGCTAAATATCCAGTAACATAAGAAATTATGACAAGCTGCATTTAACTGGGTCAAGTTCCCATTTTATTCATCGTCCTGTAGAAAACATGTTTCATGGTTCCACCCCCATCTTCAACTAGCCTTTAGAGTAAGAAAGAACAAATACTGTAGATGCCAACATTCAAATGTTTACTTTGGGTATATTTAACGAGGTATTAGCTTAGATCTATTAGAGTACTATAATTTCTAGGGTCAAAGTGCAGATTAAACGTACAACCCTATGAGCTTAAAAAAATCTTTGTCAAGTGTGCGCCTTTTGATTGCAATGTTGAACAGAGGCCGGAGGCTCCATCTGCCCTTTCAGGTGGGCATAACAGACATAACATTATTTAAAGACCAGGGAGTTCAACAGTCCTCTGTCAACACAAAAACAAAAATTCCTGGAAAAACTCAGCAGGTCTGGCAGCATCCGTGGATAGGAGCACAGCTAATGTTTCGAGTCTGAATGACCCTTCAACAGAACTAAGTAAAAATAGAAAGGTGAAATATAAGCTGGGTTTGGGGGGGGGGGGGGGGGGGGGGGGGGGGGGGGGGGAGAGACACACACACACAAGAACAGCTGGATAGAGGGCCAGTGATAGGTGGAGATAACCAAAAGATGTCACAGACAAAAGGACAAAGAGGTGTTGAAGGTGGTGATATTATCTAAAGGAATGTGCTAATTAAGGGTAGAAAGCAGGACGAGCAAGGTACAGATAGCCCTAGTGGGGGTGGGGTAGGGGGGAAGGGATCGAAAAAGGCTAAAAGGTAGAGATAAAACAAAGGATGGAAATACATTTAAAAATAATGGAAGTAGGTGGGGAAAAAATCTATATAAATTAGTGGAAAAAACAAAAAGGAGGGGGAAAATCGTAAAGGGGGTGGGGATGGAGGAGAGAGCTCATGATCTAAAATTGTTGAGCTCAATATTCAGTCCAGAAGGCTGTAAAGTGCCTAGTCGGAAGATGAGGTGCTGTTCCTCCTGTTTGCGTTGAGCTTCACTGGAACAATGCAGCAAGCCAAGGATGGACATGTGGGCATGAGAGCAGGGTAGAGTGTTGAAATGGCAAGTGACAGGGAGGTCTGGGTAATGCTTGTGGACAGACCGAAGGTGTGCTGCAAAGCGGTCACCCAGTCTGCCTTTCGTATCTCCAATGTAGAGGAAACTGCACTGGGAGCAATGAATGCAGTAGACTAAGTTGAGGGAAGTGCAAGTGAAATGCTGCTTCACTTGAAAGGAGTGTTTGGGTCCTTGGACAGTGAGGAGAGGGGAAGTAAAGGGCAGGTGTTGCACCTTCTGCGATTGCATGGGAAGGTGCCATGGGAGGGGGTTGAGGTGTAATGGGTGATGGAGGAGTGGACAAGGGTGTCCTGCGGGGAACGATCACTGCGGAATGGCCGGGGGTGGGGGGGGGGGGGGGGGTGATGGGAAGATGTGTTTGGTGGTGGTATCATGCTGGAGTTGGCGGAGGATGATCCTTTGAATTTGGAGATCGGTGGGGTGATAAGTGATGACAAGGGGCCATTGAACATCAAGCCATTGCTCCCTCTGGAGATCTTCCTTCCACAGCCTCCAACCTGATAGTATCCCAGCTTCGGACGGCCCGCTTCTACCTCCTACCCAAAATCCACAAACAGGACTGTCCCAGCAGACCGATCGTGTCAGCCTGTTCCTGCCCCACGGAACTCGTTTCTCGCTATCTTGACTTCATTCTCTCTCCCCTTGTCCAGTCCCTTCCCACCTACATCCGTGATTCCTCTGACACCCTACATCATATCAACAATTTCCAGTTCCCCAACCGCCTTCTCTTCACCATGGACGTCCAATCCCTCTACACCTCCATCCCCCACCGGGATTGTCTGAGGGCTCTCCGCTTCTTCCTCGCACAGAGGCCCAACAATCCCCATCCACCACTACTCTCCTCCGTCTGGCTGAACTTGTTCTCACACTGAACAATTTCTCCTTAAACTCCTCTCAGTTCCTCCAAATAAAAGGTGTGGCTATGGGTACCTGCATAGGCCCCAGTTGTGCCTGTCTCTTTATGGAGTATGTGGAACATTCCTTGTTCCAGACCTACTCCGGCCCCCTCCCACAACTCTTTCTCCGGTACATCCATGATTACTTCAGTACTGCTTCATGCTCTCGTCTGGACCTGGAAAAATGTATTAATTTTGCTTCCAATTTCCACTCCTCCATCATTTTCACATGGTCCATCTCTGACACTTCCCTTCCCTGACCTCTCTGCCTCAATTTCTGGTGATAGACAGTCCACCAATATCCATTACAAGCCTACCGACTCCCACAGCTACCTTGACTACAGCTCCTCACACCCCGCTTCCTGTAAGGACTCCTTCCCATTCTCTCAGTTCCTTCGCCTCCGTTGCGTCTGTTCTGATGATGCCACTTTCAAAAACAGTTCCTCTGACATGTCCTCCTTCTTCCTTAACTGAAGTTTTCCAACCACGGTGGTTGACACGGCCCTCAACTGTGTCCGGCCCATCTCCCGCGCGTCCGCCCTCACATCTTCTTCTCCCTCCCAGAAACATGATAGGGTCCCCCTTGTCCTCACTTATCACCCCACCAGCCTCCGCATTCAAAAGCTTATCCTCCGCCATTTCCACCAACTCCAGCATGATGCCACCACCAAACACATCTTCCCTTCAACCCCCTGCCGGCATTCCACAGGGATCGTTCCTTCTGGGACACCCTGGCCCACTCCTCCATCACCCCCTGCACCTCAACCCCCTCCCACGGCACCTTCCCATGCAACCGCAGAAGATGCAACACCTGCCCCTTTACTTCCCCTCTCCTCACCGTCCAAGGACCCAAACACTCCTTTCAAGTGAAGCAGCATTTCACTTGCACTTCCCTCAACTTAGTCTACTGCATTTGTTGCTCCCAATGCGGTTTCCTCTACATTGGAGACATGAAAGGCAGACTCGGTGACCGCTTTGCAGAACACCTTCGGTCTGTCCGCAAGTATTACCCAGACCTCCCTGTCGCTTGCCATTTCAACACTCCACCCTGCTCTCATACCCACATGTCCATCCTTGACTTGCTGCATTGTTCCGCAAACTGGAGGAACAGCACCTCATCTTCCGACTAGGCACTTTACAGCCTTCTGGACTGAATATTGAGTTCAACAATTTTAGATCATGAACTCCCTCCTCCATCTCCACCCCCTTTCCGATTTTCCCCCTCCTTTTTGTTTTTCTCCAATAATTTATATAGATTTTTTCCCCACCTACTTCCATTATTTTTAAGTGTATTTCCATCCATTGTTTTATCTCTGCCTTTTAGCCTATTCCGATCCCTTCCCCCCACCCCACTCGGGTTATCTGTACCTTGCTTGTCCTGCTTTCTAACCTTAATTAGCACATTCCTTTAGATAATATCACCACCTTCAACACCTCTTTGTCCTTTTGCCTGTGACATCTTTTGGTTATCTCCACCATCACTGGCCCTCTATCCAGCTGTTATTGTCTCCCCCCCCCCCCCACCCCCCCCCTTAAACCAGCTTATATTTCAGCTCTTTTCTATTTTTACTTAGTTGTGTTGAAGGGTCATTCGGAGTCGAAACGTTAACTGTGCTCCTATCCACAGATGCTGCCAGACCTGCTGAGTTTTTCCAGGAATTTTTGTTTTTGTTTTGGATTTCCAGCATCTGCAGTTTTTTTGTTTTTATTTTAGACTTCTGTCAACTGCTAGCAAAACAAATTATAGTTACCCATTTACTATTTGTAGAACCTTGTGTGCAAGTTGTTTGGTAGTTGTCTACACAGCACCAGTAAAAGCATTTCAAAAGGCATTAATGTATGAAACATGTTGAGGATGTGATAATGTGCTATGTAAATACAGCGTTTTTTCTGACAACATTTCATACAAGGATCTGTGCTTTCGTTTGCATTAGTCAAACTCCAAATCATCTTTACATGGGGGGGGGAAAAAATGAAAATTAGAAGGTCACCTTCCCATCACGTTGCAGCTTCCAGGGACTGGTTAACAGTTCACAATGGAGAACAAATACTTCATGTTTAGTCTGCCACACATACCATCATCATCTTCCATGAATTTCTTGGGCTTTTTCTGTACCACTGTCCCTTCCTCGTTGTACTCTTCCTCAGACTCCTCAGCTTCGCTCTCCACAAAGTCAGACATCTTCACAAACCCTGCGCAGCGAAAGGAGCACGGAATTTAAGTGAAACACAAAGTCTACACGACACCTCAAACAATTTAAACATCATGGAGGGGCCCATTTATTTTGACCAGTTGAGAGAGAGGGAGGGAGGGGGGGGGGGGAAGAAGGGTTGGAGATGCTCACTTAAACAGACGACAAAACGTGTATTATGAAACATTTTTATTAAGATGACAAAACGTGCATGTTTGGTGCGAGGGCGGGGAAAGCCTGCATTCCCCGTGATTAAAGATGGAACTGTCCTAAGGCGTACAAAGAGGTGCCTGAGATTTCAAACCCGTGCTGGGGGCTGGAGGATCGCGAAGGGGAGGAGGAGGAGGAGGAGGGGAGGAGGAGGAGGAGGAGGGGAGGAGGAGGAGGAGGAGGGGAGGAGGAGAAGGGGGAGGGGGTGGGGGGGGGGGTGGGGGTCCGCGTCTTCAAGCCCCAAAGGCCTCGCCTCGATAATCCGACGAGGGGGTAGTAACAACGGCATCCACCGGGTGGAGGCTGGGCCGCGGAATAAGCAGCGATCGAGCAGGAGCGGAATGGAGGGTGGCTGGGAGCCTTCTGCTGAGGGGATTGGGCGCTGGGAAGGGTTTGCGGCCTAGTGCGGGTGCCGGAGCCTCCAGCAGAGACGGTGGGTGGTGGGGGGGGGTGGGGGTGGTGGGTGGTGGGGGCCGCAGGCGAGCAGCCTGCCTGGATCGCCAGGTACCCGGACCCGGGCCCGGACCCGGGCCGCAGCTGAAGTGAAAACGGGCCCCGACCGTTTAAAAGATTTTTTTTTTTTTTAAAAAAAAATTAAAAGGTGGCCGGTGGTGGTGGTGGTGGGGGGGGGGGAGGGGGGAAATAAAAAGCGAGAAGCGAGGGAGCGGGAATCAGCGCCCCGCTGAAGTACCGGGAGAAAGATGCCGAAACCGTCCCGACAATCCCGAGGAACGAGAACCCAAACTGGCGAAGCAGAGCCCAGGCCGGAAATGCTTTAAAAATGGCCGCCCGAGCGCAACCGCAAAACCCTCCCGCCCGGCGCCGTCATTCAGCCCACACCGCCCCGTTACAGCAAGTTCCGGGGGAACAGGGGGCGGGGTCAGGGCCTAGGGCGGGGCCGAGGCCTGGGGCGGGGCCGAGGTTGAGGCCCTGGGGGGGGGGGGGGGGGGGGGGGGGTGGAGGGGAACGCCAGGGTCCATGTGCCCACCCTCTCCCACCACCCCCGATGCACTTTCGCTCATTGTACAATCCCACCACCCCACCACCCCTACCCCTAACCAACACAACTCTTTACTTGAAATAAAAAACAGGAAATGCTGGAAAAACTCGGCAGGTCTGACAGTATTTTGTGTGTGTGTGTGTGTGTGTGTGTGTGTGGGGGGGGGAGAGAGAGAGAGAGAGGGTTTCGAGTCCCCGTGGCTGTATTTTGCTTTGACCTCTTTAATCTGAGGCCGTTATTTGGATATTTAACCCACTTGCGGCAGCACAAGTCACGTTCTGGGCTCTTCGGGTAAAATAGGCAGTTTCAGAGTGAGTTAAAGAGTCTAAAGGAAATGCATCTGTCAGGTGGCAAAAAACAGCAGATGAAAGTAGTGCTAGTGAACTTCTAAAAGTATGGACCAGAACTTCCTCAACTATGGATGGTGCTTGGTTTGACGAAGATTTAAAAAGTACCTGGATCTGCACCTTAAGTGCCGTAAGCTGCAGGGCTTTGGGCAGGCTGCAGGAAGTTGGGATTAGAAAGGGCACCTGGGTGTCCTCGGGCTGGCATGGACAAGATGGGCTGAATGGCCTCCTTCTGTGCTGTAACTTTTCTATGGTTCTGTGATTGTGAGGCCACATCCAATTGGCATGTGAATGCCGTATCTTTTCGTTCTCCCCTTCTCCCAATCACATCTAATGAGTAATTATAATCCATTACTGTAATGTTCTGTCTGAGTCAAACTGTGGCATTTAGTATCGTAGAAACTAAAATGTTAGCTAAAGGCGTTATAATAAATTGATTACGTATTTTAATTACATGGTACATTATATCGATTGCACTAAAGCAAAGGAATTTAAAAATTATGGAGTTCATTTGGAAAGCCATTATGATATCCATTATGTGTAGGGTGCAATGATTTCTTATACAAATATTTTTTCCCTATGATAATTTTTGATCAACAACAACATGCATTTATATAGCAGTTTTAATGGGGGAAAAGGTGCTTCACAGAACATAATCTCAGTACAGAATCAAACATGGTGATTTTCTTCATTCATAGGATGTGAGTGTTGTTGGCAAGGCCATCATTTATTACCTACTCATCTACTTGCTGCGTTTGAGAAGGAAGATATTAGGAGGAGGCCTAAGACAGGTAGATCAAGAATGCCTTCATATTACATACAAATATAAGAGTTAGGAGCAGGAGTAGGCCATTCGGACACTCAAGCCTGCTCTGCCATTCAATAAGATCATGGATGATCTGATTTAACTTCTACTCCACATTCCTGCTTACACCCAATAACCCTTCACCCTCTTGTTTATCAAGAATCTATCTAGCTCTGCCTTAAAAATATTCAAAGTCTGTTTCTATTGCCTTATGAAGAAGAGTTCCAAAGACTCAACCCTCTGAGAGAAAAAATCTCTCATCTCTGTCCTAAATTAGCAACCCCTTATTTTTAAACCATGCCCCAATTCTAGATTCTCCCACAAGTGAGGATATCCTCTTCACACCCACTCTGTAAAGACTCTTGATGATCTTAAAGGTTTCAATCAAGTTGTCTCTTACTCTTTTAAACTCCAGTGGATACAAGTCTAATCTGTCCAACCTTTCCTCATAAGGCGACCCACCCATTCCTGGTAATAGTCTAGTAAATCTTCTCTGAACTGCTTCTGACACATTTACATCCTTCCTTAAATAAGGAGACCAATACTGTACACAGTACTCCAGATGTGGTTTCACCAGAGCTTTGTACAACTGAAGTATAACCTCCTTACATTTGTAATCAATTCTCCTCACAATAAATAATAACATTCAATTAGTTTTTCTAATTACTTGCAGCAGTCCAAGAAGGCAGCTCACCACCACCTACCTTCTCAAGGGTAATTAGAGATGGGCAATAAATGCTGGCATTGCCAGTGATGCCCACATCGTGTAAATGAAAAACAAACCCTGCATACTAACCTTGTGTGATTCATGCACTAGGACACCCAGATCTCTCTGAATTTCAGAGCTCTGCAACCTCTCAATCATCACTAAAATGTCTGTCGTGGAAATTGGAGTGAACACTCAGACCCAGGAGGTTTGTCTCAGAAGCCTTTTATTAAAATCGTGATATCATGGAAAGCCCAGCAGCATACAACAGAGCTAGCTGGCACTCTGACTAACACCTCTTTACACACATAGATATAGCAGAAGGTTCGTGACAGAAACTTGGGCAATTACAATAGTTTCAAATGGCTTCCATAGATAGCGATCAGTGTTAATGTTTCAACGATTAGACAGGACAATGTCAATGGTTTAGCAAATAGATAGTGTTAATGGTTACATACCCTGGGTAATGCACACACAATAGTTTGTCTCTTGGGTTTCACCACCGTATCTGACAATCTGACATCCGGAGCCCCTTAGTCTGGGAAGGTAGCACTGGCCCTTTGATTTGCTAATCTATGCGCTGGCTGTTTGGGGACATTCTACATTAATTTCATTATATATGTATTTCAATTTCCTTTCCCAATTATACATGTAGTTTATTTCATTCACTATTATACGTGTATTTTATTTCATTCACAATTATACACGTATTTTATTCCTCCACAGTGTCAATTGGAAACAAGTATCCAAATATAGATAATGCATATTAAAACTGACAAATACAATTATAAATGTAGTAATTTAATAAGTGTTTCAATAACCAACAGAATATGCAGACCACAGTCGTTGGTAGACTGCATAATGTGTTTTTTAATTTCACACCAAAGCAGTTGTGGTCTGCAGATTCATGAGTGACCTATAGATTAATCTCAGGGGATAAAATCAAACGTTGCGATGCTGAAATAGACAAACTCTTCTGTTACACGTTTAATTTAAAAAAAATATTTTAATTACATGTATACTTCATTACTTCATGAGTTCAACTTACAAGTAATGTAAAAGTGATTTTAATTTCATGGAAAGCAGAGGAAAGTTCAATCCTCGTTTAATATTTATTCAAGGAAAAGACCAAATGAAATGAAACAACAATTAGTATTAGGCTACTTAAATATCGTGGGAAGTTGAACTTGCTACCGGTGACTTTTAGTGATCTGCAGATTTATGAGTGACTGCAAATTAGCAAACAGCTCAGCATCAAATCTCCCCATTCCAGTCCTCCTTATCAGCTGGGTCCCCGGACCTCTTGGCCCTCCCCTCCTGCCGGTGGCGCCGTTTGAGATGGTCCTCCCCTCCTGTAGATGGCGCTGTTTGAGCTAGTCCTCCCCTCCTGTAGGAGGCACTGGTTGAGCTGGTCCTCCCCTCCCCCTCTAGGTGGCACTGTTTGAGCTGGTCCTCCCCTCCTCTGGGAGGCACTGTTTGAGCTGGTCCTCCACTCCTGCAGGTGGCGTTGCTAGAGATTGTCCTCCCATCCTGCCGGTGGCGCTGTGAGAGATGGTCCTCCTCCTAGAGATGGCGCTATTAGAGATGGCCCGCCTCCTGTAGGTGACGCTGTTGGAGATGGTCCTCCCATCCTGCCGGCGGCGCTGTTGGAGAGGGTCCTCCTCCTGTAAGTGGGGCTGTTGGAAATGGTCCTCCTGTAGGAGGGGCTGTTGGAGTTGGTCCTCCTCCTGTAGGTGGGGCTGTTGGAGATAGTCCTCCCATCCTGCCGGTCGCGCTGTTGGAAATGGTCCTCCTGTAGGTGGTGCTGTTGGAGATGGTCCTCCTCCTGTAGGTGGGGCTGTTGGAGATGGTCCTCCCATCCTGCCGGCGGCGCTGTTGGAGAGGGTCCTCCTCCTGTAAGTGGGGCTGTTGGAGATGGTCCTCCCATCCTGCCGGTGGGGCTGTTGGAAATGGTCCTCCTGTAGGAGGGGCTGTTGGAGTTGGTCCTCCTCCTGTAGGTGGGGCTGTTGGAGATAGTCCTCCCATCCTGCCGGTCGCGCTGTTGGAAATGGTCCTCCTGTAGGTGGTGCTGTTGGAGATGGTCCTCCTCCTGTAGGTGGTGCTGTTGGAGATGGTCCTCCTCCTGTAGGTGGGGCTGTTGGAGATAGTCCTCCCATCCTGCCGGTCGCGCTGTTGGAGATGGTCCTCCTCCTGTAGGTGGGGCTGTTGGAGATAGTCCTCCCATCCTGCCGGTCGCGCTGTTGGAGATGGTCCTCCTCCTGTAGGTGGGGCTGTTGGAGATAGTCCTCCCATCCTGCCGGTCGCGCTGTTGGAGATGGTCCTCCTCCTGTAGGTGGGGCTGTTGGAGATAGTCCTCCCATCCTGCCGGTCGCGCTGTTGGAGATGGTCCTCCTCCTGTAGGTGGCGGAGCAGTGGGAAGTGCGCTCGGCTCCGGGGGCGGGGGGAAGTATTCTCTTGCCCCCGCCCCCCGCCCCCCACCCCGCGCTAGGCTGACGTTTGCCTGTCAGCCGGGGCCGGGTGGCGGTTGAAGGGGAAAATGAGCCCGGGCTTTAATCAGGTTTCGATGCTGTTCCGACTGTGGATTTTCTCCTGTTTTTGGGTGTGTCGCCTCCTCGGCACATCCGAGTTAAACTTCGTCACTTGTGGCTCGGTTATTAAATTATTAAATACGCGGCACAACGTCAGGTTACATTCGCATGATGTGAAATACGGCTCGGGTAAGGGGGGAGGGGGGGGAGGGGAGGGACGGGGCAGGGGAAGAGGGCGGGGCGAGGGGGATGGGGGAGCGCGGAAGGGGTGGGGGGAGGGGCTGGGAGGGCGGGGGGAGGGGCAGGGGGAAGGCGTGGGGGCTGGGAGGGTGGGGCGGGGGGGAGGGGTGGGGGTGGGAGGGCGGGGCGGGGGGGGAAGGGGTGGGGGCTGGGAGGGCAGGGCTGGGGGAGGGGTGGGGGTGGGAGGGGCTGGGAGGGCGGGGTGGGGGAAGGGGTGGGGG